>NC_064622.1:439687742-440329349 GCF_023898315.1 Schistocerca nitens | reverse complement strand
CAAGCCAAAGGACGTAGACTAGATCTGTGGGAAGAGTTATTTATTTTCAAACATCTAGAGCTTAAAGACGGCAATATACTGAATGATCAGTTGAACCTCGCCTGTAGACAATTTTTTGAAGGCTTTAAACCCGTACTGTTTAATATATAACATTATCGTTAGTAACCTCGGTAGTCTGTTTCCTCAGGAAGCTATAATGCACTTTCTACTCCTCTAGCTCACTACCAGTTATATAATGTGTCTATCTCACGATGTATGGTTGCCACTACATTGGCCCTCATGTAAATTTTCTCTTTTCTTAAATGTGTATTAACTGGACTGTCACCCAGGTTTCGTAATTATAATTTAAGAGCCATCACTGTTTTTCTTACAATTTTTCTGACTTATATACTACTTATGCGCTTCACTATTATGATAATACAACTTTTATATTCTGGCTTTACAGGCCACTGCATGTTATTCACGGCGGAAGCGCCACATGTCTTTTTGATGATCGTCTCTATGATATTGCTCCTATAACTCCCACAATGTCATAACGGGAGTGGTAATTGATTTCCATTATTTTTGGTACTCTATCTAAGGATGCATTTAATTTGATATTTTACATGTTATTTCAGTACGCCATTCGGCACATAGTTCGCGACTTGAGCGACACCTGCCCTGGCTGCAGTGCTACTACGCTGGCCGATTTTACTCAGTCGGCCGTACGCTCTTTAGCCACTATGTTCTTATTTGTGTGTCTGACTAACCCTGTACTCAGGGCTATGTTTTATATATAATAACTGAGTTACGTAGATGGTTGTAAAAACGACTAAGATATAATACTCCATGTCAATTTAACACTGTAAGTATCAGCAGTTCTTCTCACATGTTATAATACAAGACTCTCCTAATATATGTTACATTTTATTCTTGACTCACGTTTCATACCTTTAAGATACTAATGATGTTCATTGTCTCCAGGCCATCTTCTGAAGAAGATAGTTTTATAACTATTGAAACCTAGGTAAAGATTACTTTATCTTTCGCAACTGGTTGGCTGTTATTTATTCTTATAAAATTTCTCTTACTTTCAAAGCAATGCTTTTAGGACAAGCAGGAAAGAGCAAAAAATTGCAGTAGATCCTAAAGTTTTGAAAAGTAAACGAAAAAATATTACAACTGGTTTCTATACAGACATTAATGACTGGCATAAACCACGTGTTTAATCCACATTAGCCTTAGCTTCTACAAATATAAATATCTAACGAAGATATTTTAAAACATATCATTTATTTAGAAACACTCGTTTCCATCAGTGAAAACGTGGGAACTCACTATGTTGCCAGTTTCTCTTTGAAAATATTTAGTCGTAGTCTTATACATCCCATTTGTGTAGTTTTTGATTGCTGCTGTAGCCCGTAAAAAGTGGATGGTGGAAAAAGCAATCCCAAATCTACATGATGTGGTTTGGATGGTAGCAATATAGAAATTTACTTCACATAGTACTACTGACAACATGCATATGACTAGCAATGTTTGCTATCCATTACACATACATCACAGAGGGGTATCCCAACTAGTTCTGATGCTAGAGTAAATAAAGACTATTTTTCTTCCTTTTAGACAACAATTACCCAATAATGTATCAAAATTAATTCACCTGTCATGTTATCAAAATTCTTTTTATCTACACAGTAATTTATATTTTGCTGATTCCTACGGTGTAATTAGTGCTGATAAACTTGTACTTTAAAGAACAATCTGTTACTTAAATTTTCATATACCATATGCTTTAAAATTTTTGAGTCCGCTAATAAAATTATGCTAGAACATCAACCTGGACTGATACGAGGCATGTTTTTTAAGTAAGTACAGTTTTAAAATTAAAAAAGGGCGTGCTAAGATATCTCAATAATTTTATTTTTACATCAAAGCCTGTACCTTAATCTATGCACTAACGCCATTACAGTCTGATTCTTCCTTGTTTACATTGTGTAGTGAGTGTTTAAGATGCCTCCAATAATCATGAGTCCCACCGACTGTGAAGTACGGGCTGTTATAAGATTTCTTAGTGCTAAAGGGATAAAAGCGATCGATATTCATCATGAGATCTGTGCAGTTTATGGGGAAAATATTATGAGTGATGGAATGGTAAGAAAGTGGGTGAGAGCATTTAAAGATGGCTGCACAAATGTGCATGATGGACAACTCTAGATCATTCTCTGTACAGCCCCAATCTTGCACCCAGTGACTACCATCTGTTCCTGTACTTGAAGAAACACCTGGGCGGTCAGCGTCTTCAAGACAATGACAAAGTCAAAACAGTGGTGATGCAGTGGTTACCAAGTCGGGCAGCAGACTTCTATGAGGAGGGTATTCAAAAACTGGTACAATGTTATGACAGGTGCCTCAATATTGACAGAAATTATGTAGAAAAGTAGATTAAGGTACAGGCTTTCATGTAAAAGTAAAATTATTGAAATATCTTAGCATGTCTTTTTTTAATTTCAAAACTATACTTACTTAAAAAACACGCCTCGTAAAAACAACAAGTTTGCTGATCACAGACATGTGCTTGATTTTACATAATACGCAGTAATTTGAAACTTACTCTAATTTGAAGACGTTCAAATTAAAGGAAAAGTGTTCAGACTTTATCATTAAGCTTGCTGTAGCCCCCCCCCCCCCCCCTCCTTTTCCATTTCCATATGTCTATGAAATAAGAACACCTGAGAGAATATCTTACAATTTCTTAAATTACATTTCCATTTTAGAAGATAGGCAAATACAGTGTCACATCATTCTCTGTCTGGTGGAAATTAGTAATTCTTGCAATCAAACCTTTTGCCAGTAGCAGTCAGAAAATAATAACTGTTAACATTACTTTTAAAAAAATTAGTCCATTGTGCAGATTGATTAAAAAGAAGCATCAATAGTGAAGAGTTAACAGTGTACTCACCACAGTGAACTTGACTTGCAGGCAAACGGATTTTCGTTTGATACCCGCAGCTCCAGCTGTGAATGTTCTGCGTATGCTTGATGCTCTCCTTAGTGACTGTGTGCCTTCAATTCCCACAACTGAGCCACCCAGCGTGCTTGAAACTCCGGTGCCACGGATACTCACAAACAGCTGGCTCATTTCTTCCCTGCAGAAGAAAATGATGTAGTAATATTTTATATAATTTGAAAGTGGCAATAACAATTTACATTTTAAAAAGAATGAAACCCACTTGAAAATGGAGGTACAATTGCAGTTCAAAGCTTTTTTTATAACTTCCTTGGCGAACACTGTATGTGCTCTATAGTTAGATTAAAATTACTTATTAGTTGACACTCCATATCTTGTAACTTATTTCTCCCAATAAGAACTCACAATGTCACTATTTCCAGTCCGCAACAACAGAGCATCTGCCACTAGCAATTTCCATGTGATGCACACATAATCTGTTATTGTGTATAATAACTGGTGGTCAATTGAACGGTCACCTGCAAAATGCATTTTGCCCATGTTGTCCGAGTCTTAACCAAGGCATAGCTGACAGCCAAAATGGCAATGCTGGAGTGCCATGTGAAAAATTTCAAATAACAAAAAGTTTTAATCAAAGTGGAGCTTTACTTTCTCAGGTAAACATCAATGAACTAAGGCTCCTCTTTTCTCTGTTTGGAACAATATCCTGCATTTCATGTTAGTGGCAAAATGCAAATTTGTTAACACTGCTATTATCATTTCAGCTCATCTTATTCAATTTGCATTAAACTCTACATTTATCTTCTTTTTTTAATTATTGTTAGCATACTGCAACTGACAACAAGTTCATATTCCAAAGACATGGGCATTTTATATAGGCATCATTTATTTTTGATGCTGTTATCTCATCACAATTTCAATCCTTACATGCTTAGGCCTACAAATTCAAATTTGTAGAAATTATTATATGCTTTCTTTACTATCTTAAAGAACCTCAAAAATCAAAATTCAAAACAGTGCTTGCAGATTTCAGACTTTCTTAGAATTTTTGTTACTAGCTAATATCTTTCTGAAGCAACAGAGTATCATATTTTCTCTCTGAATATTTCATTGCACTTACAAACACACTTAAATTTTGGGTCACTTTGCATTTATCTCTAGTTCCCCTTTTCATATTCATTCTAGAACCAAGTTCAAAATCAAGAATTTTTTCATTTAACTCTCCTCTTTCTAAGCATATCTGATTTTCTTTAAGTTGGCTTAGCTATTCTCGAAGCAGTAAGAAAAATATAAGGGAAATATCAACTTCATTTATTTTGAACTTCTCCTTAAATTCACATACGAAAAACAATAATTTTTTATCCAATGTCCCTCATGTGTTTTTTGAAGTAGTTCTTCAAACAATCGTCAGTGATAATGAATAGATATTTTAGAACATTTTAGTATTCTTGATCTTTTCTGTTTCTCATTCTGACTTAGTTAAAAAAGTATTTCTTCTGAATTTCTCTATCATTTCTAGTCAGCAGCAGCAGCCAGCACTGGACAACCAGACCTGTTGAGTTTCTTTACAGATGTCCCATCCTATGTGGAATCACCGTATCTGTCACAGTGCTCATCCAATGCTCCTCACAATTTTTCTTGAAGAGTCTCTCCTGTACTAAGAAAAATTTAGATGCAAGTGATTTTTGATGGTAGGAATGGTCACTAGAAATTACTGAGATATTCTATGTATGTTTCTTATGTGGAGAATGATGCTTTACAAGAAACTGCAAAGAGAAATTTTGTGTACAGGCAAGTATTCTTTCAGTGAGGATTTCAGAGGTTTTACTGTTTTTCAATAAATAACATTCTTCAAATGATGTTTTCTATTTAAAATAGTTAGCTAGAAAGAAGTAAGGGAATGAAAAGAAATAAAAGGATAACAAAGATTATCGTAGTGGTGCCAATAAAATTAGCGATAGTAAATACAGTATGAGACAGAAGTCATATCATACAGTTACTGTGTGCTACATACATATCTTATGGGACAGTCTGACTCTGCAGTCTTCAACTAACATTTTAATATTCTTCAGCAGCATCAGCTAAGAAAGATGATTATTATTGTGAAGGTTCTTTAAAATACGAAAGATGTGCTCCACTGTTATTTTATGTAATTTTTGTTCAACATACGTGCAGGATATGAACCATTCACAACGAAAGAGAACTGACCAAATCTGTCCTGACACACATTCTCAAACTTTAATGTCAGAGACTATAAAAGTCGTTATAGATATTTGTGCCAACTTATTAACCAACTGCAATGGAATAGCAAAAATTTGTGCAATTTTAGAAAAGGAGAGCCAGAAATTGAAGATAAAACAGATCTAGGACATGGTTGAAGTAACTACATGGCACTACACTGGAGTGCACAGTAACTCACTGGTTACCACACCTATCACCCACAGCGGACATCATTTGGGCCACTATGCAAGTGTAGTACGCGTCTAAATTCAAACGGTGCACCTACAACTACACGAGATGGCCAAAATGGGCAGCACAGTCAGTGACTCCCATCACCCAGTCCACTGTGTGTATGAGCACTATTCCAGCAACATCTGTCAGGGATAGTGACTTTATACGGACTTGCACAAGCCTCCAGACCTTCAGTTGTTTATGTATTCTTTACATGTAACTACCTTCATTGCAATCTTGTTGTCACTCTGTGGACCAACAAATTGTATCTCTTTTATGACTCACTCTTTCTTAGTGTTCCTTAGAACACGAGTGGTGACAACAAGGGTTGAATTCTTGCATTTTCAGGTTCTGGGGTTTTCTGCCATTCGGCTCTTTCATGTAGGCTTTACTCAGTCCATTCTGCAACAACAGCAAGGACATATGGCCGTACCAGTGCTGCTTGCTTTTTGTGGTAAGTGTAGTTTTCTGTCCTCCTACCGCAGCAATCATGCTGCTGCTGGGCGGCTGAGCTTCATGAATTCAGTTGTAAGTGTTGTTCGTCACAGTGAAGTCTCAGGAGTCTTATGCAGATGCCATGGTAAGAGACACAATCAGTCATTCAGCCCCAGATAAGATGGGTGTGTTAACATGTCCTTCAGCTTGAGGACTCTATGTTAAAAGATGTTTTGAATACTGCACAGACGCTCAAGGTCTCTCGTGCTGCGGGCCACCAGTTAGCCTGGCCACATGATGAGACGCAGGTCTGTGAGGTGACGCAGGGTGACTCACGGTGAATTTTTGCAAACCACACAACTGAATGGTCCTGCGCATGTTAGAGCGCAGCGTGACGTGACATAGTTCCTGCGCTTGGTGACCCTGTGGACCGCAGTCTCCTGTACGCAGTTAACTGCGAGGATCATGGTGGTTCT
Organism: Schistocerca nitens; assembly: GCF_023898315.1. Lineage (NCBI taxonomy): Eukaryota > Metazoa > Arthropoda > Insecta > Orthoptera > Acrididae > Schistocerca > Schistocerca nitens. Next base: position 440,323,037 of record NC_064622.1, on the reverse strand, counting down.
GGCTGTTGGTAGTTCGAAATGGAGGAAAAGTTAATTGAAGCCATACGTGTTTGCAAAGTTCTGTATGATACAAGGCATGAAGACTACTTGGAAACGAAGCTGAAAGCTGAGAAGTGGGAGGAAGTGGCCAAGGAAATGGACATACGAAATGGTAAATTGCATTGTAATTCGCTGTTAACATTCTACATTGACACTGTTAAAACTCTGTAGCAAATTTCCATGATGTGCTCTGTCCTGGTTAAATGTTTATCAAAAAAGATGCCTAGGTTCCTTACAATATCATTCCTTACTAGCGTGTAGCCCTCCATATCAACCAGTGAAAACGGAATAGATGGATTTAACGATGTCTTTGATATCAATATAGAATCGAAACTGTAGTCTGAGTAATGACACAAAGTTCTCTTAGGACTGTTTAAATTGATTTGTTGTTGGATAGTCCTAATGACTAAAGGATTCTGTTTCTGCTACGAAAATACGGTTTCTGTTAATTGATAATAATGAAATTTGCTCACTTCTCGCTATATATACAGTAGCCCTGGTGACAGCAAGGGCTTTTCTCACCAGCTACTCTGCCCCTTCTGACTCACGCCATATGGTCCGCTTCGGGCCTTCTTTGGTGTGAGAACCTGTAGCCAGTTTCATCAAAGCGGTGTAACACACCGTTTCGAACTCAAACTCAGAATCGGAATCCGATTCTGAACTTATATCCATTAACATAGCAGAAATAGTCGCCATCTCTGCCAGAGCCAAAGTTCCTCAGCAAACTGCGTATTGAAACTGCGATCCAACTTGCGATGATTGTCGCCGTGACTCACGCTGCCGTGAGGAATTCGGGGTGAGCCCCCCTGCGTCACATCACGGGCCTGCGTCTCATCTTGCGGCCCGCCTTAGAGCCTTAGAGTGATGTCACCATTATTGAAAGCATGCAACCCTGGCACATGGAGTCTATCATGCTGGGGAGAGAGTAGGTAGCTGCAGCACAAACAAGCCAACTGGGTCGACTTGGACAAACATGTAATCAGCAGCAGAAACAGTGAATGCCACTTCCTTCATGCCCCTCTTGTTTTGTACAGCACAAGCAGCCAGCCTGTCCCAAGCAGTGGATCTCTTGACATCTGCCAGATGGCTACCATCCACATCACCAATCCCGTCCACCAGTTGCCTTGGAATCTGGACATAGTGGGGTTGCCCTTGCCCCATTCACTTTCGACCCAGGAAGTCTCTTCAATCACAGCATTATGGACGGTAATGCTTTTTCTCCCTCCCCTCCTCCTCCACAAAGAATTAGGGGTATGTTATGCCTACTGTCCATAGCAGTTGTCAGTCGGAGCACTACTGCAAGCGTAGTGTGCACTGACATTAAATGGCATACATGCATGAACCACAAACCATGGACCTTGCCGTTGGTGGGGAGGCTTGCGTGCCTCAGCGATACAGATAGCTGTACCGTAGGTGCAACCACAACGGAGGGGTATCTGTTGAGAGGCCAGACAAACGTGTGGTTCCTGAAGAGGGACAGCAGCCTTTTCAGTAGTTGCAGGGGCAACAGTCTGGATGATTGACTGATCTGGCCTTGTAACACTAACCAAAACGGCCTTGCTGTGCTGGTACTGCGAGCGGCTGAAAGCAAGGGGAAACTACGGCCGTAATTTTTCCCGAGGGCATGCAGCTTTACTGTATGATTAAATGATGATGGCGTCCTCTTGGGTAAAATATTCCGGCGGTAAAATAGTCCCCCATTCGGATCTCCGGGCGGGGACTACTCAAGAGGATGTCGTTATCAGGAGAAAGAAAACTGGCGTTCTACGGATCGGAGCGTGGAATGTCAGATCCCTTAATCGGGCAGGTAGGTTAGAAAATTTAAAAAGGGAAATGGATAGGCTAAAGTTAGATATAGTGGGAATCAGTGAAATTCGGTGGCAAAAGGAACAAGACTTCTGGTCAGGTGACTACAGGGTTATAAACACAACATAAAAAAGGGTAATGCAGGACTATGTTTGATGTTGTTGTTGTTGTGGTCTTCAGTCCTGAAACTGGTTTGATGCAGCCCTCCATGCTACTCTATCCTGTGCAAGCTTCTTCATCTCCCAGTACCTACTGCAACCTACATCCTTCTGAATCTGCTTAGTGTATTGATCTCTTGGTCTCCCTCTACGATTTTTACCCTCCACGCTGCCCTCCAATGCTAAATTTGTGATCCCTTGATGCCTCAAAACATGTCCTACCAACCGATCCCTTCTTCTAGTCAAGTTGTGCCACAAACTTCTCTTCTCCCCAATCCTATTCAATACCTCCTAATTAGTTACGTGATCTACCCACCTTATCTTCAGCATTCTTCTGTAGCACCACATTTCAAAAGCTTCTATTCTCTTCTTGTCCAAACTGGTTATTGTCCATGTTTCACTTCCATACACGGCTACACTCCATACAAATACTTTCGGAAACGACTTCCTGACACTTAAATCTATACTCGATGTTAACAAATTTCTCTTCTTCAGAAACGATTTCCTTGCCACTGCCAGTCTACATTTTATATCCTCTCTACTTCGACCATCATCAGTTATTTTGCTCCCTAAATAGCAGAACTCGTTTACTACTTTAAGTGTCTCATTTCCTAATCTAATCCCCTCAGCATCACCCGATTTAATTTGACTACATTCCATTATCCTCGTTTTGCTTTTGTTGATGTTCATCTTATATCCTCCTTTCAAGACACTGTCCATTCCGTTCAACTGCTCTTCCAAGTCCTTTGCTGTCTCTGACAGAATTACAATGTCATCGGCGAACCTCAAAGTTTTTACTTCTTCTCCATGAATTTTAATACCTACTCCGAATTGTTCTTTTGTTTCCTTTACTGCTTGCTCAATATACAGATTGAATAACATCGGGGATAGGCTACAACCCTGCCTCACTCCCTTCCCAAGCACTGCTTCCCTTTCATGCCCCTCGACTCTTATAACTGCCATCTGGTTTCTGTACAAATTGTAAATAGCCTTTCGCTCCCTGTATTTTACCCCTACCACCTTCAGAATTTGAAAGAGAGTATTCCAGTTAAGGTTGTCAAAAGCTTTCTCTAAGTCTACAAATTCTAGAAACTTAGGTTTGCCTTTCCTTAATCTTTCTTCTAAGATAAGTCGTAAGGTTAGTATTGCCTCACGTGTTCCAACATTTCTACAGAATCCAAACTGATCTTCTCCGAGGTCCGCTTCTACCAGTTTTTCCATTCGTCTGTAAAGAATTCGCGTTAGTATTTTGCAGCTGTGACTTATTAAACTGATAGTTCGGTAATTTTCACATCTGTCACCACCTGCTTTCTTTGGGATTGGAATTATTATATTCTTCTTGAAGTCTGTGGGTATTTCGCCTGTCTCATAAATCTTGCTCACCAGATGGTAGAGTTTTGTCATGACTGGCTCTCCCAAGGCCATCAGTAGTTCTAATGGAATGTTGTCTACTCCCGGGGCCTTGTTTCGACTCAGGTTTTTCAGTGCTCTGTCAAAATCTTCACGCAGTATCTTATCTCCCATTTCATCTTCATCTACATCCTCTTCCATTTCCATAATATTGTCCTCAAGTACATCGCCCTTGTATAAACCCTCTATATACTCCTTCCACCTTTCTGCCTTCCCTTCTTTGCTTAGAACTGGGTTGCCATCTGAGCTCTTGATATTCATACAAGTGGTTTTCTTCTCTCCAAAGGTCTCTTTAATTTTCCTGTAGGCAGTATCTATCTTACCCCTAGTGAGACAAGCCTCTACATCCTTACATTTGTCCTCTAGCCATCCCTGCTTAGCCATTTTGCACTTCCTGTCGATCTCATTTTTGAGACGTTTGTATTCCTTTTTGCCTGCTTCATTTACTGCATTTTTATATTTTCTCCTTTCATCAATTAAATTCAATATTTCTTCTGTTACCCAAGGATTTCTATTAGCCCTCATCTTTTTACCTACTTGATCCTCTGCTGCCTTCACTACTTCATCCCTCAGAGCTACCCATTCTTCTTCTACTGTATTTCTTTCCCCCATTCCTGTCAATTGTCCTCTTATGCTCTCCCTGTAACTCTCTACAACCTCTGGTTCTTTCAGTTTATCCAGGTCCCATCTCCTTAAATTCCCACCTTTTTGCAGTTTCTTCAGTTTCAATCTGCAGGTCATAACCAATAGATTGTGGTCAGAATCCACATCTGCCCCTGGAAATGTCTTACAATCTAAAACCTGGTTCCTAAATCTCTGTCTTACCATTATATAATCTATCTGATACCTTTTAGTATCTCCAGGATTCTTCCAGGTATACAACCTTCTTTTATGATTCTTGAACCAAGTGTTAGCTATGATTAAGTTATGCTCTGTGCAAAATTCTACAAGGCGGCTTCCTCTTTCATTTCTTCCCCCAAATCCATATTCACCTGCTATGTTTCCTTCTCTCCCTTTTCCTACTGACGAATTCCAGTCGCCCATGACTATTAAATTTTCGTCTCCCTTCACTACCTGAATAATTTCTTTTATCTCGTCATACATTTCATCAATTTCTTCATCATCTGCAGAGCTAGTTGGCATATAAACTTGTACTACTGTAGTAGGCATGGGCTTTGTGTCTATCTTGGCCACAATAATGCGTTCACTATGCTGTTTGTAGTAGCTAACCCGCACTCCTATTTTTTTACTCATTATTAAACCTACTCCTGCATTACCCCTATTTGATTTTGTATTTATAACCCTGTAATCACCTGACCAAAAGTCTTGTTCCTCCTGCCACCGAACTTCACTAATTCCCACTATATCTAACTTTAACCTATCCATTTCCCTTTTTAAATTTTCTAATCTACCTGCCCGATTAAGGGATCTGACATTCCACGCTCCGATCCGTAGAACACCAGTTTTCTTTCTCCTGATAATGACGTCCTCTTGAGTAGTCCCCGCCCGGAGATCCGAATGGGGGACTATTTTACCTCCGGAATATTTTACCCAAGAGGACGCCATCATCATTTAATCATACAGTAAAGCTGCATGTCCTCGGGAAAAATTACGGCTGTAGTTTCCCCTTGCTTTCAGCCGTTCGCAGTACCAGCAAAGCAAGGCCGTTTTGGTTAATGTTACAAGGCCAGATCAGTCAATCATCCAGACTGTTGCCCCTGCCACTACTGAAAAGGCTGCTGCCCCTCTTCAGGAACCACATGTTTGTCTGGCCTCTCAACAGATACCCCTCCATTGTGGTTGCACCTACGGTACGGCCATCTGTATCGCTGAGGCACGCAAGCCTCCCCACCAACGGCAAGGTCCATGGTTCATGGGGGGGAAAGTGAAATAGGAAAGACAAATGAAGAGTAAGAAAATACTTACATTAAGATTGGCAAAAAAGACCTGTCAAATTACATACATGATTACTTCATAAATGCTTCCAAAACACTAAGCTTAAATTTCACAAATCGATATAAACTGATATATGTTAAACCAGCATAGAGCATGACATCAGATCCAAATAGTGCTAGTGAACATGAAGTAGTAAAGGTGATTAAAAGTCTGAAGTGTAAAGTGTCAGCAGCTGAAGATTAAGTACCACTCTCACTTACGATCCATACTGCTTCACAAATTTCAAAGCACTTGGCCTACACTGCTCATTTATCTTTCACTGCGAGAGTGTTCCCCCATAAATTAAAAATTTTAAAATGTTACCTTTATTCAAGCATTCTCTGAATTATTTGAGAGATTAATGAAACAATGAGTCCCTAAGTTCTTAAACAACAACAAACGACTGAATAGTAATGACAATGGCTTTCGATCAGGTAGAAGTACAGGAACAGTAATAATGGATTACACAGATGAAATAATTAGAAACCTGTGTAACTACGGTAGTGTTGTAGGAGTTAATTAAGATTAATTTAGATCTTTCTAAAGCTTCAAATACTGTTAGCAATAAAATTGTTTTAGAAAAGTTGGAAGTAACAGGATACCTGGGACACACAACAAGTGGTTTCAATGATATTTGCTAAATAGATTGTGGGTTGTGAAGCTCACTTAAGCTCACCCTCATCATAAAATCGAATCAGTATCCGATGGAAATAAAGTAAAAAAAAGGTGTACCACGGGGTAGTTATGTTACGTCCACTTCTGTTCCTTATTTATATAAATGACATACAGACCTATGGAATTGCAGCTAAGATCATGCTGTTCCTGGATGACAGTGTAATAGTGAGCAGTGTTAAGGTACCTCTGTTTTCCAGAATTGGTCAAGTTCTTAGATTCATTGTTCAATGCCAACAGGCTGACCCTTAATGTGAAAAAAGTAAATTACATTCTATTTGGAAAAATGAAACATAATGAAGGTCTCCAACTGGTGCATGGTGGAAATGAGTTAGGAAGTGTACTATGCACGAAACTTCTAGGAATGCTAAGAGTATATGTTGATCAAGACAAACTGGAAAGACTGTGTAACAAAACTCTCCCAGAAACTCAGTTATGCATGTTATGCTCTGAGAGTCATTTCACAAGTGTGTTTCTCAATAGATACAAGAATGGCTCATTTTGGTTACATCTACATCTACATCTACATCTACATCTATACTCCGCGAGCCACCTTACGGTGTGTGGCGGAGGGTACTTATTGTACCACTATCTGATCCCCCCTTCCCTGTTCCATTCACGAATTGTGCGTGGGAAGAACGACTGCTTGTAAGTCTCCGTATTTGCTCTAATTTCTCGGATCTTTTCGTTGTGATCATTACGCGAGATATATGTGGGCGGTAGTAATATGTTGCCCATCTCTTCCCGGAATGTGCTCTCTCGTAATTTCGATAATAAACCTCTCCGTATTGCGTAACGCCTTTCTTGAAGTGTCCGCCACTGGAGCTTGTTCAGCATCTCCGTAACGCTCTCGCGCTGACTAAATGTCCCCATGACGAATCGCGCTGCTTTTCGCTGGATCATGTCTATCTCTTCTATTAATCCAACCTGGTAAGGGTCCCATACTGATGAGCAATACTCAAGAATCGGACGAACAAGCGTTTTGTAAGCTACTTCTTTCGTCGATGAGTCACATTTTCTTAGAATTCTTCCTATGAATCTCAACCTGGCGCCTGCTTTTCCCACTATTTGTTTTATGTGATCATTCCACTTCAGATCGCTCCGGATAGTAACTCCTAAGTATTTTACGGTCGTTACCGCTTCCAATGATTTACCACCTATGGCATAATCGTACTGGAATGGATTTCTGCCCCTATGTATGCGCATTATATTACATTTATCTACGTTTAGGGAAAGCTGCCAGCTGTCGCACCATTCATTAATCCTCTGCAGGTCTTCCTGGAGTACGTACGAGTCTTCTGATGTTGCTACTTTCTTGTAGACAACCGTGTCATCTGCAAATAGCCTCACGGAGCTACCGATGTTGTCAACTAAGTCATTTATGTATATTGTAAACAATAAAGGTCCTATCACGCTTCCTTGCGGTACTCCCGAAATTACCTCTACATCTGCAGATTTTGAACCGTTAAGAATGACATGTTGTGTTCTTTCTTCTAGGAAATCCTGAATCCAATCACAAACCTGGTCCGATATTCCGTAAGCACGTATTTTTTTCACTAAACGTAAGTGCGGAACCGTATCAAATGCCTTCCTGAAGTCCAGGAATACGGCATCAATCTGCTCGCCAGTGTCTACGGCACTGTGAATTTCTTGGGCAAATAGGGCGAGCTGGGTTTCACATGATCTCTGTTTGCGGAATCCATGTTGGTTATGATGAAGGAGATTTGTATTATCTAAGAACGTCATAATACGAGAACACAAAACATGTTCCATTATTCTACAACAGATTGACGTAAGTGAAATAGGCCTATAATTATTCGCATCTGATTTATGACCCTTCTTGAAAATGGGAACGACCTGTGCTTTCTTCCAGTCGCTAGGTACTTTACGTTCTTCCAGAGATCTACGATAAATTGCTGATAGAAAGGGGGCAAGTTCTTTAGCATAATCACTGTAGAATCTTAAGGGTATCTCGTCTGGTCCGGATGCTTTTCCGCTACTAAGTGATAGCAGTTGTTTTTCAATTCCGATATCGTTTATTTCAATATTTTCCATTTTGGCGTCCGTGCGACGGCTGAAGTCAGGGACCGTGTTACGATTTTCCGCAGTGAAACAGTTTCGGAACACTGAATTCAGTATTTCTGCCTTTCTTCGGTCGTCCTCTGTTTCGGTGCCATCGTGGTCAACGAGTGACTGAATAGGGGATTTAGATCCGCTTACCGATTTTACATATGACCAAAACTTTTTAGGGTTCTTGTTTAGATTGTTTGCCAATGTTTTATGTTCGAATTCGTTGAATGCTTCTCTCATTGCTCTCTTTACGCTCTTTTTCGCTTCGTTCAGCTTTTCCTTATCAGCTATGATTCGACTACTCTTAAACCTTCTAGCTTATGGAATAGTTTCTTGGAATAAAACTGATAGATGATTAATGAATTTTTTTCACTCCAAAGAAGGGTTTTTTGAACCTTGCCACACAGCTCCACAAGGGTCCACTGCAAGCCCATATTTAAGGAGTTAAATGTGCTTACATTACTCTCATCATACATACCAAATGTGTGATGATGACAAGAGATAATCTTGGAGTCCCGCAAACTACAGCAATTGCCATGGCTTTAATGTTAACAACCATGATTCCCTCCACACAGAGTGAGCAAAACCAACTCTTAGACAAAGACACACGAGCCACTTTGGCGACATTCTTTATAATCCAATGCCAATAAACATAAAGAGGTTGGAGAAAGAACTGGCTTTTACTGTACAGTTAAAATCATTTGTCGTTGAGAAGTGTTTCTGCAGTGGAAACAAATATGTTAGCTTACAGAAATACTTTTCAATCTGTTAGCAGCTGTTCCATCTGTGCTGTATTTGTCTCTGCACAAGAATGTTTCTGCTGTTGGTTTTCTATCTTCTATGTTTCAGATGTACTGCAATTCAACTACTCATAGGAGGCTTCTGTTGCAAGATTAGTTGTGATGGCTATAGTACTGTATTTGTACGTTCATGTGTTTATACTTTCAACAGTGTTGTATCATGCGTTTTCATTTTTTGGAAATGTAATATAATGAAGTTTCATGTTCTAGTTATATCACTGTATCACTGGTCATATTTCTGGTGCATGTTTAAATCTCCTTGAAGACTAGGTATATGTAGTTTCCTTTCCCAATTATCTATCAGGCAATATGGCTAGCCAGTGTTAATGCACTCTACTCATTCTCAGTAGCAGTAGGTTTCGAACCCTACATCGCTGTCCTGACTTAAGTTTCCCCAGTTGCTAGGTGAATGCTGGGATGGTTCTGTAAGATCATGATAGTTCTGATCTGTCTTCACCTAGGCCTATTCTATTTTGTACACTATTTGTATGGATATATTATTTCTGTAAGGTGTCCGACATGTCTTACACTGTTATGCAGAATTGTCTGAGGATGAATAAATACATAGAAATAAAATAAAATAAAACAAGTCTTTTTTATGTAACAGTACACTGACATTGGTATATACCAGTGAGTGCTGCAATTCATGAGCCCAGGTGATTTTTCCTATATTTCAAACATCCAAAGGGTGCACTTTTGTACCATGCTAATCTCTGTGCCCTTCAATATATGGGTAGAATACGTACTTACGTGACATTAAATGGAAAAATGGTTCTGGACAGTAGGGCTGCTCACCAGTGTGAACACTCCATCCATTGTTACTATTTGTGACATTTGATGGCAACTCTGTCATCAAAACATTGTTGTCATTGACAACTGACACTGGTGGCAGTGTTTTTCACCAAATCTGGCACTTAACATACACTGTTGATATTGAGGCACTTGAAAAGCCCAGCAGCCAAACGATCTAAGAGCAGAATTGTCTCAAGCATTAGGCAACTATGACCCTGCCATGATCGAATGCATTGGTAATGTGCACCTTACCCATCCCACATTCAACACTCCTGCCAATGGCCAATACAACGTCTGCCAAGGTCCTAGTCTCATGACACACTGAACTTTTCTATTTACTGAGCCAATAGCAGCACACTCTCCAATACAGCACCCATCCATAATTCTATTTCTCTGAAGTGTGCACTGGCAATGTAATGGCGGTATCATCATCATCATCATCATCATCATCATCATCATCAACTTACTTGGAAGACTCCTGGAGCAGTGTGGCAGCATTTCGAACCATCGGATTTTCTCGAGATGCTTTGAGCCAACCAGTTGCTGTATATAGTACAGGATTTGTGCCCTGTAAATGCTGCAAGACAAACTGGTTGTGTCCAGGAGCTTTGCGCAACAGCAGCTGGTGTTCTGAAACAAAAGGGCCCAAATAAGTACAATTATGCTTTTGTTATACTGTACATAAAAACACAGTTAAAATGACTAAAGTTCTCATTACAATCAAACAATGGAAACTCAGGTTTGGAAAATCTGCAATTGTAGAGGCAGACCAGGAGATGAATACAGTAAGCAGAGTCAGAAGGATGTAGGTTGCAGTATTTATTCAGAGATGTAGAGGATCACACAGCCTAGAGTAGGATGCAAAGCTGCATCACACCAGTCTTCGGACTGAAGACCCCAACAACAATTATAAGTTTCAGGCAAATGCAAGTGTTCTGAAACATTCTGGTCGTGTATGTCATAGCATTTTGGAAGAGAAAGTGGAGGACATCAGACAAGGGTTTCTCAGATTTTCATGTACACCAATTCGACAGGCATCTAGGCAACTTAATGTAGTACACTAGCATCTTTGTATTTCTGCTTATAAAGTGCAAATTCTGCAGCACCTGATGCTAAACGACAAACCATGCCTAAAACAATTTGCTACAGTCGTGCTGCAGTTTACTGGTGTGAATTCCAGCTACCTGGATAGAGGTTCACTCTCAAATGAGGCACCCTTTCATGTATCTGGAACAGGTAATTGACAAAATGTTCTGATTTGTGGCTGAAAACTTCAACATGCTATCATGGAAAACGTTCCTGATAGCCCTAAACTGGACATCTGGTGTGGGAAAATGTTGGACCATTCCTATTTGAGGAAAACACAGTGAACGGGCCAGTGTATCTGGACAAGTAGGAGCAGTTTTTATACCCTCAGATATAACATCTTTCAAAAAGATGGAGTTCTGTTGTACTGGTCAGCAGCTATTCACAAGTTCCTGGTTACAGGATTTGCCAAACGCTGGATCGGACAGAGGACCCATCACTTGGCCACAACATTCCCCCAACTTTACATGAAAGTGGTTGATATTCCTATGTGAAGAGGTCTTATCACTGATGCAATTGTGGTAGTGGCATAGGACATATTACAAAGAAAAAGGCAAAAAATTGAAGAGACTTGATACTCTTCATGCAACAAACGGTTCCTAAGTACCGGTGTATTGATACGTTACGCTCTAGCACATCATGCAGTTCCATTATAATATCTACTGTAATTTTTTCTGGGGCTTTGAAATGTGGGAGCTTTGAAAGGGAAACCCTATATTATTGATCTTTTGCGAATTAAAGCTTATTTTGTTTTTAACAAACAAGTTTTACCTATTCATGGTAGGCAGCCACAGTGGTTTTTATCTTTCCTATTCTTTTTGTCTTTAGTGTCCATTGGATGGATAAACACAAAAAAAGATTTCCAATTTATAATATGTTACAGTTACATATAACATTGCACATAACATTTCTTCTTGCACACTTTATTATGACTCTCTAGTGCCTACAAAAGAACCAGTCTATTTTCTTTCTTTCCCCTTGTATTTATTCTGAATAGCATGAGGTCTACTTTTCAGAATTTGGCAAATTTTATTCAGTCATTTAATTCTGTGCACTCAATAGCTTAATATCAATCAATTAATGTCCTTCATGATGACACAGTCATCAACGTAAACTAACATATTTGGTAAACATGTGAGTTAAAAAGAAAATAAACATAAACATTCAGTTGCAAAAGAAGCGTAATATTTGTTTTTATCTACATGTTAAACACAAGTGAAGTAGTGACTGGAGAAGAATGGCTGCATATATTAATAGCTCAAGTCCAGTGATTTAACCAGTGTGCCATTCCATGAATTGTGCCTCCTGTGGAAACTCACCCTTTGATAGCCCACCATGAAGTGCAAAGCTGCTAACCAGCTTCACTCCCAACTTTCAAACCAGGCAATGGAGGAAAGTTTAATAATCTTAAAAATTCATGAAGTAATCTGTTAGGTTTTGAAGGGGTAATATAGAATGTCCAATAAAGAACGCAAATTTTGAGTGTGCAACAACTTATAAATTTATTGGTGAAATTAAATATATTATTGCAGTGTGCGCTACCTGTAATTATGTATGAAATATGATATTATTCAAATGCCCTTACAACTCTGCAGGCACACTATCATTCTACTGATGAAATTACCTCTAACCATACTTGCACCTCTTCTCCTGAAATTACATTCTCAATCTCAGCCTTTGGTTCTGAAAGTGATCATGGTTTATTGTCACACACGCATTACATTTTAAATATCCCAACAGAAAGAAATCACTTAGTGTGAAATCAAGATCTAGGTTACCAATTCATATCATCATTGCAAGAAATCATAATTGCGATACCTTTTCATTATGTCAACCTTTTTTTTCTGTCATGAAGTGCTCCATTACTAACCAAAAGGAGAACAGGTGAAAATCATGCAACATTCAGTGCTGCCAATTTACTAGAATAGAAACAGCAGGCATTTCAATGGATTCTACAAAAATCTGACAGCAGACATACAGTACCTCTGTCTCCATAATGCGCCAGGAGTCTCTCCAGAAAGCCTTCATCACTGGCTGCTGGAAAGACTGCCTCCTCATCCAGCAACCACAGCAGGCCCCTGCGGTCTCCTGCATTGCGGAGGTCTGTCTGAGAGGACCGGACCATGGCACTCTGTGATGCTCTGTCCAGCAGAGACACCATGGGTGCTGGGGAGCCCGATTCCCCTTCATCCTCCAGCACACACTCTATGTGTTCCTGCACAGAGAATTAGTTACCTGGCAGAGTTCTTGGGAGATGGATAAACAATGTAGGAAGAAAAGTATTTAATGAGGTAAGTAACCTCTGTTAACAATATATGGATTTAAAGTCGACACACTGATGAAAATGTATTGAAAGCCTCATTTATTTGTAGCAAACATGGAACAACACTTATCACTTGACAAAGCAAACTGGAGATTGTAATGGTCCGCCAAAGTCGTTGATATCGCTAATTGCTGTAAACGCACTATTTCACTCCAATTTACGGAGCTTGTTAGCACTTGATGTTAGGTTGGCGCCATTACAATGTATTGTATTGTAGTAATCGCTGCTGCTTGCTGGATCGCTGCTGTGTCTCGATGCTGATGCTGGCTCTAAATCTGGTTGTCTAGGGTTAAAAAACATGAGGTCCCGTGTTTTTCATGAGCTTTTGATGATAAAGAACGAGCGAAACCAACACGTATGTAAACATCAAATATTTATTACTTTAGTGGCCATATTAATTCCACTGTCCACCAAAGACCATAACACAACACAAAGTAGTACTTCCTTTACATGTTCTTTGCCTTGTTTTGCCAAACAATAACACAGAAACACACTTCACCAAAGTGACATTCCGACTGCCCTGACTGCCTCCGACTGTTCTTTCGACTGTTCTCGCTGCTTGTATTTATAACATTGTCAAAGAACTACTAAAAAGAGATATAGTTTATGAGTCACATGTACATCTGTTATCATAATTTGTGCAGAAAAGTTATTAATTTGTATCGAGTGACATAATTTAACATGTTATTAAAATGACAGACAGATTTGTTGACTTGACAGGATAATTCTTTGTTACAAAAAGGCCGTTTTTTAGAAGTTTGTCAATTGACTTCTCTAATTTGCATAAATAAGTAAGTAACATGAATTATGAAGAATTACATTGGTTTTCGTCTAAAATAGGATTGATTACGTGAATACTGAGTGAAAACGCTCCTAGTGAACAAATAGGTTTCACTGGGTGATTTTTATTTAAGGAGATCCAAAATACCTATGTTGGCCACTATTTTTCATACTTCATATTAATTATTTAAGATAAACTTAGTGTTTTTCATGATGACATTTGCTGTATCAGTGATCAAGTGATATAAACTTTTGTGTGGGTTAGTTATTCAGTATAATTTAATGGGTTGACTGTTTATGAAGACATGTTATGCAATCATTGTTAACATACACAATAACTTTTCTATAATCATAAATACTCGTTAAACTGGTTGAATTTGGAAGGGATCGCATACTTCATTAAAGTAAAGCCTTTAATATGTTCCGTTACAAGATCCATCTGTAGTAGGAACTAACATGGTCACACAAATAGGTGTAGTCAGAGTCCATTTCAAAGTAGTGTGTGTGCGCTACCTTGCAGTGAAAGCATGGAAACTCATTCAGAAAATGCTTTCACAGGAAGCTGAAATGGATTACTGTTAATATGATTGTGTTTATTGATAATAAGATGGAGAAAGGAATGACAGTGCCAACAGAAAATGTGACAGAATGGGCAAGGAAACTATTGAATGGAGGAGATCAGTGGTATGCAGGTTACGGCAAGAGGGACATGATGCTGGTCATTGTGGCACTCGAGCATCTGTGCCCCAAAGGAGGGGGGAAGTGTTCACAATAAATATCCCATTGGCAATGTCGATATATGCACTATTAGGCAGAAGTTCCTGCGTTATTATAAACAATACGAGTAAATACAAACTTCACTAAAGTCAAAAGCTTTCACAACACAGAGCTGAACTGCAAGACCAGCAAGGGAACTCTGGCAGAAACTGTTCTGTCTTTAGGATTTGGTTTTAAAATGTGCTAGGAAAAATGTCATGTGTGAACAAAATGACATAAGTTTTAAAAAAAAGTCATACAAATAAGATTATTCTGAGAAAATGAAGAACCACAAGTAAAGCAGTCAGTGGTTTTATCCAGAACAAATGCCAATTCATGCACATTACACGTGAATAAAAGTACCTGCATTGATTGTTTCCATGGAGTATTGTCACACAAGATAATCATTCAGTATTTAATTGCTGTGATATGTAGATCATTTGCGTATAGACACACAGCATGTGACTGGCAGCACATCACTTTGTAAGAATACTGGAGTGTATACTGTTTCTACCTACTTTCTCTATTTCTTAGGTGTAAACACAATGAAGCGCCCAATCTTGTCACTCTTCAGTTCACTTTGCTGTGTAATAGTGAGCTATGTAACAGTGTGAGATTTCTTTTCTTAGGACTAAAATATGTTACATTCTTATACATCTAAAATATAAAGACAAAACAGCACAAATAATATACTACTATAGACTTATTTTGCTGCTTCCAATTTCTTTCAAAGATTTCAGAATGTGTGGTAAAATACAGTTACTTACTTACATACTTCCATAAGTTATCCTACAGAAAGAGTCATATCTGATCTTATAAATAAAATAAAGTGAAAAATTTTAACAATTTCATCAACTGTTAATTTCAAGAAACCTAATAAAAGACATGAACTTGACAACAAATGGTGAGTAATAACTAGCCACACATTACTGCTTCACAACAAGCAAATGAACTATTTAGATGTTTGTCTTAAGAAGTAATGGACAAATTTTCACAATATAACTGACAGTGTCAGAATTTTTCTGAAAGTGTTCCAGACACACCAAAGTATAAAATAAAAGCTTCATTTATGGAGTTTCAAAACTATAAAAGCATGATTAAACATGATAAACTCTCGAATAACCAGCCAATGATACTTTAAAAACCCAGCAATTATGGCTCCTTTATTACATAGTGGGTAAATTAATTTATTAGATGACCGACCATTGCCATAGACAAATGGTTACCCTGTTGCCTTTGGTGCAGAAGGATCTGGCTTCAATACCCAGTACCACTTCAGATTTTTCTGATGTAGTGACATCTGGAATGATGTCCATTCAGCCTCATTAGGCCAAACGAGAAGCTGTTTTGCTTGAGTAAAGAAGCTGCTTGAGTAAAGAAGCTGCTTGAGTAAAGAAGCTGCTTGAGTAAAGAAGCTGCTTGAGTAAAGAAGCTGCTTGAGTAAAGAAGCTGCTTGAGTAAAGAAGCTGCTTGAGTAAAGAAGCTGCTTGAGTAAAGAAGCAGCAGCATCACCACGCTTCATCTATCAGCAATAACAACTGGAGGGATTGATGACACGTCTAAGGCTTAATCTAGGAGTGATGTTTACGTTTCATTAGGTAGTCTCCAGTGGAATTTTAAAAATTTTAATTTTATTGTGCAGTGTCTTAAAACTCTTTTACATATTTGCAAACATGAGCACTTTTGTGGGAAAGTATATTGTAGCAATTTGTTTGTTAATTCGTCAGATAAACAAAACAACAGTTACTATGGTGGTCATGAAACAGTTACATGAAAGAACAGACTGTTTAAAGCTTGCGAGGTCTATCAGCTTATGAAGCAGTCACAAAGTTTTAATTTTATGTCTTATTGGAAAAGGAACATATTCTGAGGGGGGGATTTGCACAGAAACCGTTAGAAAACTAGTGCAGCCAAAATATAATGTACAAGTGCCTTTGCTCATGTATACAATGAATTAATAAGTTACTGAGAAACTATTCACTATTTCAATCTACATAAAATTATCAAACATTATTAAACAGATCTGAAAAGTTCACATAAGTGCAGCTGTTTGTAATCACTACAGACAGGCTGAATGTTGGCAGGGTACCATCCTGCCAGTCTTGAGATGTTAAATGCAAAGGAGACAGTTGATGTTTCACAGTTTAAATCAACAGTGGGGAACTCTGCACCAGTGCAATCAATAGAAGAGGGTAATCGCGAAGAGAGTGTTCACTTACTAACCAAGAATGCCATCTACTGACTGCTAGGCCCAAGGATTACCTCAAGCCAAAATTTTTCTTATGGCTACAGATTACTGTGGCAAAGGACAAATAGTGTACACTGCATACCCTGTTGTTCCAACATAAGACAGTTGGGTCTCATGCAGAATTCAAACAAAATGCACTATCTCTGGTCATTGTGCTACACATTAATTTTACATCAATCAATACCCTGACAACACTGGCCCCAAAGTTTGAAGTGAGAGCCAAAACATTCATATTGGAGAACCCTATAGAATTGTCAACAGAGAGACAGTCCTTTGCAGTCACAGACTTGCTTGGGGAGATAGGTATTGTCCATGGTCTTGTGGTGCTTTCTCATTTATATGGTTGCATGGGCAGAGAGCTATCCTCCATTGCTTTAAATTGTGCACCACTGGAAGTACATCCCTTGAGAATGGTGAGAAATCTTCCTTCAAAATACCTGCAGTCTTTGATGATTATGCCTAGTTCCACTCCTGTGAGCTTTTAAAACAAATCAGTATACTGAAAAAACTTTCAAATTCACACAAATAAACATATCATTGTGAGAGTGATTCAAAATTTTGCATATAATGCAGCTATTTTCTTTGTATCATATTAGTTATGATAGTCACTTTGATCCCACACAATAAAACCTCTCTCAGTTAAGAATATTGTCAGTGGCATTTTAATCTTGACATTCAGTTTTTCAGATAAAATTTCATGAAAAATTTAATGGCATTGTGTAATTACCTGAGCATATCGATCACGAGGAGCAACTAATGTGGTATGATGGAACAACAGTTGCAGTCTTTCTTGAAGGTAATTGTGGCACAAGTCTTCAAATGTCGCTCCACCCTGATGGCCACAAGATGCAGGGTTTTGAAAGCCTGGGCAGTCTACCAGTACTATGGATGACACCGTATGCGTTGAAGCTGATATTGACCTGAAATAAAAATTTTCTGTGATACTGCACATTCTTATAGAAATTAAATAAATCTATATAATTCATTCCCAAATTGCCACTATTCAGAACTTTAAACAGATAATATTACGCCAGCAGTGCCCCGCTTGAAGGGTGGAATGTCAGTACAGAAGATCCACTAAGCTGCTGCTGCACATGACAAAAACTCTTTACACAATGGGCCATGTGATCCAATTGATTTTGGCAGTTGGCTCAGCCCGTTCTAAAGCATATGCACGGCTACCATTTAAGTATTGCAAGAAGAATCACATTTCGAAAGTGTCAATAAACAACAGCAATGTAGAATAAACCAAGAACTGAATTGATGATTGTGAAATTTAAACGGAACCTTTCTTATGTGGTGGGAGAAGCTCATACTATCACCAACAAGGATCTATCAGTATTTCCATTGAAAGTGATAAAATTATACTTCCCCTCATATTTTGTCTATGACTGCTTGTATTAAAATGACTTATATCTAATTCTGATGTGGAAGACTCTCTCAAAACTGTATTACTATTGCATCTGATAGTGTGATAATTTAATGACACCTTCCAAATCATACATGTTCAGTTGTTTACTTGCCAAAGTTAGTTATCTTTGAGAACAAAAAATGTCCTCCAGTATTAAATATTTGATAATTTGGTAAAAAGGAAACATTGAGTAGTAACATTATGAGGCAACATAAACAATACGCAAAATAGTTACATTCTACGCAAGATAAAGCTGAGCAAATGTGGCTGAAGGGCAGAGAATTTAAAAACTCTCGCAGTATGTCTACTACTAAAATTTATTACTACTGTTATGTTTTAACCAATATCAGCATAACGATTAGCAATATTTCTTACACATGGATATTCTGCAACTCTTGTTGAAATTTAGAACACTTGCTTAAATGTTTAAAGTGCCGTCTCAGTAGGCAAACACTCAAAGGTTAGGCAAAGTTTCGGATTGGACACTGAAATACACACAACTTAAATTCGCATATTCTTATTTTGCTTTACACATGAAGATTGTTCATATATGATATATGCTCATTCTAAATTTGTGCAATTTTCTGCCATTTGTAAGACAAAATGGATGAAGAGTGACATTAAATATTAACGTATTGGCAGATAGTGGTCATGGAAAGAAGATAGCCTAAGTTGTCCACTTCACATAATAGTGTCACATTTATATAGACTGACCAAACCGCAGAACTACATGCCAAATGATTTAATTTGGTATAATATAAGATTTCTTTCTTACTTTATCAGAATCTATTTTAGTAGGCACCATATCATTTGATATGATGCCATTCAACTTAACTGGTCCCATCATCATCATCAATGTTATCTATGTACGTCACTACAGTGCCCCTTTTATTCTAAATCATAATGAAGATGGGGACTAATATTCCATTGCTGGCAAAGCTGTAAAAAAATAAATAAATAATAAAAAATAACCAAGGGTTTGAAACCTGCCCTTCCTGAATCTAGTGGTAAAACAACTGAACCCTCTAACTTGGTTCAATACTTTGAAATTTCTTTCACCTGTCATATTTTTTGTAATCTTTGCTCTGCATCTCCATATTTTTCATATCCTTCACAAAATGTTATGAACAGCTCATTAACTTAGTATCTAGAGCCAAGAGGAAGCAACAAGAAAACTATATTCTCTTCTCACCTATTTACAAGTGCCGCAACAGCATTGAAGACTTCTCCGTACAGCCCCGTTACGAGACCTTCAAGAGCTTCAATGCCTGTCACATCCCTCTCGGTGGGTGATGGTGTACGGAAAGGCTGCCGTGGTGTGGGTGGCGTCCCCTGACCAAACAGCAGTCGTCCCAGCTCCTCCGCTGAGGTTCCCAGCAACCTAGCAGCGTGTTGTGCCGCTCGTGGGTTTCCAAACTGCCAGCGACCACCATTACCACCTTCATGAAAGAAAATATTTATACTTATACAATACCTGTATTTTTAAATAGACGTTAATGCAAATTAGTCCATCAGATGTGGAAACTACATACCCTTAACTGCACCTGCTACTCCCAAGTGATATATGGCAGCAAGAACTGACCATATAATTTTGGCTTCAGCGTCTGTGATACCGAGTGTTTTCATTGCTGTACATACACGAATAAACTCTTGCATTGCTCGTTGCTTATCTTCATGCTGTAACAATAGATTATTTCTTTCTTAATCTCTTTTTGATGGAATTACTGGAGAAATGTATTCCACACTTAATGTCTTCATGGCAGGTGGCATGTTTTACAACTATTTAACTTCTAAATACAGTAAAAAGGTGTTATAGTAATGATTTAGTACCTTATGTAGTGGGGTCATGAACAAATTATGTTCAGAGAGACTAGAATCAAGATACAATTCCTTCCGTAAAGGACCTTCCACTCCAGCCAACATGCGGTAGAAAATATGAAATGTTGGTTCTCCTTCTGGTCGATGTACTACACGACTTCTCTCTGCCAGTAACACCTAAAGAACATATGTTATATCAGGTTAAGATACAACTATGTCTCAACTGTACAAGTATAAAATAAAAATCATGAATAATTATTCAAAGAAAGTGGTTTAATATTTACAGTACAGAATTCAATTATTTTAATAATGGTTCTTTTTAATATGAATAGTATGATATAAGTTTTTACATTAACAACAAAAATAAAAATACCACAGCAAAATTTGAGTAAATACAAAATTATGAAGGTCCTTATCAGCATCTTACACTGCCAGCAACAATAACTTCTTACTGGGACACTAGTACTCATGTGATACTTCTGACTTATTTTGTCAGATAATTTTAGCACTGTACCTGTATTGAAGCAGATGCTATCTGTCCTGACTGGTCAAAATCCAAGCTGAAAATCTGCGTAAATCGTGTAGCATTTGCATTCATTACAGTCCTTGCATTTCCAAATGCTTCCATTACTGATGATATGGCACTCAACTTTTCAACTGTAGCCACCTACAAAAAAAATTAAGAGAAATCTCAAAATAAAATTACCTCTTAATTGACAGTATACAAAATCCACAAACACTGTCAACAAACTCAAGAGCAATCTACTGCAGAAGTGAGAGATGACAGTTTCTCACATATGTAGACTCACCTCCCCTAAATGTGCAACAACAGTTGTTGTCCAAACAACTGACATTTTTTTCCCTCCTGGTCACAACACACATGGAAAGTATACCATGTGTTGTACCTTATATTAAATAATAAATACTGCAGAAACATATGACTGTAATAGATATATTAAGAAATAAATCAATGTAGCAGTTTAGTGGCAGCTGTGTGGAACTCTCAAAAACCACTACCATGCTACGAAGATTTGAACAGCAACTACAGATATTTTTCCAGTACCTTCATGTTTGGGAAGCATGGAAAAAATGTGTCAAACTACATACCACACACAACTTGAAGTATCAGTGAAAAGGGGCAAGAGAAGAGGGTGTTTGAGAGCCAATATATACAATTCAGGGTCAAGTTTTCAAGATCTCAGTGTTTGACTAGACTCTGATCTTTATTAAACTCTTTATGGAAAAGGAACAATGATTAAGGTTTAATACCTCGTAACCACTGAAGCCATTGCAGGTGGAGTGAAGCACTGATTGTATAAGAATGGAGGTGGAAATTTATCACATCCTATTCACTATTTCACTTCGCTAGATAAACTTATTGTATCAGACACTGTGTTTAATACCTCAATGTGGTGTACATGTAGTACAAGAGCTGTTCAAAAAATTCTGGAACATTCGTAATTTTTGCGTCAATGGTGTGTTTGAGCGAAATGCGGTTGGCATCCCTGAACATGTCTGTGTTTAATGAGTAACTGCTGGAAGATTGTGTGTCTGTTAGTTATTGTTTAGTGCTGTATTGAGTAGAACGTTATGTCGCACAGTTTGCAAATGTCAAGATGGCAGAGTTAGACGAGCAATGGACCTGCACTAAATTTTACATCAAATGCGAGAAAACCTATACAGAGACACACCAAATGATGCTGGAAGCCTATAGTGATAAGTGCTTAGGCTGTACTCTGTGTTACAAATGGTTTACATGATTTAAAAATAGCCGGACAGAAGTTAAAGATGACCCTCGTTCAGGACGCCCTTCGACACCTACCGACAATATTCATGTCAGGAACATTAATGAAATTGTGCTTGCAAATTGAAGACTGCCTGTCTGAGACAACATTTCAGTTGGATGAAGCCATGAAATCCTGACACAGCACCTTGGAATGCATCGTGTTGTTGCCAAGTTAGTCTTACGGCTCAAGAGTTGAAACCAGAAAAACCTTCACCTGTGAAGAGCTTTTAGACTGTGTAAATGAGCATGAGATTTTTCTTAAGAGAAATGAAAAACGGAGTCACTGTTCTGCCTCGTCCTCCAGACCTGGCCCCTGCAGACCTTTTTTTATTTCCAAAGTTGAAAACCTCATTGAAAGGATGAAGATTTGCAACAATAGAGGAGATAATAAATAATTTGCAGACAGCACTTCACACAATCCAGCAATAGGCATACCAAGACTGATTCCAGAAGTGGAAATGGCATTGGGAGTGGTGTATCAATTGTTGAGGAGAGTATTTTGAAGGAGACCATGTGCAGTAAATAAAAGGTAATTCTAGAAAACTTCTGTGGTAAAAGTTCTGGAAATTTTTGAACAGACCTCATACATCTGAAAAAACATGTCAGTTTCAGAAATTATTTCATTTTTAATACTAACATTTAATTCTGTGACTTTTCTGTAAGAATAATCAATTCTTATAAACCATTTCAGGTGAAAAACTAATATTTAATTTGTTAACTTCAGCTTATTGTACTACAATATATGATGCAAACATAAGAAACATATCAGTATCAATATTTCATCAAGATTTTAAATTATTTATTATAAAAATTCACTTCAGTTGACATAATATGCAAAATTTGGTCATTTTAGTCTCTCAGATGAATGTTACCATTAGTGCAATTTTTCACGTGTTAACAACTAAGAGAATACTCATATAGGCAAGTTCTCTTTTCATACTTACTTTATTGACAGTCCCTGCAGCCAGGGCGAGGTAGTGAAGTATGTGTCGGAAACTTGTCGTCTTTCCAGAGCCACTGCGACCCAAAAGGACAATGGACTGGTCGCGACGAGATGCCAACATGCTCCTGTATGCTGACTGTGCAAGGGAGTAAATGTGTGGAGGCATGTCTTCTGACTTGCAGCCACGGAACATTTGTACAACCTGTAAAATATCATTCCAAATAGTTAAATAGTATGCTAAGAGGTCCAATAAATTATTATGGGTTGTTACTTATCTCATGATTTAAAACAAATCAATGTTTTGGCCACTACTGCAATGGGAATTCACAAGAGCACCAGGTTAAAACATACCTAGATGAAGTCCAGTTACAGCAGTGACCAAACTGTTAAGTTTGTTTTTAAAATATTGTACTATCAAATAACCCAGGAGAAACTTCTGGACAATGACCCCAACCACATAAACCAACATTTGTTCATATACTAACAGTGTTGTGTGTGAAAGATGATGAAGGTAATCCAAATTAATGCAGTCTTAATTACATTAATCCCATACCTAACCAGACAGATGTGAATTTCAGTATCTCTTTATCACCCTGTTGTTCTACTAAATGTGTTATATATTCACAAAAGATATTCATTTATTTGGTGAAAAGTATAAACGCCATCTCCAGAAGGTAACAGATAATGTAGCAACCTACAGTTACCATCTCAATCGAACTGGCATTAAAGTTCCGCAGGATGCGAGGTGTCACATGTTATTTAACCCGTATGTGCTGGTACACAGTGGCTAAGCTCAGTCACCAGAACGTGGCACTTTCACAAAATGCTGAAAGCTGTGCATCAAGAGTGGCGTGCACATTCGTCATCTAGTGTCACCATGCAGAAATGTTGAACATTTCTCCACTTAACCACAGAGCGGTGTGGCTCCTTCCCCATTCTGTAGTGTTTCACATGCTAACTTTATTCTGCTCGTGGATCGCTGTCCATCTAGCTGGTATAGACTTGGCAATGTACAAAGATGATGCATTGAATGAGTGTATGGTTTTTGTATTAAAGTGGTTTTAATGTTACTGACTTTCTCAATTGTGTGTGTTACTATACAAGTTTTGACAAGTAAGATTTGCTTTTCACATTTTCTGTGTAAAATCGTGGCATTATCGACACACTCATCTTTGCAAAGCAATCTACGAAGTTTACTACAGCAGCAACTGGAAAACCAGTGTCACTTAGAGATGCAGCAACAAGAATGCAAACCTATGTTGGACTAGAGCTGGCAGGCATGTTAATGTGGCCTCAAGCTTGGACAGCCTACCCACCTCCAGCCCCCCACCTACATTGCTGCAGTCAAAGAAAACCCCTACGGCAACACTTTATGGCCTTCAAGGTAATAGACACTGACTACATTTAAGCTATTTTTCTGCACAGATCCCACATATGCATCACTTGTTAGGAAAGTTAGCTCTCCTCTGGGATCCAGTGCCTCTATTGTTTGACAAAATGTATTATTTGCTTAATTCTTGTTACAGCATGCACACTAATGTGATTTCTGTGAGGGTGGAGTTCGACCAGTGCAGAAAGCATCCCCATCAGTCTTACCACACTTGGCAGGGTTAAGTTGCAAGTGTCATTTCATTACCATTACATCACAGGAATCTTATGCGGATACTATGATTAGAGATACTCTCATACAGGCAGCCCCCAACAAGGAAGTCTGAGAAAGGGCACTGCCATTCAAGGATCCCTCTTTAGAAGTAGTACTGAAGATAGCACAGGCATTTGCAGTTTCTAGTGCCACTGGTTGTCACTTACATTCTTGGGCCAAAATAGCCACAATCAACTCTGACAGCAACAGGCATAACTGTTCTTGTGTGCCCTCGAAACAAGAGGACGTGGTAGTGCAGATGCTCAGCTGCTGTGTTCCATGGCCACAGTGGAAAACTTTCCATGAGCCATGCCCTGACCTCCTGCTCAGCTTGTTTTGTTGAACATGACCAGCCAGTTTGCCCACAGTGTTGGGCATCATACCGCCTATGTCATAAGAAAGGTCACATTACAATTGCATACGACTCTGTTTTTGTTGCGCCTCTCAAATCTCAATCTATGGACATTAATGTTGTTAATCAAGCATGTGAAAACATAGCAACTGTTTCTAATAAACTGTTCGTTCATGTGCATATTGATTCTACTCTCTCACATATTCAGGTGGATGCAGACACAGTGACCTTACTACTGAATTTTAACCTACACCTTGGTTCCTCTCCACTGCCGGCTACATGACTCTGTCTTGTGAGGTACAATAGACAGCAATTTCCTCTTATTGGCTAGTTTACTGTGGGAATAACATGTAAAGCAGTGTTTAAGACAGTAACATGTCCGGTACTGAAGAGAAAGTTTGTTTGGGTTGGATGCTTTCCAGGCTTTTGGATTTACAGTCTCAGATTTCATTCATTTAGTGATGGATCCTGTACCCTCTAAAGAGTTGGATGATTTGTGCAAAAAATATTCTTCCTTTTTTCCCCCTGGCCCAGAAAAACTACTAAATATGTACCGCATATCAGTCTCAAACTATGATGTGACTGCATTTTTTTTTTTGTGCCAGACCTGTCCCACTTGCACTTTATGCCAAAGTGAAGGAAAAGTTAGATATTCTGACAGCTTTAAGTGTCATGGAACCCATTTTATGTAGTAAATGGACTACAATATTGGTTTTTATGATGAAGCGAATTGGCAAACTTCGTCTTTGTGGTGACTAAGGTGACAGTTAATTAGCAGTCTGTGGTTGATATGTACTCCATTCCTTGCCTAGACAAACTTAAGCTGGAACTCGTGGGTGGAAAATATTTTTCAAAATTTAATGAAGAATCATGTAAACTACTACTTATGAATATACCATACGGCCTCTTCAGGTACAATAGACCAGTTTTTGCCATTATAAGTGTGCCTGCCATTTTCAGTGTTACTTTGAACAGCTTACTGAATGTTTTTCTTGTTGTATCAATTACCAGTCGCAACCTTCATCTTTTGTTGCAGACCTTGCACGATGTGGGTCGTAGGCGCAATCTGAAAGTTACCTTTCTTCCACCCTCTACAGAATAATTGGGAAATATTATTTCTCATAGGGGGATTCATATGATGAGAGTCACATAGCAGCTATTGCAGCCCTCCTGCACCCTCCAAACGTCAAAAAGCCTCAAGAATTCTTAGGCACAGCTATTTATTGCTACATGTTACTTCCGCAGGCAGCTTGATTTTCCGATACTCTGAATCAGCTGCGTAAGAAAGGTGCAGTGTGTGTGTGGACCACTGCCTGCAACCACAAATTTGTGATAATGAAAGATGGTTTGGGTTCTACCCCATTCTTGGCCACCTACTAGCTGGAGGTTCAGCTTACGATTGGTATGGACGCATTGCAGTTTGGTGTGGGGTCTGTGTTGTCTCCATGTTGTGCTGATGGTTCTGAACAGCCCACTGTTTTTCCATCACTTAATGCTGTACTGAAGAATTATTCTTAAATAGAAAAGGAAGTTCCTGCAGTTATTTATGCTATCAAGAAGTTTCTTGTGTTTCTCTACTGTGTTAATTTTTATTTGTTTACCAGTTACAAGCCATCAAAGGCTCTCTTTAACCCCACAGCACGTGTCAGACAAGATGGTCCACTGACTGCAACATTGGGGCCTGTTACTTAGTAGGCATAACTATAAGATTGATTCCCACCCTATGGCTCAGCATTCAAACACAGATGCGCTTTCATGTTTGCTGATGGACCTGACCCTGATCTGGATCAAGATGAAGTACTTTGTTTTTACATGTTGAGGAAGCTCACCAGACAGTGGATGAATTCCCTATTACCAGATCATGTATCAATCAAGCTGTCTCTGCCACCCCTGCAAGAATATATTCTGCAAGCGTGGCCGTGCACAGTTATTTTTTGTTACAACAAAGACTCATGTTTGTCAAAGTTGTTATTTTGTTGTCAACAGAAAATGCTGTTCCACCAGTGGTCATTCCAGCCACACTCCATCATGACATTTATTACCTTCTGAATCAGAATCACTAGATTGTCTTACACATAAATGTGTTTGCTTTGCATCATGTCTACTGGCCAGGAATCTACCATAAGAATGAACATTTACACACTGATTGTTCTAAATGTACAGCATAGCAGATGTCTCCCTGGCAACGTTATTCACTGTGAACTGGGCCATCACAGCTGTGGGAGTGTGTCCACGTCAACTCACTGGGCCCTTCTTCGATGCTTATTGGTTGGTGGTCATAAACATCTACTTTTGATCCCCAAAGTAGTGAACTGCTACTAAGTCAGACAGAACAGTGCAGATTCACTCTCTGTCTCCATCAAATGTCTGCCGCACACCCTGGAAATTCATCCATTGCTTAGCCAGAAAATGGTGTCTGTTTTGAACAAGTCTAAAAACAATCCAAAACATGCCCACACACCAGAAAATATGGTTACAGTTCACCAGAAAATCCTTCAGAGTCCTACCAAATATCTATCTCATGAGACAGGCATATCACATCGATCATTCGGATGAATTTTCTGCCTGGAACTGCACATGCATCCCTACTGAGTGTCTGTTGCTCATTCATTAAAACCCAGTAGATGCTCCTCAGCATCTCCAGTTTTATGAGCGGCTGTTCACTGGCTTAACAATAAATGGCTTGGACATGGATCTCTTCTTTATGTTTGATGAAGCCTGGTTTCACCTGAGTGGTTATGTCAACTCACAGAATCACGTCTCCAGGGCAGCGGAGAATCCGCATAACTTCCATGAATCAGCAAGGCATGATCAGAACATTGGGATTTGGGATGCAGTATCTACATGGCGCATTACTGGTCCACATCTTCTCCCATCAGAGCCTGCTTGAGCACGTTACATTGCTAACAGTTTGAAATTATTTGTGGCAGTATTAATGGAGGAGGAAAAGGTCCACAATTACTTCCAACAGGATGGAACAATTCCCCATAAACTTCACCCAACCATGGAGTGCACCTTCAGCAACTTTCGGACTATGGCCCAAAATTGCCAAAAGATGAATGGTGGTCACTTTCAACATCTGCTATAGTCAGGTTAGTACTGTATTTTCTTTCCTCTGCTGTGTTTCTTTGTACAATGGAACTATGTTCCCCAGACCACTTATTTGTCCGATCCTGAATATTTGTGACACTCCTGCAATGAGGCCCTCACACACATTGAGTTCCAATGAGGATCCCTCCTATCAATGGGAAGAGCACGGTAGAGCTCCTACATGGCTGCCAGCCATGCACTGTGCTGAATCTATTAGTCCCTACACCAAGGCGACCCATGGCCCTTCCAATAGTGTTGGATCCTGGCGGTCAGCCACAATCAGTGTGGTTGGCACATCAGAAGACAGGCTAATGACCCACCACCCAAATCAGTTCCGTCCCTAATTGTTGCCCCAGTCTGTGTCTCCTCCACTCACACCTATGAGTTCATCCAGCATTCCTGCTGCCGGACCCCTTTTCTCACCTCAGTCCTCGAAAGTGCTTTCATGTGGTGGTACCGCATAGGCAGCAGGCACCAATTCTAGAAGAACCATCCTGCACACATGAGCTCCATGTCACCTACATTGATCTTCTGTTGCCATCAGTGCAAACTGCAGCCGGGATCCCACTCACGAGCATCTGCCGATGCTCGGTCCATCATTATCCAAGGTCACTTTCAGCCCTACTCTCCACTTCAAGCTGATAGATTGCTTTTGCAGGACAGGGAGCAACCATAGGCAATGGTACAGAGTACGTGGACATTACCTTCCTGAGCAATGAGTGATGTCCCATATTACAGGGGAGGAGTGTTGGGGTGGCACCAGATTGTAGGCGCCCAGACGAAAGGAGATAACTGTGGTAATCCGCGGTTACCACAGTTGCACCAGCATACTGCCATACCTCAAAGTTCAGCAGGATGCGAGGTGCCGGCCCATCACATGATATTTAATCTGCCCATGCTAAGCTCGGTCACCAGGAGGCAGCACTTTCAGGCAGCACTGGCAGCTGAGCATCAAGAGTGGTGCTTGCGTCAACATTCCAGTCCAACTACACGGAAACGTCCAATGCTTTTCTATTTAACCCCAGAGCAGAGGGGCTTGTTTCTCATTCTGTAATATTCCATGCGCCAGCTAACTTCATTCTGCTCATGGATCACTGTTTGGCACAGATTAGGCGATGTGTGAGGATGACTTATTGGATGTGTATATGGTTTCTGCATTAAACTGCTTTTATCATTACTGAGTTTCTCAACTGCGTGTGTCGCTATAGATAAACACTGATAATCTTGAACTTGGTGAACTAATAATTCGTAAGTTAGGCTATGTACTCTAACAAATAGCAGGAATAGTGTTTACTGTGAGTACTCCAACAGCATTTAATAGAAATAAACTATTCTTCTGAAATGGCTTCATGAAAAATTATGTACACACTTACCTTTTCAGAGTAGATAGCAAGTGGTGCCATGGGATTGATGACAACCATTGCAGGACCAGCATAGGTGTGAATGAGGTTACTGGCATATCTCTGACGTAACGTGTGAAGCACACTCGATTCGTTGAGGTAGCGGAGGTGAGCCAGGTCCTCAGCTCTGTCAAACTGAGGAGGGTTTGCCTGCAAAATTGTGAGACTTATGCAGGGCATTTGTACTATAACTGCAAATGCAACAGGTAGTTGTCCATCAAGTCTTACAAATTATTCACAAATTATCGTTACTGAATCAGGAGTATATGTCACCACACATATACGAACAACCTTGTTGCCTTACTGGGAATGTTAGTCATAAACTTCACCATAAGTGCCATAAATATGAACAGTGAGAGCAGGCTCTCAGAATTTAGTAAGACTGTCTTTGTCAGGAAATTATAGCACATAGCAAACAAAGTTAATGAAATGTATTGCACGATGAGGGGGAAGGAGGGGATGGGGAAGGGTTGAAAGTAGTAAGTGTCATAAGTAGCAGACAACTTCACACCTGAGAGGTATAGGAGCCTAAATGCAATTTCTGCTATTTCTTCTTGAGACTATATCTGTAATGCTCATTGTTGCAAATTTTTTCATTGCTAGAAGAAGAGCAGCTGTCTTGCTCTAGCCAGTTACTGATTTAGGCAGCGTTAAATGGACATGCACCCTTTTAACATTGCCTCAATTGGATGGAGAAATATTGCTGCTCTTCCCCCAATGAAACAGTTTGCAACAATGAGTGTTACAAATATCGCCTTAAGACAAAACTGCAGAAACTACTTTTAGGTTCCCTTATCTCTCAGACATGGAATTAATAACACGGAGTGGAAGTTACCTGTAGCTCCATAGATATAGTTCATGTGTCTCATTACTTGAAGTGAAATTTACCTTCTTCTACAGTCTGTACACTGTTTCCTCATTTTTGTTATTTCATACATGTGCTTGCTGCTTAAACAAAGACGAGGAAAAGGCAACCACCAACCTAAGATGATTGATGCATAGTGCACAGGCACACCAAAGAGCATAACAAAGAGGAAAATCTATAAAGACCAATGACTGCCCCTCCTCCTATTTGTTTGGTTTTCTCATCACACTTCAATTTCCAATGTTGAACACTTAGGATCGAGAGAATAAATGGCAGCAAAGATTTGTTGCTGGAAAATCAAACATACAACTGAACCTTCACATTTCAAGAACATTATCTTAAAACAGGTGGAAGGAATCAACCTTTTGTAACATTTTTTTTTTTGAAGTAATGGCTGGGAACTGTTGTGCTTTATTTGGAAAGCATTATGGTGACTTGTCCTTGAAAATGATCAGTTTTCCAGGGATCTCATTTCCATTCATCTCCAATGTATGAATGATTGATACTGTGTGCCAAATGGACAGGGAAAAAAAACTCAGTTTAGATGAACATGGAAATAAGATGGGGAAAAGGAAGTATTGCAGGCACTGATATATATTTACAGACATCCATAGAACATAGGTGGTCAATAGCTGTCCACAGAATCCAGTCCTTTGAATAAAAGCTAAATGGAGTTTGGTCTGTTCAGACAGTGCCAACAGTTCACTAGACAGCTATATTATGAACACCAGACTTCAGAAGTGCACCATCCCTTCAGTGAAGTGAAAGAGCAAGTGCACACAGGTGATTAAGCTGTGGCTAACTCCCCCAGAAAAATGGATGCCTTATGGCACAAGAAATTTCTTGTGAACATATGTATAGCGGGAGTGATGAGAATTGAAAACTGTGGAAATAGGTGAAAAAAGTGACACTGACCAGCAGAATGACTGCCCACTTATATTGCAGTCTGCCCTGAATTTGTATAAGAAGTCATTTCATTCATGCGCTGCTGGCTCTGGCCAGTGTGTTTCTTGGCAGGTGAGTTTTCACCATATTTCACCTCCACTGATTGCTCTTACCATGCACAATGTATTATTGTGTCTGGTTGTGCACTTTAAGTTATCAGCTTATGTAACAAGTGATCTATTACATTTTAGGTCTTTGATGTAGCATACACAAAATGGTGTACAAAATGAGAATCAAGAAATTAGTTCTATTCCATCCATTATGCAAGGCATGACTTATATTTTGTCCTTAAAGATGTTAATGAAGAAGCAACCCTGTTTATAAAAACATTTGATAAATCTATCCTTTTTTACCATATCATTCTATGATGGCATAATTGAAAAACTCAGTACAAGATACTGTATCCAATGTGCTGTGTGAGGAAATGTGATATACTCTATGCAGTTAAAGGAAGAGTCATTGCACTCTTAAGGCACTGACAAACATTATTCTTATCTGCAAAAAATGTACTGAAGGAGCGGCCAAAAAGAAAATTTTATCCTACAGCTGTGTTTCCCTTCTAGTGGTTCAACACAGAGAACTACATAAATTCAATATGGGATGTAATGCCTTTTAAACAGAGTATGGGCATTGCAGCAGTGTAACACCTCTTAGGAATGGTGCTATCGGAAATACATAGGATCAATGGATGATTCAACAAACTGTTAGATGAAGCTTTCAACATTTGTGAAAGATGTGCCATGAAATGAAAATTCGCTAACAAGTAAAAATATGAACGAAGAACTTAGAAGCCCTTTGTGAGAATGAGACACTGACAGAGCCAGTATCTAGATTTAGATTGAGAGCACATTATTCCAAAAAATTAAGGAAGTTGTAAACACATACACAGAATAATGCTTTTGTTCGTGTTAGCCACCTATAGTGAAAGTTGTAGACAAGTTTTACTATTTGGGCATCAAATAACTGGTAATGACAAAAGGTATATAGAACACAAACTCGCAATAGCAAGCAAAAGGTTTCTGGAAAATGAAATTTGTTTAGCTCAGATTAAATTTTAGTGCAATGACATCTTTGCTGAAAGTATTTGTTGGGAATGTAGCATAGTACTGAAGTGAAATGTGGATAGTGAACTGCATACACAAGAAGAAAACTGAAGAGTTTGAAATCTGGTGCTAGGGACAAATGTTGAAGATTATGTGGATAGATTCGATAACTAATGAGGAGGTAGTGAACACAAGGGCAAGAAAACATTATTATGGGACAACTTGAATAAACGAAGGGGTAGGTTAGATGGATGTGTCCTGAAGCACCAAGAAATAGTTAATTTGGTAATGGAGGAAATTTTGAGGTTGGGAAGTGAATTGTAGAATGAGGCCAAAGTTTGAAAACAATACGAAGGTTCAAGAGGATGCAGGATGAAACATGTTTTTTTCACCTTCATTGTGAGTACACCAACTAGCCACTATGTTGCAAAAAATTAAATATTTATTTAACACAGAGGCAAATATGTTAAAGTACACTGCTGGCCACCGTAAATGCAACACCCTGAAGGAAGCATTCGAATCAAGTGAAATTTACACCATGGGTTTGCAGCGATGAGATATGCAACTGATTAGAATTTCAGCGCAGACGCACATCACGCGCGCCTGTGGCGCCACCTCATAGCGCCATTCAAGGCGATTTCGACGAGTGTACGTTCGGCACGTGTGTTTACCTTGTGGTTGTTTCACAAGACGATCAGTTATGCTTCGTAGACAACAGCGAACATCGTTTGATCAAGTATCCGAGTTCGACAGAGGAAGCATAGTGGCTTACCGAGATTGTGGATTATCATACAGAGAAATCGCTAGTCGTGTTGGACGAAACCAAACAACTGTAATGCGGATATGTCACCATTGGATGCAGGAGGGTACGACGGACCGACGTGGTCGATCGCATTCACCTCGGTGCACCACTGCACGTGCTGATAGGCAAATTGTGCGCATGGCAGTGACGGATCGCTCAGTGACATCCCGAACCATAGCACAGCACATTGCGTCTGTAACGCATCATCCAGTGTCTGCGCGTACCATTCGACGCCGTTTACAGCAGAGTGGTCTGTCCGCAAGACGTCCATTGCTTCGTCTACCATTGACGCAGAACCACAGACGTCTCCGTCGCCAATGGTGTGATGACAGACGGATGTGGACGGCAGAATGACGTTGTCTTTACTGACGAGGCACGCTTCTGTCTGCAGCACCACGATGGTCGGATTCGAGTGTGGAGACACCGTGGAGAGAGGATGCTGGACAGCTGCATTATGCACCGCCACACTGGTCTTGCACCGGGTATTATGGTATGGGGCGGTATTGGATATTACTCTCGCACGCTTCTAGTACGCATTGCCGGTACTTTAAATAGCCGGCGCTACATATCCGAGGTGCTGGAGCCAGTTGTCCTTCCTTACCTTCAGGGCTCGGCCACAGCCATATTTCAACAGGATAATGCGCGACCACACGTGGCACGCATTGTCCAAAGGTTCTTCGTCAATAACCAGATTGAATTGCTTCCCTGGCCGGCTCGCTCTCCGGATCTTTCGCCGATAGAAAACATGTGGTCCATGGTTGCTCAACGAGTGACCCAGATTACATCCCCAGCTGCCACACCAGATGATCTTTGGCAACGTGTGGAAGCTGCTTGGGCTGCTGTACCCCAGGAACACATCCAACGTCTCTTTGACTCAATGCCGAGACCTTTGGCAGCGGTGATCTCCAACAATGGCGGCTACTCTGGCTACTGATTCTGGCAGGAACCACATGTCACAGACGTCTGTAAACGTAATCATTTGATACTTGGTCAACATGTTATCTACAAAATAAATTTTGTTGTGCTACCTCTTGTCTTTCTTGGTGTTGCATTTACGGTGGCCAGCAGTGTAATTAAACAATACTTCTTCAGTATTATCAGAAAAGGAAATAATTTTAATTTCTAAACACAGAATTAATAGTTATACATTTCCTCTACAAAAATGTTTACAGACTGGGTTGTAAAGCCACAATTCTTTGAGATATGAACAATTTTATAATTAACAACTAAAAAGCAATGGCAGCACCACCTCTATATGTCTGTGGTCAGATTTTAAAATTGCTAGCTAAAGTTAATCTTACTAAACATCTAAGAAGTGCCATATCTTTGTCTATTAGAAAACCAGCAATGGTTGTTAGGAATGATACTCGAAGTTTTCTCAATTCTGAGACAAACTGTTTTACATGTTGCTGGAACATTGAACAAGTGAAGATTAAATGATTATATTTTCAACATCTGAACTACTACACTCACAAATGAGTGAATTTCTTAGTGTGAAGTGGTGCAAATGAATTTAATTTATGTACTGTGACTGAATGCCATCCAAGTGGTTGCAGACATAGCATGTCATATGCTGCAGTTCTGCCAAAATGATAAGATTTGCACAAGATAGATTAGCTGCAGCACAACATTTGATTCTCCCTCTCCTCTCAACACACACTGTCAGACAATAAAGAGAATCACCCAGAAGACATGGTCAGATACCAATGTGACTTTTCGCATGTACACATCATAGGTGGATACATAAATGATTAGAGTTGCAATTCTCTGTGACACAGCAGACATCCGAATCTATCAGTGTTTTTCATAGGCGTGGTAGTGTATATACCATAATCTATCAGTATTTTTCACAGGCCTGGTAGGGTATATAAGGGGTGTGTGAACAGCATCAGATGTGATCACTGTGAAGAACATGGATATGCCAAATACTTGTGTGAGACAGCATTATCAGTGCCTGACAGAATTAAAGGACCCTCACTGTGAGTTTTTATTTGGTTGACTGGTTGAATTGTGCAATATCTAGGTTTTTGGGCAATTTGGGTATGACAGTGACGTGATGTTCGACTGCACACGGCAATGCGACGGCAGGCACACACATCAACATTTTGCTTGACCACGCCTGATAACCAGAACAGATGATCATTGTATTGTGCATCACACATATCTTCACCCATTTAGACCTGCACTGGCACCAAAGAAGAAGAAATTAACTCCCTGTCACATTCTGTGCCATCTTACACCATTGGTCGGAGTGCAGTAGCAGGAGTCTGGAATTACTGCTTCATGCACTGGCTGCTGTTAACACCACAACAAAAATGGCTGCATCTAAAGTGGTGCCACAAACAGAAAGCATTACTTCAGGTCACGGCTAGTGGTGACCGAGGAAACTGTTACGGTACAATGGTATGTCATGGATGTCGTGCATCTTCATTTGTTACCTGCAGTGTGACAGTACAGTGGTGCCGATTTAAACAGGACATGTTCATCTACATGACACATGTTTCTGTGAAATATCTGCGTCACGTTGAGGCACTCTCACGGCCTGCAAAATCCCCAGATCTGTCCCCAATAGAAAAAGTGGTGGACCAGCTTAGACATCAACTCTGTCCAAGTACCAGAATCTTGGATATCGAAGACGATTTACAAAAGTTGTGGGCCAGTCTGCCTCAGGAGAGGATGCAATGGACTTATGGCACCATTCTCAAGTGAATCAGTGCATGAATCCTAGCCAGAGAGGTGGAATGTCTTACTGATATACTATTTTGGAATCACTAAAATAACATCACATACCCTCTCGACCCATGGAACTTCATTTCACTTAGTCTTCCCATTATGGATGCTTCACTATTCTTGTCAGGCTGAGTAACTTCCATCCTCACATTTAGCCTGCCACAGTTGCTCACAATTATTTTACACTACTGGCCATTAAAATTGCTACACCACGAAGATGACGTGCTACAGACGCCAAATTTAACCGACAGGAAGAAGATGCTGTGATATGCAAATGATTAGCTTTTCAGAGCATTCACACAAGGTTGGCGCCGGTGGCGACACCTACAACGTGCTGACATGAGGAAAGTTTCCAACCCATTTCTCATACACAAACAGCAGTTTACCAGCGTTGTCTGGTGAAACGTCGTTGTGATGCCTCGTGTAAGGAGGAGAAATGCGTGCCATCACGTTTCAGACTTTGATAAAGGTCTGATTGCAGCCTATCGCGATTGCGGTTTATCGTATCGCCACACTGCTCCTCGCGTTGGTCGGGATCCAATGACTGTTAGCAGAATATGGAATCGGTGGGTTCAGGAGGGTAATACGGAACGCCGTGCTGGATCCCAACGGCCTCGTATCACTAGCAGTCGAGATGACAGGCATCTTATCCGCATGGCTGTAACGGATCGTGCAGAAAAGTCTCGATCTCTCAGTCAACAGATGGGGACGTTTGCAAGACAACAACCATCTGCACGAACAGTTCGACGACGTTTGCAGCAGCATGGACTATCAGCTCGGAGACCGTGGCTGCGGTTACCCTTGACGCTGCATCACAGAGAGGAGCGCCTGTAATGGTGTACTCAACGGCGAACCTAGGTGCACGAATGGCAAAACGTCATTTTTCGGATGAATCCAGGTTCTGTTTACAGCATCGTGGTGGTCGCATCCGTGTTTGGCGACATCGTGGTGAGCGCACATTGGAAGCGTGTATTCGTCATCGCCATACTGGCGTATCACCCGGCGTGATGGTATGGGTTGCCATTGGTTACACGTCTCAGTCACCTATTGTTCTCATTGACGGCACTTTGAACAGTGGACGTTACATTTCACATGTGTTACGACCCGTGGCTCTACCCTTCATTCGATCCCTGCGAAACCCTACATTTCAGTAGGATAATGCACGACTGCATGTTGCAGGTCCTGTACGGGCCTTGGATACAGAAAATGTTCGACTGCTGCCCTGGCCAGCACATTCCCCAGATCTCTCACCAATCGAAAACGTCTGGTCAATGGTCGCCGAGCAACTGGCTCGTCACATTATGCCTGTCACTACTCTCGATGAGGTGTGGTATCGTGTTGAAGCTGCATGGGCAGCTGTATCTGTACACGCCGTCCAAGCTCTGTTTGACTCAATGCCCAAGCGTATCAAGGCCGTTATTACGGCCAGAGGTAGTTGTTCTGGGTACTGATTTCTCAGGATCTATGCACCCAAATTGTGTGAAAATGTAATCACATGTCAGTTCTAGTATAGTACGAGGGCCGTTCAGAAAGTAACCTCCGGTTGATTTAAAAAAATACACCAAGTTAAATAAAAATATTTTAATATACACATCTTACAACTACATCTTTGCACTATTTTTCTACATAGTCTCCATAGCGATTCAGGCACTTATCGTATCTCTTCACAAGCTTTGAAATTCCTTCTGCATAAAAATCACCCGCTTGTGCCTGGAGCCAGCCTGTGACCGCATCTTTGAGCTCTTCGTCGTCATCAAACCGCTGTGACTCGAGCCATTTCTTCAAATGCATGAAGAGGTGATAATCACTTGGCGCCAGGTCTGGGCTGTAAGGTGGATGGTTGATAACGTCCCACTTGAAGGACTCAAGAAGGGCCGTTGTTCTGCGAGCAGAGTGAGGACGGGCGTTATCGTGCAAAAAAACGATACCGGAAGTCAGCATACCACGGCGTTTGTTCTGTATAGCCCGTCGTAACTTTTTTATTGTTTCACAGTACACGTCTTGATTAATGGTCGTACCACGTTCCATGAATTCAACCAACAACACCCCTTTGGCATCCCAAAACACCGTTGCCATCAGTTTTCTGGCAGAAAAATCTTGCGAGGCTTTTCTTGGTTTGGTAGGCGAATTTGAATGTGCCCACATCTTTGATTGTTCTTTTGTCTCAGGGTTCACGTACTTAATCCAGGTCTCGTCACCGGTCACGATTCTGTTTAACAATGGTTCTCCTTCGTCCTCATAACGTGACAGAAAGTCTAATGCAGAGGCCATTCTTTGAGTTTTGTGGTGGTCGGTAAGAATTTTGGGCACCCATCGTGCACAGAACTTACGGTAACCCAATCTTGCTGTCACTATCTCGTACAATAGAGTCTTAGAAATCTGTGGAAACCAGTAGACAACTCCGACATTGAGAAACGTCGATTTTCACGAACTTTTGCATCAACTGTCTGAACGAGTTCGTCAGTCACCAATGATGGTCTACCACTCCTCTCTTCATCATGAACGTTTTCTCGTCAACTTTTAAATAAACGTACCCATTCACGGACAACTCCTTCACTCATAACTCTTGGTCCGTACACGGCACAAAGCTCACGATGAATAGCTGCTGCAGAATATCCTTTGGCTGTAAAAAACCTTATGACAGCACGCACTTCACATTTGGCGGGGTTTTCTATTGCAGCACACATTTCAAACTGCCACAAAAACTAAACTAGCGCAGGTACGACGTTCACTCGACCACGGCTTGATGCCGACTGACCTGTTGAGTGCGTGAACGCACAGATGGCATCGCTACTCCCCCCACAACCCGCACTGTGACCAATCGGAGGTTACTTTCTGAACCGCCCTCGTATATTTGTCCAATGAATACCCGTTTATCATCTGCATTTCTTCTTGGTGTAGCGATTTTAATAGCCAGTAGCGTAATAATAATGAAGCACAACTTTTGTGTTTGGTAGTGATTCTGCATTTTGTGGGGCGGAGTCATCATCCCTTAACGGCCCCCCCCCCCCCGCTAGCCCTCGTATATGCGCCTACTGTGCAGTAAACCAGTTCCCACTCTGATAACGGGCTTCTGCACAGCTGAAGGCCCTGGTGCGGAGACAGGCGCGGCGCCTGGGAGCAGCGCCTCCTACTAACCTTCTCGACGTCGTCTTCGTCGACGAGCAGCGTGTCGCCGGTGGCGTCGAGGCAGATGCGCAGCTTGCCCGAGGTGGCGGCGTCGCCGTCGGAGTCGCTGTCGGCGGGCGTGGGGCAGCGGCGGGCGGCCGAAAAGCCGGCGCGGTGCACCAGCCACACGTGCTCGGCAGACTGCAGCCACGCCGACACCTGCTCCTCGGAGCGCGCCTGCAACACACCGCAACCGGCAGCGCCGTCACACATTGCGTGGCCAGCTCCACTGCGGGAATACCTGCCTCCTCTTTACGCTAACATCTTACTTACGCACAACGTTAACCTTGCTGTTATCTGCTGCTAGATAGCACCCGAAAAGGAGTTCGTTCTAGCGCTCGAAATTTAATTATTGCGTTGTTGCATACGTTCGTAGCGTTTTTGTTTGCATGTTGATATTCAGGTTGCTATGGGTTTATTTATCGATTGTCATTTTTTATTTGTTGCTCACTGTTGCTATTTGAGTCTGCATATTGTCATTTGGAGATAGTACGAGTGGAGCTGTGGACGCTAGATAACTGAGTGTCAAGTAGAAAAATCGGGACGTTTCGTACATCTGCCTGAGTTCAATATGGAACGCGAGAGTAGCAGAGGGAGCTAGAGACGTTTGCGCTGTGGCAGTTTGACATCTCAGAAAAGTGAGAATGGGAAAAGGCTGAAAAAAAACGTAAAAGTGCAGTCGTGCCGTCAATGGTAAAGACAAAATGAGGGAGGGCAGCAAGAGAGCAACCAACCCCAAGGTAATGCTAGAGGCAGGAAATATCCCACCTCTGAAGCAGTAGAAGCAAGACCACCTGCTATTTAAAAGCGTTGTGCATGACATCGGAAGTTCACTGAGGCTTTTTGCGGATGATGCTGTGGTATATCGAGAGGTTGTAACAATGGAAAATTGTACTGAAATGCAGGAGGATCTGCAGCGAATTGACACATGGTGCAGGGAATGGCAATTGAATCTCAATGTAGACAAGTGTAATGTGCTGCGCATACATAGAAAGAAAAATCCCTTATCATTTATCTACAATATAGCAGGTCAGCAAATAGTTAACTCCATAAATTATCTGGGAGTACGCAATAGGAGTGATTTAAAATGGAATGATCATATAAGGTTGATCATCGGTAAAGCAGATGCCAGACAGATTCATTGGTAAAATCCTAAGGAAATGCAATCCGAAAACAAAGGAAGTAGGTTACAGTACGCTTGTTCGCCCACTGCTTGAATACTGCTTAGCAGTGTGGTATCCGTACCAGATAGGGTTGATGGAAGAGATAGAGAAGATCCAACGGAGAGCAGCGCGCTTCGTTACAGGATCATTTAGAAATCGCGAAAGCCTAACGGAGATGATAAACTCCAGTGGAAGACTCTGCAGGAGAGACGCTCAGTAGCTCGGTACGGGGTTTTGTTGAAGTTTCGAGAACATACCTTCACCGAAGAGTCAAGCTGTATATTGCTCCCTCCTACGTGTATCACGCGAAGAGACCATGAGGATAAAATCAGAGAGATTAGAGCCCACACAGAGGCATACCGACAAGCTTTCTTTCCACGAACAATATGAGACCGGAATAGAAGGGAGAACCGATAGGGGTACTCAATGTACCCTCCGCCACACACCGTCAGGTGGCTTGCGGAGTGTAGATGTAGATCCGCTAGAATGTAGAAGTGCGTATGGGAAAAGGAGACTAACCAATTCTAAAAATTGATAAAAACAGAGTAAAAGGAAAAGAGGATCTTGGCCGAGGAGGGGAGTCGGGAATCTCCGAACACACCTTACAGTGGGAGACACCCCAACCCTCACCACCCTGACCCAACACCAGAGTGAGATTAAAATCCTTAAAACTGAGAATAAAAACCACTTTCACAGAGGAAACTGAGAACCAGTTCGACCATCGGGGAATCGTCAGCGAACATTGAAGGTAAAGTGCGGGGAAGTCGGTACTTAGTACGCAGAGCCAAAAGAAGGGGCCATTCCACCAAAATGTGGGCTGCTGACTGGAAGGCTCCGCAACCAGTGGGGTGGCTCATTGCGCAAAAGAAACCCACAGGTCAGCCTGGTATGGCCGATGCGGAGACGACACAGGGTGGTTGAGGCCTTTCGGTTGGTTGGTTGTTCGGGGTTTAAGGGACCAAACAGCAAGGTCATCAGTCCCTTATTTCAAAGGTGGTTCATTCCGCTAGTGTGACATCTCAGGAAAGTCAGAACAATAAAAGGGAAAAGGCTAAAAATGTAAAAAGGCATTCATGTTGTCAACGGTAAAAACAAAATGAGGGAATTGGCGACTCCATGGAGTGTTCTGTGCACCACGACCAGATAATGGATATAATTGGAAGGAGAAACAGCATTGGTCGTATT
This sequence comes from Schistocerca nitens, assembly GCF_023898315.1. NCBI lineage: Eukaryota > Metazoa > Arthropoda > Insecta > Orthoptera > Acrididae > Schistocerca > Schistocerca nitens. The sequence continues at coordinate 440,281,819 of NC_064622.1, read as the reverse complement.
TTTTTTGTTTTATTATCCGCAAAATCGGTTTTCGGTCACTTAGTGACCATCCTCAGTGCTGTAATATACAATTAAAATTGGTAGGCACTGGTATCAACAAGCTTAGAGTGATCACATAAAAGCTTGTTGATACCAGTGCCTACCAATTTTAATTGTACATTACAGCACTGAGGATGGTCACTAAGTGACCGAAAATCGATTTTGCGGATAATAAAATAAAAAAATACGACCAATGCTGTTTCTCTTTCCAAAATGAGGGAAGTCAGCAACAGAACGAACCCAACGCTATGCTGAAGCAGCAGAGGCAAGACCACCTGCGACTTAAAAAGTGCAACCGCTAGAATGTAGAAGTACGTATGGGAAAAGGAGACTAACTAATCCTTAAAAAAAGGGTAAAAGGGGAAGAAAAGAGGATCTCGGTCAGGGAGGTGAGTCGGGAATCTACAAACATGGCTTACAGTGGGAGATACCCCAACACTCACCGCCCTGACCCAACACCAGAGTGAGATTAAAAACCTTAAAACTGAGAATAAAAACCATTTTCACGGAGGAAACTGAGAACCAGTTCGACCATCGGGGAATCGTCAGCGAACATTAAAGTGCGGGGAAGTCGGTACTTAGTACGCAGAGCCAAAAGAAGGGGCCATTCCACCAAAATGTAGGCTACTGACTGGAAGGCTCCACAACCACGAAGTGGGTGTGGCTCATTACGCAAAAGAAAACCATAGGTCAGCCTGGTATGGCCGATGCGGAGACGACACAGGGTGGTTGAGGCCTTTCGGGAGAGGCGGAAGGAAGAACGCCAAGGGCCTGGTGTCACCCTAATCGCACGAAGTTTATTAGACAGGGAGGTAGCCTCCCAAGAGTTCGCCCATGATTGTGCGAAGTGGGGTTTGATGTCAAGCCGTAAATCCGTTGCAGGAGGGGTTACAGAGAATGGGAGTAAGTGACTGCTCCCCCAGCCAAACGATCAGCAAGCTCATTACCTGGGATACCCACATGGCCAGGGACCCAAAGGAAGTCAACGGAAGAAGCAGCGCGGTGAAGATCAGCGAGATGGTCATGGATGGCAGAGACCAAGGGATGGCGGGAATACTACCGGTCAATAGCCAGAAGGCCACTCATTGAGTCCGTACATAACAAAACGCGGTTGTGTTGGGACTGTTTATTGAAGGTACAGGCCTGGGAAATTGCCATCAATTCCGAAGTAAACACCTCACATGTAGGTGGCAGGAGATGATTTTCCGTGCCAACATAGGACGTGAAGGCATATCCCACACGATCAGCAGATTTAGAGCCATCGGTGTAAAAAACAACAGCATCCCGAAACCCCCAAAAATTCGGCGGAAGAAACAACGGTACACCATCGGGGGAATGGAATCTTTCGGACCTCGGCGGAGATCCATCCGAATTCGGGGCCGAGGAACTGTTTGCGCTGTGTGTGGGGATAATACCATTAGACAGAGCACGGCAGGAAAATGGTTTACTCGTTTTGAAGAGGATCGTGTTGACATTAATGACTCTCCACGCTCAATAGCCGGCCGCGGTGGTCTAGCGGTTCTAGGCGCTCAGTCAGGAACCGCGCGACTGCTACGGTCGCAGGTTCGAATCCTGCCTCGGGCATGGATGTGTGTGATGTCCTTAGGTTAGTTAGGTTTAAGTAGTTCTAAGTCCTAGGGGACTTATGACCACTGATGTTGAGTCCCATAGTGCTCAGAGCCATTTGAACCATTTTCCACGCTCAATAAGACCTTCGGGATTTGATGAAAATCGTTTAAACGCATTAATCCACAGTGATAAATGTCAGTGTACTCCAGAACTGGCAAATGTGATGAAATGTGATCATTCCACCATCGCGCGACATTCACATGCAATGGGGAAGGTTCAAAAATGGGGGGGGGGGGGGGATGGGCGCCGCATGCTTTAAACCAAAATCATAAAAAATCAGTGGGTGGCCATATGTGAATCTCGGCTTGTTGGTCTTCAATTGGCTCGTGAACAACAGCTAGAATTCCTAACCAGTGTCGTTACTGGTGACGAGAAATAGTGTCTCTATGATAACATAAGGAAAAGAAACTAATGGTTGAAGCAGCAACTCACCGGCTCAAAGATATGCGCGCATAAACGAAAAACAATGTTATGCATCTGGAGGAAAAACGACGGTGTGGTGTACTACGAATTGCTCTCCCGAAGTTTAGCCAATCACTGCTGACATTTAGTGTCAACGACTGAGGCGACTTGCAGACACAATCTAAGAAGAACGATCAAGAAGAATGCGGGAAGTTATGCTACTCCAAGCTCACGCCCATAGTTTGTATTTCTACACATTCTACTTAGGGCTCAAATGTAAAGCTTTCTCCCCCTGGTTATAGCTTAAGCTATTACGCTTGTGACCCAACTGTTCAAACATTCACACCATGTACAAATATCGGTAGCAAAATTTTATTTCTACGTCTAAGATAAACACATAATGCTGTCTTTATTTATTTATCTTAAAAGACTGCAGATCTTTTGTTGCGTATTATTGGAATGTCTGTACAAAAATTCATGTAGTTTATTATGTTTAAATGATCAAAGCATTGCCGTTACAAGTGAAGTTTCAAGGACTGTTTTACTCGATCGCAGTTCATGCGCCTAGAATAGAAGTTTCTGCGTGGCTATCATGACAGATTCCTTTCTGATGAGCACTGAAAGCATTTGTAAATGCATCTGACAGTGACGAGGATGTTTTGTAACAAGAAAGCACCCCAATTATGACATCATTTGATACTTACATGACAGCTGTGCAAGCGGATCAAGTGGGTCAGTCAAAAATAAACGATTCATGTGGAGCTTACAACCTTTTCCACGACTGGTGAGCAACCAGTTATAAAACTGGCTCCTGGTCCAACACGATGTGCTGTATCCTGACTTCTTAGTGCTATAGAATGCTCTTTTATGCTCTTATGAACGGTAATATTCAGATTATTGTGACAGAAATGGATATTACGGAGAGTCACAAAGTGTATGATGACAGCTGGGAAGAATCAGATCAAATTTGTCTTGAATCCTATACAGTTTTTTCTACTACTGCCTGGTATTTATAAATCGCACCATCACCCGGCAAAGAGTCTACATGGGATTCACAAACACGCAGAGCCATATTTCGTGCCGTAATGTCACATAAACGTTCCTTTTGCACGTCACGTGGTAACGCTTCGATGACAACTCTGATCGAAGAACCTGTTAGTGCTCTGGGAAAAGCGGGTAGAAATACATCTGAAACTGTATAAACCTAGCACAAATGTGTCTGAGATGAGGAAACACAAACTATATTTAAATTTGTAATAATTTTTAGTACCTTAAGAGTATAGTGCCCTTATATACGAATCAGTTAGTTATAATCTGAAAGAACACGTGTGGTCATCCTGAAGATAGATTTACACAGATGGGTATAGACAAAAAGACGGAGCAGGATATACGTTCGTTGATAACAAGACTAATCTAGGGGACAAATTTATACGTCATTGATTCTCCATACTCACGCAGAACTTAGAGCAATTTTAGAGGAACTATGATACTCGAAATACGTTCAAGAAGAAAGCATCATTATTCTATCAAATTTACGTTCAGCACTGATGCTGTTAATCAACAAAACAAAAATTATCTACAACACGGCATTATAAGAGCAGATCACGAGCTTTCTCGCTTAAATAGGCCTACCAATAGGTTTGAGATGAAGGCGCATAACAGAATAAAGGTAAACACACTAAAAGACACTCTGGCCAAGGAAGCTGTGTTTCCCGGTTTAGGGAAATGCGACAAAGCGCCACCTGACCACCTCCTATATATAGCAAGAACTAGAATCAATGCCGGACTGAACGAGAAACCAAACCAGTCTTACCACACTATACTCAACGGAAGTCCGCCGCTCGTGGTCTCGCGGTAGCGTTCACGCTTCCCGAGCACGGGGTCTCGGGTTCGATTTTCACCTGCTCCAAGATTACTGGGTGTTGCTGTGTCGCCTTCATCATCATCATCATCATCATCCATCCCTATTACGATTGGAGGAAGGCAACGGCAAACTACCTAAATTAGCACCTTGCCTAATACGGCGTTGTGGGCCTCCTGCAACGTTCCCCTACGCTCTGTCAAGAAGCATGGGACTTTATTTCCATTTCCATGTTTGGTAATAAGGGCACTTGCTGGGAGCATCTTTTGGTTTACCAGTTTTCGTTTATACTTTTCATTAGGCTGGGATGAATAATACGAAGCTAACAGAACCTACATAATTAGAGTTTTGCGTGTTGAACAAATAAAGCATTGGGTTGAAGGACTCTGTTCCGATTCCTGCTATTTCCTCAGTTATTTTCTAAGGTAAGGTGGTCTGGTAAGGGGTCCACTCAGTCGCTGTGAGGCCATATGAAGAGCTGCTTCAACAACAAAGCAGCGGCATCACCCGGGTGCATCTACTAGTAATAATGGTTGGAGGGATTCAAACATGCTGATAACATCTCCCACGACCTTAGAACGCTGCTCATACAGCCAGTCGCAAGGGGCATATTCTGTAAGTGGTATTTACGTTCTTTTTTATTAGCGAAATGGTTGGTTCAAATGGCTCTGAGCACTATCCGACTTAACTTCTGAGGTCATCAGTCGCCTAGTACTTAGAACTAATTAAACGTAACTAACCTAAGGACATCACACACATCCATGCCCGAGGCAGGATTCGAAACTGCGACCGTAGCGGTCGCTCGGTTCCAGACTGTAGCGCCTAGAACCGCAAGGCCACTCCGGCCGGCTTAGCACAATGACTCATTTGTGAAGTAATCAGACGTCTGACGCTGTGTTAAAAAGGGAAGTTCGATTTGGAAAAGAATCGGGGGGGGGGGGAGCGAGTGGGGGAGAGGGGATTACTTGTTTTGTACTAAGTTAATGATTAAAACATTCCGAGCACTGCGAATATGTCAACATACGCTCTTTCACCGTTTACTGTTTCGTTAATGAGACAGTCACGGACCAGGCTCGAATTCTTAACGGACTTGGCTCAGAACGTCCTCGGTCGGGGTGAAACAACTATGCAGATGAAGGCGGCAGGAGCTCCGAGGACAAATATTTATCCGCGTCACCTGCTGTCGTTCGCCTCGGCCACTTTCTCTGGCGGGGCACTCCCCGCAGTAAAACGGGACGTCCACCTGGGCTGCTGCCGTGCTCCTCCCAGGTCTCGTTACTAAGCGCCCAGCACGGTTGCGTCACCCGTCCTTGGCAGGGCCATTAATATCGACAGCCGAGCGTCACCTCGTTACCGCGCCTCAGTCGCTAACTAGCCGTCCAGTCGATCAAAGCCCACGCGACTGCCAAACGCCGTCCGGGATCTCCTATCTCGCAGCCTTGATCAGCTACCTGTAAACTTAAAAATGGAACGTGTCTTCAGCATGAGAGATCAGTGGCAGCTATTTCAGCTCTGTCTCCCGAACACTGAGAACTTCCGTCATTCCAATTAATACTAATGTAACGGTGTCTCGCTTTTCGACATTAAAATCTTGTAACGCTCCTTTTGTCCGTGCATCGCACTAAGTCACAGTCGCTGCCGTGATCAGAGTCCACACATTCTTTACGATATACGGCGCGCTAGTCAATTTACGCTACGCACTGTTCCAAGGATCTAATCGGAAACGTTTACTGGCGGACCCGTATAAATATTCTGCACAGTTACACAGATAAAATCAGTCTAACCGCGAGACACCGTTAAGCTTCTCACAACTCCGAAGTCAGTAATTACCAGAGGCGTTCAATAAATAATGCAATACTTTTTTTCTCGGCCAATTTCTGTTGACAAGATACGGAACTTCTTGTGGGGCATCGTGGAATATTCCCGTTTCAGTCCCATAGTTTCATGAAGTTCCGATAGGTGGCGGCGCTATAGGTAGCCTTCGAAACGGCGTCTGTAACGAACATGCGTCCCAAGCAGAGATCTGAGTTTCTTTTGAAGCAAAACCAGAGCATTGCAGATATTCAAAGGCATTTGCACGATGTCTATGGTGACCTGACACAGAACAGAAGTATGGCGAGTCGTTGGGTAAAGCGCCTGTCATCATCCCAACATGGTCGAACAAAGCTGCCCGTCCGGCCCTACATATCTGCGAGTCTTGCAATATTGGAACGTGCAGACATTCTCATTCGAAGTAATCGATGGATCGCAATCAAACACTTCTTCTCCATAACAATGCAAGGCCTCACTCAAGTCTGCACACCCGAAATGAGCTCACAAAACGTCACTGGACTGTCCTTCCTCATCCACCCTACAGGCCGGATATCGCACGTTCAGATTTCCATCTGTTGGGCCCAATGAAGGACGCAGTGCGCGGGAAGCACTACGTTGACGATGGGGAGATTATTGATGCAGCAAGAAGCTGACCCCGACGTCGACCAGTAGAGTGGTGCCATACGGTTATACAAGTCCTCCCAGTAAGGCGGCGTAAGGTCTTCGAATTGAACGGAGAGTATGTTGAAAAATAGGATTTCGTAGTCAAAAGAGTGGGAAATAAGATGGTATATTGGAATCTTTAAGAAAACCGACATGCTTTCAGAAAAAAGTGTTGCATTACTTATTGAACGACCCTCGTAAAAGACCTACCGTGATCCAACTACTTTCAGAAACAGAGTGCGAGATCCGACCACTGGACTGGGACATGTTCACCGCGGAGCAGTTCAATACACCGCCTCCATCTTGTTACGACCAACACCCACCGATAATTACAACAAAAACTAGCATTACAGTTCCAGATGAACAGTGAAAACGTCACACAACAGCCGCAAACACAAATTTTCACCGTAACAAATGAAATTGTCATGACTTATCCCGAGCCAAGTTCGTCACTTCTATCCCGCACCACCTCCAGCCGGCTATCGCCTGCTCTGAGGCCTCTTTTTACGGAACAAGACCAGACTCACTAATCTCCACCACTCGCCTAGAAAATTTGGGAAGTTTCTAAGCTGAATGGACGAGCGAGGTGGCACACTGGAGTCGGGGACAAGACGACGCTTCCAACCCGTGTCCAGCCATCCAGATTTAGGTTTTCGTGCTTTCCGTAAGTCGCTCCAGGCAAATGCTGGTATGATTCCTTGGAAAGGGCACGGCCGATTTCCTTCCACATCCTAGACAAAATCCGAGCTTGTCAGCAGAATACGACACTCGCACACGAGAACGCAGTTCCGACTTGTAGGATTTCCATACGGCAAGTATCACTAACTCCCGACTTCCCAAAATGATAGCCACTTTAAAACACGAGCTCCGTCCCAGAGGCCCGACGACTTTCCACCTCAACCCCACACGAGGGCTCCGGCCACTTCTCGATTGTCCGCAGCTCGTGGTCGTGCGGTAGCGTTCTCGCTTCCCACGTCCGGGTTCCTGGGTTCGATTCCCGTCGGGGTCAGGGATTTTCTCTGCCTCGTGATGACTGGATGTTGTGTGCTGTCCTTAGGTTAGTTAGGTTTAAGTAGTTCTAAGTTCTAGGGGACTGATGACCATATATGTTACGTCCCATAGTGCTCAGAGCCATTTGAACCATTTTTGAACTTCTCGATTTCGCGAGCACCCGAACCGCTCCATGGAATTACTTAACATATACTCCTTTCAGCCGGTCAGAATAAGGAGAAGAATGTGGCCACACTCGCTGGTCAATTCCTGTTGCCTGTTAAAGCGCTTCTGCCTCCTCCCACGACTTTAACACCTTTCTCCGCAACGGATGTCGTTAATGTCGGCATTCACAGGGAAGTCAATCTTCCTGCAAGACCGTGATGCGGGCTCCGACCACAACCCTTTTAGGAGGATTAGGGGAAGTCCGCACAAACTTTTTTTTTAGGTCGAACACGAGCTCCCTTTTCCGTGCAGGCGAAATCTAGCCGTCGCGACAGCATTAGCGAATATGGCTAGCACACATGGGCGGCCAGAAAACGATGTTTTACAATCTTACAAGCGAACACTGCTTCGTGCTGTTATGCTGATAATTTTAGCACGACGAAAGAACAACCCAGAAAGCTGACAGTGCCTTTTCCAGCCTTCTACTGCTAAGCGCTTACGGTTTCTGGCGAAAACAGGAATCATCTCCCGAGCTGTGACAACACTGAAGCGTTGCCATGGACACACACAAAATCACGTAACGTGACTGGTTGAGGCAAACGCGCGAAGCAGGTACGCCAAATCAACCAAGTGTCAGGGCCCGCATAATAACTGTGTTATTTAACTAAAATAAAGATTAAATCTGGATATATAATTCTCTACCTCCAGGAAGAGCTATCGTACCATACAATCCACAGCTACGTCAATATTTCGGCAATCCACATTTTCCTATGTGGCAGAGCGTACTGCGTGTACCACTGTTATTTCCCCTCTTTCCTATTCCAGTTGCTAACTGTGCGTGGGGAGAATGATTTTTGGCAAGCCTTCGTGTGAGCTCCATCTCTCTCTTATCTTACGTTCACAGTCTTTTCACAAGATATCTGTAGGGGGAAGAAACAGATCGGTTAACTTCATCTAAGAACGTACACTCTCGGAATTTTAAAGATAAACGACACAAAGCCTCCCTTGTAATGTCTTCCACTGGTGACAATTTTTCGCTAACTAAACAGCATTTTGCATAGTTTTCATATGTGACAGGGTAATTTTGGACTATTCAACGCCGCAGTACTATTCTATTAGTAAAACAATAAGCCGCAAACACTACGATCTTTTTTTTGTTAAAACCATCTGCGAGGAAGACAAAGAACACTAGACTCTTGTGCATACAATTTTTGTTTAAAATTATAAGAAAAAGCATATAGATGGGAGAAACCATTTGTGTAATGGTTTAAATTCACTGCTATCCTAACACTATCTGTGAAAAAGTTAACGAAACTGCACATTTTCACAGCACATAATTTAACAAAAAACCTGCAAATGGTTATTTGAAAATATATATAGCGTATGACTGCCCATGTGTTTATTACAGTACGTGTAAAAATTTGAAGTAAATCGGCGAAAAACTTTTCGAAATTTTTGGTAATGAAGTTAAACAACGATTTGTCTTTATGTAATAGTATGGGAGTATAGATAATACACGGCGGTTATCTTTAATAGCTCTTGAAGCGCAGTCCCTAGGTTCGATTCTCCGAAACAAGCTTGTGTTTTTCTGGGTTAGAGAGGTCTGAAACGGTGTCCTGACAGACTTGTGAGGCTAAATGTGAGGTGGTTGAGTAAAACAAACAGCTATGGTGAAACTTTAGGGGTGGCCTGCCAGCTTCTCGGCGACCCATGACCAGATGTTCTCAATGGCTGAGAACAACAGTCGGACATTCTCCGTATCGAGGTAAGTCATGACAGCAGGCACAACATGCAGCCTAGCACTATTTTGTTGTTAAGATAACGTCTCACAGATCTCGAAGACAGGGCAGAGCCAGCGGCCTTAGTATGTAAAAACTGTAACGGCTGCTGCCCAAATTATCGGCCACGCGAACCGGAGGCGATGGTGTTGTGTGCCCAATGGCACTCCGCACCATGCAAGTAGGTGCTGGGTCCGTATAACGATGGCGCGTGCGATCTGGCAACGTTCGTTCTCCTCTGGCTATCCACACACGGATACGTTGATCATGGTCCTGTATGCAGAACTGGGAAAACATTTTGGAAATTTGTGGTAAGTTCCTATGGAGCCAAACTGCTGAGGTCATCGGTCTCTAGGCTTACACACTACTTTACCTAACTTACGCTAAGGACAAAACACAAACACACACACACACACACACACACACACACACACACACACACACACACACACACACACACACACACACACACACCTATGTCCCAGGGAGGATTCGAACCTCCGACGGGGGGAGCCGCGGGGACTGTGACAAGACGCTCGGCCACCCCGCGCTGCGAACTGGGACAAAATGGCTCTGAGCACTATGCGACTTCTGAGGTCATCAGTCGCCTAGAACTTAGAACTAATTAAACCTAACTAACCTAGGGACATCACACACATCCATGCCCGAGGCAGGATTCGAACCTGCGAATGTAGAGGTCGCTCGGTTCCAGACTGCAGCGCCTAGAACCGCACGGCCACTACGGCCGGCGCGAACTGGGACACTCGTGAAAATACGACGTTGCCACTCTTGTGTCGAGACCAGCTGCTTGCACCATTGTCGGCATGCTCAGTGGGGCATAGTAAACTCTGCGCAATACGTCACAGTGGAACACCTCGCGCCCTTACTTTCATGCTGGAGGCTGCGTTTTTTCGTGAATGTTGTTTTTGTTTTGTTACTTCTGTGTACTGAGTGATTTTCAACTGAAAGTTTTTTTAGTGTGTGCAAGCAACGTCTGGTTGCGCTGTCTGCTGCAAGTTTCAAAATCGAAACACTAAAGGCACGTTATATGTAAACTGAAGGCGAAAGGGGGGGGGGGGGACAGGAAAGGAAAGGAAAGGAAAGGAAAGGAAAGGAAAGGAAAGGAAAGGAAAGGAAAGGAAAGGAAAGGAAAGGAAAGGAAAGGAAAGGAAAGGAAAGGAAAGGAAAGGAAAGGAAAGGAAAGGAAAGGGATTAGTGCTGTCAGCTGCATCGGGCCAATACACGGGATCAGCGGCGATGAGTGAAAATGTGTACCGGACTGGGATTCGAACCAGGGATCTCCTGCTCACAAGGCTGGTGCGTTATCCACTGTCGGACGTACTGGCGTCTCCGCACCGAAGATGATGTGTACCGGACTGGGATTCGAACCCGGGATCTCCTGCTCACAAGGCTGGTGCGTTACCCACTGTCCGAAAAAACAGGCACCAAGCACACATGTAACAAAAGGCATAGACGTTGTGTTTTATGCTTTCGCTAGCGGTGCAAGTCTGCAAAAAAGACGCTGTGAATGTTGTGAACGCTAGAACATGTTCTCGCCATTTCAGAGAAACTGACTGTGTTACAGACTTGCATTCAGACCCGCTAAATTTACCGCGGAAACTAGTGCTTAAAACTGATGCATTTCCATTGCGTAATTTGCCCAGCAGTAGCGTCAGTGATAGCACACCATGTACAACAGAACTTGAGATCCACCGAAGAATGCTGATAAATGTGCATTTACAGATATTTGTAATTCTTCAGATAAAACCAGTTTAGAGAATTCCGCAGTGGCGTTAAGGGGCTCCGGAAAGGCTCAAAATCATGAAAGTTCAATTTTTACTTTTTTGCGTTTTCTGAATCTGCAGACTATTACCTTTTAATAGATATATAATTTATTCAATTCCGAAGACTACAACTATTTTTAAATTTTTTTTGACATGTGTTCTACATGGGCGTGACCCACTGTGGCGCTGTTAAAACTGCTGTCAAATGGTGTTATTATTAACGTCCGTGTTCATCAGGTACATTTTAGTGATGTGAGATAAAGTATGTGTTGTGGCTAACCTGTGATGGTTCAATATATATCGCTGGTGTGATTGTCGATTGTTTCATGTTTATTTACTCTGTCGTTATCTCGAAAATATTCGTAATTAATTCTGTTTCTTGAGTCTCTGTTTTCTTGAAGTATAATAATGAGTAAAAGTAAAGTTATTAGAAATCCTCTGAAGGCTTTTAAGAAAAGGAGAAATGTTGGAAAGCCAAAGGTATGTGTTATTACTGTAAATAATATAGACGATAACCAAGTGAGTGAACCTAACCTCTCAAGTACACCTGCCCATAGCAGTCAAAGTGGGAAAGAAAATACTTCACACCAAGAAGCTTGGTTCAATGAGGTGATAAAACCTACACTCCTGGAAATGGAAAAAAGAACACATTGACACCGGTGTGTCAGACCCACCATACTTGCTCCGGACACTGCGAGAGGGCTGTACAAGCAATGATCACACGCACGGCACAGCGGACACACCAGGACCCGCGGTGTTGGCCGTCGAATGGCGCTAGCTGCGCAGCATTTGTGCACCGCCGCCGTCAGTGTCAGCCAGTTTGCCGTGGCATACGGAGCTCCATCGCAGTCTTTAACACTGGTAGCATGCCGCGACAGCGTGGACGTGAACCGTATGTGCAGTTGACGGACTTTGAGCGAGGGCGTATAGTGGGCATGCGGGAGGCCGGGTGGACGTACCGCCGAATTGCTCAACACGTGGGGCGTGAGGTCTCCACAGTACATCGATGTTGTCGCCAGTGGTCGGCGGAAGGTGCACGTGCCCGTCGACCTGGGACCGGACCGCAGCGACGCACGGATGCACGCCAAGACCGTAGGATCCTACGCAGTGCCGTAGGGGACCGCACCGCCACTTCCCAGCAAATTAGGGACACTGTTGCTCCTGGGGTATCGGCGAGGACCATTCGCAACCGTCTCCATGAAACTGGGCTACGGTCCCGCACACCGTTAGGCCGTCTTCCGCTCACGCCCCAACATCGTGCAGCCCGCCTCCAGTGGTGTCGCGACAGGCGTGAATGGAGGGACGAATGGAGACGTGTCGTCTTCAGCGATGAGAGTCGCTTCTGCCTTGGTGCCAATGATGGTCGTATGCGTGTTTGGCGCCGTGCAGGTGAGCGCCACAATCAGGACTGCATACGACCGAGGCACACAGGGCCAACACCCGGCATCATGGTGTGGGGAGCGATCTCCTACACTGGCCGTACACCACTGGTGATCGTCGAGGGGACACTGAATAGTGCACGGTACATCCAAACCGTCATCGAACCCATCGTTCTACCATTCCTAGACCGGCAAGGGAACTTGCTGTTCCAACAGGACAATGCACGTCCGCATGTATCCCGTGCCACCCAACGTGCTCTAGAAGGTGTAAGTCAACTACCCTGGCCAGCAAGATCTCCGGATCTGTCCCCCATTGAGCATGTTTGGGACTGGATGAAGCGTCGTCTCACGCGGTCTGCACGTCCAGCACGAACGCTGGTCCAACTGAGGCGCCAGGTGAAAATGGCATGGCAAGCCGTTCCACAGGACTACATCCAGCATCTCTACGATCGTCTCCATGGGAGAATAGCAGCCTGCATTGCTGCGAAAGGTGGATATACACTGTACTAGTGCCGACATTGTGCATGCTCTGTTGCCTGTGTCTATGTGCCTGTGGTTCTGTCAGTGTGATCATGTGATGTATCTGACCCCAGGAATGTGTCAATAAAGTTTCCCCTTCCTGGGACAATGAATTCACGATGTTCTTATTTCAATTTCCAGGAGTGTATTTTCAGAGACTTAGCAGCACCTGAACTGTTGAAAAAGTGTATTCACGGAAAAACTCAAAACCCCAATGAAAGTGTAAATAGTGTTATATGGTCGAGAATCCCCAAGACTGTATTTGTTGGAATAGAAACACTTTGGTGTGTATGATGCTGTTGCGACTTTCAATGATGGCAACATTGTAAGGTGCAAGGTATTTAGAAATATGGGAATGAAGATAGGTTCTAACATCGTACGAGCGATGCTTGCTTTAGACAAGGAACGCCTTCGGGCTGCAGACAGGGCTGTAAAGAGTCTAGAAATACAAGCAAGAGTAAACAGGAGGAGGAACAAGAGGAAGCTGGAGGAGGAGTTTGCAGAGGATGAAGATAATCCATCCTATGGACCTGGAATGCACTAAAAAGTTAATCCAATCTTTGTCGCTCGATTCCCAAAACTTTTATTTTCTCATACTAATAACATGTTTTCTAAGGATCTTCCAAACATATTTGTTTCAAACTTTCAGTAAATGTTACACAGTACCTTCTGCATAATTTAACACAGCCTTGTTCCAAAAAAAACTGTATATTTTTGAATATATAAATAAAAAATTGCAAAAAATGTTGTGAATTTTCATTACAATTGAAAAAAATCATCTTTAATAACTGAACTAAAATTTTGTAAAATCCATGTGTTAAGTTGTAGCCCATATTCCAATAAATAATCTGTAAAAAGTTCAACTTCCTACCTCAAATACTTTGTGAGGAAAGATGTAATTTATAAGCGTTATTTTAACATTGCAAGTATAGGGCGTTCCGGAGCCCCTTAAAGAGGATAAATGCTCATCGAAAAAACGTTCATAAAACTGCGAGCGCGTAATCGGCTGTCATCAACGAAACGATGTCTGCACGATAATGAAAGAAAAATGCACGTGTCTCTCGTGAAATTAACTGAATACTGGGCAAAATATTTTCATTCATTCGAATCAAATCAAAAGTGTATTATACGGATCAAACGGGTTCGAAGGTGCAAAGGACATCTGCAAATGGATTAGTTTGTGTTGTGGCGTAACAAGCTAGTCACGCCACACTGAGGAGGAAGCCGAAAGGCACGCGTACACACACGCCGACTGGCGTCAAGTCTGGAACAGGATACGTTATGACTGCTATAAAGAAAATACGTAGTTTTGGAATATACTTAACTTTTAATGCTTCCTTTGGTACATCTCTCTTGACTATACAAATGAGACTCGTAAGATCCATGCACTGTGACAATTGGCACCTTGCTAAGTCGTAGCCATTAACTTTAGCTGAAGGCTATTCTGTCTCTCGGCAAATGAGAGCAAAGGCTTCGTCAGTATAGTTGCTAGCAACGTCGTCGTACAACTGGGGCGAGTTCTCGTACGTCTCTCGAGACCTGCCGTGTGGTGGCGCTCGGTCTGCGATCACACAGTGGCGACACGCGGGTCCGACATGTACTAATGGACCGCGGCCGATTTAAGCTACCACCTAGCAAGTGTGGTGTCTGGCAGTGACACCACACTTTGAGCGCCTCTTAATGAACTCTGATATCCTCTACCTGCTGTGTCAACCTCGCGTTTCTGGGTAAACGACAGTTTCAGCTGCCAGCCAGGTATTTTGAAAGATGCTTTAGTGATCAGAATGAGATTTTCACTCTGCAGCGGAGTGTGCGCTGATATGAAACTTCCTGGAAGATTAAAACTGTGTGCCGGCCGAGACTCGAACTCGGGAACTTGCCTTTCGCGGGCAAGTGCTCTACCAACTGAGCTACCCAAGCACGACTCACGCACCTCCTCACAGCTTTACTTCTGCCAGCTTTAATGATGATGAAAATGCAAGATGGAACAGTTACTGACAGGGAATGTATGTGTATTTTCATTTGATGGAATGAACACTGATAACAGAATTCGATATCATCAGCAAAATGACAGGGTACTTGGACCTCGTTATGGTGCAAGGGTTAGGGGACCATTTACTCTATCAAGGCATTATGTTGGAAAAAAAAGACAGTTACGAAAGTCGTGTTGGACAGTGGCGAGATGAAAATCAGAGAGTGTGCTCAGCAGCTCCACTACTATCCCACAAAACTGCACAGGCGATTCGTTATTAAATGCCTGAAGAATAGCACGCTAGTGATTTTATACTGATGATGGTTGAGACCACCTATGTGCTCAATTCAAGGATTCGCAAAAGTAATAAACCACTAACCTGTGGATACCGTATTCTCATTGTAGCCCTAGAGCAATGCCAACGTAAATTTTATAAATACTGCTAGAACATGCGCGCCGAATCCTCAAAGTATCTGCTACCATTTCAAAGAGGATATTTGAAAACTATTCGGTCACTTTTAGGCCCATTCAGTGACTTAGCGGCTTGTAATATTGAATACGTTCTCACTGCAAGGCTAAACCAAGATTGGCAAGAGAACTTTTTCCCTTCTCAGAGGCCTTTGACAGTTTTATGATCGTCTGTTCCCGGACGAGTAAAACAGCCAGATAAAACTTGTCGTTCGGAGCACAGGCCCACGATATTCCTCTTTCAAATGAATCGTCTGTAGAGCCAGGTGAAGAACGGTGATCTGTGGCTGCAACGGTGTTTGGTAGCAACCTACCAGATATGTCTAGGGCGTTAGCAATGGTTGAAGGATAGAAGGAGCCTAAGAACTAGACCCCCCATAGGATATTTCACCTACGTTATTGGCTTCTGATCGAAGCGTTGAAGGATTCAAACATCTTGCTGGATACTTGGCATACCGGTGCAGACTGTACGACAAATCGCTGGCCACATCCACAGGCGATTACTGACATTGCCTGAGCATACAGGATATATGAAGCGGTTGACTGCGCATGATTTCTCGCGGGGGTTTGTTTGTACCCTCAGAAACGTGGCTTTAAATACCTTGCGAATTCGAACTTTTGCCCAGATCCACAGATACGACGATTTGTCCAGGAATCTAGCATAATTAAGAACATATATGATATATTTACCAAGCGTTTCCCCACTGTTCACCCAGAAATAATGAAAATTTACACGAGAGCAGATATCCGACTGCGCTGGCTGTCATCAAAGAAGGCAGAGACCGCTCACCATCGAAAAGCAAGGAAATGGCATTTATGATCGTTTTACGGTATAAACTGCCTAGCAAGATTCCAAGGTTTGACTTATTGCCTCCCACACTACAGGCCAGCTTTGCTGAACGGCAGGCATGGTATGTGAAGTCGCATTTCCGGCAAATTGTATTAATCCTGTTAAAAAAGTTCTCGATTTAATGACCTATATGGGATGATGTTCGAATGCTTTCCACAAATGAGGCATTTGCATTATTTCTTGAGTGAAAACGACAATGTTCACCTATTAGATGAAGTTCTTTTAAACTTGTGATGCACACGATATGACAATGAGCGTTATAAAGATCTTATTTAGTTGGGAAACTATTCTCTGCGACAACTTAGAAAATTGCAACCTTCTTTTGAACATTTACTTTTACAGAAAACTTCAAAAACGCTTATTTTTGAATATTCTGTTTCGATAGATGCTTTCGACAATTTAAGTGAGCAGTGTCTGTTTAAAAGCTGGACCAGTTACAGAATGTAGCAATAGCGTTCTAGCAATACGAAAATAGCAATTTACATTTCATTATTCCGGTAGAGTAAAACATACAGCAAATAAATCGCATAAATGGGCGGCCCACATATTACTGCGTTGTTCCCGTGACCTTGGACATAGCTCTCTCTCTCTCTCTCTCTCTGCTGCCACATGATGGAAGCCGCAATAAAGGTCACTGTCTATAGGTGCTCCAGACATCGACACATTGAATTGTTTCTTCTCTCGTTGCAAACAAGCACATTTCTTAACTCAAGGTATGTAACGTGGCTGTACGATCCTGCACGGCCACAAGGACAGTATGTCTGTCCTCTCGGGCGCTAGCCGCTCTGGCTCACTGAGATCCTATATGGCGTTGAGTACGGGCCTTCTGAACCCACCGATTCGACCACTCGCACGACAGTCGTGGGATCCAGACCAAATTGAGCAGAAATGTAGCGCTACGACAAACCGCCCGTTCCATATGGCACGATCCTCCTGCACGATTCCGATTCGTACTGGTAACGTTTCGTCTTCTTCCTCCAAGAGACTTAGCACGAGCTTCTCATAAATAATCAACATTCAAATGCAATTTCCGAATGATAAACTCGCTCCATAATATTTCCTCGTATACAGAATGTAGCTGCGGTTACTCCAACACTGTGCAGTTTGGCTGAAGTGCTAGTAATATGCGCATCCAAGCGTGGAACATACTTTAGGCTAGTTTGACGCCTGTTTCACGCCGCCTTCGTGGTATTGCAACTTGAATTGCCGCAAGTGTATTTCACTCACATTTGGTGCGGTACGGCTATTAAATGATGGCAACATAGCCGTCGGCTACTCCTTGTGTCACGCTGGCGATCTCTTGCTCACTGCATAGCGATATTTCCTCATCTGTTTTTATTCCAGTAATTCCTCTCGGGTCAAAACTACCAAGCAGTTCATGAAGCTATATACACTACTGGCCATTAAATTGCTACACCACGAAGATGACGTGCTACAGACGCGAAATTTAACCGACGGGAAGAAGATGCTGTGATATGCAAATGATTAGCTTTTCAGAGCATTCACACGAGGGTGGCGCCGGTGGCGACACTTTCAACGCGCTGACATGAGGAAAGTTTCCAACCGATTTCTCATACACAAATAGCAGTTGACCGGCGTTGCCTGGTGAAACGTTGTTGTGATGCCTCGTGTAAGGACGAGAAATGCGTACCATCACGTTTCCGACTTCGATAAGGGTCGGATTGTAGCCTATCGCGATTGCGGTTTATCGTATCGCGACACTGCTCCTCGCGTTGGTCGAGATCCAATGACTGTTAGCAGAACATGGAATCGGTGGGTTCAGGAGGGTAATACGGAACGCCGTGCAGGATCCCAACGACCTCGTATCACTAGCAGTCGAGATGACAGGCATCTTATCCGCATGGCCATATCGGATCGTGCATCCACGTCTCGATCCCTGAGTCAACAGATGGGGACGTTTATGAGACAACAACCAACTGCACGAACAGTTCGACCATGTTTGCAGCAGCATGGACTATCAGCTCGGAGACCATGGCTGCGGTTACCCTTGACGCTGCATCACAGACAGGAGCGCCTGCGATGATGTACTCAACGACGAACCTGGGTGCACGAATAGCAAAACGTCATTCTTTCGCATGAATCCAGGTTCTGTTTTTAGCATCACGATGGTCGCATCCGTCTTTGGCGACATCGCGGTGAACGCATATTGCAAGCGTGTATTCGTCATCGCCATACTGGCGTATCACCCGGCGTGATGGTATAGGGTGCTTTTGGTTACACGCCTCGGTCACCTCTTGTTCGCACCGACGAAACTTTGAACAGTGGACGTCACATTTCAGATGTGTTACGACCCGTGGCTCTACCCTTCATTCGATCTCTGCGAAACCGTACATTTCAGCAGGATAATGCACGACCGCATTTTGCAGGTCCTGTACGGGCCTTCCTGGATAATGTTCGACTGCTGGCTGCCCTGGCCGACACATTCTCCAGATCTCTCACAAATTGAAAATGGTCAATGGTGGCCGAGCAACGGGCTCGTCACAATACGCCAGTCACTACTCTTGATGAACTGTGGTATCGTGTTGAAGCTGCAACGGTAGCTGTAGCTGTACACGCCATCCAAGCTCTGTTTGACTCAATGCCCAGGCGTAACAAGGCCGTTATTACGGCAAGAGGTGGTTGTTCTGGGTACTGATTTCTCAGGATCTATGCACCCAAATTGTGTGAAAATGTAATCACATGTCAGTTCTAGTATAATATATTTGTCCAATGAATACCCGTTTATCATCTGCATTTCTTCTTGGTGTAGCAATTGTAATGGGCAGTAGTGCATGCGTAAGACTGTCCGGTGTCGCTGTTTGTTTCGCAGTGTGGGTAATAAGGAGCGCCAACTGCACGGCGTGACCGGCGCACGCCGTTCCCACAGCGCACGCTACCGGGCTGGGCTAATGAGGACGGAATAGACGCCCTGCCCGGGGAGAGCAGCGTGTGAAACACAAGCAGGGGTTGGGTGGGGGCAGCGGCTGTTTACTGTCTGCCCTGCGACGGAACGGGACAGAACAGGCGCTTCTTGTGCCGACGCTGTAGCCCTCCTCTGCTGGAACTTTCCGCCGCGGCGCCTTTACAGAAAACTGGAATCTCTGTCATAAACAGCAGAGGCAAGCGCCTTACCCAGTTGCTAGTGATAACGACGGGCAGCTTTCCTTTTGCTGCTCTTGCGGTTTCATATAACGTCAACAATGTACTAATAAATAGCCCAAAACGCCGTGCGGTCGCAATTGCTGGTTGCCTATGCAACGATTTCCAAGGCCAACAAAAATTTTATTTCATCGACCGAATTTAAAAATCCAAAAAGCTATCATAACCTATTCATTAAGAGGTATAATCTCGTGATAAAAGTTTAGCACAATGTAGCGTGTTAATCCTCGCATTGTCAAGGGGGAGGGGGAGGGTACCATGTGCCCACCTTTGAAAATGTTGTAATCTCCTCAGATGCTTTATTTTTTAAAATTTTGAAAGATATATTTATTTTTTAAATTACGTCACAACTTTTTCCATTAGCTTTTAAGCTTTTTTTTCAGTTAAACTTAACCTACAAAGTGTCTTGATCAATGCGACTTTTCGGTAAACATCATATTCATGATATCCAGGTTCAAGATCCTACTTACAAATCAATAATTCTTTCAAAAGTTTGTTGTCAGTGAAAGTCAACACCCATTAATGAAATTTTACATTCCAAAAAATTTTTTGTCGTGGTCACAAAGTATGCCGACACCGCCCACCCCCACCCTTCTCCTTGGTGATACATGGCATTGAAAACATGTCGGTAGGTATTGAAAATATGTCGGTATTGCGAGGATTAAAGTTAGAAAAACTGAATATTGTCTTAAGGTAGCGTAACTCACAACACTCAAGTTACCCAAACAATGTTCACACATTATTTGAGAAAGAGAGGACTTTGCGACTTCCAATAAAGTTTACACATAATTTCAAGCCATTTCCAAACTTTTCTCTCGCTGACACCCACTAAACAATAAAATGAAAAAACAAATATCGCTTACTACACGTCACTTTTCATGCAGAAAAATTTCATCAACAGGCTCGACGTTTCAATTTATTATTTCTTTTACCAACTCTATCCGTAACACATTTTTCGGACAGTATCCGCATACACCACTGACTGTACCTGCAAAATTATAGCATTGTTCGACACACAGTTCTTTTTTTTTTTTTAATTTTATGGGACTTGACTGCTAAAGTCATCAGTCCCTAAGCTTACACACTACTTAACCTAAATTATCCTAAGGACAAACACACACACCCATGCCCGAGGGAGGACTCGAACCTTCGCCAGGACCAGCCGCACAGTCCGTGACCGCAGCGCCACAGACCACTCGGCTAATCCCGCGCGGCGACACACAGTTCAGAGGATATGACGTCATGAACATTGAGATGGGAGATAAACAAGATGTTTTTATACATCGAATTAGAGTCTTTGGGGTGAGAAATCACTGGTCTAAAAATAAATAGCTCTCACTAGATTATTACATACTTTCGTAGCCTTTTGATTCGTTACAACTGCGTGTTACCAAGAAACTAACTGTGTTACTGCAAGTAGTTTAGTAACACAGTTTCTTGGTAACACGCAGTTGTAACGAATCAAAAGGCTACAAAAGTTCAACTGAACGGCCAGCTAAAGATACCATATGTAGAACCAAGAAACATATAAGCTGTCGTAGTCTCGTCTTTTCGCATCATATTAGTTACGTAGAAACCTCGTTTTCGTTATAGTCTTATTGTTAAGAACGAAACAACTTTTTGGAGCGCAACTTTCATAAAGTTAAATTACTGTTTCGTTTTATTTATGATTTCTTTTTTCTTTTCTTCCTAGATCTAGTCAGCACACTACGCTTCGCCCCAGAGTTTACCTCGCCGACAGTGTACATTAGGATGTCTGATTTTCGGTGTTGGCTCACGGACATCCACGCAGACATCACAACGCAAAAATAGGACGACCGAAAAAAAAATTAACAAAAATAAAAAAGCGAGATTGGGCAACAGAATACACAGAAAAGACACATTAAAATAAACGCAAAACGCAAATGGAGTGTACAAGCGAAATACATTTCCAAACGCCGAAAATCAGACATCCTGGCGTACGCAAGGCAACGACGTAAAATTCCAGGGCGACTCATTATGTGATAATTAGAGCTAAAAGAAAAATCGTAAGTAAAACCAAACAGAAATTTAGCTTTACGAAATTTGCGCTCCAAACAGCTGGTACCTCAGTTCAAGAATAACGAAGAAACTGTTTATGAGAGAGAGAGAGAGAGAGAGAGAGAGAGAGAGAGAAAACAATGTAACTCATTCACTATATACAACCGACAAACAATTATTGCAGACCACCGAAGATGTTTCGTAAGTAAAAGAAAGAGAATTTGTATGACAGAAAACAAAGACTTATTTAGTTGCACAGAAGGACCACATCCCGCTGTTGTCATTTTACGCTTTTAATAACGTCATGTTTACGTTAATGGCGCAGTGATACGTTTTTGGTCTTGAGGAGAGAACTGGATTACAGACTTATAGGATCCTATTTAACGAAGACGTGTTGCTGTTCGTATCTTCATAAAGCACGACTTTAACCACCATGATTCCCTTTCTTGTAATATCCCCATGATAGCTAAACAACGTTTAAGTTACTTGATTTATATTTTGCTTCTGGACAGAAAATTATTTGGTAGTCAGGATATATGGTGTACCCTGTGTAGTAGACACTTCAGTGTGATCTTTGGAAGTATATTTTCTGCTTTCACATTCGTAGGCTTCGCCAATTCACAACCAAACTGCCACCTTTCAACATACTCCTCGGCTTGCGCAACAGGTCAGTCTGTCACCTCAACCAAGATTTATGGGAAGGGGCAGGGCGTGTCTTTCCAATAACACAATTTAAGCCAGTCTCCAATATAAAGCTTTGTCTTTATGCGTAATTTTTGCTTTAAATGTACTCACTGCCATAAAGCTGAACACGCAGTCTTCCAGTAGCTTGTTTTCTCAACACTGTAACTGATGCACCTTACACAATAATAAGTTATCTCCAACAATGGAAGAAGGCGTACACAATAATACTCTAACCGAAGTGAATGATTTAACACAAAACACTTATTTATATTTAATCCGAAGATTTCCAGATTTTTCACTACGAAGTAACAAAATCATGAGTTTGCTTTTTGTTCAAAACCTGTAAATAATAAAACAGGTCTACATAACGTGCTTAAATTTTCATAGTCCGGTACGCGATTACGAGTGCCAATTGCGGAGAAGGAAATTATGAGCTAATTATTGATAAGAAATACAAGCTCGGACTGTAGAGTGACGGGGAATAAGTATACTTATTCTGGGTGATAGCTCAACATCCTTTTCCCTTCATATTTCATTTCTTCTAAAATACTCTCCGAACCATTAAATTATCAAAAAGTTATTATCAAGTTCGAACTGAGATATGTCACACATCCTGTCAATGTCGGAATTGTAAAACTACAGTGATACAGTTACTGCAATTTAGGCTACGTGTTTTAAGCCAGAGATAGAAGGGCGACGAATATCACGAAACCAGTTTCTAATGTTCTGTCTTTAAACGTAATATTGCTTTCCACGTTCATTTCGTTGAATAAGAGCACGCATAAACATTCATGTTTCTGACAGTACTGATACCTTGAAGAAACTAACAGCCAACCGGTCACAAAAAATTCTCCAAATTTTATTTTTCTCCTCAAGCAATTTCAGTAGTTTCCCAATATTTTTCTGACTCTCATCACCTCAATGTGGACATGACGTTCGACTCCATAGCAACTTCTATGGCATTCGAATGAAATTGCTGCAAATCACTGTAAAACGGGTCGCATTACTGTACGGAGCGACCATAAAATTTTATCAAGGCGAAATATACACAGCTGAACAGGATCCTGAACCGATGTTGGTCATCTGCGAAGGAAATCGCTTCCTGGATATTCGAGTGGTGAATAAAATTTAACTTTACCTTCCTTATTATAACGATTACCAATATATTGCGCTGATTTTAAAGTAGTCATAACAGGATTTTGATGTCTACTAGTACCTATGTCAAAGATAATGAGTTGGTAGGACTAAGAATTTATTTCAAGAGAAAGGGACGACTTGAGAATATGGCACAAAAATTGTGCCTAAAAGTATTTCAGTGTTTCACAGTTCCAGATTCGTTGTTTTTCGACGCACTTGCTTTTTGGCGCAGTAGGAAGTCATTTGACAGTGCCTCTGCGGCTTACTTTGTAGGAACTGAGTCTCGACAACGCGATTGAGTACGGTAGCTACTACTCCTTTTCTTACAACAATAAAAATAAGAGCGTCGTCTGCGCCGTAATAAGTTTCAAAATATGCAGGGTACTTATGAGGAAACTTTACGGCACGCCTTGGTCACGTGTGTTTTGGAGGATTGGTATGTTGATGAACATTCTTATCGGCGCATCTCAATGGTCAATCCATAGACGTTCCTTCTCTCTGTCAGAAGTAAAGAGCTTTAAATATGGAAAGTACGGCTGTCTGCAGTCATTAACTTGCGTATGCTTGACTCGTCTTCGGCATGTAGCCAAAATTCCTCGTACCGTTGCTATTATCAGGATGTTTAACAGACTCAGAATGGGTGCGAAAAAAAAAAAAAAACTGGCCGTATCTGTATCGGTATTTCGATTGTTACTCATGCAATACTTTACTTGTCAACGTGAAGTGTTGAAGACTTTAATTGTGCACTGGTAAAAATCACGGAAGTGAATTGCAGTGTAAAGACACATTTTGGAATAAAAAAATACCCTAACTAGGAGAACACGGCAAGTACCATAACCCGATTTCCCAGAAACTTCGCTCAGTGGAAGAAGAGTCAACGTAAGCGGAAAGGTGTCTCGGCTTATCCGTATATACTCGACCGCTTCTGTGAAAACGGCCGTCAATGTTTTCGACATACTTTAGAGGCCTTTCAGCGCGGGTGGCATTACACTCCGCCTTGTTAACGTCCTTCAAATCTGCCTTGTGGGTAGGGGGGTTCAGACTGCTGAAGATTTCACGCATTGAAAATAATTTCGCGGCAAGCCAAGCAATAAGGTATCACTTTTCCGAAAACTGGCGCTTGCAATTGCCTATGAATTAAGATGAACTATAGGAATATTTCACCAAAAACAATTTTGAATCAATTTTCCATTCATTTACCTTTGTACTTCTATTTATTTATATAATTCATTCACCAGACACGCAATTAGTAGACGAGTAAGTAATAATCTACGTACATGAGCCAGTAAATGAGAAACAAAAATAAAAATAAATCTCGGGTTTCGAACACGGGGAGCAAAAGCGTGACGATGCGACGCTATCCAGTGTGGCACAGCTGTGGTTGAACTACTTTCTCGCTAAAAGGCACATAAATTACTTCAAAAAAATTTGACCGTCCTTTTCACAGAAGTGGTCGAATATTACGAATAATGTGAGACTCATGTTCGGTAATTTTGACCCCTCTTCCACAGAGCGAAGTTTCTGGGAAATCGGATGACACACTCCGTGTTTGCCTCTTAAGTGTAGTACATAAGCTCGCAACTTCAGAATGCCAAATTAAATAGTTGGAAGCTAGAGATTATACCTTTCTTTCGCTGTCAAAGCCGTGTGTATGGTACGATGAATGTGTGTGACAAGTCAGAAACTAGAGCAAAACTATGTAGGCTAGTTATACAGTATTAACAACAGCAACATCTGGAAAGTGTTTAATATTAGAGCGAAAGAAACAGGTATGAAAAGCAATGCCAAAGTCGAAAAACATCCACATGAAACAGACGAGGAAGCCGGAATAAGTACTTCAATAGTTTAATAAACGAACTGGTTTTAGATCACCGAAACAAAATTCGATTATTTTCAGTTCGCTCTGTTACTGTTTAAGATGAAACGTGTACAGTGATTAATCATACTTCAGTAATTACATATAGCAGTGCTTCTCAAGTTGAGAGAGTCACACGCCGATCGGAAAAACGTTATTTTCTGAGGAGTCAAATTAAAATGGTTCAATACCGTTTCGTTCACGAAAATAAATTACTTTTAAAAGATAATTACTATTTTCACTAACACTGTTTACATAAATTACCAGTTCTTACATTATTTCCAAAAGAGGCGCTAACGGGTGAGAAAATATGGTGAATGTTACACGTTATAAATAAAATGTATGGTCATCTTCTACGCATAGCTCATCCACTACACAGTACTTTGCATCTATGACAGTAAAATTGAGACATATAGACCAGACATGCTTAAATATCTCATGAAAATGCCTTCTCCAAGTTGTAGGCAGTTACTGCAGTAGGCCCGACTCTGATTCACTACTCACTCTGCAACAGTAAGCGATGTAACAGTACAACACAACACTATCTATACCTATACCGGGTGTTTATTTTAAGTGAAGACAATGAAATATCTCGAAACTACACATCGGATCAAAAAAAAGTTGTAATTCCAATTTGTTTCTCTCCGAAAGGGACATCCAACGATACCACACTCGATCCGTGCGTGGGTGACAGGGAGGCAACCTTGAAAAGCTCGTCTTTATTTTTTTATAATTTCAAATTAAAAATCTACGGCAAAAATCTACATACGTTTTTCTAAAGAATTTTCCTAGTTCCGCCACAGGTGGAGCTGTAATCAGAAGAATAGAAATGGGTATGCAATCGTAATGACTTGTTACTCGAATGACCCTTTAATATCCCATGGCACCTGAAACCCTAACTCCACGCTGCGAGGGTAGGACAGGCCAGTCTTTCGTAACTTCTAATTGGAAGCCCCATTCGCAACGTTATATTCCTCGGACATATCGAACGGGAGACCACTCGACACGCCAGAGCCGCTATCTGTTCTACGTCAACACGATGACTTCCGATCGTATACGGCCTGTTACGGTACGAGTTGTTTGGTTCAAAATGGTTCAAATGGCTCTGAGCACTATGCGACTTAACTTCTGAGGTCATCAGTCACCTAGAACTTAGAACTAATTAAACCTAACTAACCTAAGGACATCACACACATCCATGCCCGAGGCAGGATTCGAACCTGCGACGGTAGCGGAGAGTTGTTTGCTACACGGTCATGGTGGCGCGTCAAGCAGTCCCCAGTTCGATATGACCGAGGAATACAACGTTAAATTGGGTTTTCCAACTAGAAGTTATAAAATGCTGGTCTGTCCTATCCTCGCACCACGGAGGTGGGCTCCCACGTGCCATTGAATATTCAAGTGCCATAGAGCAGCCCGTCGTAAATTACGATCATGTATCCATTTGTATTCCTCCAACTACAGCGACATCAGTAGAAAAACGAAGAAAATACTTCAGATGAAACGTATGTAGATTTTGCCGTAGAATCTTGATCTGCACTGAAATGAAATGACCGTATGGCATTGTTGGCCGGGAGGCCCCATTCGGAGGAGTTCGGCCGCCATATTGCAAGTCTTTCTAGTTGACGCCACATTGGTGGCTTGCGAGTCAATGATAATGAAAATGATGATTGGCACCCAACACCCAGTCCCCTGCCGGGAATCGAACCCGGGCCCCCTGCGTGATGGGCGGTAACGCTACCGCTACGCTATGGAGGCTACGGGGTTCCCATCGAAGATTTCAAAACTGCACACCGCCATCCACAAACGGAATGGGGCGGTGGGTCGAGTATAGTATCAATGATGTCCCACTCCGAACAAACTAATTGGAAGTCTAACTTTTTTTGATTTGATGTGTCGTTTTCGTGGTACTTCGATGTCTTCTGTTAAAATGAACACCCTGTATAATGGCTGCTGCACTGCTGCAGGATCTGTACTGTATTATTGTTATTATTATTATTTCTTTACTTTCTCAGACGTTAAGTCTGGTTAAGAATGGAAAGTGACGCGGACCTTGATCAAGCGTCACTTCCTATTAACTGTACAGTATGTGTTATATTGCATTTAGGAACTTTCGGGTAATTGAACATGTATCAATAATTACGGATTTCTGTAGTTGTATATATATGTTTGGATGTAGCTGTATTGCATTGATGTACTGGTGGATATTGTGTGGTATGACTCCTGTAGTTGATAGTATAATTGGTATGATGTCAACTTTATCCTGATGCCACATGTCTTTGACTTCCTCAGCCAGTTGGATGTATTTTTCAATTTTTTCTTAATTATAATTAGCCCAACAATCAAGTGATTCGCAAACAGTAGACGAAAGTATAGTTGCACACAGTTTAATTAGATTTATTTTAATTGAGGCAGCAGGGTGTGGGTAAACCAAGTGACACTTGGGAGAGAAGTAGTGCAGGGGAAACATTATTTTGTAGCGTGTACCCTCCATAGAAAAAAATTGTTAGAAAGAAGCGTACCAATTGTCTCACTGACTCGTCGGTTATCATTTACCTTTCGTCGTTTTAGAAATGAGTGTGCTCAAAGGGAATACTTTTTCATTCTAGTTATGCGATAATATTGATGAATGGAGAAAAAGTGTTTAAAATCCGTAATCCCCACCACAGATTATTTATAGAATCGATCTCCCACGTGTAATATAGCTTCAGACGTCTGATTACTAACGTGTTAAATATCTGACTCCACTCAGGGGAATGGTGCCAGAGAGATTGGGAACCAATGCCGTAGACAGATCCGAGTAGATTTAGTATTACTATCTTCCATGTAAACTCTGCACCATGGCCCCTAACAATGGATGCACAGAAATCTACAATCAATGTGGAATTACAACGGCAAACCGACCCTCTCTCTCGCCAAAGATTGTCGAATGGCGGACGATATCCTTCCTTCTTCTTTATGGCTCGGCTACTAGGTATAATCATCTAATTATAGTATAGGGGTCATGTAGTACACGTAGAGACATCGAGCATAGGTCCTTGGCTCAGTCAAACTCGGCAGTTGAGTGCGCGACAAACATTTCAACGTAGCTCTCTCCTCGATCTCTTCATAGGAAGATTGTCCAGCAAATAGAAAGCTGCGGGTTGCGCTATGCGGGCTCTCCATTTAACACTGAGAGCTTGCTCTCCACGTTTCGACGGCCTGTGTGGACCAGTGAATGGTTGTGCGCACAGACAAGCTGCGGAAATTCGATCTGCTGTTCTGTGCACTCCATCGTGTATGGAGGCGCCCGCATTGAACACGTACTGTAGGAGGCAGGACGGTGGGGTGCGTGGCGAGGGATGGGAGGGAGGGAGGGAGGGAGGGAGGGGGGGGGGAAGTTGGGAGCGGGGGGGGGGAACTTAGTTAAACACACATCCTCGATATTTTAGGATTCTGTAATTGTCGAAAGATACCAAGTGTTTAAAATCCGTAATTCCAACCCCCGATTATTTATAGAATCGATCTCCCACGTGTAATACAGCTTCAGACGTCTCATTACTAACGTGTTAAATATCTAGCGTTAAGCAAGTAAAAACTTACGGCTAAAGGTAACTCAAAACCCTAATTATGTTCATTTCGGATTTTTCATCCACAGAATGAATGAATATAGTCTAGATAATTTGCGTTCCGTTTTAAGAAAAGGTAGTTTTTCACACATCTCAGTGTTTACGAGGTCATATCTCCTGAACTATATGTTACATAATGTTATAATTTTTGCAGATACATTCAGTGGTATACGTGGATACTGTCTGCGGGATCTGTTGCGAATATTGTGGTGTCACCGCCAGACACCACACTTGCTAGGTGGTAGCCTTTAAATCGGCCGCGGTCCGGTAGTATACGTCGGACCCGCGTGTCGCCACTATCAGTGATTGCAGACCGAGCGCCACCACACGGCAGGTCTAGAGAGACTTCCTAGCACTCGCCCCCGTTGTACAACCGACTTTGCTAGCGATGGTTCACTCACAAAATACGCTCTCATTTGCCGAGACGATAGTTTAGCATAGCCTTCAGCTACGTCATTTGCTACTACCTAGCAAGGCGCCATTATCAGTTACTATTGATATTGTGAATCATGTACCGTCCAGACCGACGTTCACCATTAATGGATTAAAGTTAAGTATTCCGCCAGCTACGTCCGTTTTTCTAAATTCCAATTTCCTTGTCCTGTTCCAGACCTCACGCCAGCCTGCGTGAGCTAAAACGCGTGCCTTTCGGCCTCCTCTAGTAACACGGTGTTGGCTCTCCTGCCAACCAAAACAAATATAGTAGCAAAGAAGGAAGGATTTAATGAAAACGTCTTGTGAAACGGAAGTATCTACCAGACCGGGACTCAAACCCCTGTTCTCAGCGTATCAAGAGCATTGGTCTTAAGGCGAGGAAAGATGGTTCACAACTGTTCTAACTCGTCCTTGGTGTCCCGGATACTGGCAATGAGACCGAGTTGGGGTATGATCTGATCCCCACGCGTCATGTTCTATGCGAGACATATCTTGGGATCTTGTTGGCCACGAGAGCAGTTCAACAGCACTATAACGCTTCATAGAGACATGTGCCATGCGTGTGTGGCATCATCCTGATGAGAAATGGCACCACAGTGCCGACACTTGAGAGGTAACACATGAGGACGCGGTATCTCCGTAATGTACTGTTGTGCCTTCAGAGTTCCCTCAACCACTACGAGCCGTGAGCTGAAATCATACCCGATATCTCTCCCACAGCACGACGCCCGGAGTAACACCGCTGTTCCTCTCTGGAACATTGGAAGAATGGGATGCCTTTCATTAGCAGTCTATGTTTCCCGGTCTTTGCACCGCTCCAAACGTATGTTTCTGTTGTTGTGTTACCCACGACATGGACGGTAATTCCCTAGTTTGGTTGCTACCAGTCTCTGACCAATGGTTCAGGATGACGCATAGTGTTGCAGGGAGTCCATCGCTAATCCTCGGGGTGCCAGGTGCACGGGCTACGATGTGCTTGGTGCACAACACGGCTATTCCCCTTTGTCGAAGTCAGATGTGGTCGACCGAAACACAGAACATGTATTGCCTGTCCTAACGCCCCCAAACAGTCCAAGAAACGGGCCATATCACATCTTTATGTACCACAAATTTGGATATTGCACGATTCGACCGTCCGGCCAAATGGAGACCCACAATGAGTCTCCGTTAAACCTCCGTTAGGTGCTGATAACACTATCTCACACGGTACACGGCATCTTCGTGTCATTCGCAGTGATCACTCAACATCTGACGCTGTCCACGCCCCCTTATATACCTTACCAGGCTGGCAACAACACTGAACACCAACACCACTAATGCACTCTACCTGCTGCAGAGAACTGCAGCTCTAATCACTTAAATACCAGCTCATAGTATATACGTGTACGACCATGTCTTCGGGTGCTTCACTTTTTTTGTCAGGCAGTGTACTTCCTTTCGTATACAGGGTGTTACAAAAATGTACGGCCAAACTTTCAGGAAACATTCCCCACACACAAAGAAAGAAAATATGTTATGTGGATATGTGTCCGGAAACGCTTACTTTCCATGTTAGAGCTCATTTTGTTACTTCTCTTCAAACCACATTAATCAAGTAATGGAAACACACAGCAACAGAACGTACCAGCGTGACTTCAAACACTTTGTTACAGGAAATGTTCAAAATGTCCTCCGTTAGCGAGGATACATGCATCCACCCTCCGTCGCATGGAATCCCTGATGCGCTGATGCAGCCCTGGAGAATGGCGTATTGTATCACAGCCGTCCATAATACGAGCACGAAGAGTCTCTACATTTGGTACCGGGATTGCGTAGACAAGAGCTTTCAAATGCCCCCATAAATGAAAGTCAAGAGGGTTGAGGTCAGGAGAGCGTGGAGGCCATGGAATTGGTCCGCCTCTACCAATCCATCGGTCACCGAATCTGTTGTTGAGAAGCGTACGAACACTTCGACTGAAATGTGCAGGAGCTCCATCGTGCATGAACCACGTGTTGTGTCGTACTTGAAAAGGAACATGTTCTAGCAGCACAGGTAGAGTATCCCGTATGGTATCATGATAACGTGCTCCATTGAGCGTAGGTGGACGAAACTAAAATGAGCTCTAACATGGAAATTAAGCGTTTCCGGACACATGTCCGCATAACATTTTTTTCTTTATTTGTGTGTGAGGAATGTGTCCTGAAAGTTTGGCCGTACCCTTTTGTAACACACTGTATAGCTCTGCTATTAGTTTTATTTCGAGACTTCTTTTGAACATTGTCAGTCTGGTAAGTGCTAGTGCTTGTCGCAGAGTTTAGAGAACGCCGTTCGCTGTGCGGGAGTGTATTTCACTGCGAGGACGGCTCCTTTCACCGGTTCCACTCCCGACACTTTAAAAGGGAGGGCCAGGCTTTAGCTGTGAATAATCAACGTCCGCGGAAGATGCCGAGAGAGACTCGTTGGTTCTTGTTCTGTCGCATAAACTACTGTGATGTTCACGAAGATCCTGTTACTGTAGTGTCTTACCACAAACGACAGAGCACCCTGACCTCCGGTAGAAAGCGCAAATACGTAGAAGTCAAACAATAAAAGCGTTTGTAGTTTGAGATAAGAATGCCAGGAGATACCCGAACAAGGATCAAAACGTCAATTGCATATGAACACTGAACTAAAGGTCGTATACAGGTAATCACATGATGAATGAGAAAAGTGTATGTCACGGTTTGAAATGTCAACATCTGAGCGACGGAAGTTCTTCAAGGAACAAGTCCTTCCACTTGTCTCTGGAGAGAACTGGTTGTCAATTCTCAGTTGATGTCGGAAAAAGTAACTGGGAGATATTATCCTTTCAGCCACTGTATTTCCACAGCGACGTCGCAGCAGGTAGTCTCGAGTAAAGGAGTTCAGCGTGTGTATCCAGAATACTCGCTCACAAGTACAGATGCAGACGAAAGTATGGGTAGGGGCAGGGGAACGAAGCTACACAACATCGACCTTCCTCCACAAAACATGCAACGGCTTGCGGAGTATGGACGATGTTGTTGCTGTTTTCTGTTCGAATAATGGTTTGATGCAGCTCTCCACGACACTGTATCCTGAGTAACTCTCTTCGTCTTCGAATAACTACTGCAACAAACATCCATCTGAAACTCCTTACTGTATTCATCTATTAATCTCCCACCACAATTTTCACGCTCTCTCCTTCACTCCCATAGAAAATTAATGATTCTTTGACGTCTCAGAATGTGTCCTATCGACCGATCGCATCTTTTACACTAGTTGTACTACACATTTCTATTCTCCCCAGTTGTATTCAGTACCTCCTCGTTAGGTATGGGATATGCATATTTAATTTTCAGCAATCTTTCCAACTAAACTGGTGACACCTTGATCTCTCAGAATGTGTCCTATAACCAATCCCTTCTTTTGGTCAAGTTGCGCCACAAATTTCTTGTCTCATTTCTATTCAGTACCTCCTCATTAGCTACGTCATCGACGCATCTAATGTTCAATATTCTTCTGTAGCACCACATTTAGAAAGCTTCTATTCTCCTCTTGCGTGAACTGCATATCACCCACGTTTCACTTCCATACAAGGCTGGTTATATTCGAGGTTAACAAATTTCTATTTTTCAGGAACGCTTTTCTTGTTATTTTATATCCTATCTACTTTGTCCATCATCAGTTATTTTACTGCGCAAATAGCTGAACTCATTTCCTTTTGGTGTCTCGTTTCGCAGTCTAATTCCCTCAGCATCGCCTACTTTAATTCGTGTAAGTTCCATTCCCCTGTTTTGCCCATGTTCATCTTACATCCACTTTTAGGACACTGTCCATTTCGTTAAGCTGGTCTTCGGAAGTCCTGCGCTGCATCTAGCACAATTAAAATCACCGGCAAACCTCGAAGTTTTTATTTATTTTCTTTGGTTTCCTTTACTGGTTGCTCAACTTGCAGACTGAAATAAATCTGGGATAAGCTACAACCCTGTACCATTTGTCAACCACAATTTCCAGTTCATGCCCTTCGATTCGCATTACTGGAGTCTGTTTTCCGTAACAAGTTGTAAATGACCTATCGGCCCCTACATTTTATCGCTGCTATCTTTCGAAGCTAGCGTTGTGATCAATACTGTCGTAAGCTTTGTCTATGTCTGCAAATGCTTTTGTCTTCCATTAACCTAAATTCTAATAGTGTCCCTGTTGCCTCGCGTGTTCTTACGTTTCTGCGGGACCCAAACTTATCTTCCCGACGATCAGCTTCTACCAGTTTTTCCATTCTTCTAAAAGAATCCATATTATTATTTTGCAACAATGAATTATTAAACAGGTGACACCTGTCAGCGCCTGGTTTCTTTGGGACTGGAATTACCACTTTTACATAGACATGTGTACATACACATATGTACGTATGATACAATTTGTGAACTTGTGAAGTTACTTCTTCACGCTACTTCGTAGCAACAACAAGTTAACGAAGGAGGAAATACGTTGCTTACGTTCACCAATAGCGTCAGGTGTCGTATGTCTAATGTTATTTTTGAGTGTATATGAACGGAAGCTCAAGCTGACATTCTTCCATCACTGCATTCACGTGTAGTAATTAACGAGTCGCTAACAGTTTCCATTTCTCTGATTATTTTTAACTTACAGACACAGTCGGTAGAGGTTCTATGGCATGGGAACGGTGTTAAACGGCTATCCACGGGACTCTTCGACTAACTGCGGCGCCATTCACCTCTACAATTCTGAGAAGCGCCAAAGTGATTCGGGGCAGCTTTCAAGGGATCTTGTTATGTTGCGCCCAGAGTTAATTATTGCACTACAATGGACGAAAGGATCGCAGAACACGAGGCCAGGAAAAAGTAACTGTAAAGGCATATTGTTCGCTGCAGTAATCGAACGCATTGAAAACGTAATGGAACGGTGGATATGTGGAAAAAGTAGCACGAAATGAAAGTAGCTAGCAATATCGAATTGTCGACGACAATCTGCAGAAAGAAAAATTGATTCCATCACACAAAGCGTTAATAGAGAGCTACAGATACAATGAAGTCGACTAAAAGCTAGTTCATCAACGACAGCATCCTGGTAGTGACTTCCACCTGTATATTGGTATCAAGAACAGGTAACAGGAATTTGTCAGTTCCAGTAAGCTCCAAAGCCCCCACGAACTGTTTGAATGACAGAATCCTACTACAATGCGTGTGACTGGATGGAATAACATTTTCCCTTTTTTTGCATTTTTTACTGCCATTTTGTCTGCGTGAGCCTCTGCAAATGTGAAAATGGAAACACAATCGAAAATTTGACTTCAAACTAAATATGAAGTACCTCGCTGGAAATCAAAATACGATGCCACCTACATATGGGAGGTTGGTTGTCTCACGTGTTCAACGGCAGCCACCACGTTAAATTTCTTTAATGCACTTGGCCAAAGTACGCCAATGACAGGCTTTAATGCCAGCAAGATGAACCCCACCTCCGCACTGTCACAGGAACGTGAGGGCCTACCTGTCTGAAAATGTACCAAGCCAATGGACAGGACGCAGAGGATCAGTCGAGATTCCTGCAGACCTTACGCCGATCGATGTTTCTTATGGGGCTCAGTGAAGGATGTAGTGTCCGTCGTAAACCGGGTAACCTGGACACACTTTGCGATGAGATTCAAGCGGTGTGCGCAGGTCCTATTGAACACGCTGGTGCCTAGTACGGAATTAGTCGGGACTCGTACTCGGAAATGTACTTTAACCAACATTCAGTTTGGCCAGAAAGTACACTAACGTTTCAAAGTGGTCTATTAGCCGTACTTCTCCCAGAAAGTTAATCTTATAGGCAGGAAAATAAATTTTCTACGATAGTTCAAAGTGTGTACACATTCATCATTGAAATATTTCTTATAAATAATTTTACACTATTGTTCCATCAGGTTATTTAATAAGCAACAAACCATATTTTGACGTCGTATCAGTATTATTTTCTTAGGTGCAATTTTCTACGTATTGCAGATCTGAAGATAGCTAATTAATTAAGGCGAAACTAGTTATCAATACGAAATTATATTTCCGAACATGACAAATAAAGGATTTCTTCTGAATCCACAATTTCCGTGATTTTGGTGTCCTGAAGCAAGATACTCGTGGCCGTCGATTTGCTTCGTACGAAGTTGTGCGTGCCGGGGTTCTGTCGGCAGCTGAAATACATTCTGAAGTATATTTGTATTTTTACATTACAACATGTAGAACTGCGTTGTAAACCACTTTCGTTCGGTCACACCATCGGTCAGACCATCTTGTCTCACAGCAGAAAAATGTATTAACAGTTTTCTCATTCTTTTCCCATCTGTCCCTTTTTCATTTGACTGCCACTTATAAATTAATAGAAGTATGTTCTGGAATATTCAAATACCAGCAGCCTCTGTTCAGGAGAGGGTTTGTTCCATTTTGTGAATATGCCAAGAACCATGAACCAATTATTTGCAAGATTTCCGTCTACGTTACTGGTCGATCTGTCGCAGTTCAGTACAGCGTATATTGTTACTTCTATGATACTGAAATAACCGAAAAAATGGTAGTGAAATGGTTAAAGTACAGCAAGCTCCTGATGTTCAGTGGCACGTATATCTGGTTTGCGGATTATCCATGTATAATTCGATTATTATAAAAATTAAAAAACTGAAGCCGAAGTCTTTTGTTGTGTTTGAACGAATATTTTCACGCAGTCCCAAAATCTGACCGTCACACTTGCTTGAAATATTTCCCGTTGGTCTTTTGGTACGTGCAAGGATTTTACTCATACTATGTACGCAGCCGATTTCTTGTCTATATCTTTGCCTAGCCTTTTCCCTAGAAGAAAAAGGTCGATAATTTCCAACCCACTTAAAGCCGATAGTAAGTTCTCTTCTGGAATGGTTTCCTTCAGACTTCTTGCTGTGCATTGATATGAAACGAAAGCATTGATCACTTATTAGAGTAAACATGTCTAAATTCGTTTCACTGTACCGATGTATTAACTCTCCAATAAACGAGACTCCTCACCAGGAAAAACGTGAATGAAGAACAGAAACTGCTTCCTCATTGTATTTACAAAACATGCTACATGTCAGATTTGAAAGGCCACTCCATTAATTACACGTCAGCAACCTGAAACTGACAAGTTATAAAAAATTACACTTAAAACACACTGTATTTTGTATCACTTCGTTTCAGTACACTTTGGGGGAAAAACCGTCCAATCGTTTGCGTTTTTCATTCACTTTTTCGTGACAACATTTCTCATTTTCTGGAGACTCAAACGATAGCTATAGTGAAAAGAATTGTGTACTGCACACACTGATAGCAGATCAACGCATTTCAGTGGCTTGGTGTGCGTAATAACGGGTTCCTCGATTGCCTTGTCTTCAGTTTCTTCCTCTACCAAACACACTTTGTTCACAATTTCCGCGTCACTTAGCTGCTCAATCTCACGTCACAGGCGTAACGGATGTTTTCGTCTTCTACGTATTCACAACGAAAAATTTGTATCGTAAATGAAAACATCGTTCTCATTATAATACAATACTTCAGGATTAGATTTTTATTTTTTCCGAGATCGACGAAGGAAGCACGTATATTTGAAATTTCTGGAGCTGTGGGTAAGCCATTAGGCTTACTCCGCAATTTATTTTCTTCCAGGGTATGCTGGAGAAGTTCTGTGAAATTTGAGAGGTATGAAAAGAGGTACTGACAGTAGTAAAGCTGGGAGAGCGGATCGTTTAGTTGCCGGCGGTTGTAAAGTTTTGAAGATACGTTCCTCAGACCCTACTTATTTTTGAATTTACTGTTGCTAACAACTTGTTTTAGTTACTAAGTTTCGGAGTACTTTGAAGAACGTTAATTCAAAGTTAATCAACTATTATTAAATGTCTGTAGATAAAACATGTAAAAAAATGTCAATATAGCATTTGCCCACGAATTGCAATGGTCCTGGATTCAACTAACTCGTCTTTCCTCCAAGATCACATCTTCGTTCCCCGAGCATTGTTGCTACACTGTTGTGTACGCGCTATACCGACCTCCTACGATTCTAATAGCGTGTCCGAGAAATTCGTTCGATGTGTGTCGTAATGCCAACTCGATAATGAATCCAAACAATGGAACAGTACTCAAGAATTGGTCGCACTGCTGTTGCGTGCGTGCGTGTGTGTGGGTGTAGATCGAATTATGTGCAACGCCTTCACCTCGGCCGTTGCTGGAGACGCGTGGGCCGTCAACACCACGTGGCGTATAGCGGGGGCACGTACGACACGCATCCCGGAAGTTGCCAGCCCCAGGGTGGGGCCGTGGCTTCCGGCAAAACGCCAACAGCTGGCAGGGCGGCCCTGCGGAGCGCTGTTGCTGCTTACCAGAAGGCGTGTTGTGCCGTCTTTGGCTGCTACGAGGACACGCCCGTGATATTCACGTCGATGAATTTCTAGGTGTAGTGTTGTAAAGCGATAAGAAGTGGAATGGGCAAGTAAGGTCGTTGCAGGGAAGGCGAATCGTCGACTTCGGTTTATTGGTAGCAATTCCAGATGAAGTGCAGTTCATCAATAAAGGACACGTATTCAGGGTGGTCCATTGATAGTGACCGGGCCAAATATCTCACGAAATAAGCGTCAAACGAAAAAACTACAAAGAACGAAACTCGCCTAGTTTGAAGGGGGAAACCAGATGGCGCTATGATTGGCCCGCAAGATGGCGCTGCCATAGGTCATACGGTTATCAACTGCGTTTTTTAAAAATAGGAACCCCCATTTTTTATTACATATTCGTGTAGTACGTAAAGAAATATGAATGTTTTAGTTGGACCACTTTTTTCGCTTTGTGACAGATGGCGCTGTAATAGTCACAAACGTATAAGTACGTGGTATCACGTAACGTTCCCCCAGTGCGGACGGTATTTGCTTCGTGATACATTACCTGTGTTAAAATGGACCGTTTACCAGTTGCGGCAAAGGTCGATATCGTGTTGATGTGCGGCTATAGTGATCGAAATGCCCACCGCGCGTGTGCTATGTATGCTGCTCGGTATCCTGGACGGCATCGTCCAAGTGTCCGGACCGTTCGCCGGATAGTTACGTTATTTAAGGAAACAGAAGTGTTCAGCCACATGTGAAACGTCAACCACGACCTGCAACAAATGATGCCAAAGTAGATGTTTAGCTGCTGTAGCGGCTAATCCGCACATCAGTAGCAGACAAATCGCGCGAGAATCTGGAATCTCAAAAACGTCGGTGTTGAGAATGCTACATCAACATCGATTGCACCCGTACCATATACCTAAGCACCAGGAATTGCTTGGCGACGACTTTGAACGTCTTGGACAGTTCTGCCACCGGGCACAAGACAAATTATGGGACGATGACAGTTTGTTTGCACGCGTTCCATTTAGCGACGAAGCGTCATTCACCAACAGCGGTAACGTAAACCGACATAATATGCACTGTTGGGCAACGAAAAATCCACGATGACTGCGACAAGTGGAACATCAGCGACCTTGGCGGGTTAATGTATGGTGCGGCATTATGGGAAGAAGGATAATTGGCCGCCATTTTATCGATGGCAATCTAAATGGTGCAATGTATGCTGATTTCCTACGTAATGTTCTACCGATGTTACCTCAAGATGTTTCACTGCATGACAGACTGGCGATGTACTTCCAACATGGTGGATGTCCGACACATAGCTCGCGTGCGGTTGAAGCGGTATTGAATAGCATATTTCATGAAACTTCCTGGCAGATTAAAACTGTGTGCCCGACCGAGACTCGAACTCGGGACCTTTGCCTTTCGCGGGCAAGTGCTCTACCATCTGAGCTACCGAAGCACGACTCACGCCCGGTACTCACAGCTTTACTTCTGCCAGAACCTCGTCTCCTACCTTCCAAACTTTACAGGAGAGCTTCGAACCTGCGACCGTAGCAGCAGTGTGGTTCCAGAAGTAGAACTTCTTAAACCTATCCAACCTAAGCACATCACACACATTCATGCCCGAGGCAGGATTCGAACCTGCGACCATAGCAGCAGTGTGGTTCCAGAAGTAGTTCTGTTCTAAGGGACTGATAATCTCAGAAGTTAAGTCCCACTGTGCTCAGAGCCATTTGCACCGAGAACCGCTCGGCCACTCCGGCCGGCTCAAGGGCTTGTCAAATCCATGCCATGCACTATCTCTACTATTTATCAGGTGGTAAAAACTTTATAATGTCCGCATAAATATTTCTTTATTTACAATGATCTCGACATACTTTGTTAGGTCTTCAAAAATTTATGTTATAAAACTTGTTCATTCCGCGTTGGAGCTTCACGATAAGTCGTTATGTCAGTCGATAAAATGAAGCATATTACACAAAGGTATGCCATACGTAAAACATTTAAATTCAGAAAGCACCTTGTGAAAATTGCTATGTCCATATGTTTAGCATTTACAGACGATTGTCACGTCATAGTGTGATTTTTTTTATGTTCAAATGTGTGAATTTCTAAGGGACCAAACTGCTGGGGTCATCGGTCCCTAGACTTACACACTACTTAAACTGTAACTTATGCTAAGAACAACAAATACACCCATGCCCGAGGGAGGACTAACCACCGGCGGGACTGTATTTGTGACGTGATACTCAGGAAAACACAAACAGCCAGGATGGGTGTATGTAAATGGACACAGCAATGTGCACACGGTGTTTTTTGATTTTAAATGTTTTATTTATGACAAACCTTTGAACAATATGCTACATTTTATCCACTGACACTAGAACTTCGCGTGAGGTTCCAAATCAGAATGAACACGTCTTACAAAAAAAATTTTTAAAGACCTGACGATGACAGAAGTCTGTCGAAACCGGTCGTTGTAAATAAAAAAAATATTTATACCTTGGGTTTGGAAATATTTTACCTAGTGAAACAGACCGCTCCTTCTGGTTTCTCAACAAGAGACAATTCAATTATCAGGTGGTCATAACGTTTCAGCTCCTCATTGTTCGCTGTAAACAGTAATCGGACTTAAACTCGATTGCGTTAGTCCCGAAATTTCCATTACATTTGTCGAATCCGCCGCGTTAAAAACATTACGTGAGACATCCTGTACATGCAGATTCGGTGGGTGGCTAGTTCATTTCGTCAAAATATAGTCGAAAGCTTCTACAAATCAGTGATTTTCAGATCGTGTGGTAATCAGTGATGACTACAATGACATTTGGTTTGTGGGGCGCTCAGTTGCGTCGTTATCAGCACCCGTACTAATCCAAATCTTTCCCCGAATGATGATGAAGTGATGTGGCCAGCAGAAACATCCAGTCCCCGGGCGGAGAAAATTCCCGGCCAGGCCGGAAATCGAACCTGGGACCCCATGATCCAGACGCAGCAACGCTGCCCGCTAGACCACGAACTGCGGAGTGATAATTCGTAATTCCATATGCAACTTAATAATGTCCTTTCTGCCACAGCAACTTCTAAACTAGCTCGTCTTCTGCCACCAATAGAATTTATTATTTTGTACCGACGACTAAAATTATACATACACGATTGGCCATCAAAAATGCTACACCACGAAATGACGTGCTACAGACGCGAAATTTAACCGACAGGAAGAAGATGCTGTGATATGCAAATAATTAGCTTTTTAGAGCATTCACACAAGGTTGGCACCTACAACGTGCTGACATGAGGAAATTTTTCAACCGATTTCTCATACAAAAACAGCAGTTGACCGGCGTTGCCTCGTGAAACGTTGTTGTGATGCCTCGTGTTAGGAGGAGATATGCGTACCATCACGTTTCCGACTTTGATAAAGGTCGGATTGTAGCCTACCGCGATTGCGGTTTATCGTATCGCGACATTCCTGCTCGCGTTGGTCGAGATCCAATGACTGTAGCTAAATATCGAATCGGTGGGTTCAGGAGGGTAATAAGGAACGCCGCGCTGGATCCCAATGGCCTCGTATCACTAGCAGTCGAGATGACAGGCATCTTGTCCGCATGGCTGTAACGGATCGTGCAGCCACGTCTCGATCCATGAGTCAACAGATGGGGACGTTTGCGAGACAACAACCATCTGCACGAACAGTTCGACGACGTTTCCAGCAGCATGGACACTATCGGCTCGGAGACCATGGCTGCGGTTTCCCTTGACTCTGCATCACAGACGGCAGCGCCTGCGATGGTGTACTCAACGACGAACCTGGGTACACGAATGGCAAAACGTAATTTTTTTCGGATGAATCCAGGTTCTGTTTATAGCACCATGATGGTCGCATCCGTGTTTGGCGACATCGCCGTGAACGCACATTGTAGGCGTGTATTCGTCATCGTCATACTGGCGTATCACCCGGCATGATGGTATGGGGTGCCATTGGTTGCACGTCTCAGTCACCTCTTGTTCGTATTGACGGCACTTTGAACAGTGGACGTTACATTTCAGATGTTTTACGACCCGTGGCTCTACTCTTCATTCGATCCCCGCGAAACCCTACATTTTAGCAGGACTATGCACGACCGTATGTTGCAGGTCCTGTACGCGCCTTTCTGGATACAGAAAATGTTCGACTGCTGCCCTGGCCAGCACATTCTCCAGCGCTCTCACCAACTGAAAACGTCTGGTCAGTGGTGGCGGAGCAACTGGCTCGTCAGAATACGCCAGTCACTACTCTTGATCAACTGTGGTATCGTGTTGAAGCTGCATGAGCAGCTGTAACTGGACACGCCATCCTCTGTTCGACTCAATGCTCAGGCGTATCAAGGCCGTTATTACGGCCAGAGGTGGTTGTTCTGGGTAATGATTTCTTAGGATCTATGCACCCAAATTGCGTGAAAATGTGATCACATGTCAGTTCTAGTATAATATATTGGCCCAATGAATATCCGTTTATCATCTGCATTTCTTCTTGGTGTAGCAATTTTAATGGCCAATAGTGTATTACGTTACGAACGTATTCTTGCAGCACGTCAACCGCGAGCATTTCTCCCGCGGCCATCTGGCAGCAATACACCTGTGATCTGCGCAATCGCAGACCTCGCGTAGTACGTAGGGTTCAGCAGGTCCCCTGCCGCACGCGGACACTGGAAACGCTGCAAATGGAGGCGGGCTGCGCCGAGTGGCGGCAGTTTCCTTTATTTGGAGGCGGGATGGCTATTTATAGCGGCGAACAAAGGAGGCTGCCGCTTTTTGCGCCACCGGCCGCCATCAATATTTATGCGAAACCCGTTCGCTCCTCGGAGGCAGCGGTGGCGGCAGGGGCACTTCTGTCTGCGCCCGCCACGAACCCCTCCTCTACCTGCAACGCTGCGCCAATCCTTCCCTCCCACTGCAGCAGCAGCTGCCTTCGTTCAGAGAGTTCCGAAATGACAGAATGGAACCACCGGAGATTTGGAAACCACCATAAAATGTCGCAACACAAAAAGAAAAAAAAATGTAGAGTAATGAAATTTCTGCAGTACATTTGCCTATGTAACATATTTAAGTGAGTAACATTGCAAGATCACAGGTTAATGTACGGAGAGGGGTCGGAAAGTTTCTAGCCTAGCAATAATACCAGTTTATTTTTCAATATAATACCCGTGTACTCTAATACACTTGCGGGCACGCTCAGATAACTTCTGCAAACCATTCAAATAAAAGGTCTTCTATTTCGAGTCCAACCAAGAGATCACAGCATCAGTCACTGCATCAGTGTCAAATCGTCATACTTTGAGACCTGTTTTTAGGTTTGAGAAAAGAAAAAATTCTGATGGAACCAAATCTGGAAAATATGGCGTATGACGTAACAATTCGAAACCGCAGTTAAGCAGAAAAAAAATTGTTCAAATGGCTCTGAGCACTATGGGACTT
This sequence comes from Schistocerca nitens, assembly GCF_023898315.1. Classification (NCBI taxonomy): domain Eukaryota; kingdom Metazoa; phylum Arthropoda; class Insecta; order Orthoptera; family Acrididae; genus Schistocerca; species Schistocerca nitens. Next base: position 440,238,794 of record NC_064622.1, on the reverse strand, counting down.
AACTTCTGAGGTCATCAGTCCCCTAGAACGTAGAACTACTTAAACCTAACTAACCTAAGGACATCGCACACATCCATGCCCGAGGCAGGATTCGAACCTGCGACCGTAGCGGTCGCGCGGTTCCAGACTGTAGCGTCTAAAACCGCTCGGCCATCCCGGCCGGCGCAGTCAAGAAGAGTTTCCAGTGTTGCGACGGCTTTGTGCTATGACGCATTGATAGTTAGCCTTTTGCAAGTGATCCATTTTAATTACCCCTTCTGTATCCCAGAAGACCGATGCCATTATTTTACCGGCTGATTTTTGCACCCGGATTTTTTTTTGAGTAGGGGACGAGGGATGTTTCCATTGTTGTGACTCTTTTGTCTCAGGACCAAAGCGATGAACCCTAGCTTCGTCCATTGTCACATACCTTGCAAGAAAGCCATCTTCATCCGCTTCAAATTGCCGGACTATATTTTCACAACATTGCACATGCTCCAGTCTCTGATCTGCATTCAAGTCTTTCGGGACGCACCGAATCGAAACTTAGCGCATTCCCAAAAGATCCACAAATAATGTCCTGAGCGCGCCCATGGGTGATTCGAAATGTGGTTTAAATGTACTGCAACGTTGTTCGACGATCCAGCAAAACCGTATAGCGAATTTCAATCACGAATTTCAATCCTGTTTCTTGAGTGGCAGCGGTGACAGGCCTTCCGCCCCTTGGCGCGTCTCCCAGACTCGTTCTTCCACGTTTGAGGTCAGAAACTCAGTTTTTCATTGTTGCATAAGACGGAGCACTGTCCTTAAGTGTATTCCGCATATCCTTCGCAATTTCCTTGGGCGTCATTCCCTTCAGATTCTATCACAGCACGGTTCTTTATTCCCTCGACATTCTCCATTTTGCTTACACTACGGTATACAACGCATCCTAGCGACAAAACTAACGAAGCTGGAGGGCAAAATTTGACTTGTATGCCCACAAAGGTTTACCATAAAAGTAGGTGGTGGTGTTTGTGCGAGTCGTTACTGTAACTACACTATGTGATCAAAAGTATCCGGACACACCCAAAACATACGATTTTCGTATTAGGTGCATTGCGCTGCCACCTACTGCCAGGTACTCCATATCAGCGATCTTAGTAGTCATTAGACTTCATAGAGAGCGGAATGGGGCTCTCTGCGGAACTCTGCAACTTCGAACCTGGTCAGGTGATTGGGTGTCACTTCTGTCGAATGTCCGTACGCGAGATTTCCATACTCCTAAACATCCTTATGTCCACTGTTTCCGATGTGATAGTGAAGTGGAAACGTGAAGGGACACGTACAACATACAAGCGACCTCGTCTGTCGGCTGACAGTTGAAGAGGGTCGTAATGTGTAATAGGCAGATATCTATCCATACCACCACACAGGAATTCCAAACTGCATCAGGATCCGCTGCAAGTACTATGACAGGCGGGAGGTGAGAAAACTTGGATTTCTTGGTCGAGCGGCTGCTCATAAGCCACACATCACGGCGGTAAATACCAAACGACGCCTCGCTTGGTGTAAGGAGCGTAAACACTGACGACTAAACAGTGGAAAAAACACTGTGTGGAGTGGCGAATCACGGTACACAATGTGGCGATCCTATAGCAGGGTGTATGGCGAATGCCCGGTGAACGTCATCTGCCAGCGTGTGTAGTGCCAACAGTAAAATTCAGAAGCGGTGGCGTTATGGTGTGGTCGTGTTTTTCATGGAGGGGGCTTGCACACCTTTTTGGTATGCGTGGCAGTATCACAGCACAGGCCTAGATTGACGTTTTAAGCACCTTCTTGCTTTCCACTGTTGAAGAGCAATTCGGGGATGGCGGTTGTATCTTTCAACGTCGAGCACCTGTTTATAATGCACGGCTAGTGGCGGAATGGTTACACGACAATAACATCCCTCTAATGGACTGGCCTGCACAGAGTCCTGACCTGAATCCTATAGAACACCGACTTCGTGCCAGGCCTCACCGACGGACATCAATACCTCTCCACAGTGCAGCACTCCATGAAGAATGGGCTGCCATTCCCCAAGAAACCTTTCAGCACTTGATTGGACGTATGCCTGCGAGAGTGGAAGCTTTCATCAAGGCTAAGGGTGGGTCAACACTATTGAATTGCAGCATTACCGATGGAGGACGCCACGAACTTGTAAGTCACTTTCAGCCAGATTTCCGGATACTTTTGATCACATAGTGTATCTTGGGCTAGGAACTTTTCGATCGATCATCTTATGGACGAGGTAAGTCATTGCAAATGTGAAAAGCTAGTACTTTAATAACCGATGTAACCGTCAGAATGTGGAACGTGTGCATGCGTTCTATCGTACAGTTGCCGGATGTCAGTTTGTGGGATGCAGTTCCACGCCCGTTCACTTGGTCAACCAACAGGGGACGGCAATTGCTTTTTGTGGATGATGCGGAGTTGTCGTCCGATGCTGTTCCAAATGTGCTCATAAGCAGACAGGTATGGTTGATCGAGCAGCCCAAAGCAACATGTCGACACACTGCAGGGCATGTTAGGTTACAACAGCGGTGTGTGGGTGAGCGTTAACCTGTTGGGAAACTACAGTTGGAATGCTGTTCATGAATGGCAGCGCTACAAGTCGAATCACCAAACTGAAATACAAGTTTGCAGTCAGGAGATAATCACGAGAGTGCCCCTGTTGCCATAGGAAATCGCACCCCATTCCAGCAGTCTCTCTGCAATATGGCGGAAGATCATCCAGCTTCTCGTAGCCCTATTACACGACCTCGTTCAATCTCAGTGAGGTGTTGAAAATGGTGTCCTTGTCTTAAAGGCACTCTTGAAGAACATCAAGTCACGACTTCCAATCTCAATCTCGAACGTAACTAACGCTCACGGCCGTTTAGCACGTATTCAAGGCAAACCTGATTTGCACCCTCATGGTTGCACTACTACCGCTTCTCTCACGCAACTAAAGCCAAAACTGAACAGACAAATTTCAGATGTCAAAACTCTTTCTTGGTGTTGCTATTTTTTTTCTCGACCGGTGAATTATGACTCTGTAAGGAGCTATCGGAGACTACGGAATCCTAATACCAAAATACTGAGAAAACACCGCTCAACAATCTCCTAAATTCAGTCTGAGATAGGGTACAATTTGTGCGTAAAGTGTCTAGTTGATTTATATGTTCAAGTATTTTAATCCGCAGCCACGGACTCTGACCACTATTATCGTGAATAATGAGCTTAACGTCCACAGTTTAAGTTGTGCGTCCCAGAATTCTCGTCTTTACGAGCACATCGCAATCTGGAGAACCACTGTCACGTGCCTGAATTGTGGATCACTCCTTTCATTAGTGGATCTTACAAAAATCAAAGTGACAACTCCACTGCGTGTAATCTTGACAAAGTGCCATGTGGGTCCCAGTTAATTCAAGGCCACGAAATCCTTAATGTGTGCGAAGTTCGTCGATGATTACGGAGTTCTGTTCCTACTGGCGTAGGAGTGCCCATTTCGTATGCGGGGGACGACAGTTGCCTTTCCCTTCCATTACTGCTGCTACCGCTGCCTGGAATAGCACTGGTAAGTTGCAGCGACCGCTACAAGCGAACAAGGCATCTTGAAGATAAAGACGAAGAAGGATGGTAATGAATATGCTCAAGCACATATAATTTAACAATTATATGTTTAAGATCGTGATAACTTCTAATGCTGCAAGACCTAAATCCTCTTCACGAAGTTCGTTCATCTATTTCATGGTGAACAAGCTACAGGCTACTTTTACCATTATTTACCTTCCGTCGCGTACCTGAACGGCGTCTCAGCATCCACACTGCTGTTGTAGGCGAGTGGCTAATTTGAAGGAGATGTAACGGCGACACTCAAACATGCCCACTGTATCGCCTATAATACAGTCGAGAACGCAAACATTTTACGAAAATGCCGAAATATCACCTTACCAACTGATATCATCACTGGGGCTCAGACCCATGCCACATCAACTACAAACATCCTAAAAACACAACTTGTATAAATCATGATCCCCTCACACAACACACAACTATACATGCACAAACAAACCCATCATGTTAACAAACCCAGAAGTCAGACAGAAGGCATTAGGCAAAGTCCACCGGCCCTTCAGAATGCATGGATTAAAGTCCAGTCATGACAACGGCAGAGGCGACAACACAGGAACGGATTCCAAGCGTGCACACTCGAAATGGAGCACATCGTACCCACAATACGTTTCCGTCTACACACTTAGTTTTCTTCAAAACAGTCGAAATAAAACATCTTCACGTGCTCTCGGAATTCAGGAAATAACTGTAAATTCATTTTTCGAATAATGTAAAACGTTTAGAAAAAAGTACAAGGGGCGTTCAGTAGGTAATTCAACATTTTTTGTTAGGCCAATTTCGGTTGCAAAAACGCAAAATTTTTTGTAAGACGTTGAGGAATATTCCCTCTTCAGCCCAGTTTCACGAAGTTCCGATAGGTGGTTGTATACGTAGCCTTCAAAATGTCATGTGTAACGGAGGTAAGTTCCAACCACAAAGCTGCCATTGAGTTTCTTCTGACGGAAAATCAGAGCATTGCAGATACACATAGGCGTTTGCAGGATGTCTACGGAGATCTAACGGCAAACAAAAGCACAGTGAGTTGCTTGGCGTGGCGTCAGTCACCATCGCAACAAGATCGTGCAAAACTTTCCGACATTCCGCGTGCCGGGCCGGCTGCACACAGCTGTTGACTCCTGCAATGCTGGAACATGCAGACACCCTAGTTAGAGGTGACGATCGACGGATCACAATCAAACACCTCGCTGTGCGCTGGACGTCTGTGTTGGTACTACTGACAGACTCGACCAACAGTTTGGGAAACCAGTGGTGTGTGCCCGCTGGGTTCTTCGCCGTCTGAAAGAGGCCCATAAATAGCAACGAAAGAACATCTGTACGAAATTTGTTGTTCGTTACGAGGTAATTTTTTGTCGAAAATCATCACGGGCTCATCATCTTCGAACCAGCAACAAAACGGCAATCTATGGAGTGGTCCACACGATCTCTTCTCCGAAGAAAAAGTTCAAAGCCGCAACCTCAGCCACTAAAGTAATGGCGACGGTCTTATTGGCCTATAAATGGGTTATTCTGTTGGACGTCCTCCCTCATGGTGCAACGATCGACCCTGAAGTGTAATGGTGCTACCCTCAGGAAACTGAAGAAACGACTTCAGCGTCTTCGTCGCTACAGAAACGCAAACGAATCTCTCCTTCACCATGACAACGCAAGTCCCACACAAGCCTGTGCACCTACGAGCTCACAAAACTTCATTGGGCCGTTCTTCTTCACTCTTTAGCCGAGACCTCGCACCTCCAGACTTCCCCGCGGCAAGACGTTGAACGGAGATTATGTTGAAAAATAGGGTTTTGCAGCCAAAATAATGGGGAATAATATGTTGTTGTTGTTGTCGTCTTCAGTCCTGAGACTGGTTTGAGGAAGCTCTCCATGCTTCTCTATCCTGTGCAAGCTGCTTCATCTCCCAGTACGTACTGCAGCCTACATCCATATGAATCCGTTTAGTGTATTCATCTCTTGGTCTCCTTCTACGGTTTTTACCCTCGACGCTGCCCTCCAATACTAAATTGGTGATCCCTTGACGCCTCAGATCATGTCCTACCAACCGATCCCTTCTTCTAGTCAAGTTGTGCCACAAACTCCTCTTCTCCCCAATCCTATTCAATACCTCCTCATTACTTATGTGATCTACCCATGTAATTTTCAGCATTCTTCTGTAGTACCACATTTCGAAAGCTTCTATTCTCTTCTTGTCCAAACTGTTTATCGTCCATGCTTTACTTCCATACATGGCTACACTCCGTACAAATACTTTCAGAAACGACTTCCTGCAAATCTATACTCGATGTTAACAAATTTCTCTTCTTCAGAAACGCTTTCCTTGCCATTTACAGTCTACCTTTTATATCCTCTTACTTCGACCATCGTCAGTTATTTTCCTCCCCAAATAACGAAACTCCTTTACTACTTTGTCTCATTTCCTAATGTAATTCCCTCAGCACCACCCGACTTAATTCGACTACATTCCATTATCCCGGTTTTGCTTTTGTTGATGTTAATCTTATATCCTCCTTTTAAGACACTGTCCACTCCGTTCAACTGCTCTTCCAAGTCCTTTGCTGTCTCTGACAGAATTACAATGTCATCGGCGAACCTCAAAGTTTTTATTTCTTCTCCATGGATTTTAATACCTACTACGAATTTTTCTTTTGTTTCCTTTACTGTTCGCTCAATATACACATTGAATAACATCGGGGAGAGGCTACAACCCTGTCTCACTCCCTTCCCAACCACTGCTTCCCTTTCGTGCCCCTCGAATCTTATAACTGCCATTTGATTTCTGTACTAATTGTAAATAGCCTTTCCGCTCTCTGTGTTTCACCCCTGCCACCTTCAGAATTTGAAAGAGTATTTCAGTCAACATTGTCAAAAGCTTTCTCTAAGTCTACAAATGCTAGAAACGTAGGTTTGCCTTTCCTTGGTTTAGCTTCTAAGAGAAGTCATAGGGTCAGTATTGCCTCACGTGTTCCAATATTTCTACGGAATCCAAACTGATCTTCCCCGAGGTCGGCTTCTACCAGTTTTTCCATTCGTCTGTAAGGAATTCGCGTTAGTATTTTGCAGCTGTGACTTATTAAACTGATAGTTCGGTAATTTTCAAATCTGTCAACACCTGCTTTCTTTGGGATTTAATTATTATATTCTTCTTGAAGTCTGAGGGTATTTCGCCTGTCTCATACATTTTGCTCAACAAGTGGAAGAGTTTTGTCAGGACTGGTTCGCCCAAGGCTGTCAGTAGTTCTAATGAAATATTGTCTACTCCCGGGGCCTTGTTTCGACTTAGGTCTTTCAGTGCTCTGTCAAACTCTTCATGCAGTATAATATCTCCCATTTCATCTTCATCTACATCCTCTTCTATTTCCATAATACTGTCCCTCGAGTACATCGCTCTTGTATAGAGGGAATAATATGGTGTATTGGAATTCTAAACGAAACCAACCAGCTTAAAAAAAAGATATGTTGCATTACTTATTGAACGCCTTTCATAATATATTTTTTCACTGAGAATGCTGCTGTATACATCGAAGAATCATCGCCGGATCACCCTAAGGAATTGCTGAGAGGCGTGTTTGTAGCTTCCACGTGGCATAAGGAAAGGCAGATTTTTTTGAATGTCGGTAAGTGTAAGGTAATGGGTATAACAAAGAGAGGGAACCCGATATCATCTAATTACAAGACGTAATCATCTTCAGCATGTCACGTCGTAGAAGTATCGTATACTGAGAAGCGATATGAAACAGGACGATTACGTAAAATCAGTATTAATGAAGATGAATGGGAGACTTAGATTAGCTGGTAGAGTTCTGGGGAAATGCTATGGAACTTTCTGTATTGCAGCGCGTCAGCAATCGTAAGTATCGAAATAATTATAAAAAGTCCATCTCGACTGCACAAAGTACCTGGTGTTTACCTAGGTTTCAGCATTGGTAACCACGCCTTCTTCAGAACAATTCTATGGCACCCAAAACGCTAGTGTGAGCAATGCTAGCGTATCGTTCCAGTGCTTAGCGGCTTTATCACACAGACATGACAACAGACATCCAACAAATTCAGGGACGCACTGTCAGAATCGTATCAGAACAGTGGAGCCCATACGAAAGTGTAATAGAAACGCTCGGCGAACTTAAAGGGGAATCCTTGGAAGAAAGCTTTGTTCGAAGAAGACTGTGCTACCAGTACGTTGCCACCGACAATTACTCTCGTTGTCATCATGAGAAGAGCGTACAGAGGCGTACACTGAGGTAGCAAAAATCATAGGACAGCGATACGTACATATACAGATGGCGATAGTATCGCGCACACAAAGTGCAGAAGGGCAGCGAGTTGACATGGAGGTCACTGGCATTCAAGTGATTCATGTGGAAAGGCGTCCGATGTTATGGCGGTACGATGGAAATTGACAGATTTTGAACGTGAAATGGTAGTTGGAGCTAGAAGCATGTGACATTCCATTTCGGAAATCGTTAGGGAATTCAATATTCCGACGCCCACAGTTTCAAGAGTGTGTCGAGAATACCAAATACCAGGCATTACCTCTCACCACGGTCTATACGGTGGCCGCCCACCTTCACTTAACGACCGAGAGCAGCGAAATTTGCGTAGAGTTGTCGATGCAAAGCAACACAGAGAAATAACCGCACAACTCAATGTGGCACGTACGACGAACGTATTCGTTAGGACAGTGCGGCGAAATATGGCGTTAATGGACTATGGCAGCAGGCGAATGACGCGAGTGCTTTTGCTAACAGCACATCGCCTTCAGCGCCCCTCCTGGGCTCGTGACTATATCGGTTGGACCCTAGACGACTGAAAAACTGATTAGGTCAGATGAGTCCAGATTTCAATTGGTAACTGATGGCAGGGTTCGACCCCACGAATCCATGGGCCCAAGTTGTCAACGAGGCACTGTGCAAGTGGGTGGTGGTTCCATAATGATGTAGCTGTGTTTACACGGAAGGGTCTGTGCCCTCTGGTCCAACTGAATCGTTCGTGGGAGCAAATGGATGTGTTCGGCTACTTGGAGACCATTTTAGCCACTCATAGACTTCAGTTTTATGGATGACAATGCGCCGTGTCGCCGGGCCACGGCTGTTCGCGACTGGTTTGAAGAACGTTCTCGACAACTCGAGCGAATGATTTAGCCACCCTGAATGCACATGATGAATCCCATCGGACATTTATGGGACCTAATCAGTGGCACCAACTTAGGAGGGCCAGGTACTTTGTGCTCCCCCCAATAGTTAAAGTAGGGGCCTCGCCACCGACCCCCCCCCCCCCCACCCCGCCGATATTCAAACATGCATTTCTCACCGCTCTCTCCCCCTTCCTCATCCTTTACTGGGAAATTTGTTAAAAGTTGCACATACAGTTTTTCATAATAGTATTTAATGATTATGTAGGAAAAAAGTTGTATACATGGAAGAACCCTGGAGATACTAAAAGGTACCAGATAGATTATACAATGGTAAGACAGAGATTTAGGAACCAGGTTTTAAATTGTAAGACAATTCCAGGGGCAGATGTGGACTCTGACCACAATCTATTGGTTATGAACTGTAGATTAAAACTGAAGAAACTGCAAAAACGTGGGAATTTAAGGAGATGGGACCTTGATAAACTGACTAAACCGGAGGTTGTAGAGTGTTTCAGGGAGAGCATAAGGGAACAACTGGCAGGAATGGGGGAAAGAAATACAGTAGAAGAAGAATGGGTAGCTCTGAGGAATGAAGTAGTGAAGGCAGCAGAGGATCAAGTAGGTAAAAAGACGAGGGCTAGTAGAAATCCTTGGGTAATAGAAGAAATATTGAATTTAATTGATGAAAGGAGAAAATATAAAAATGCAGTAAATGAAGCAGGCAAAAGGGAATAAAAACGTCTCAAAAATGAGATCGACTGAAAGTGCAAAATGGCTAAGCAGGGACGGCTAGAGGACAAATGTAAGGATGCAGAGGCTTATCTCACTAGGGGTAAGATAGATACTGCCTACATGAAAATTAAAGAGACCTTTGGAGATAAGAGAACTACGTGTATGAACATCAAGAGCTCAGATGAAAACCCAGTTCTAAGCAAAGAACGGAAAGCAGAAAGGCGGAAAGAGTATATAGAGGGTCTATACAAGGGCGATGTACTTGAGGACAATATTATGGAAATGGAAGAGGATGAAGATGAAATGGGAGATACGATACTGCGTGAAGAGTTTGACAGAGCACTGAAAGACCTGAGCCGAAACAAGGCCCCTGGAGTAGACAACATTCCATTGGAACTACTGACGGCCTTGGGAGACCCAGTCCTGACAAAACTCTACCATCTGGTGAGCAAGATGTACGAAACAGGCGAAATACCCTCAGACTTCAAGAAGAATATAATAATTCCAATCCCAAAGAAAGCAGGTGTTGACAGATGTGAAAATTATCGAACAATCAGTTTAATAAGCCACAGCTGCAAAATACTAACATAAATTCTTTACAAACGAATGGAAAAACTAGTAGAAACCGACCTCGGGGGAGATCAGTTTGGATTCCGTAGAAATACGGGAACACGTGAGGCAATACTGACCTTACGACTTATCTTAGAAGAAATATTAAGGAAAGGCAAACCTACGTTTCTAGCATTTGTAGACTTAGAGAAAGCTTTTGACAATGTTGACTGGAATACTCTCTTCCGAATTCTAAAGGTGGCAGGGGTACGATACAGGGAACGAAAGGCTTTTTACAATTTGTACAGAAACCAGATGGCAGTTATAAGAGGAGAGACACGAAAGGGAAGCAGTTGTTGGGAAGGGAGCAAGACAGGGTTATAGCCTCTCCCCGATGTTATTCAATCTGTATATTGAGCAAGCAGTAAAGGAAACAAAAGAAAAATTCTGAGTAGGTATTAAAATCCATGGAGAAGAAATAAAAACTTTGAGGTTCGCCGATGACATTGTAATTCTGTCAGAGACAGCGACGGACTTGGAAGAGCAGTTGAATTGAATGAATAGCTGTAAGCGTAGGCTTCCGCGGCCGTTGTCTTCTTCAATAAAATTCTTCAGGGTATCAGACCGCATCGTCATAATTTAAAATGCGCCAACGTTTCGGCCAGCGTTGCAGCTAGCCTTCATCAGGGCCTTACGTTAACTGCTAAATGAACACGCTTGGTTCCTTAAATAGCTGCACGAGAAAACCGTGTCGTTACTTGATTGGCTGTAAAAGGAGGAGGAGGAGGGGTGAAAGGTATGCTTTATTGGTGTTTCCTTTATTATCTGTCATTGGCTGAAATAGCTGTTTTCTATTGGTCTTTATATTAATCCACCCCATTGGAGGAGACGGACGAATAGCGAACAGGTGATGGCTGAGGAGTTACAGAACTTCCACAAGCACCTTAACCAACAGCATAGGAAAATTCAGTTTACAATGGAAACACAGAAGAATGGGGTGCTGCCATTTCTCGACGTGGAAGTTTATCGAAAACCTGATGGTAAACTTGGCCACAAAGTGTACAGGAAACCAACCAATACGGACAGGTACCTTCACGCCTCCTCCCACCATCATCCCACGCAGAAGAAGTCCGCCCTGCACACGCTAACGAAGAGAGCGTACAGGATAAGCGACGAAGAACATCTGAAGACAGAACTTGAACGCCTCAGGTCCATCTTCGGAACTAATGGCTATGGGAAGCAGATGATAGACAGCACCATGTCGACAAGGGAGAAGACTAATAGGGAAGAGGAGAAGGAGGCACAGAGCATTGCTGTGTTACCATATGTACAAGGGGTCACCGAACGTATTGGCAAAATTCTACGAAAAGCCGACATCAAACCAATTTTCCGAAGCAGAAACAAATATCAGATATGCTCGGTTCTACCAAGGATGCAGTTGACAAACTACACACAGCTGGCGTGTATGAAATTGGTTGTGCGTGTGGATTAGTCTACATAGGTGAGACGGGACGTCCGATTAGCACAAGGCTCTCGGAACATGAAAGATATATCCGCCTGAAACAACACACTAAGTCAGCAGTGGCGGAACACCGAGACGAGTGCGGGAAACCAATATTTTTTCAAGAAGCCCGCGTCCTGGCGAAACAGCCTCTCACTTTCAAAAGAAAGATTAGAGAGGCGATAGAAATAGCCAAAACACCCGCCAACATGAATAGAGAGGACGGGTACAAGATTCCGAGGTCTTGGCTGCCTGCAATAGCAGGGCTACGGAGCGGCGGCAGAGCCGTGGCGGCCCATGCAGACACGCGGAGAGCCGCAGTAGTGGTCGCGAGCACACAAAGCAATGGCACGCCGCAGCCGGCTTCTGGACAGCATGGAAACAGTGTGACGTCACAGCCATCACCTGTTCGCTATTCGTCCGTCTCCTCCAATGGGGTGGATTAATATAAAGACCAATAGAAAACAGCTATTTCAGCCAATGACAGATAATAAAGGAAACACCAATAAAGCATACCTTTCACCCCTCCTCCTCCTCCTTTTACATCCAATAAAGTAACGACACGGTTTTCTCGTGCAGCTATTTAAGGAACCAAGCGTGTTCATTTAGCAGTTAACGTAAGGCCCTGATGAAGGCTAGCTGCAACGCTGGCCGGAACGTTGGCGAATTTTAAATTATGACGATGCGGTCTGATACCCTGAAGAATTTTATTGATGAATGAATAGCGTTTTGAAAGGAGGATATAAAATGAACAACAAAATCGGGTGATGCTGAGGGAATTAGATTAGGAAATGAGACAAAGTAGTAAAGGAGTTTTGCTATTTGGGGATCAAAATAACTAATGATGGTCGAAGTAGAGAGGATATAAAATGTAGACTGGCAATGGCAAGGAAAGCGTTTCTGAAGAAGAGAAATTTGTTAACATCAAGTATAGATTTAAGTGTCAGGAAGTCATTTCTGAAAGTATTTGTATGGAGTGTAGCCATGTATGGAAGTGAAACATGGACGATAAATACTTTGGACAAGAAGAGAATAGAAGCTTTCGAAATGTGGTGCTACAGAAGAATGCTGAAGATTAGATGGGTAGATCACATAACTAATGAGGAAGTATTGAATAGGATTGGGGAGAAGAGAAGTTTCTGGCACAATTTGACCAGAAGAAGGGATAGGTTGGTAGGACATGTTCCGAGGCATCAAGGGATCACCAATTTAGTATTGGAGGGCAGCGTGGAGGGTAAAAATCGTAGAGGGAGACCAAGAAATGAATACACTAAGCAGATTCAGAAGGTTGTAGATTGCAGTAAGTACTGGGAGATGAAGAAGCTTGCACAGGATAGAGTAGCATGGAGAGCTGCATCAAACCAGTCTCCGGACTGAAAACCACAACAACACAACGTAGGAAAAAAATACCGATTTTACGAGCTATTGTGTATTCCTTTCTGCTACTCCTCCAACCTCTGCATATGACGAATTGTCGTGACAGGGTTTGCCTCCTGCATCTGTACTATTACTATTCGCACACTTTTACTGTTTACTGTACGGAGGTATGCGGGGAACGGAAGCTCGCCATGAGCTCGCAGCGCTTTGGCTGCTAGGACGAGCTCCACTTCCTCCCACAGCAGCCTCCTGGCAGCTTTGAAAAAGAAACTAACCCCCTCCCCCTCCCTAGAGCCGGCCGTGACAATCAATACTATTGTTACAGGGCTACTTCTTGTTAGGCGCACAGTACTGTTACGCAGGCCGCAGCTAATGTTGGCAGCGAACGTAAATATTCCGGAGCTGGGCATCGCCAGTGGTCAGTTAATCTTACTGTGACTCGGTTCAGTTGTTAATCTTTCGTCCCTTACTGTCCAGTTTAAAATGGACAAGTTTATAATTAAGAAGAAATGTGGAAATGTGGCAAGTGTTGGCGATGGTGAAGCTAGACCCCGTGTTAGTGGTGCTGTGTGTGACAACAAAGACACAGGTAGTGACGGAACTGTGGCGGCGACAAAAACACACTGTCCCCGGAAACAAACAACGCTGTTATCAGCCCTCTTGGAAACGGCAATTTGCATGGATCAATTACAATAAGGTAAAAGATGTTATTTTCTGCGAATTTGCAGACAAATGTTTGAAGAAAATAGTTTTCAGTTTTCTCACAAAATGGAAAAAACTTTCATGGAAACTGGTTTTTCGAACTGGAAGAAAGGGGTAGAAAATTTGAAAGCGCATGAAGCATCGGGCTGCCACAGACAAGCTGTACTGAAATTCAAATCCTTAAAATCGAATGTCAATGTATTTAGCCAGATTTCCAAAGAAAAACTGACACAAATGAAAGAAAACCGAGATTGTTTATTAAAAATCATATCTTCCCTCCGTTATTTAGCAGTGCAGGAGCTTTCAATACGTGGGCATACTGATGAAACAAGTAACTTTGACAATTTATCACGCCTTCGATGTGAAGATAACCAGCTACTTTTAATATCGCTACAGCACGAAACTTACAAATGGACATCCCATGATGTGCAAAACGAAATTTTGGCCGTTTTAAATCATACACTTCTTAGAAAATTATTGGAGAATGTCAAGAGTGCAGAGTATTTTGCAATAATAGCAGACGAAACAACAGACATAACCACCAAAGGGCAATTTAGTATCTGAATAAAATTTCTTGATCGCTAGAGGTAGAAGAATATTTTTTAGGGCTATACTCAATACAAAGTACCACAGCTAAGACTCTGTTTGATATTACTATCGACATTTTGAGGCGATTTGATTTGCCTACATCTAAATTGTAGGGGCCAATGCTTTGACGGTTCAGCTAACATGGCCGGATTATATAATGGTGTCCAGGCAAAGTTTATGGAAATGGAGAAGAGAGCTATGTTTGTGCACTACGTTGCACACTGTTTAAATCTAACACTACAAGACACTGTGAAAGCAGTTCCAGAATGTCGAAATGCATTGAATGTTATGAAGGACTTAATACATTTTGTGAGAGATTCACCTAAAAGATTAGATCTTTTTGCTCACCTGAAGGCAGATGCCTCAACAAATTTGAAACCACTCTGTCCTACAAGGTTGGCCGTAAGATACTTGGCAATGTCTTCAGTTTTGTCCAACTATACAGAACTTCAGGAATTTTTTCTAAATGTTTCAAGAAATGACAATTCAGACACTGGGGCCAAATCAAACGGCTTTTTGATTAATATGCAGACATATGATTTCTTTTTCATGTTATCACTTTTGGTAAAACTGTTTGGTCACATTGATACCGTAAACATAGCACTACAGAGGAAATCCCTACACTTAGAGGAGGCCAATAAGATGATTTCCACTCTTTTAACTTCTATTAAATTTATGATAAACAATTTTGAATCATTCTGGCGTGAAGTAACGTCAAAATGTCAAGATATGAATGTTGATTCCCCAAAATTACCCCGTAGAAGAGAAGTCCCTAAGAAATACGACGACTCCATCAATTCATCTGTAGAAACATTCACTGAAGTATGTGACAAATATAGAAGATTGTATTATGAAACAATGGATACATCCATCAGCTTCTTGGAATCACGGTTCAAAACTCAATGATTCATGTTTGTAAATCAAATTGAACAATTTCTTCTTGGTGATAAACATTCATTCGATATTTTATCATTCTACGAATCAGATATAGACAAAGAACGCTTGCTTCTCCACCGAAGCATGTTTCATGAGATTATCCAAAGTAGTGATTCTGCGAATATTAGTTCGTTGGATGACATAGTGAAATACCTAAAACAGGAAAACCACTACTGCCTGAACTAGTGAAATTCATACGTGTAGTGCTGACGATTCCGGTAACTTCCCGCACCGCTGAGCGATCGTTTTCTTGTCTGCGGAGGGTGAAAACATATCTTCGTTCTATAATGAGGCAGGATCGTCTTAATGCCATTGCCCTTCTCAACGCCCACAGAGACGACCTTGATGCCATATGTGACGAGTTCATATGCAGGAATGATCTGAGGAGGAGTACTTCAAAAATTAAGGTATGTTTCTTCAACTTTATTTATGTATTTGTTTTGTACCACTACTGACCTATATTCCGACTGAAATGACATTGTGATTGACGTTTCAGCGAGTCGAGGGGTAGGGGCTAGTCGCCAGCCAATAGTAGTTTGCATTATTTTCAGCTGTTTGCATTTTTCATTATCCTCACAAGCTTTTTTTTGTTTATTGAAAGTTGTTATGCTGTGAGGGGAATTTCCCAAGAATATGATGTGATAACTCAAAAGGGAAAGTATGCGTGCATAATACACCTCTCTCCTTCATCACTTGTGTTGTTCCATATAATTCTCATTGCAAAGATAGCTTAGAATTTAAGAATGTGATGTGGGAATTCCATTTCAGATTGTCTTGTAAATAATCAAAGCAATTTTGTTTCAGTGACAATTTTTTGGTTTTAATGGATTTTTAATTTTGCTGTGTGTGGAATTGTATGGTGGCGGTACTTTTTTAATTTTTTTTAGGCGTTCATCAGTAGCTTATTCCTCACAAACCACTCTGAAATCTTTTCATTTGTGACTTCGGCATACAGCCTAAGAGCCTTTCTATTTCCACTTTCAGACAATACATTGGTGTCATCTGCAAATAGGACTGGTTTGGACTGTCGAACATGTAGATGGAAACGCAAAGTTATCTGTCAAATGTAGTACCTAATAAAATGATTCTTGCCCCCCCCCAAAAAAAAAAAAAATATTTTCAAGTCGGTGCCTCTGGACCTAATCGAGAGGTCAGATCGTGCACGTCGTGCACCGGCAACACTTTCGCAACTATGGATGGTTATAGAGGCAGCATGGCTCAATATTTCTGGAGGGGACTTAACGACTTGTTGAGTCCATGCCACGTCGAGACGCTGCACTGCGCCGGGCGAAAGGAGGTCCGACACGATATTAGGATGCATCCCATAATGTTTGTCACCTGACAAGGGGACGCCGCCAATTGTGAAATTCAGATTCGATTCATACTGCGCATAATAAAAGCTCATGGCCAGAGGTGTAATGTGGCAAAGCACCAAGATGCACTTCTCAGCCGTTGTCGAGAAAATCGACAGTTAAAAGAAACCGTTGCGGTGAAATACTCTCTACGATTAATAATTTTCCTCAGCGTCGTGGCGCAGCGGTAAGCGCTCGGGTTCGTAATCCGAAAGTTGCCGGATCGAATCTCGCACCATTCAACTTTTTTTTTAGTATTTGTTTTTTGTAATTCAAATATATATATATATATATATATATATATATATATATATATATATATATATATATATATATATATATATATATATATATATAATTCCCGCCAATTAGTTGCAACAATTATGCATATAATAAGTTGTTGAAAGTCGTTTGTCGTGGAAAAACTGGCCACTTCGAACATCATTATGTTTTCCGCAAACAAAGTTGTATTTCACAAATGTTATTAATTGTCGTCATAATGTTAACCACGTATAGTTAACGGAAGACGTAGAAACGATATTCCGAAACGAATACGTATAGCGTAAGTCAAACGTTCGAATCAGAATAGAGACCCCACGAACACAAATATGCTGTGGCAGGTATGAAATATAAACTCCGTTACTCGCTCGTTACACTTGAAGGACAGATGTTGAATGGGCCGAAACGAGCCGCCGCATAACAGCGTAGTTGCCTGATAACTTCGAAAGAAGGTAGATGCGGTCCCTAGCGCAACTTATAACATCGTCGAAAATCAGTGCGGACTGGAGAGTTTTGGTACACCCTGTTTAAAAAACGGAAAAATGGAGGCGGTACAATTGGAGAGCGATCCGCCTTCACCAACATACATAAGCAATTCATTAATAGTTTATATTATTAGTTTTTATTATTAGTTTTTGTAATTAAAATTATATATATATATAATTTTAATTACAAAAACTAATAATAAAAAAATTGCATGGCGCGAGATTCGATCCGGCGACCTTCGGATTACGAACCCGAGCGCTTACCGCTGCGCCCCGACGCTGTGGAAAATTATTAATCGTAGAGAGTATTTCACCGCAACGGTTTCTTTTAACTGTCGATTTTCTCGACAACGGCTGAGAAGTGCATCTTGGTGCTTTGCCACATTACACCTCTGGCCATGAGCTTTTATTATGCGCAGTATGAACCGAATCTGAATTTCACAATTGGCGGCCTCCCCTTGTGAGTGTATATCTGTCGTAGGTATCGTGAGCGCACAGAGGCACACACTCATTCTTCCCTCAGTCAATACGCTAACGGAATAGATAAAACCGATTACACTGGCACTCTGTAAAATGTAGCATCTTTTGTAAACGCAACACAGGGCAGCTTCCGGTAAAATCATGTCTATTTTGGATTATTAGTGTTTTCCGGTTATCTGTATAATGTTTACAGAGCAACGGCAAGCGGCTTATCGGTATCTGGAGGCTTTCCATCCACTCACCCAGATGAGGGCGAGGAATGGTTCTCCGGCAAGTGAGCAGACACAGAAAGAGGAGGCGTGTTGGCGGCAGCTGAGGACTACGAATGGGCTGAGTGCTGTATGGTGGGAGGTGAGTGCTGGGCCCACGCTCTGCGACCGCGGCAGCGACAGCGCATGCGCCGGCTGACCTTCAGCGGATACGGCCGGCCAGGAATACAAATCAGAGGCTTTACACCCACCCACCCACACGGTACCAGGTGGCGTCGGCTGCCGTGGCGGGATTTCGCTGTTTGCGAGCATTGGACGTTCTGTTTGTGACCACTGAACTTGACCAGCGAGTCCTCTGATCACACGAGCCAAACCAAAACTTTGTTTTATTATCTTTTGCTAGAGTATAGCTGAAGCTTGATTCACAATTCCGCGCGCAGCGTCACTGACGTAGGTTTTTCTCTGAAGTCTCAAGTAATTCCTCCTATAACCGACGTCCTACAATTTTTGAATGTGATCAACAGACATTAGCTAATGTATTCGAATGGCGCATAAGTTCCTTTGTTTTGCACGTTGATATTCCGATTATATGGGTTTATTTATTGATTGTTATTTTTTATTTGTACACTGTTGCTATCTGAGTTTATATATTGTCATTTTCATCTGAAAATAGTCAGCGAGCTGTGGACGTTAGAAAATGGAGTGACAATTGGAAATTTGCGACATTTTTTTCTGTTTTGAATTCAGTAGAGGAGTGACAGCAGCG
The DNA here is from genome assembly GCF_023898315.1 of Schistocerca nitens. NCBI lineage: Eukaryota > Metazoa > Arthropoda > Insecta > Orthoptera > Acrididae > Schistocerca > Schistocerca nitens. The sequence goes on along the minus strand of NC_064622.1, from coordinate 440,220,092 downwards.
GAGGAAGCCAGAAAAAATTGTGCCGTGTATGGGGATAACGCCACTGCGCAGAGCACGGCAAGAAAATGGTATTCTCGTTTTAAAGTTGGTCGTTTTGACGTTAGTGGAAGAGCTTCGGCGTTTGATGCAGATCGCTTAAACGCATTAATCCACAATGCCCCACGTCACCTGCACTCGGTAACTGTCAAATGTGATGTACTGTGACCGTTCTACAATCGTGCGGCGTTTGCATGTAATGGGGAAGGTTCAGAAATCGGATGTACGGGTACTGCACGCTCTAAGCCAAAATCACAAAAATCAGCGGTTGGTCATACCTACATCTCTGCTAGCTCGTCATCAATTGCATCGTGAACAACATCTATCATTTCTATCCCGTATCGTTACCGGTGACGAGAAATGGTGTCTTTATGTTAACATAAGGAAATTAAAGAAATGGTCGAGTCCAAACACAGCAGCAACTCCCCATGCAAAGAACTACGCGCATCCACAAGAGCGAATGTTATGCATCTGGAGGAATTGCGACGATGTGGTGTACTATTGCTTCCCCAAGGTGTGACGATCACTGCTGACACTTGCTGTCAACAACTGAGACGTCTTGCAGACGCAGTCCAAGAATAGCGAGCAGCAAGACTGCGGTAAGTGATGCAACTCCACGATAACGCCCGCCCTCATTTTGCTAGACTGACAAAAAGCGAAGCATAGGAGTTGGGTTGGGAATCATTCCGCACCCATCTTATTCACCTGAACCTGCTCCCTCAGATTTCACCTTTTCCGCTTTCTATCCAACAACCTTCAAGAACTTTGCTCGACGAGTTACTCGCCTCAAAACCACGTTTTTTTCTAGTGGCGGAATCAAAAAGTTACCCCAGCGTTGGCATTATGTTGTAAATAGTGAAGAAGAGTATGTTAATGTCAATCTGTTGTATTTTATGGAAAAAAAGCTACGAACTTATGCACCAAATTAATACGTAACACTGCAGTATTTACTTTTAGTTCTCTTCTGGCGCAGTGGTTAGCACACTGGACTCGCATTCGGTAGGATGACGGTTCGAACCCACATCCGTTATCATGTTTTAGGTTCTCCGTGATTTTCCTAAATTGCTTCAGGCAAATGCCGAGATGGTTCCTCTGAACGGGCTCGGCTAACTTCCTTTCCCACCCTTCCCTTACGCGATGGGACCGATGACCTCGCTCTTTAGTCCCCTCGCCCCAAATCAACCAACCAAAATGTTCAATTTCGATGATCAGTTTTCCAGTACGTATGAACATTAGTATGTTAACACGGATCAACTACGAGCAGTTTCGCAAACTTCGCTAGTAGCACTGATTAACGTAATAACTGAACATCCTTACGGCGTTTCAAAGCAAATCAACGCCTGATGATTGCTGGATACTGAACGTAGCTTGTGCACCTGTTGATCACGATTTAGTGATTCAAAGCCGATATACATTTACACATTTTTACTTCTGAGCGCTAACTGCCCCGACTGAAAACTCGTCTACGACTGACTCTATATTTACACTGTTTAATTAGCGCACACTGACACGGTTGCTTCTGATACGCGGCCTATCACATTTTAGATATCAACATAAAAGACAGTAAAAGTGAAAGATACAATCGCCAGTCAAGTAAATTCGTTCAGTTAAATGCTGTATAAACAGAAAACGACAACGGGTGCTACTTTAAGATAGAAAAGTTTTTAAAGAGCAGAAGGATTCGCAAATGTCCCCATGAATTTCCTTGAGGGTGGCATGTTGAAACCGGAACGGTTAATAAACTAACCGATCGTTTTTGTAACAGTAAACAGTTTTGCAAATATAAAAATCGGGGCTACAAAATCGTGGGATTGAATTTTGAATAATATTACATTTTAAGACTGAAACATTCTCAAACACGAGAATTTTGGATACAATTAACTTTTCAAATATTAATTTTTCAGAAAATCGTAAAATATTTACTAGACAGAGAAGAATGAGGACTTTCAAATAATCTTAAAATACGTAAATTTCATCAATTTGGAATTCTGACGTGCACATGGTTTGCAGGTGTCGTAAATTCTAAATATTTCTTATATAAAAATGTTTCCATATGAAGTAAAGAAACTATTACCGCCAGCAGACTGTAAATTATATTGTGAATAATAAAATTAAATGAAATACTGTGTGAATGATAATCTGGTAAATTTGTGCGTGTATGGTATACATATTACGCGTATAATGAAAAAAAAACAAGAAAAAAGATATTTAAGATACATAATTTTAAAATTATGTACGTGGCTGGAACAGCAACCGTAGGATGAAATCATCTTGCAGAAATGTTGAACAGCCAATCAGTTGCAAAACGGAACGTTTATTAAAAGCCATTGTTTCAATGTTTGTAAAAACGTCGTCTTCAGAAGGAAGTATTGACAACTGGATTAGATATTGTGGCAGAGGTGCGTTAAAATACAGCCGAAAGGCGTCCTTCAAATATAAACTTTCACCTCCATAATAATGCAATAGCTGTACGTTGGTGGGGAAATACCAAATCGAACCACTTTGTGCATGTTGTAATTATTGAGGTGAAATTTTATGTTTGACTGACGCCTTTCGGCTATATTTTAACGTACCTCTACCACAAAAAGTGATCCAGATGTCAGTACAACGCGTTGTTCTAAACGTTGAAAGGGGCTTTAATAAACCTTTCTTTAAAGTCAGTACTGCCATTAGACTTTTTTATTTGCAGTGTTACATTTACACTTACATAATCATGATTTCGGCTTCAAAGTACCATTATCAAGTGTTTTAAGTGTTATAAATTGACTAAGATGGCATACTGCCATATTAAAATACACTATTAGACACATTGTCTAAGAGTCGATATTTCTGGCAGGGCTGTTTTTTTTTTATTTACGTACGCTACAGACAAAACATCATGACTATCATATGGACGAGGCAGGATATTTGCGTTTTAAAAGAGCTAACGTAGTGATTTTACGCCCGTCCATTTCGTAAAGGAACTGTGTGAATGGCGTGTCAGATAAAACCGACTATTGCCGCTGTAGCGCGCTGCAGTCTGGTATATGACGCTGAGGAACACGTACCGTATGCACACGCCGCACAGTTTCTGACATTGAGCGTTCAACATCTTTGAGGAGATAAATTCAGCGCGTTGCACGTTAAATGTCATGGTCTACGTGACGTCTGCTTCACACTAGAACGGCGAAAGCGGTCGAAATGACCCCTGTCATACTGTCTACCTTTACTGTTCGTATCTAGTTGATTTACTTCGTTAATGAAATCAAATAACTTTTCGTAATTTTTTTCTTTCGTTTACGACGACGTATTAGCATTTAGAAGACATATTTTCTTCCACATTTCATTCGATACATCTATTATTCATTACATAATGATTGATCCCTGACATTGAGGTCATTCTGGCCACACTGCATTACGAACATCGATATGTTATACCTTATCGGAATCGTGGAAATGTCTACTTTTATGTAGTGTATGAATATTACATCTTAGTTGAAATTTGGCGAATTACGCGGTAATTTAAGAAAAATCGTGCTGTTTCTGGCTTTTTCGGCGAGTGTCAACTTTAAGGACGCATAAAACTCAGACCGTAATTAGCAGAAAAATTTGCTCAGCATAGTTTAAAGATACAACCTTGTTCTATTTACAGGCGGATTTTCGTTGCTTTCTGATTCTCGTTTCATCGCTATAACGTAAAAGGCAAGACGCTACGACTGAGCGTACCGTTGTAGCTATTGCGACGGAGAAGACACTAGTGTTACGCTTGAACTTTTGTTGGTTACATCACATGTCTTTACTAATGAATACTCCTCGTGTTTGTTAGTTATGAGTTTGTAGAGCTGTTGTGTTAGTAGCTGCAAAACGCGAGGCTGTGGTGGAGCGCAGTTGTCACACCAGCGCGCCGCCACTGTTGCAATGCGCCATAAGCTCCTGTCCATCAGCGAAGGACGGCGACTTCGTAGTCGCATTCCAGTGCAGCATTGCTGCGTTTAGCTTTTGGTGCGTGTAGAGGGAAATAATATGGGAAATTGCAAATAAATGCTCGATACGCAACCCCTTTCTCAATAAATGAACATTTGTATAGCACATTTCAACAGTAAACGGAAAAGTCGATTAGCTCGAATAAATTTTGCAGTAAAGAATGATGACTGAAATAAAACGTAACTTAATCGCTTTCGTTGCTGGCCGAGCTCTAGATGCTACTGCTGCTGCTGCAGTTGTCTACTTGGATCACCAACGGTTCCACTGCTGTGTCACGACAGTGGGCTCTTCGTGCATAACCGCTTTCAAGTTTGTGCACATGACAACCTGAAATCCTCCAGAAACTTTGGGGAACACTTTCCAGAGCGCAGCAACACAACTGTAACTTAAAATTCTTGTTCTCCTTTGCTACCTTGTTGTTGACAAATGCCCACAGAAGTTGAACGGCGCCCTATTCGCAGTGCGCTACAGCAATCACAAAACTAATTTCTTTATCTAATGATCGCAGTATACTTTCCAAAATTTATTCCTGCGCCCTGAAGTGCGGTCGCGCGTGTTCCAGTAGTCCAGCTTCAGTAAATTCCTCATATGATGTAGCATTATTGCTTTCCATCTATTCAATAATAGAAACCTTTCTCCATTTCGTGGATGGATTTAGTGATACTGGATTTATCATCGTGTGGTATGCAGTCTGATCTAAAGCAATCGCAGACCTGTTTGGTAATATTTCGACAACGCTCCTAAATCATTCTTCATAGTGTGTGGCATTCATTTTAGAATGATAATCTGCATCTTCTTTCTGCCCAATTAAACATAATTCAGCATTTTGCACGAAACCATGTTCGTTCCCAATGTGGCACATTATAATCCTTTTTCCAGAATCGAACGTTATTTGAATTCCTGCTTTCCAACCATTCACTCTTTAACACTTCATCTGTGATAATCGCATACATTTTCTTAAGCATACGGCATTCTTTTCTTGCCAAACAAAGTTTCTGGAGTGATTTGTACCACACCGTCATCGGTGTAATAATTAGTCCATCGAGTGTTGCGCAAGTGTATTTTCTGTAAGAACTACTCTTTTCTTGCTACTTGGCTATTTTCTATCAGCACAGGTTTTTGTAGAACTTTCTGTATCTGAAGCCCAATTTTCGAATAGCACGGCAAAGGGTTGTTTCATTCATACCAGGAAAATCTTCCCTTTCAGTCTTCAACTTTTCCAACATCGCTGTCACGGCCGAGAATTGCTTTTTCACAAGGATGTCAAGGATGTCAAGGATGTTTCTTCTATTGACTCCCTGTGGAGACTCGTTCAATACAAACTTCGGTCACCTGCCACAATCTTTTTTTGGTGATAGCAAAATGTTAAGTTTCTCTACATGCTCTCGAAATTCACTCAACTCTACTTTCACTATTACCGAGACATTCAGAAGTTCTTTTTACTGACTCTGATACTGAACTGCTCGTGCCCTGTTCTTTTTCGGCCTAGAAGTACCCACGCCCACTTACCACCTTAGACTTTTCATATCTCTGTAAATGATGCATGGTTTCACGCAAGTACAAGGCAACTAAGTATATTACGAGCACTGCCTCTCACGGATACACGACAACGAATGGGAGCGCGAGTGTTTCGTATCTGAAGTAAGAGATCCGACAAAATGGCACACGCGAGCACGCGGCGCACAGAAACGCAAAAGCGAATTAAAGTTGTGATATTAGTGCTTTATGTAGATTTACGTATATATAAAAACATAACAGCTGTGAGAGGTAACAACAGAGCTCGCATGTACACTTTTCGTCTTGTTAATATGTATCACCATTAGGCGAACTGCATCAATCTACGCCCATTATTAGAACAAAATTGGAATCTATGACAATTCGTCTAGAAGTTGAGTATGGTTGTATCCTTAAACTTGCAAAGGAAGTTTTTCTGCTAATTGATGGCTGACATCTGCGACTCCTCGGATTTGACACTCGCCAAAAAATGGTCTAAAAAGCATGCTCTCTCAAATATAACCGCATATACCACCCCCTTTTCAACTAACATGTATTATTCATACACTAAAAAAAGTAGACATTTCAACGATTACGGCAAGGTGTAACGTCAATGTTCGCCATGCGATGTGACCAGAATATCTCAATTAGGGATCAGTCATGCAAAGGATAACAGAACGGCCTGACCCCACTGCAATTTCTCTTCTGAATGTATGTAAATTATACAACAATGACGAATCACCACTCAGCAGTCATCCAGAGCAGTTGCTGCTCATTGCTGCAACTTGGCACATGTAAATTCCAATCTACCACAGTTAATATCGTATCATTCAGGTAATAGTCTCTATCCGCGAAATACGTTTTCGAACATGTATCTTCAGCGTGGACTTTCTGATGAAGTGTTACGTGCGAGAACTCCGAAGTTGAATCGGCTATTGACTTCACTGATGAAGAAGAGGATTATGTACCTGAGATAAGTGAAGATGAAGACACTGAACGAGGAGCGATTAGTGGAACAGGATTCATATGCTGATCTCCGTCAGTCATCACCTCTAATATCACAAAAAGCACTATTGGAAGCATCTATGAAGATGGGTGCTAGAGATGGAACCGAGTGGGAGATTTCCAATTTTTCATCTTCTGGAAGGAGGTCAGCTGTGAAGCTTCTGAAGAAGAGCGGAGGCGTCACTGCTTACGCTTGCCAACAAGTAGACGACTCTGTCCCCAGATGCTTCCGTCTTATTTTTGACGAAGCAGTGCTACGTCTCGTGAAGAAATATGCAGTATCAAATTTTGGACAAGTACTAAAAAACAATGGCTGGACTGTGTCACTTGAGCAACTGGAGAAACTCATAGCAATCATGTATCTCAAGGTGTCATTTGTACAAAAGGTATGTCTGTGGATAATGTCTGGTCGAACTCTTGGCGTCTTACTTATATGAAGGACGTTATGATGGATCTCAGGGGTGTGTCAAATTTCTCCGTTTCGATGAAAAATCAACTCCAACTGAATGACTGGCAGCGAATAAACAATAAATTCGCACTTGCATCTGAAGTTTGGGTAAAGTTAACTGAAAACAGTATTCGGTCTTACTAACCTGGAGCAATTGAAACGTCCCCCTTAAAAAAATTAATGAATAACTGCTGATAAACCTCTTACATTATTTGCTTTTCAAACAGCTGAGCAAAACTGAACGTACTTAGACATTACTCTCTTTACTTATTCTGATCAACACTAAACTGACACACAATATTTTTAGGGCAACGCAATCTGACTTTCAATAACCCCTACAAAAGAGTGGCCCTGACTAACAATAACCTATACCTTTCATGAATCACTTACCTCACAAAAATCTTCGTTACTCAAACTACTGCAATATAGCGAGCGCCAATACTGCCAGCTAAATAAAAGATTCTAACTACTGAAGGGACTAAGTACTGATAGGCATAGTTAGCAAATGAAAGATTTTGATAGAGAACAATGTATTTACCTTAATAGTGTTAAAATGTAATATATATGTATATCAGTACATTATATCCAATATTACAAATTTACTGTCTCCGATGGACGCACGTCCAGATCATCCGCTCTCAAAACTCCGCCATCTCTCTCCCAAAATCCACCACTGCTGGCGGCTCACCTCCAACCGCGCAACGCTACGCGCTGTTAACAGCCAACTGCCCAACACTACAATAGCGAATATTACAACAATGCTAACCAGCCACAGCCTTCACACAGCACAGTCAGTGATTTTCATAGAGTGTGCTACGTGGCGTTACCAACATAAAAACCTAAAAACATAAAAACCTAAACAGCCTACTTACAAAATTATAACAAATGGCGAGTAACTGTTACCAAGCAAAACAAGATGCACGTTCACACAACTCATGTCTAACAAACCAGACAAATATAGTCTCAAATTCTGGTTACTGTCGTCGCTCATCTGTGACTGACTAACGTCCGCCCTTAAAGGCATCTACCCAATCGTACGCCCTTCTCTCACTAATGCAACTATCTCTATACTTTCCACACATTCTTATATGGCTTTCTCGAGGTTTTACGCCCTCCGACCACAAAAATCGTATTACTTCTCCCAGTTCTTCTACAGTGGACACAGCTAGGAACGCGACCATTTTGTTTCAACCGTCTTTCCTATTCAACTTGTCATTCCATCTGTCGGCGTACGGCGGAACTTTCTCAAAGGATGCATCTTCACTTCCCGGGAGTTCCAAATGCCTGATAAGTTAATACTGATAGTTCTGCAAGTTTCGCAGAAGAGCTTCTGTAAAGTTTGGAAGGTAGGAGACGAGGTACTGGCAGAAGTAAGGCTGTGAGGACGGGGCGTGAGTCGTGCTTGGGTAGCTCAGTTGGTAGAGCACTTGCCCGCGAAAGGCAAAGGTCCCGAGTTCGAGTCTCAGTCCGGCACACAGTTTTAATCTGCCAGGAAGTTTCATATCAGCGCACACTCCACTGCAGAGTGAAAATCTCATTCTGGAATACTGATAGTTTGTTGTTACTTTCTGAATTGCCGTCATACATACGCACTTCCAATAGTTGCAAAAACCGATTTTTTGTACTTTTAATAACATTAAATATGTACCCAAAAGTGTTCCGCACTTGTGAACTGAGAACACCTGCCTGTGAACGAGTAATTACCGTGCCGTACATAGAGTTTGCGTCCCAAAGACGACTGGGACGTGTGATGTGGGCGGAGACGGCGCACACGCGCCGATAAACGCAGAAAGCGAGCAGCTGTTGACACGGGACGTGGCCGTTTGCCGAGCACACAGCAACTACACAGCTGGCCTGGCCTAACTCTGTGTACTCCCGTCGTTAGAGCTAGGCGGCGCTACGCCCTCCACACTACTCGTGTCCTTCACGCCGTCCTTAGCACCAGCAGAGCGCGTCCCGCAAATGGCCAGGGCAACGCACCCGGCCTACGCGCAGCTGCTGCAAATCAAATTACACGCAGAGTCGTCACTGAAGCACTCACACTGTGTATCACAATTACTCAAAGTTTCGTTGTTAAACCGGCCATTTTAATTCATGTAGGCTAAAACGTAAATAAAGGTCTCGGAATTTATAGGGAGTGGACGAACAAGCGGTGGGGGATACGATTCTGCGAGAACTCTTTGACGGAGCACTGAAAGACCTCAAGTAAAAACGAATCACCTAGAGCAGACGACATCCCGTCAGACATACTGTGGATCCTTGGTAGAACAAAGATGTCAAAACTGTTCCGTCTGGTGTGCAAGCAACACTAGTGAGCCATAACATTGTGGCCACGTACTTAAATGCTTGGTGGCCCAGTTTTGGAGCGCAATTCAGCACTGATTGTGTGTGCCATGGATTCCACAAGTACTTGATTACAGAGGTTTGCGACATCGAATTTGTCTACGCGGATGTCAGACACTCCCCGTTCAAAAAATGCCCGACAGATGGCGCTTCATCTAATCAGAATAGCAATAATTAGCGTAACAAAGTAAGACAAAGCAAAGATGATGTTCTTTACAGGAAATGCTCAATATGTCCACCATCATTCCTCAACAATAGCTGCAGTCGAGGAATAATGTTGTGAACAGCACTGTAAAGCATGTCCGGAGTCATGGTGAGGCATTGGCGTCGGATGTTGTCTTTCAGCATCCATAGAGATGTCGGTCGATCACGATACACTTGCGACTTCAGGTAACCCCAAAGCCAATAATCGCACGGACTGAGGTCTGGGGATCTGGGAGGCCAAGCATGGCGAAAGTGGCGGCTGAGCACACGATCACCACCAAACGACGCGCGCAACATCTTTCACGCGTCTAGCAATATGGAATGGAGCGCCATCCTGCATAAACATCATACGTTCCAGCAGGTGTTTATCAGCCAGGCTGGGGATGATGCGATTCTGTAACATATCGGCGTACCTCTCACCAGTCACGACAGCAGTTACAAAACCAGAATCACACATTTCCTCGACGAAAAAAAGGCCCGATAACGGTAGATGTGGTAAATCCAACCCATATCGTGACTTGCTCGTCGTGCAATGGAGTTTCCACAACAGTTCTAGCATTTTCGGTAGCCCAAATTCTGCAGTTGTGGGAGTTGACAGACCCTCGTAGCGTGAAATGAGCTTCGTCGGTCCACAACACGTTACTCAACCAATCGTCATCTTCCACCATCTTTTGAAACGCCCACACCGCAAATGCCCTCCGCTTCACTAAATCGTCAGGTAACAGTTCATGATGCCAATGGATTTTGTACGGATAGCATCGGAGGGTACCCTTTAGTGCCAACCAAACAGTAGTGTATGGAATGCCAGTGCGACGTGCGACTGCACGAGCGCTGATTTCCCCGCGCCTAGACGAACCCGCTATAGTCTCCATTTCTCCCTGAACTGTCTCAGCAGCATTACGCCTTCTGCTCGGTCGGCCACTACGGGGTCTATCGTCTAAGCAACCCGTGGCTTCGAAGTTCTCGCCACAGTTGCATTTGTCAACGGACCTTTACCCGTTCGAATCCCCTTCCTATGGCGATAGGATCGTAACGCTGAACTAGCACATTCCCTATTCTGATAATACAGCTTCACTAAAAGCGACTTTTCAGGTAACGTCAACATGCTGCGACTGCTGGCGCATCTGATTTTCTCTCTCATTACAGCTCCTTTCATACACAGTTGTCATGCGCAGTCACTGACATTCTGCTGTCCAGCGCCATCTGTCGGACATTTTGTGAACTTTGTTTCTTTTTTTGTTCTAATAAAACCCCATGTCATTCCAAGCATGTGTGTCAATTTTTACCTATCTACATTATTCCGCGGTTTATTAAGTTTTCAAATTTATACTGACTTTTTGATCACCCGGTAGTTGTCTTAACCGCGTCACGTGCCCTCAGCGCTACCTGGCAGCATACAACCTCGCGGTGGGCCGTGATCGTAATGTTTTGGCTCAGCAGTGTATATAAGAGAGGCGAGAAACTAAGACTTCGAGAAAAAGCAAATAACAGCAGTTCCGAAGAAAGCAGGTGCTGACAGTGAATATTACAGGACAACCAGTTCAGTGAGTCTTGACTGCAAAATGTTAACATGAATTACCTTCGGCTCGGGTAAGATAAATTTGGGACTGGAGAAAAACACTGCCCCTACGATTTATCTTAGAAGACAGGGCGGAGACAGTTAAACCAACGTTCATAGCACTTTAACATTTATAGATAGCTTTTGATAATGTTGGCTCTGCAAACCTGAAGCTAGCGTAGCAAAATGCAACGTCTGAAAGGATATTTACAACTTTTAGGGAAACCAGAAGTGTAAAGCAGGAAAGGAAGCAACAACTGAGACAAAAGATCAACAGGGTTGTTCCTCTTCCCCGTGTCGTCAAATGAGCAAGCTAAGGAAAAATTTGGAAAGGGAATTAAAGTTCAGGAAGCAGAAAAAAACTAAGGTTTACCGACGACAATGAAAAATCTGTCAGAGGCGCGAAACAATAAGAAGGGCAGTTAACCAAATTGGGTAGTGGCTTGAAAATAGGTAATGAGGTGAACATCAATGCAATTAAAACACGGGTCATGGAATGTAGTAAAATCAGATGAGGCAGTACTGAGGGAATTATATTTCAAACTGACGTAATGAAAGTTTTGCTATTTGGGCAAGAAGATAATTGACGATGGTAAAGGAGGAAGGATATAAAATAAGGACAGGCAAGGACAAGAAAAGTGTTTGTGAAAAAGAATGGTTACCATAAATGTGTTATGAAGCAAAATGTGAGCAATAAACAGTACCGATAAGATTATAAGTCACTGCATGTCTGAAATGCTGATACATTAATAACAGGTGTAACCGCCAGAATGTTGAATGCAACCATGCATTGTGTTGTATAGGTGCCGGATGTCGATTTGTGGGATGGAGCTCCATTCCTGATGCACTTGGTCGGTCAATACAGCGAGGATTAATGCTGTTTGTGGAAGACGCTGGAGGTGTGGTCCATAGATGTCACATATGTGCTCGATTGGACACAGTGATCTGCGGTATGTGGGCGAGACTTATCCTGTCGGGCAACACCCCTGGAATGTTGTTCATGAATTGTAGCACAACAGGTTGAACCACCAGACTGACTGACAATTTTGCATCCAGGATGCGTGCGATAGCCACGAGAGCGCTCCTGCTGTCACACGAGATAGCACACTAGTCCATAATTCCAGGTGTAGGTCCAGTGTGTCCAACACGCAGACAGGTTGGTTGCAGGCTTTCACCTAGCCCTCCCCTAACCAACACACGGCCAAAACTGGTATTTAGGCAGAATCAGTTTTCCATCAGGAAACACAAAGACCCCCACCCTGCCCTCCAATGAGCTCTCGCTTTAAACCACTGAAGTCGTATATGCGGTGGTTTGGTATCAGATGAAAGCATAGGGTGTCGTATTCGGAGCTGTCCTTGAAGTAACCGATTTGTAACAATTCGCTGTGTCATTGAGGTCCCAACTGCTGCTCAGATTGCTGGTGCAGATGCCGAACGGTGGACCAGAGACAAACGGGGAACACTATATTCTTCCCTCCCGGTAGGGCCACGTGGCCGTCCGGAGACCGGCCATCTTGACAACTGCCTGCAATCATGTACAGTGGTTGCATTCCTGCCAAGTCTTTCTGCAACATCGCAGAACAACTTCCAGCTTATCGTAGCCCAATTACAGTGAGGTGTTGATAATGGGGTCGCCTTAGAGGTATCCTTGACTAACATCAACTCACTACGTCCAGTCTCAAATGTAACTAAACACACACGACCGTTACTGCCTTTATTTACAGCAAACCTGATTTACATGCTCATAGTGGCATTACTATGAGCCACTTTTATGCGACTGGTGCGAAATTTGAATAGACTTCATCTTTCAATGTCGAATCACGCCTACCAATTATTTACGTCGCACACCTTCTCCTTGGTGTTGCGATTTTTCCCCCCTCATTGTAAAATGGCATAACCTGATTGAAAGAAGGGGTAGGTTGATATGACATGTCCTGAAGCATCAACGAATACTAAATTTGGTAAAAAAAGGGAAGTGCAAGGGTTAAAAATTGTAGATGCTGACCACGGCTTGACTACAGTAAAAAGGTCCTAGTGGATGAAGACTGCAGAGATGAAAAGGTTTCCACATGCTTGAGGGCTGTACCAAATTAGTCTTTGGACTGAAGAGCTCAACACCTCCCCAAAACCCTTTAAGTTTTCATGATAATGTAGAGATCGAACTTTAAAGGACTACTGACACTTTCATTACTTCATAGCTACCTACACGCAGGGACTAATACGGCTCTCAATCTGATGGTCTTGTGGACACCTAAAATGGCAACAAAAAATTTCTTTGTTCAACCACTGTCATTGGAGACAGAAAATTGTTGTATGCAGATGACTCACACCTACTCTCACACGATAAGAGGCACAACAGTTGATTACTATTACACACGTAGAATAGTCAACATAATTTCTCGGAATTTCTCAATATTAATGGGATCTTCTTCGCTTTTAAATTAGGTCAATTGAAAAACGGATTGAAAAATTTTATTTAGAGGTCTTTCTCTTTACAAACGACAGAATGACTGGTCCTCAGCGAATTATTTGTGAAACTCTTTCAGTTGAATAAATCATCGCTTTCCGTCCCATTCGGATAACTCTTTCATGGTATACCTTTCGTTTTATTAGAGTCCAACACTTCCTTTCACATACATTTCGACACAAGCAAACGATGCACAAGATTTTACCACTGTAATACAGGTATATTTACTGAAAATACTACAATTAAGGTACAATAAATTTAACAGTATTCCAGAAGTACCCTGCAAATTGATTTCGCCACTAGTCAGTTGATCGAGGTGTTAGAATAGAGTGACGTCGTGCGTCTTCTACATAATACGTTGTCTCAGGGAGAATCAAACACCGAACACGAAGGCTTCCGCTAACTCGACTACGTCCACCAACAAACATCGGGTACTCTGCATATGCATGTAAATCATGGTGTTGCCGCCACTTTCACGAGAATGACGAAAACTGTACAAGCGTACTGTGTGTATTGGTAGCAGATGCTCTTGAGATATTAACTACAGTACTTGGAGCATTTTATATACCTTTGACTTCTGTGGCTGCTATTAATAGTATTCTACGAATTTTTACCACATTTCCTGAGTGCTACACCTTACAAAAACTATCCAAAATTGTCAATAGAAGTGAAAAGTGAATTACTCGATAAGTAATGCCATTAAAATGACGCAAATTCTACACAACGCGTACTTTTGATTAGCACTGATATAGTTAGAAATAATATTTTCCAGCAACAGGTGATCTGTATAGTCTCAACCTAGTTTACAGCCGTGGCGACTTACATTTCGTATAAGAAGTGCCTATGTCCGCAGGAAGTTTATCTGTCAGTCTGCAAAACTTTGTTTTGAACACCTAGTAGGACACTCAAAACGACGAGGGGATCTCATTACTACCATGCGGTGAAGGATTCTACTATTATGGCAACCTTTCATTTCTAGAATATAATCCCATGCCAATTTTATGAAACAAAAGTGGGATTTAGCTACTGGATCATGCATGCTTTTAATAACTAATGAAGTCTGACTCAATACGTATGTACGCGTTCCGGATGAACGTTAAAAATTCGCAATCTCTCTCTCTCTTCCTGGAATACTTTTGGGTTCGGAATTGAGAGCCTAATAATGACTCGAAAATACTGCTATGGGTAGAATGCCATATTGGACACCCCACCCCAGCCAGAAACATTTATTTTGGTGCCACACTGATTTGTAGCGTAGCCTGACGTCTAACGTGTTAAGTTACGAGGTGGCAATTTGCTCGGGAGTCGGCGTAGCCAACGAACCTCAATGTCAAAAGTTGTGATAACACATTGACCTGTAGTGTCGACTAATGCTTACATTCGCGCCATATTAACGAATTTGGGCATATTTAAAACAAATTTTGTCACAAAAACTAAAAGTGGAAGATCAGTTCAAAAACCCATATTAGATAATATAAAAGTCTCCGTGTATTTTGGTATGTCCTACATAAACCACGTAACATACAAGTTGGGAGGGGGGGGGGGGAGCTGCTGGGGATACTACTTGACTTTGACGGTAAATATTGCAAATGGTGCATATTACACACACACACACACACACACACACACACACACACACACACACACACACACACACACACACACACACACCTCCCTCTCCCCCCCCCCTCCTCCTCCAATCTGTCATCCAAACGATAGTACCGTGTACATATGTAGCAAACAGATATTACTTCCTGCGCAGAAAGCATATACACTATCGTTGTTGACTGGTTATGAAGGGGGATGGAGGAAGGAAGTAAATGACTTGCTCCTTCACACGACAGCTATGGAAGGTACGGAATGTTTGTACCTTACCAATGCACTATATCGCTACGCAATACGCGATCTGTGGGTGTTGATTTACCACATCCGTGGAATGTCAACAACTGTTGTTGACCTATGGTGCTATATTAACTTTCTGACACGCACAATTCTGTTTCCTGCAGTCGGTAGCGAAGTTGCCGCCGTTAAAGTCTTGTACGTAACACAGCAGCACAAATACTTTTCGCGAACACTCGCGGATGAACATCGATCGGTGACTTCTAGGTTACAATGGCAACGGCACTTACGGTATCACCATCCACGCGTAGGCAGCGGACGGCACGGGTCCCGGGCATTTGGGCCACAGCTGGTGGAGACGTGCAGAGCTGCGGCGAGTCGGGCAGGAACTAAGCCGTGCGGCAACTTCCGCCAGGGGCCGACGCACCTGCTGGCGCGTTGAGCATGAGAGCACTCGTGCTGCCGAGCAATGGCGGAGGCGGCTGCAGCAGCGAACGCTATCGCACCTGCCAGCCGCCAGGCCAGGGGGAAGTCACAAGCCGTCTCATGTCGAAGAAAGTAAGATTTACACTCTCACGCCCAGTCTAGGTAGTGTATCAGTTGACGCCACTGATGGACTACAGTACTGACAAGATAACGTGGCGGTCGGCCGCTAGCGTAAACAAGCGAGAACGAAGTCAGCCCGGATGAGCGGAGGGGCTGGCAAACTGCACCCGTGTTCTGCACTTCTACGAAAGTGGAAAAGAAGCACAGCCGTGAGACGGTACACACAAGACCAACGAAGGCGAATGAACGTCAGTGAGCCACTTCGTCGGGCCAAATTTGCTTAGAGGATACGGGCGGCAAATCAAAGCCAGCGAAGAGGTCGGCCTTCGTTGCGGTTCGGAAGACCAACGGTAGCATCAAAGCGTTGGCGGTCAGCTGGGCTTGGAATCCACCTGCTGTGGACGTCGGGTCGAAAGTTGTTTCAGTAGCTACACTCCTGGAAATGGAAAAAAGAACACATTGACACCGGTGTGTCAGACCCACCATACTTGCTCCGGACACTGCGAGAGGGCTGTACAAGCAATGATCACACGCACGGCACAGCGGACACACCAGGACCCGCGGTGTTGGCCGTCGAATGGCGCTAGCTGCGCAGCATTTGTGCACCGCCGCCGTCAGTGTCAGCCAGTTTGCCGTGGCATACGGAGCTCCATCGCAGTCTTTAACACTGGTAGCATGCCGCGACAGCGTGGACGTGAACCGTATGTGCAGTTGACGGACTTTGAGCGAGGGCGTATAGTGGGCATGCGGGAGGCCGGGTGGACGTACCGCCGAATTGCTCAACACGTGGGGCGTGAGGTCTCCACAGTACATCGATGTTGTCGCCAGTGGTCGGCGGAAGGTGCACGTGCCCGTCGACCTGGGACCGGACCGCAGCGACGCACGGATGCACGCCAAGACCGTAGGATCCTACGCAGTGCCGTAGGGGACCGTACCGCCACTTCCCAGCAAATTAGGGACACTGTTGCTCCTGGGGTATCGGCGAGGACCATTCGCAACCGTCTCCATGAAGCTGGGCTACGGTCCCGCACACCGTTAGGCCGTCTTCCGCTCACGCCCCAACATCGTGCAGCCAGCCTCCAGTGGTGTCGCGACAGGCGTGAATGGAGGGACGAATGGAAACGTGTCATCTTCAGCGATGAGAGTCGCTTCTGCCTTGGTGCCAATGATGGTCGTATGCGTGTTTGGCGCCGTGCAGGTGAGCGCCACAATCAGGACTGCATACGACCGAGGCACACAGGGCCAACACCCGGCATCATGATGTGGGGAGCGATCCCCTACACTGGCCGTACACCACTGGTGATCGTCGAGGGGACACTGAATAGTGCACGGTACATCCAAACCGTCATCGAACCCATCGTTCTACCATTCCTAGACCGGCAAGGGAACTTGCTGTTCCAACAGGACAATGCACGTCCGCATGTATCCCGTGCCACCCAACGTGCTCTAGAAGGTGTAAGTCAACTACCCTGGCCAGCAACATCTCCGGATCTGTCCCCCATTGAGCATGTTTGGGACTGGATGAAGCGTCGTCTCACGCGGTCTGCACGTCCAGCACGAACGCTGGTCCAACTGAGGCGGCAGGTGGAAATGGCATGGCAAGCCGTTCCACAGGACTACATCCAGCATCTCTACGATCGTCTCCATGGGAGAATAGCAGCCTGCATTGCTGCGAAAGGTGGATATACACTGTACTAGTGCCGACATTGTGCATGCTCTGTTGCCTGTGTCTATGTGCCTGTGGTTCTGTCAGTGTGATCATGTGATGTATCTGACCCCAGCAATGTGTCAATAAAGTTTCCCCTTCCTGGGACAATGAATTCACGGTGTTCTTATTTCAATTTCCAGGAGTGTATATGCTAAGTCTGTTGAAAGGGAACGTATTTCGAATGGCTCAAATGGCTCTAAGCACTATGGGACTTAACATCTGAGGTCATCAGTCCCCTAGAACTACTTAAACCTAACTAACCTGAGGACATTACACACATCCATGTCCGAGGCAGGATTCGAACCTGTGACCGCAGCAGCAGTGCGGTTCCGGACTGAAGCGCCTAGAGCCGCTCGGCCACATTTGCGGGTGGAACGTATTTATTGTGTCTAAAAATATTCGAGAATACGGAGAAAGCATTAAAACTGATAGTTTTATACTGAACAAGAATGTTTTTGTGACTTTCTGAACTGTGATTGTGAAAACACTGAAAAGATTTGGTGCTTGGTGGGAAATCAAATGATCTGTTAGAAAATAATGTGCACGACGTGTAAAATAAAATGGAATCTTTATGAATATCTTTTTACTGAAGAAACAGCTCTCCCAAATTAGGTGTCATCTTCGGAAATTTCAGGGCCGACACAAGCCAATAACAACTCGAAATCTCTAGCTCTCATTCGCAAAAATTATGAAATAGCCCATATTCCAATTTACTAAGATCAGACTAATTTTCTCCCATCACACTACTCCCTACTTTTTAAAAGACATGTAGTCCACCAGTCTTTTTTCCTCCTCCTCCTGCATTTCAAAAGTGGTTCAAATGGCTCTAAGCACTATGTGACTTAACATCTGAGGTCATCAGTCCCCTAGACTTAGAACTAGTTAAACCTAACTAACCGAAGGACATCACACACATCCGTGCCTGAGGCAGGATTCGAACCTGTGACCGTAGCAGCAGCGCGGTTCCGGACTGAAGCGCCTAGAATCGCTCGGCCACAGCGGCCGGCAATGCTACATTTGCGACGACTACTAAATCCTCTTCTTCCGTCATAATATCGGCCGGTTAAACTGTTATTAAAACTCTATAACAATAACAAAATGGGAGAAACCTCGTCAAGTTATCAGAGCCAATTACGATTCGGCATGGCCAAATCCCTTTGTCTCAACCTTTTGTTTGGCTGAGGAATACAGGCCGAAAGCCAAATGCCCTATCGGCAACGTTCGGCCGAATCCACTGGCTGTCCTTCGTTTGCCTTCGTTGGGCAAGTATGTACGCGCCTGTAGATATCGCCAAATTCCTTCTGGTGTTGTGAGAGTCGTACTCGAGCCCCGTGATACATACTCCGCAATTCACCGTGCGGCGCGTGGCGGAGGGTACCTTGTACCACTACTAGCAATCTCCTTTCCTGTTCAAAATGCATATCTGTTCTGGGAAAATGTAGGATTTGGATAACAATGATTTAAAACTTTAGAAAATCGACTGTTACCATAATGAAGGAGTATATGTGTAGGTAATCATGCAGGAACATTTTAAACGAAATTATGTAGGGTGGATCACACCTACCACAAAAACACTTTCTTAGAATGGTGCTTCAGATCTTTTATTGAGTAAGAAGCGTGTTCGGTAAACCCATAAGGACGAACAGAATGATGAATCTTACATTGCCTGGAAGCTTCTGTTAAACGGGGAAAACGATCTCAAGTCTTTTTACTTCGGATGGGATCGTGGGAAATAATTAATACCGTTGAGAAGATCTCCCCATACTGAACACATTTATCTAAAAATTTTTGCGTTTTTTCCACCTTGTAGGTGCTGTAATCAAAAGACCCACCCACGCAATGCCACGCCACTCAGCCGAAGTGAGGAACAACTGTCGACATTACATAGCGTAAAACATTTACCGCCATTTGTCGCGTCTAACAGGTGGTCTTTCGGCGGTAGTGTGTCGAAGGCTTTTCTGATACTCTGTAACAGTAACAAAAACCACAGTTGTCTGTTCACTCATTTCAAAATAGGAAAACGACGTGCTACGTTTACATGTACGTCTACACTCTGGTGTGCAGCGGAGAGTACTTGTTCCAGACACAAAAGATTCACGCGAAGGACAGTTGTTGGTAAGCCTCCGTGTAAGCCCAGATTGTGTGTGTGTGTGTGTGTGTGTGTGTGTGTGTGTGTGTGTGTGTGTGTTGTCTTTAGCGTTAGTTAGTTTAGATTAATTTGTGAGTCTAAGGACCGACCGAGCGGCGTGGCGCAGTGGTTAGACACTGGACTCGCATTCGGGAGGACGACGGTTCAATCCCGCGTCCGGCCATCCTGATTTAGGTTTTCCGTGATTTCCCTAAATCACTCCAGGCAAATGCCGGGATGGTTCCTCTGAAAGGGCACGGCCGACTTCCTTCCCCATCCTTCCCTAAACCGATGAGACCGATGACCACGCTGTCTGGTCTCCTTCCCCAAACCAACCAACCAACCAACCATCTAAGGACCGATGTTCTCAGCCGTTTGGTCCCATAGCAACTTGCCATAAATTTCCACATTTTTTTCTGAATTTTAACGGTAAACCACACCGTGATGCACAACGGCTCTCTTGCAACGTCTGCCACTGCAGTTGGCTGAGCATCTCCGTGAAGCTTTCGTGCTTACTAAATGAACCTGTAACGAAACGCACTGCTGTTCTTTGGATCTTCTTTATTTCCTTTATCAATAGTACCTGATACAGATGCCACACGGACGAGCAATATTCAAGTACTGGTCGCACGTGGGTTTTGTAAGCTACCTGCCTTGTAGGTGAACTACACTTACGAAGGACTCTTCCGACGAGTCTTGGTCGAGTATCTGCTTCCCTCGCCTACGGGGCAATTGTATGCTGAAGTTATTGCTGTCGTAAACGGTGTAGTTCAGGCGAGACTTCTACCGGTATCTTATGCAAACGTAGTTCAAAACAGCCCCACCTAAAACTGTCTCGTTGAAGTGTCCGCATAATACCGGATGTCGGCTTCGTCCTGTAACACGTGATGATAGAGCGTGTGACGTCATAGTGCGGAAACAGCACGAGAACAGAATGTTTTCTACGTCTATATAGTTTCTGAAATGAAGTTTGTGAAGACAGACTGATCTGTAGCGTAGTCCGAGGTCTAGGATAGGTCAAAGGTGATAGCTTCAAAATGAGCTGGCTAAACCAACGAATGTGAATATGAAATTTTTGTTGTGCCGACACACTGTTTAAAGCGAAGCCCGAGGTCTACGTTAAGTTGAGAAGTGACGGGTTGGTTATCAGACGGCGAAGCTGTATGGAAGACTTCAATTAATCAGACACAGTCGTCACTAGAATTGGAGAGGAACGGAAGAAGGAAACACCTTGACACATGATTCCTATTCCAGCTTCTGAAATTCCCCCTACCATACCCTCACTCTCACTGAAACCTATGCATATAATGCATTTCCTGTAAACCTAATAACAAGTGTTCCACCCTTTCTCCCCTCGTCTCTAATCCTGGGACTTCTTACTGAGCGAGGCGCAATTGGGAGGACCGTAGTTCAAAAGCCCGTCCGCCAACGCAGACTTGCATTTTCCGTGGTTTCTCTAAGCCGATTAAAGAAGTATCACGATGGACCCTTCGAAAATGACACGGCTGATTTCTTTCCCTAGTTATCTCTAATAATGTCACCAGTGCCGTGTTTTTAAACCCTAATGTTACTTCCTGCCTTTCGCGACTTCGCAGCACCTCACACCTTGACTCTGCAGTAACTCACATCTTACACCTACCACATGTTTATATTCTCACCGAGCGAAAATCCAGCCACCTCTCCCTGCTCAAACCACATAATCGCTGCTGAGATCCACCAACCCTTCCAGATGTAACAGCATCTTCATTTCTCCTATCCTTTCTTCCTCAATAAAAGATTGGCCAAACACCACATATGGACCAAAGAAGAGGAATTGAGGCTAGAGGAATTGCAAACTTTTGTAATATGTGCGTATGCAAGAAACTAGAGCAGGTGAATTTTAAGGGAGGGACGTGTTGAAAGAAAGTTGGTGAATATAGAAAACACTTAAATATCTCAAAGAAAAGAAAGAAACATTGGCTTGACCAATGTTTGCTGCAGCAAAAAACTTAAGGGTTGGCAGGGGATAAGAGAGGAAGCGCAAGATACCAGTTTATGGCTAGAGACAAAAAATAAAGCAATGACCACGTGGAAGTAAAGACAAAAGCAAAAAGCGAGAGATGGCCAAGTACCATACCGGGACCTCCCGAAGGCACGACAGCTACTGACGAAGCTTTTTCTCTTCATGCAAAAGATTTACTTGTGATTATTTTCTTTCGTAAACGGGCTCACTCCTATCCTCTAACAAACTACTCCCTTCATGACACGCATATTACCTTTTCCCAGACATGTCGACTCTTTCCAGTTTAGATAACTGCAATTCTTTTACCATAATTAATTTTACTACCTACATTAACATGATTACTCTGTAATTCACAATTAACTACCTGGCAGAGGCTCATAGTACAACATTCAAGCTATTTCTCTACCGTTCCACTTTTGAACAGCGCGCGGGAATAACGAAAACTTAAATCTCTCAGTGGGACCTCCACTACCATGAGCCGGAGACCGGAGTCCAATCATTGCAGTGGAAGCATGGAGGCGGTCCTCTGCCGAAGAAGTTCCGTACAGCGCCTTCAGTTGGAAAATACGTGACTACAGTTTTTTGGGACAAGAATATAAACAGGCTAGAAACAAAGACCACCCTTAACAGCACGGCGAATGTGGAAAATTTTCGGAAGTTGCGCCGTGCAGTTCAAAACAAACGGCCAGGAAAATGAGCCAAAGAAGGGCTCTTGAAACACGAAACGCGTCGCCATACGCATCGGACAACGACGGCTTCCATCCCATCGCTGCTGACATTGGGTACCAGGTACTGCTGCACCCACCGTATTCCCCTGACTTGTGATTATCATCTATTTAGAGCTACGCGCGGGCGTCATTTCTCAGACGTCCAGGAACTGCGAGCATCTGTCCCGCGGCGGTTGCGACGGACTCGAAAGAAGTGGTTCGAGATATTCGTGTTATTCACAAGAAACGTACGAAAGTGACCTTCAAACGCAGGCATTCCCACATTCAGCCGTCAAAAGTCAGGATTTCTAGTACCGCTAGTACCGGTATGTTTTTCGTGACACTCCCTCCTACAACTGTACAAAAATTTGCGACTGCACGAATTATTTTCCACATTCGACATTTTTTTTGTCCCTTTTGACTGGCCTTATTACGCCACAGGCTTAGTTAAGGACTTACAAATTGTGTAATTCATGTTTGTGTTAATTTTATCTACCAGCATTTCTGAGTTTTAACTACATAAAATAATTACCCGGTCGTATTCGTCAGGCCTTTTGACTACGAAACTACTGTGCTTGTAAGCATTACATTCGGATCGAATTTTCAACTTAATTAGTTTTAGCGTAATGTTTGCAAAAATCACATTTCTTTCAATACTATCACTGGCAGTCTTAAATTAATAATGTTAACGAACTAGCGAGCTATGCTGGTGGCGTAAAAGCGCAATCAACATAGGCCATAATTCGAGCAGCCGGAGATTTTTATGCAGTGGTAGCAGGCACTGCTACGAACATAGCGCTGTAAATCCCGGCTGGTAAGTCTAGAATCGCCTCCAGGACAAACTCCAAAAAGTGAGTTAACTTACTCTTGTGGGAGGACTGCCCGCGCTGTGGCCGTCATGACACTCACCTGCAAAAGAAGAAAGACACAGTTACGTAACGCATATCACTAGGTCCTCTCTGTCTTGTTCACACAAGTATTATACAGCTGAAACTTACACATACGAATACACCTTTATCAGTTTTGCAGGGAGCGCTGTCTCTCTCTCTCTCTCTCTCTCTCTCTCTCTCTCTCTCTCTCTCTCTCTCTCTCACACACACACACACACACATTTTTATGTTTTTAGCACTACACACTGATAATTCTTGGTTTCCAGGCCTGATTCAGAATGATGACAGAGTTCATTTCGTGTGCTGCGACTTTTAAGCTATTAGGTACATTTTGCCTCCGCTCAGGTTGGCTGATGTGCTGTGCTGCGCTTTTGAGATCTTTAAATATTACGCAATATTGATATTTAAAACCTTCAATAAGAAGAGAACAATAGGCCTGGAAAATATTTCATGCAGCTTGCGATAGGCAACCCAACTTATCCACAACCCAGGCGGAAGAAGTACGTTGGGTTGCCTACCTTAAAGTGCATGAACTTATTCTGGGGCAGAAAAATTTTTTTTTTTGCCATCGGTGGACGAAGACATATCCATAGCACAGATCACGGACGTCGTAGGTTTAGCAGCTCAACTACAACCGGCGGTAACTGCACCACGTGAGGGTCAGGGGAACAGCGAAATTGAAAACTGAGCATTTTTCATCATCATTAACAAGGTCCAGAAACGCATTTTTTCCAAGATATCGAGAAGAGAAATTCTGACGACTGCCCTTTTTTGCACTCATCAGGATATCGCCTTTCAACGAATGCAGCGCTGGACGAGCGACCAAGGCGCCTGTTTGCGAAGCGGAGGACCTGTAGTTGATTCCTTTATACATTTTTTTTACACGTAGTCCTCCCCCCACCCCACCCCCACCCCTCACACACACACACACACACACACACACACACACACAAGCGCGCGCGCGCGCACACACACACACACACACACACGCACAAACTGAAACTGGTGAAAAGGCTTGTGTCTTCCTGGAGACAAGCCTCCATTTGCATGGAATCTACTGGACACGGAAGCTGTCAATGAAGAAGTGTCGACAAACGATTCCATCACTAAGACAAGGTCCTGATGAAGACAACAGCGATCAGTTGTGTTTAAGTATGAAAAGTCTGCATTGATGAGTCACTGTTTAAATGAATTTGTACACATTTAGTGTTGGAAGTGCACTAGTTGTTGTTTCTCTCGTCGTCGGGTTAAGGAGAAAGTTAACGATTCCGATAACTATCCATTTAAACGAGCGGGATGAGAATTTTAATGTCGCCCTTACATAGGAGTCGGCTGAATAGAAAGAGATTGCGAGGAGAAAATAAGCATTCACTCTAGAAGTGGAAAAACTAGCGATGTAAAATTTTTATAGTTCAGTTTGTTGCCTTTCAGTGGATGTCAGACACGACAGTTGTTTATGATGTGGCACGCACAAGAAGCTGCGAAGTTAACTTATAAGATCAATATTGTAAGTGCTTTAGTGCCTACGTTCAGGTCATTCGAGATATGTAGCACATAGGCTTTGTTTTTAAAATTATATATTAGATCCGTCAGATTGGCAGGTTAACGGTGAGTTATTTTGAGGTTGCATACATGCCTA
Source organism: Schistocerca nitens (assembly GCF_023898315.1). Taxonomy (NCBI): domain Eukaryota; kingdom Metazoa; phylum Arthropoda; class Insecta; order Orthoptera; family Acrididae; genus Schistocerca; species Schistocerca nitens. Next base: position 440,195,115 of record NC_064622.1, on the reverse strand, counting down.
ATTCCGGTGGAAATTTAAGGCTGGATAATGCGCAGGAATAGTCATTTTTCTTGTTAGTGTTATTGGTAAACTTAACTCTTATGCTTTTAGATACTCGTTTCTGAACGATGAATACTCCCCTTCTCGATAAAGAGAATGTTCCTCGGATACTTGTATCCTGTTTGGTCGGCGATGATCACGTAATTACCATTGAAACCGGTAAAGAGTGTCCTCGTCGTCGTTGTTGTCGCCTGCTTTCAGAAAAATGCTGGCAATTTTTATAGATCTTAGATATTTCCTACCTCCTTGTGTGACGTGTTTCCTGACGTGCCGCAGACTAATTTTATAATCCGGTTTGCACAAGATAATGATACAGCAAACTTAAAATCCGTGTTGGCCGAGTTTGGTGGACTAGCAGTAAAGCGCTTGCCTCGAAACTGACGAGTCGCGGGATCGAATTTCAGTCGGAGGACGTATACAGTCTGTACTAAACCATTCGAGTCACCACGTATGACACGTGGTTCGGATTTACATTAAACTGTAGGACCCCTTTCACTATTTGGGTAACTGGGGTAGATTAGCGATATGCAAGTCGTACAAGTGGCGTCCAATAGAAAGTCATGCACCAGGCCATTGAGGCTCACGCAGTTGTTATCTGTTTGGAACAATAGAGAAACTGAAGTCTGCTTTGAGTGATGCATTGATAGTCGGTTTTGCCGTTCTTGCACTAACCAAAGCACAGATTTGATCACTTACCACTGATCTTCTTCTGCGACAGGATCACAAATACTTATTTTAGCGCTGGTACGTCAACGGTTACTAAACTTGAGCTAATGAAAAATTATAGTAAGCAATCTGATATCACCAAAACAAAAATGAGATTTACTGTAAATTATATACTATATAATGGATAAAATAGTTTCGGAACATCACTGCATTATTTAGTCTGCGAATATACAATGAAAACACGCTCGAAGTTCCGAACTCCTTCTGATTGTCATATAAGCGTATTCCGTTATTGCTGAGTACTCTTCGAAATTCAAAACTACACAATGAGGAACAGGCAACGAGGCTAACGTATCTGGATTCATGATGTACATGCACGCGTTGTGTTCGGCGCCTCGGTGTAATACAGCGCAGCTCGGTCAACAGTCTGTCGTCCGTCATGACGAATACGAAGCAGTATTTCCCGCAGTTTACAACGAGGATCAAAATTTCAATTCTTCTTGTTATTATTCCTTTCTGACTTCGTCAGAATCTGTTCTTGTGATGGAACCACGTCGGCGACACTTCTTCACTCTCCGCTTCTGCGCCCAATATATCCCACTACACATGCAAATGGTGATCTGTCCCCAGGACGACACAAGCCTTGAGACAACACTACATTTGGGTAATCGAGCTTCAGCTCATCGTTAAAAAGTCTTGTCTGTTTTGAACCCGCAAGACGCTGCGATATTATAGTCTATCAGGGCGTACGTCGTCTTCGTTCCATTTAATTTACACCGTCATAGACCATTTCGGAAGTTAATGGCGCGTTCTTCGAGCAAATACAGCCTCGTTTACATGCAAGAAATATATTACATCGACGCCCGAGAGCCAGTCTTCATTTCGAGCTGCGTGAAAGGATCTGATCGATTTACGTAACTGCCAAGGGTGTCATCTTCTACAGCCATAAAGGACGGAAAAGCAGCTGCAAGAGCTAACAGTCTTTAGAGCCTCCTTGGTAGTAACCGTCATTCTACTACGCGTATGAAAAGTTGATTCACAGTCTGTGCAATTGATACATAACAGATTCAATAAAATTGTCTGTCATGTAGTACATGTTAAATACCTAAAGTGTAAGTGCAAAAGTGTACGTTTGTCGCCATAGCAGAAGACGAAAATTTTGTGGTTGAGTGAAGACAATCATTAATTATAGTTTGTTCCTTTACACCATATGAGACGCTTTTCTATTAAAATCCTACTTGTGTCGCCCAAAATGTCTATTGTCCGTGTAAGTAGAGTAGTAGCTGCTAAACGTGTCCAACTTTAAATAAATATAAAATATTCTACTGAAATGATCGTATCACCAGTTAAAACATCTTCAACCAATTGTCTGATCCTGCTCAGAATTCATACTACACATACTATGAAACAACAGTGTAGGAGAGACAAAGCACACGTCCACAAAACAATATTTCATTCAACTGCGAAGGGAAGGAAATAAGAAACTAATTGCTATTGGCTCTCTTTTTGGCACTCTGGACGATGGTAATGAGGGGTGTAGCAACTGCGAATCATGATGGTGGTGGTGGCGGCGGCGAGTCCAGTAGTGAAGATGTTGGTGGTGATGACAGTGACAATGGCGATGACTGAGGTGACAGTGGAGACAATGGCAGTGAAGGTGATGACATCAAAGGTGAGATACAACACTGTCATCTTGGTTATCGCAACTGTGGCTGTGAAAGTAATGGGGATGGTTATGGAGGTCATGTTTCTCACTTTGTTGACGATAGTTGGAGCATGGAGCTCATGGTAACAGCTGCGGTGGTAGGGGTCATAATTTAAATCCTGACCATTCATGAGATTGTGAATATGGTTGTAACACGAAATTTTTGAAAACATTCTCAGTGATCTTAAAATTTGTTAAAATTAAAATTTAAAACAGGCTTGATCGCAATTTTTTTTTAAATATTGGAGTGAGTGATCGGTTTCGACTCTTTCATAGAGTCATCTTCAGACTTCAGACACTGCCAGACGAGTCTTGTCGACCCTCGACGCTCGTGGAAGTTACACGAGCGTCGAAGGTCAACGAGACACTCTGGCAGTGTTTGGAGTCTGAAGATGACTCTATGAAAGAGTCGAAACCGGTCACTCACTCCAATAAATAAATAAAAAATTGCGATCAAGACTGGTTTAAATTTTAAGTTGTCACATTAGTTGTGGAGGTTGTTGTTGAGGAATGTAATGGTTGTGCTAAGGGGAGAGAATTGTTATGACGGCGACTATAGTGGTGGCGGTTGTCGGTGCTGGTCACACTTCTGTTGATTTTGGTGTTGATAATGAATATAGCGATGTCGCCAATCTTGGTTGGCAGTATCTGGGGAGTCTGTACTGGGTAGTGATGATCTTACGAGCAGCGATTGTGAATGGGAAAGGGAAGCGGGAGTATCGGTGATAATGTGCTCATCCGTCTTGATTTTCCATAACAATCAGGCAAAAATTAAGAATGAAGAAGAATCACCTATTTCTCCAGCTCTAGATACAAACGAACGAATGGACACGATGTGGAGAATCTCAGAAACCGATGGCAACACAATGCGCGTGATACTTTGGGACCCGCTGGCGTGACAGAGAGACTGAGACTCAGAAAGTAACCGCAATGAGCAACACAAATCCGTGCGCTAGCTGCTGCAGTAAATGGAGAAGATCTGGTGGTCTGACGACAATGGCGACATCGATCACAGATAATACGCCGCGATTGTTGGCCTTCTGATTATCTTCTGACTAACACCCTTTTAACTATGAAGCCCTCTGAGTACTACAGATTACGAAAAAGTTCTTAAAACATAGTTTAGAACCAAACTTTTAGTTGCGTGTGCAACACAGTGTTAAGCATGAGGAGCAAGGTATTCGAGTTCGCTCAGATCCGAGCGTTCAAGGAATGGAGGTTATAGTCGAACGTCCGTCTATATCGGTATCATTGGAGAAGAAGCCGGTTGCACGACGACAGTTCTTCGGCATCGGTAACGGTCTAGAATCCAAAAGGTCGAAATGGTTTGTAAGGTGAATGCCGACGACAAAGTAGGTGCACAATAGATCACATACTGCCCTTTTATTGTTTTTACTTACAGAATGAGTCGCATAAAGGTAACCTGCTTAAGATTCGGAACACCTGTTAATTTTCGGGTTGACTGACGCGGAGAATTAAGACCAGAGGTTTTTATTAGAGCGTGATGACTCACCGGCGTTGAAGTAGCCGCGTTTGAAGCAGGCTCTGCTATTTTGCTCTTGTAATTAAGGCAAGAAAGGATAATCGGAAACGCTCATTTTCTTTTTTTTCACTCTTGACACTTTAACTCTTTTAGCTAAGATGCAGCACAAACTTTCTTCAAATCTGCAATGTTTAGGTAGATTCTCGAGCCTAATACTCCAAGTGATAAATGAGAGGTGAGATGGGGGAAACAATGCAGTGTCGTGATACAAAACTCAACGAACTTAATGTGTCAAATTAATGACTATGAAGAAAGGCATCGTTCAATCAGTCAATATTTTAAAATTTTTCCTTATTAAGCACTACCAGTTTCGAGCGTTGCATAATAAAAAGGAATTCAAAATATAAATGCATATATTTTATCTCAACTGTGTTCTATACTGGCACACTGTTATGACAACTATAAAAATATTGTATCACTCTCACTTAACCTTCCTATTGTGAATGTGTCTGACACAGTTCGTTTAGTAAAATTAATCATATTTATTTTGTGACGGGACCTTATGTAATCCTCGAGTACATAACAATTTATATTATCCTTAATTTTTGTTTCAAAATGTGAAATACTTTTTGAGATAAATAACTTTGACACACTTTTTGTGCATGGGTCCGAAAGGTTATTCATTTGAATTCTTCCAACAAATTGTTTGTAATACACGCGATTGTTGCTATATGCTCTACAATGGTTGAGAGGCATTTCATATTGTTGTAAGAATTGGTATAACAACTGCACCATCAGTCTATGGCAACATGGCTATTCGTTTTCTAAGCAATGAAGAATTAGAAAGGATTCTGAACGAGTCATATGACGAAACAGAAGATTATCCTGTCAATGATTAAGATTTTCAAGATTCTGTTGATAGTTCAAGTGATGTTGAAAATGTCTCAGCTGGAAGTGAGGAGAGTGATGTTATTCAAGCAGATGAAGGCGCAGCTACGTTGTCTAACGAAACCAATATAGCGGGAAATGTTTATAAATAGCGTAATGGCACAGAGTGGTCTACATATCCTCCAGCTGCGTCAAAGGCAAGGTCAGCATAATAAATATATTATATGAAACTCAATTTTACGAGTATATCATTATTATTATTATAGGTCTGCGTCATCAGTGTCTAACACGGTAGGTTATCACCACTGTGGTCTTGGATTCGGAACTGTTCGGTCAAAGCTGGTTTTGCGGTGGAAAAGGCAATGTGCCGATTGTCTAGAAATATGAGAACCTTCATCTTCCATAATCTCTTCGGCCTTGTATGCAATATATCTTTACTTTTTGCGTAATGCCACATTTACATTTCTTGTGTTTCTTTGCAGTTTATCTTATTGGTTTGTGGTTAGTTCTCAGCTAGTTTATTTCTTTTTTCCATTTCTTTTGGGCTGGAAACATTCTTCGTCCTACTCCAGGACCTAACCGGTTTGCGCTTCAGCCAATTAACGAAACTAAAGTATCCTCATTTTCACTGTTTATAACTGAAGAAATGTTGGCATTGATTTTGAATGAAACCAGCGGAGAAATGACCCGAGTATCACAAGCCAAAAATGCGACATTCACATCTATTACAAATCAGGAACTGAAGGCTTATTTCGGACTTCTTATATTGGCTGGTGTGTACAGATCTCCAGGAGAATCTTGTGAAGAGCAATGGGACAACATGAATGGTCGACCAGTTTTTTGTCCAACGATGTCACTTCAGCATTTCCACACAATCAGCAGATTTCTTAGATTTGACAACAAAGAAGATCGACCAGCTAGGCGACGCCATGATAAACTGGGTGCTATCAGGACTGTCTTTGAAATGTTTGTGAAACAATTTCCTAAAACGCTCGTTCCTTACGAAAATGTCAGAGTGGACGAGCAATTGGTTTCACTCAGAGCAAGGTGTCCCTTCTGTCAGTACATGCCTTCAAAACTGCAAGAAAAATATGGAATAAAATTATGGTTGTTATCTGATGTGAAAACAGCATATGTTGGTGCAGCAGAAGTGTATACAGGAAAGCCGGAATATTGTTCATGAGAAACAAAGGCAGAAATGTTGTATTGAGGCTTATGGGAAGTGTTGAGAGAACTGGACGAAACATTAGCACCAATAATTTCTTAAAGGATTACACCCTGCCCAAAGAACATTAATTGGAACTCTCAGAAAGAACAAAGCTGAACTTCCGAGGGAAATGCTGGCAAACAATAGCAGACCAGTGTTTTCAACCATCTTTGGCTTTCAAAGTGATGTAACGCTGGTTTCGTACGTGCCAAAAAAGAATAAAGCAATAGTATTACTCTCTACGATGCACCATGACTGTAGCTTGTCTTGAGAAGAGCAAAAGAAGCAAGAATTAATACTACATTGAAACAAAACCAAAGGAGGAGTTCACGCAACAGATAAACTTCCCAGCACCTATTCCTACAGAAGGTGTACTAAGAGGGCCTGTTTCTTTGTTCTATAACATGCTAGACATTGCTGCAATAAACGCTTAGGTGTTGCATGTACACACTAATCCTGGCTGCAATCAAAACAAATTGTACAAAAGATGTTATTGTTGAGAGAACTTGGATATGAGCTAACAAAACCAAAGCAAGAGGAAAGAATGACAAACTATTCGTAACAAAATCAAAGTAAGTTTGGAAAATATTGCTGCAATGAGTTCAGGAGCAAAAGAACAGAAGAGGGGCCGGTACAAAGAGTGTGGACCGAAGAAAGATCGAAGACTAACAAAAAGTGTGACAGCAGTCAATCATTCCTCTGCCAAGGGCATGCAGTATTCACTGCAATATTTGTGTACGCTAATACAATACCCACAGAAATTGAGTTGAATATAGTTTCTCAAAATCAAATATCGTAATTAAATTTAAATTTTAAGATAATTATTGTGGATAGTAAAAGTTGAAATAGCTATAACACGCGCTTATATGCAAAAACCCTTATAGAAACACTGTTTTGAAGTACCATGTATGACCATTTCTCAAAATAAATTTTTATGAAGCATTTCTTGTATTAAATTTGTTCATTAAATGTTGAAAAGTTCAAACTTCTGTTTTTCTATATAAAAAGCTAAATACAAAATATATTTTGAAGAATCATCTAAGAACATGTAATTTTTTTTTAAGTTGCGGGTCTAACAGGTCCATTCACAATGTGTATGTTTCTGTTTGAAACATTTCATTTATGGAACGAAATTTTCACTCTACAGCGGAGTGTGCGCTGGTATGAAACTTCCTGGAAGATTAAAACTGTGTGCCGGACCGAGGCTCGAACTCGGGACCTTCGCCTTTCGCGGGCAAGTGGTCCACCAACTGAGCTACCCAAGCACGACTCACGCCCCGTCCTCACAGCTTTAATTCCGCCAGTACCTCGTCAGGACGGGGCGTGAGTCGTGCTTGGGTAGCTCAGTTGGTGGAGCACTTGCCCGCGAAAGGCGAAGGTCCTAAGTTCGAGTCTCGGTCCGGCACACAGTTTTAATCTGCCAGGAAGTTTCATTTCACTTATACTTCGTTACTAGTTTCGAGACTCGTCCTCCTAAAACTCATACTCCTTTTTTTTTCAGATGCTAGGCATTTGCCTGTTACGTCCTCCTGTTCAGTGCCTCAGTTGCAGATGGTCAGTTATTATTTCATTTCTTCATCTCTTCCTTGGTCTACCTATCGATCATTTCCTGTTGGTCATTAATTCATTATTACTGTAGGCTTTCTGTTCTCATTCGTTCTTATAACATGATCTCTGCATTTAATTCTGTACTCGGCGATATGTCCCTTTATGATTTTAAGTCCTAGTTCTTGTTTAATTTTTGTACCCATGGTCACGTCAAGAAGTCTATAGCCAGGTGCTCTTGGTAAAAACCTCATTTCTGTTGCTTGTATTCTTCACTCGTTTCCAACTGTTATTGCGTAAGTCCCATTACCACACAGTACAGATAGTATTGTTACTGTTTTGTAGAAACTTTATTAGAGTTTCCTTCCATTCTGTTTTATTCAGCGTACTACGGAGTAATTAATACAGCTGAATCGTACAATTCTTTTCGGTATGTCTTTTTAGTTTGTGAAGAATATGGTATTTCCCAAGAAGTTAAGTTCATTCACTCTCAATATTTCCTGGTTATTTATTATAATCTTGCTTGGGAGCTGGTCTTCACCTTTAAATGCCAAGAATTTCTTCTTTTTTTTTTTTTTTTTTTGGATCGAGGTTGCAAAGCTATAGATCTTGGCAGTAATATTTAATTTACAAACTGCTTTTTGAAGGTGTCTTCACTTTCAGCTGTAAGAAGTTGGTCACTAGCAAAGACTGTGGTCACTAGGTCATTTCGTCGGTTTAACTTATGGGTGTAAAACTATTTCTTTTGGTCACTACCTCAAAATTTCATCAACGTAGATATTAAGAAGTATTGGGCGAATTGCATCCTTATCGTAAGCCTGGATTTCTCTGTTCCGGCAATGGCACTTTCGCAGTTTCGGTACATTTTTTGGATTACTCTTAGTTAGTGGTTTGTATGCCTCTCCTGCCTATTACTGAACACAATACTCTGCTAAGTACATTGTCAAAGGTTTTCACGTTGTCAATAAATTTCTGACGCGTTTCTTTATTAGATTCTACGTAAGTAATTTTCAATTATTTGTCCAATGACAAAAGTGTCGTCTGAAGAGGACGAACACTTGCTCCTTCAACAAGATATTTTCTAAAATCGTTGCGAATCTTTCCGTTATTATCATGGAAAATATTTTTTATCTGTTGAGTAGAGATCTCTTTCTTTAACTTTAGGAAGAAGTTACTTCTCGCGCACACAAAGTGAGACTTGGGTGAAAATGGTTAACTCAAGGTTCTCGTTGTTACTTAGGGATTCAGTAACACGTCGAAAGCAAGGTCAAAATTGACAGTTGGCAGCAGACGAACCTCAAGATGGTGCGTGTCACTTTCACGTGTCAGGAACCGTGACGCCATCGCCTGGAGTGCTCGGGTAATAAATATAAATCACGGCGGCAGCTTTGAATCTCATGGACCATCATCCGACACGCAACCAACCGCTTCGCCGCACCGCTGTCGGTAATGGAGTGTCCAGGACATCGTCGTGGTTAATTTAATTTCCTGAGATCTCGGCAGGATCCGTGATTAGTGTTACTAATGGGCGACGCTTTCTCTCTGGGGTCTGAGCCATGCTAACTGCTGCCGCAGTGTAGAGACATCTGATGGTTACATCGATACGGAAGCTGGAGGGAAACGTTAAATTAGTCGACACCGGCACATTCTTACTCTATAGAAACAGGAAGAGTTTCAGAACGACACTTGTGGTAGTTACTCGTCTGAGAGAGACAAAAATACTTGTAGCCTCTTGGAGATCAAGCACTTCGCCGATTTTCGTAAAGTCTTTAAATGAGGCTACAAAAGATTGTTATCATGTGGGTTGACCAGATACAACAAGGTACGAGTCTTTTCGATCTGATAGGACTTGTAAATCGTATGGAATCATTACATCTGAGTCAAGTGACGGAGGGCAAAAGCTTAATTTCTGTCATTACGGACTGTACAAAGTGGAGTCGGCAATTATAGCTCTTTTTATTTACAGCTGAAATCAAGAATCTATTTTTGAACAATTCAATGACTTGCATTAGAGATATACTTTTAGTGGGACTATTAACCCAGTCTCTTCGAAATTTCCGATATTTATGAGATGGCTACAGTTTTTACATTTGGCCAAGTGAAACGGCAAAAAGTGAAACATAATACCGACAGTTCTTTCTTTTTACAAGCGAAAGAATTACAGTCCTTCAATGAATTCCTGTATTTTTTTCCACGAGTCATTTATTTCACTGCTTCCACAGGATAAGACAAAATACCAGTTTGGCAAGAAGCACTTAGTTTACTGACGATTTCTTAACAATACGTGTGATATGTTGTATTATGCTTTTATAAGAAATGACATCCATTGCCTGATTTTTTACGCAAAATAAGTATTCGTGTTTCTCGGTGTTAGCTTAATCCTGGACGGACCGTAATGACAGGATAAGAAACGACAGGTATTAGAAAGAGTTGATTACAGAGAAAAATACTCTAGTGACTTAAATATCAACATTCGGTCCGTCTCAAAATCTTCGTCGTTCATCAACTTCGTAGATACGAGGACCAACGCAGGCCTACTCATACGAGATACATACTAGGGTGAGTCAAATGAAAACCTTAAATTTGTAACAACAAATCGGAATTTCGCGCCAAAATCCAGTAAGTTGGTAAGCGTGCTACAAACAGCGTCCAGAATGGCCTGTAGGTGGCAGCATAGTGCAGATGCACACATACCATCGCAATATCAGTATAACGACGGCCGCCCCACTTGCGACTTGCACCAGGGAAGAGCAGAGTTCTGTTATTCGGTTTTTGCTTAGTGAAGGTGTGAAACCTATTGAAATTCATCGACTAATGGAAGTTCAGTACGACGATGCATGTTTGTCACAGCAGCAAGTCTACGGATGGAGTAGGAAGTTCGCAAATGGTGTCACTTCAGTGGAAGATGCTCCTCGTCCAGGTCAGGCACAACGAGTTTTGACTCCACGGAACATTGCAGCAGTTGAAGCCATAGTGAAGGAAAACCGCCGAGTGACACTGAATGACACTGCAGCATGTTTACAGATTAGTCATGGGTCAGCACACCACATTGTGCATGATGTGCTCCGGTTTCACAAAGTGTCTGCAAGATGGGTGCCACGGCAGCTGACTCCTGAAATGAGAGAACGACGTGTTGATACTCGTGAAGAACTTCTTCGGCGCTTTTAACGAGAAAGTGATGGTTTCCTTGCAAGAATCGTTACTGGGGACGAAACTTGAGTTCACTTCCACCAACCGGAAACGAAGAGAGCGAGCAAGGAATGGCGCCATTCCTCATCACCAAAACCAAAGAAGTTTCTAACAGAACTATCAGCAGGTTATGCTGACTTTCTTTTTGGGCGAAAAAGGCGTCATTTTGGAGCTTTACAAGCCTAGAGGGACCACTGTCACCAGTGCATCATACACAGATCTCCTAAAAAATCATCTGCGGCCTGCAATCAAACAAGCGACATGCCTTGCTGTCAGAAGGTGTCCTTTTGCAACATGATAATGCAAGGCCCCACACTGCCCGTACAACACTTGCAACAATCACAGACCTGCATTTTGAGTGTCTTCCTCATACATCATACTCACCAGACCTTGCCCCCAAGAGATTTCCATATGTTTGGACCACTCAAAGACGCAATGGGAGGAAAGAAGTTCCATTCTGATGAAGAGGTATGCCACGCGGTGCATGAGTGGTTGCGCACACTACCGAAAGAGTTTTTTTCTAAAGGAATTTATGGACTTTGTAAGCGCTGGAGGACTTGGATTGAGCGTGGGCGAGATTATGTTGAAAAGTGATGCAGCTTTGTACCACTTCTGCACTATAAATAATATTTTAAAAATATTTAAGGTTTCCAGTTGACCCACCCTCGTACATAACGTACCTTATTCATTTTATATACAGAAAAGTACACTGGTGTGCAAAACTTTAAAAAAGTAACTTTCGCATGTTGCGTCACTGCCAAGTAACACAGCTCGATGGCACTTGGATGATACACTGAAAGAACTGCAAGAGTATATGCAGAAGGAAAGTGAAAGAAATAAGCAATGAAGTCGAACAGAAATGACACATTCAAAGGCAATAATTATACTGAAGCCATCGTGATTCGTGGTGGTCCCAGGATATTAAAAACGGTGGTACATGGTTCTTTATAGGATGTTGAACGACAATGCATACTCCACAACGCGCTTCCAAGATGGCGACAACGTTGGTAAGGAATTACTGTGGTAGGCTGCTGCACTCCCGCACCAGTGCGGTTGACAGCTACTGGCTCGTCGATGCGGCATGTGGATATGCTCCAGTATGTCTCCCCAGCGCAATCCCCACGTGATACGTTGGGATTTAAGTCGGGGTAGCGGGAGGCCAGTCCATTCGCCGAATATCCTCTCATTCCAAGAGCTGCTCCGCCTGCGCTGTTCGACGCGCTATAAAACTAAAGTCAGAGCCGGATGCACCGCTGAAAATACGCACAGGGGCTACAGAGTACGCAGTCACAGTAACGTTAACCGCTGAGTGTACAGTATTGTACGCCCATACCTCTCCGTGCCATAACACCTGCACCACCAAAACAACCATCTCCGACAATGTCCCTCGGTGCATTACGTGTTCGCAACTTTTGACATGTGAGGCTACGTCCAACACTGTCGGGTTGGATCCTTTTGTTGGTCCAGGTGCACCGTCGACCATAAAGCGGTTGTCAGCCGCGCTGGTGGAGGAATGAACGACCTACCACGAGAACTCCTTACGAACTTTGTGGCCAACATGGGAGAACGTTGCAGAGCAGGCGCTGCCGCATAAAGAGATGTCCCGCCTTCTGTAATGTCCAGGGGACCATCATGAATTGCAGTCACAGCACTGTACTTATTGTCTTCGAATAAAAGTGACATTTCTATTCGTCTAAATGTCCATTTCTTTCAGTTGCATTCTGAGCTACAATGTCGCAGTTCTCTCTATGTATGGTCCAAGTTTCATCTATGCTCATGCTCATAAACGCTGATACATGGTGAAACAACGCTCTGGTGGGGGGTTTGCGGGTGTAAATCACCTCGGGGTACAAACAAGTGGTGCACTGACCTGCAGTCGTCGCTCGGTGGCGCTGGCAGCAGTCCCCGTGCGCAGAGGTGTGTTGGTGCATGTCAGAGTACGGTGCAACGAGTAAGTGTGCAGACGTTTTCAGACGTGGTGACTGTGTGTTGAAAATAGCTCAAAGAACACATATTGATGAAGTGGTGAGGGGTAGAATACTAGGGCGACTGGAGGCTGGTCAAACACAGCAGGTCGTAGCACGGGCCCTCCGTGTGCCACAAAGTGTGATCTCAAGATTATGGCAACGATTCCAGCAGACAGGAAACGTGTCCAGGAGCTACATTTCGGGACATCCACAGTGTACAACACCACAAGAAGACCTAAATCTCATCATGAGTGCCACGGAGTACTGCAGGTAGCCTTGCTCGGGACCTTACCGCAGCCACTGGAACAGTTGTCTCGATACACACAGTCTACAGACGACTGAACAGACATGGTTTATTCGCCCAGAGATCTGCAAGGTGCATTCCACTGACCCCTGGTCACAGGAGAACCCGTAAATCCTGGTGTCAAGAACACAGTACATGATCACTGGAACAGTGGTCCCAGTTTATGTTCACGGACGAGTCCAGCTAGAGTCTGAACAGTTATTCTCGCCGGGTTTTCATCTGGCGTGAACCAGGAACCAGATATCACTGCCTTAATGTCCTTGGAAGGGAACTGTATGGAGGCTGTGGTTTCATGGTGTGGTGTTGGATTATGATTGGTGCACGTATACTAGTGCGTGTCTATGACAGAGGAATTGTAACAGGTTAGTTGTATCGGGACGTAATTTTGCACCAGTATGTCCTCCTTTTCAGAGGTGCAGGTGGTCCGACCTTTCTCCTGATGGATGATAACGCACGGCCCCACCGAGCTGCCATCGTGGAGGAGTACCTTCAAAAAGAAGATATCAGGCGAATGGAGTGGCCTGCCTGTTCTCCAGACCTAAACCCCATCGAGCACGTCTGCGATGGTCTCGGTCGACGTATCGCTGCACGTCTTCAAATCCCTACGACACTTCAGGAGCTCCGACAGGAACTGGTGAAAGAATGGGAGGCTATAACCCAGCAGCTGCTCGACCACCTGACCCAGAGTATGCCAACCCGTTGTGCGGCCTGTGTACGTGTGCATAATGATCACATCCCAAATTTATGTCGGGGTACATGCGCAGGAAACAGTGGCGATTTGTAGCACGTGTGTTTCGGGACGGTTTTCTCAACTTATCACGAATACCGTGGACTTACAGATCTGTGTCGTGTGTGTTCCCTATGTGCCTATGCTATTAGCGCCAGTTTTGTGTAGTGCCACGTTGTGTGGCACCACATCCTACAATTGTCCTTAATTTATGAGGATGAGTGTACTTCGTTACTGCCGGCCGAAGTGGCCGTGCGGTTCTAGGCGCTGCAGTCTGGAGCCGAGCGACCGCTACGGTCGCAGGTTCGAATCCTGCCTCGGGCATGGATGTGTGTGATGTCCTTAGGTTAGTTATGTTTAATTAGTTCTAAGTTCTAGGCGACTGATGACCTCAGAAGTTAAGTCGCATAGTGCTCAGAGCCATTTGAACCATTTGAACTTCGTTACTTGGCCATGACACATCATCAAAAGTTACTTCAGTCATAGAAGAGCATCCGCATCTGACTGGTAACGATGTCACTCCCCATTTCAGTCAGCAAATTCACTGACTTAAACTCGAAAAATGTGTTCGCATTTTTTTAACAACTTGAGCTGTGACACAAAATATAGTGTCCTTTCACATATCTTTCGGTACAACCATACGCTGCACGATATTTCATAACTGCAATAAAGAAACATTTACTGAAAGTACTACAATAAAGCACAATCAATTGAACTCTACTCCAGCACAAGGACACGATTGGATGCCGCGAGAAGTCAGCTGGTTTCAATGTCAAGACGTCATTCACGGTCTGTACCGTCCAGGACAATGGTTCCCAAACTTTCTTAGACCATTAACCCTGAGTACAATCAGACATTAGCTAGTACTGCCCCCCCCCCTTACATTGTCACGAACTTTAGCATCTAATTAAAGAGTAGAATGAAAGACTTTTCATGGAACACTTATTTTTAAAATTATGAAAAATGAATGCTAAGTAGTTTGTGTGTGTGTGTGTGTGTGTGTGTGTGTGTGTGTGTGTGTTAGAATAAATGACGAAGTAATTCGTGGTGCATCGCAAGTGCTACCCACAACTCCTCCTCAGAAGAGAAAGTTAACTGTCCACAGTGAGGGTAGACACTTGTTGCAGCCGGCCGCGGTGGTCTCGCGGTTCTAGGCGCTCAGTCCGGAACTGCGAGACTGCTACGGTCGCAGTTTCGAATCCTGCCTCGGGTATGGATGTGTGTGATGTCCTTAGGTTAGTTAGGTTTAAGTAGTTGTAAGTTCTAGGGGACTGATGACCACAGATGGTAAGTCCCATAGTGCTCAGAGCCATTTGAACCACTTGTTGCAAAACATGCTTGCCCTGCATTATTCCTCTCGATTGCGACACTTGCTTCACCTGCACACTGCAACCGCATTTAAAATCAAACAAGTTCAAACGTGTGCACTATACTTACTGTTTGTAAATCATTTCATCGGTGCACTCCTTACTTTTGAACTGGCAGAAATTAGACGAGCTGAGGCTGTTAATGCTTTGTCTCTAACCACTCTAATAATAATAATAATAATAATAATAATAATAATAATAATAAAACTGCGTACAGCACTATAGTAGCCCTTATGTAGTTACCGCTGTGTCGTGCTATCAATTAATTCATTTTTCTGTTGCGAAGCGAGTAACAAAGCAATTTATGGACTACTGAAAGTGGTATCTACAACTTGGAGAAGACATTTTCTTGAGATATTTAGCATTTCTTACGTGTATGTCTCAATTTTATCATCAGCGATGTATGGGACAAAGCACAACTTACGCTATGTGACGAACCCGTAATCTCCACCAAATTTTTGCTGCTAATTGAGAAAAATTAATTATTGAAAACATACATAATAACTATTAGAGTGTTACAAAATTGTGATAATAGTAATAATATTTTGAAAATAACTTAGTCTCGTGACCAAAAGGGAATCGAATCGTTTAGTTTTTACCCTTCAGAAAATTTCATTTTACCCTTAAGGGGGTAATTACTCCCAGGTTGGGAACCACTGGTCTAGAGGGTAAGAAGGAAACCACACCACAATAGGATTTTTGTAATTTACGGTACGTGATGTTCGGAAGTCAAAAATATTGGTTTGACAAAGCAGTTCGATGGAACTCCCAAAAAATCTCGAGAGAATCGAATCTGAAGTTTTCCCAGCGTTATTAACACCGTAAAGAAAGGAGAGTTTTCCCAACAGGCAGAGTGGCTCTCCGGTAGCACCCTCGCTTGCCATATAGGCCTCACTAGTTCGAATCCTGGCCGATGCAAATTTGTAGACAAGTATAGATGCTCTATGGGGATTTCCGTGAAGCGCAAAACACATAAAGATGAAAAAAAAGACCAGTCGCTCGAGACTCGTAATCTCTGGTTTGTGACTCGTGTCAGTCATTGTTTTCTAGTTTGTTTTTTTGTTCAGTTCGAATATCTTTGTTATTGAAGTGTAAATGAAATATATATGGAAAATGCACGTCTTTTTATTTCTAATTACATATCGTACACAAAAATCCAGGTTTCATTGCAAAAGTAAATTCTTAATTACTGATCTTTTATAAAAGATTGTTTAAATTAAAAAGACATTAGAAATCATTATTTATTCATCTTTATGTACGACGCTTCACGTAAATGCTCACGGAACACACACCTCTGTTTAAAAATTTACCACGGCCAGGAGTCGAACCCAGGATACCGACGTGGTGATGATCACTCTACTACAGAGACATGCTGTCTGGCGAAAAAAATGGATCTTACTTTGGGGTCTTAAAGACTCACAGAAAACTTCAAAATCGAAGTTCTCGAGAATTTTTGAAAGTTGCACCGCATTGATGGAGAGGATTGATACACTACCGGCCATTAAAATTGCTACACCACGTAGATGACGTGCTACAGACGCGAAATTTAACCGACTGGAAGAAGATGTTGTGATATCCAAATAATTAGCTTTTCAGAGCATTCACACAAGGTTGGCGCCGGTGGCGACACATACAACGTGCTGACATGAGGAAAGTTTCCAACCGATTTATCATACACAAACAGCAGTTGACCGGCGTTGCCTGGTGAAACGTTGTTGTGATGCCTCGTGTAAGGAGGAGAAATGCGTACCATCACGTTTCCGACTTTGATAAAGGTCGGATTGTAGCCTATCGCGATTGCGGCTTATCGTATCGCGACATTGCTGCTCGCGTTGGTCGAGATCCAATGCCTGTTAGCAGAATATGGAATCGGTGGGTTCAGGAGGGTAATACGGAACGCCGTGCTGGATGCCAACGGCCTCGTATCACTAGCAGGCATCTTATCCGCATGGCTGTAACGGATCGTGCGGCCACGTCTCGAACCCTGAGGCGACAGATGGGGACGTTTGCAAGACAACAACCATCTGCACGAACAGTTCGACGACGTTTGCAGCAGCAGGGACTATCAGCTCGGAGACCATGGCTGCGGTTACCGTTGACGCTGCATCACAGACAGCAGCGCCTGTGATGGTGTACTCAACGACGAACCTGTGTGCACGAATGGCAAAACGCCATTTTTTCGGATGAATCCAGTTTCTGTTTACAGCATCATGATGGTTGCATCCGTGTTTGGCGACGTCGCGGTGAACGCACATTGGAAGCGTGTATTCGTCATCGCCATACTGGCCTATCACCCGGCGTGATGGTATGGGGTGCCATTGATTACACGTCTCAGTCACCTCTAATTCCCATTGACGGCACTTTGAACAGTTGACGTTACATTTCAGATGTGTTACAACCCGTGACTCTACCTTTCATTCGATCCCTGCGAAATCCTACATTTCAGTAGGATAATGCACGAGCGCGCGTTGCAGGTCCTGTACTGGCCTTTCTGGATACAGAAAATGCACGACTGCTGCCCTGGCCACCACATTCTCCAGATGTCTCACCAGTTGAAAACGTCTGGTCAATGGTGGCGGAGCAACTGGCTCGTCACAATACGCCAGTCACTACTCTTGATGAACTGTGGTATCGTGTTGAAGCTGCATGGGCAGCTGTACCTGTACACGCCATCCAAGCTCTGTTTGACTCAATGCCCAGGCGTATCAAGGCCGTTATTACGGCCAGAGTTGGTTGTTCTGGGTACTGACTTCTCAGGATCTATACACCCAAATTGCGTGAAAATGTAATCACATGTCAGTTCTAGTATAATATATTTGTCCAATGAATACCCGTTTATCATCTGCATTTCTTCTTGGTGTAGCAATTTTAATGGCCAGTAATGTATTTGAGTTTTGATCTTCACGTACCATAACGGCAAAAAAATTACAAAAACCCGACTGGCGCGTGTTCTCCTTGCAGGCCGTTCAGACACACCGGACGCTGGTGCAGCCAGCGCTGCAGGCGCGCGCGGTACTCCTAGAGGTGGCAGCCATTAGACGCTGCCGGCTGGACGGCGCCCAGAGCTCGGAGCTCATTAGTGGCTGCGGACAGTAGCGCCGCGATGAATATGGATGACGCAGCAGCCGTGTCCGGAAAAACGTGAAGTAACGCGGCCGGCCGGCGCCGGCTTTCCACCTTACGGCCGCGTGTGCGGGGCGCCGGTGGAACAGGTAGCAGGTTGCGCGCGCGGGTGAGTGGCCATTCACGGCCGACGCGCCAGGACTAACGTTCCAGGAAGGCCCGTAAAGTGCCGTGAAAAGCCACAGCGCTACACGTACGTGTATTACCCGGCCCTTATCTGCATGCCACTTTCACTGCCTGCAGACACTAAGTGCCTTCCGGGTGAACACAGGCTATATGACTTACGCCTTGTCTCAGGGCAGTTTTCGTACGAACAGCAGTAATTAGATCCCTCACCACCCTCACACCCGATCACCCGATGCGGCTTACGTGCCTGCGTCCGACAGAAATTCCAGAGCAAATAGGCAGAATGAAAAGAATGTAAGGAAACACTGCAAGAAGACTGAGTACATTAATTTCTTTAACGCTTTCGCTACTATTGAGACGGATATGTCTCACGATATCAGGGAACTGGTGGAAATTTGTTGTATGTTATTGCTATTCATGACGTCCCACTGGCAACTCCTAACAGTTCGCAAAATTCTTATAATTACACATTGCAGCTGTAGGTTGTGCTGTCTTAAACATTTATTATTAACCTTCTGCTCCGTGTAGCCACATCAAACAAATCTCGCCTGCAAGTAGGCAAACCCGACGAACATATTTGCAAAGCGGGCTGCTGTCATGCCTTTCAGGGCAATTCGTGTCGAATGTTTGCACACACGAATTGACATTTTGCGCGTCACAAACGGTACCCATTTTGAGCGCCTGTTGCGTGAGTTAAAAGCTTGCAGAGATGCTCTAGCCACTGGTGTGTTTGTGTTTTGTTTTTCTTTCTGTTTACTCACAATTGTTTTCTGGACATTAGGAGGCAGTTATGAAGTAACACCGTACGGGGAATAGTCAAAATACTCTGAACTGTGGTAGTAACGGTGTGGTTGTTTTTGACTGTCAACAAAGCATGTAAGGAACGTGTCGCGCTAGACTGTGCGTGTTTAGTACGGACGAGGCATCAGTGAAGGTTATCTACAAATCGTGCACACTTCGCATTTGCATTCAGAGGCCGAGGTCGACGTGTAATAAAAGACCTAACAGAGTTCCGAAGAGGGCAGATTGTGAGGGTCCGGTTAGCTGGAGCATCAGTAGCCAACTTATTGAATGTTTCAAGAGCAACTGTTTCAACAGTCATGACAGTCTACACAAAACATGGAAAGATATCATCGTGTAAACGTAATAGTGCGCGCAAATAAAAACTAAATGAGAGAGATCTTCGGAAGCTAACATTAATTGTTCAAAACAGCACAAAACTACGGCGGCTAAAATGACTGCAGAGCTCAATAGCCATCTACGATACCTTATACCTATCGACACTGTCCGCCGAGAAATCCATAAAGCGAACATTCATGGACGAACTGCTATACCGAAATCATTAGTGGTGACAACCAACGTCGTATGATCCAACGAGTTAATGTTTTCGTTCTTTCCAACATCGGGCGGGGTTTATGTCTGGAGAACGCCAAAAGAAGCCCACGATCCTGACTGCTTGATTCCAACGGTTAAGCGTGGGGGTGGAAGAATGGCGGTGTGGGCAGCCATATCATGATATTCTGCTGGTCCCATCGTTACTCTCAAAGACACGTGCTGCAGCCAACGACTATGTGAACATTTTAGGTGATCAGGTGCACCCCATGATTCAAATGTTGTTCCCCAAAAATGATGCCATATTTCAGGACGATAATGCACCCATCCATACAGCCAGGAAAGTACAGTTGTGGTATCAGGAACAAGCAACTCAACTGCAGCGTCTTCCCTGGCCAGCACAGTCCCTGGACTTGAACATTATCGGACCCTTGTGGCCGGTATTGGAGCGTAGACTCCGGAGCAATTTCCACCTCCCTCGTCACTATAAGAGTTACAGGAGGCTCTGACTGAAGTGTGACATAACATTGCACTGGAGACTATACAGTCATTATCGCAGCTGTACGGGTAAATGTGGGTAGAAGCCCTTATTAATAAACCATTCCAAAGTTAAGTACAGGTCTTCACATTATTTTGCCTACCTGTACGTCCCACCCCTCCACGTGTTAGATAATGAAACGGGTGGAATTTTTTTTCATGTTGTTACTTATGACTATGACAAAAAATAAAACAACTAATCAATGTTTATAGACTAAAAAAATGGGATAAAGTACAATAAATAGAACACTAATCCAGGAGCAGAAAGCAATTGGATGCCGCCACAAGTCAACTGACTGGGATGTCGGTTTCAATGTAATGATGTCATTCACGGTCTATACCGTCTAAGGTGTAACAGGGAGACCACACGGCAATAGCAGTTTTGTAATTTTTCATATTTACGGTACGTGAAGTTCGGAATTCACGGGGTCCCGGGTTCGATTTCCGGCCGGGTTGGGGATTTCCTCTGCCCGGGGACTGGGTATTTGTGTTGTCCTCATCATTTCATCATCATCATCATCATCATTACCATCATCATTTGTGACAGTGGAAAGATTGGACTGTGTAAAAATATGGCCTTTGTATGGACGCTGAAGATTTAGAAAATCATGTTCTCAGCATACAAAATGAATAATACTTAGTTTTTCTACAGCATGTATTCGCAAACTTTTCTTCTGAGAACATTGTGAGAATCTTGGTATTTTGATTAACACCTTGTTTATTTTGAAGACTTATAAATTTGTAAAAAAAATTAGAAAACTTGTTTTATTGAATGATTACTTCAATTTAATATCATAATAATATTTTTTGAAATTAGTATCGTCAAAATCTCAAAAAAAGCTGCCATATTATTAACAGTTTTTCGTGGAGCACTTATTCACTTACCATCGTATAATACAGTTACTACACTGGACTCGCATTCGGGACGACGACGGTTCAATCCCGTCTCCAGCCATCCTGATTTAGGTTTTCCGAGATTTCCCTAAATCGTTTCAGGCAAATACCGGGATGGTTCCTTTGAAAGGGCATGGCCGATTTCCTTCCCAATCCTTCCCTAACCCGAGCGTTCGCTTCGTCTGTAATGACCTCGTTGTCGACGGGACGTTAAACACTAACCACCACCACCACCACTACAGTTACTGGAAAACAGTTTGGGAAACCCCGCTCTACAGACACGCCCAAACACTGTTTGGGTGTATGACGTAGAAAATTGCAATGGAGCTGTCAGTAAGTCCACAATCTCGTACTTCCACTGAAAGTGTGGGCAAACCAAAGTTATGACTCTTGTATTTCAAAGAAGTAACCGATCACACATTTGGGAGGCAGTTGAAAACGCTGAGCATCTATCGGGAAAGGATTGACATACATCTATTGGGTCCGCGTGTATAAAATTACTAGGTTTACACAAATGGCCAGTGCTGTATAAAGGCACGTATGTATCCTGAAAATACGCAGACGTTTTTCAACATTAAACAGCTATATTCGTAATTAACACACTAGGAACGGGAATGATTTCCACAGATAAGTACAAAGGAAGATTCCCGAATAGACGAAGTGTGCTTCAGATTTACCTATTTGCAGTATTCTCAATGCAAACACGGGAAAAAAAAGATAATAAGTAAATTCAGTTTTACTTACGAAGAAAGTAATAGCAAATTCTTTATAACTGAGATATAACTATATTATTCTGCAGAATGAGATTTTCACTCTGCAGCGGAGTGTGCGCTGATATGAAACTTCCTGGCAGATTAAAACTGTGTGCCCGACCGAGACTCGGTCGAGTCTCGGTCGGGCACACAGTTTTAATCTGCCAGGAAGTTTCATATCAGCGCACACTCCGCTGCAGAGTGAAAATCTCATTCTGGAAACATCCCCCAGGCTGTGGCTAAGCCATGTCTCCGCAATATCCTTTCTTTCAGGAGTGCTAGTTTTGCTAGGTTCGCAGGAGAGCTTCTGTAAAGTTTGGAAGGTAGGAGACGACTTACTGGCAGAAGTAAAGCTGTGAGTACCGGGCGTGAGTCGTGCTTCGGTAGCTCAGATGGTAGAGCACTTGCCCGCGAATGGCAAAGGTCCCGACTTCGAGTCTCGGCCGGGCACACAGTTTTAATCTGCCAGGAAGTTTTATATTACTCTGATTGATACAGATTTTGTGTGTGTGTGTGTGTGTGTGTGTGTGTGTGTGTGTGTGTGTGTGATGCGAATTGTTTTATACAGAGTATTTCACAAGATTTTGACGAATTCAAATTTGAACAACGCGCGCTAAAAACAAGACACAGTGATGGTGGCGCCGTCTGTTAGTAGTTTGCACTGTCAAGTTTCATCCCATATACAAATCAGTAAAAAAATTATCGTGTGGCATTGTTGGCCGGGAAGTCCCATCCGGGGAAGTTCGGCCGCCGGGTTTCGAGTCTTATTTCAGTCGGCATCACACTGGGTGACTTGCGTGTCGGTGATGGTGATGATGATGATAGGATGATGAGGACAACACAACACTCAGTCCACGAGCGGAGAAAATCTCGGACCCAGCCGGGAATCGAACCGGGGTCCTTTGGATTGACATTCTGTCGCGCTGACCACTCAGCTACCGGGGGCAGACAGTAAAATGTAAATCACCGCAGGAGGAAAACTGCCTATTATTAACAATTACGTAAATGTGTAAATTGTGGATGGATACATGGTTATGAAACCAAAAAAGTCAATAATAAAGGGAGGGAAAATGGAGGGGAAGAAGGTGACATTCTGATTTTTTTTTAATGTCACTGAAATGTACCAGCGTGTAGGTGCGGAGAGAACGAAGGATGATTATGGTTTAGCGTCTCGCCGTTAGGTGGACAACTAGAAACAGAGCAATGACTTAACTGCGAAAGGAATGGAGAAGAAATAATTCGTAACTTTTCCTAAGGAACCACCCCGGCATTCGCCACAAGTTCCTGTAAAGCGTAGAAAGGCTACTCAGAATTGCCGGGTGCGAATCTAAATCCCCAGTCCCATCTCGAACGACATCACAGGGCCATTGCTGACACAGATTCTGACTAGTGTAACGCTGGCATTAGCAACTGCGTGTCGTAATATCACTAGGCAGAGGACACCGACTTCTCAGTAAATGGCCATCCCCCGTTCTCCACGGTTAATTACACGGCGTCAGGACGTGACGTAATGCCATTGTGGCGCGGCTACGAGATTAGCGCAATCTGCATGCCGTCATTTGTCACCTGAATCCCTAACGATAGCCGCGAGATGCTGGGCTGCTGCGATTTGCATCACAATTAAGACTGGTCCCGGCCAGGTGTATGCTAACCAAGCTGTCGGACGCGCCCACGATTGTGCGACGTTCATGACTCTGCCTTAAACGAGCATTGTTCGCATGCTGATGCGTACGTAGCAAATCGCCTTTTGTGTGCCGGATAACAGCCTTGCCGGGAATTTGCGCAGACCTCAGAGAAACGCTAACATCCGCGTGGGACAGGGAACTGACGGTAGCGGTGGAGAAATAGCCAAGACGAGCGAATATGGACGTTATGACATCAGTGTTTACAGCGCGGTGTAAGATGTGTGGAAAATTGAATTGTGCTGACGGAGGTAGGAGTCTCGTTCGTATCCGTGTCAGGTGACCAAAAAAAATGTGTGTGACATCTTATGGGACTTAACTGCTAAGGTCATCAGTCCCTAAGCTTACACACTACTTAATCTAAATTATCCAAAGGACAAACACACACACCCATGCCCGAGGGAGGACTCGAACCTCCGCCGGGATCAGCCGCACAGTCCATGACTGCAGCGCCCTAGACCGCTCAAATAAACATGTAGGCACGTCTGAGAGACTATGCGTGCCTATTGGCCAGTTTACTCAGCCGTGGTCCTGTACCGTAGGTCACAGCACGAAGGTAAGGTTCCTGTTGACTGGAAAAATGCACAGGTTATTCCTGTTTTCAAAAAATGGCTCTGAACACTATGGGACTTAACATCTGAGGTCATCAGTCCCCTAGAACTTAGAACTACTTAAACCTAACTAACCTAAGGACATCACACACATCCATGCCCGAGGCAGGATTCGAACCTGCAGCCGTAGCGGTCGCGCGGTTCCAGACTGAAGCGCCTAGAACCGCTCTGCCACAAAGGCCGGCTCCTGTTTTCAAGAACAGTCGAACAGGCCCACATACTAAAGGCCCATATCACCGCCGTCAATCTGTTGTAGAGTTTTAGAACACAATTTATTGCAATCACAGAGCAACGATCATGTGAAATATTCATCCATGACATCCAGATGGAAGTAAATGCCGGCGCACACTGGACCAACGCGCTTCAAAACCGGGACACTGTAGAAAAGAACGATGCGCGATATCTTGTGTAGATTTCATCGGTGCATACTTGGTCTTTCTAGTCTCAAGTCTCTATGCTACGGGCCGTAACAGACGACGATAAACAGTAAATCGGACACAGATACTGTTTGTCTCACCTGTCTCGTATAAGACAGCGATCCTGCCTAGTTGTCAGTATAAAGTAAAACGGGCAGCATTCCAGAAGGTATGACATTTTTAACTGGTGAAATGACGTATATCGACTTCAAACTAAACTACTACCGACATTATCCGAAATAGTTGGCTACAAATTTCCTCTGCGTAGCTCGCTCCTCTTTTATAAATGGCTCTCCTACTACCTTAATAGTACAGTTATCGAGTTCAAATGTAGTTGCATGCACGTATTTGTGCGTTTTCAGTGGACGGTCTTTTTTATACCGTGTTGCAGCGTCACACGGTAAAAATGGGTCCTTCATTATTGCAATTGTCCCATAAACATCTGCACAAAAAGATGTTATGAAGGTTTTCTGTAGAATTCTTGGGAATTGTGATCATATTTTTTTTTCCAAATTGGCAAACAACTTTTTTTACAAGATTAAAATTTATGCTGCCAACATATTCAAATTTGTATAAATAACTCTAAAACTACAATATATCTATGAAGAACTCTGAAGAAAAATGTTTATTTCTCGATGGTCGGATACCATCTTCATCGGACTCGTAACATTCTGCAATAAAGTCGGATGCCGACATCAGTCCACATAGTTATCACCCAAGGATATGCCATAATCGGAGCTCCTCCGTTGCCGATTGCTCAGCTATCTGAAGACGCGCAGGAAGCTCGAAATAAGGATACCTGGAGTTTCCAAGAAGATTTTACTCGCAAATATCCATGTGGGAAGACGACGCTTGTCGTATTCTATTGCCTTCTGACATCTTCAGGTCCATTCTTCTCGTGAGTCCAGAAAATGATAATTGTAGAAGATAAACAGATGCTTTTCGAACCATCTCCCAGTGAGTAATCTGACGCAACCACCCTTCTGAAAGCAGGAATGAAACAAGCGACGACCGTGACTACGATGTAGATTGAAAACTGTAAAATAGCGAATAAAACATTTCAATGCGGCAATTTCGACTTCTAATTCGTTATCAGCGACATCACAATTCCTTATACCCGATGTTTCACTCGAATCCGCTAAATTTATGAGGGCTGTTCAGAAAGTAAGGCCCGATCTGTCACGAAATGAAAACCACTGTGGAAATCAAAAATGCTTTATTTACAACAGTTAGCTACACCTTCCAACTAATTCTCTACATAGTCACCACTCCGACTTTATCGCGCCATTGTACCAACTTTCCAATACCCGCGTCATAAAAGACAGCCGACTGTGCTTGCCGCCAATTCTCTACGCTGCTCTGCAGCTCGTTGTCTGTGCCAAAATGTTTTCTTCACAGCCAGCGGTTTATGCGACCAGAGATGAAACTCAGGGGGAGTAAATTATGGACTGTATTATGGGTGATCAAACTCTTCCCAATCGGAAACGCCACAGGAGCATCTTCATTACCCCTGCAGAGTGCGGCCGAGAACGGTCAGCAAGGAGGAAACGCATGACAGTTGTGTTATGTGGGCTGCGTGACATCAGACGAAATCTCTCACCAGGCCCTCATACTTGGTAGGAGACACTATTTTATAGCCACGCGGTCTGGGACGCCTTGCCACGGTTCGCGCAGCTCCCCCCATCGGAGGTTCGAGTCCGCCCTCGGGCGTGTGTGTGTGTGTGTGGGGGGGGGGGGGGGGGGGGTGGTCCTTAGCGTAAGTTAGTTTAAATTACATTAAGCCTAGCGTCCGATGACCTAAGCAGTTCGGTCCCATAGGAACTTAGCACCACTACTTTATAGGCATCTCTGCGTGGTCACTGTGCACTCAGAACTGAAAATAGCGACGTGACGCAATTGACGGGAATACTAAAGACACTGCCCAACAGATCTGTGCAAAGTTTCATTGGATTTTCACTGTAGTTTCCATTTCGAGCCCGATCGGACCTTACTTTCCGAATAGGCCTCGTGTAATTTTTGAAACTCGAAATTGGATCCGCCATCTTGAATTTTGTAATTCCGGCATCAGAATGACGCATTAAAAGTATTGAAATGTTTGGTAGTTACCATCAGGCCGAAAATTAATTTTCAAGAGCGCGCGCGCGCGCGCGTGTGTGTGTGTGTGTGTGTGTGTGTGTGTGTGTGTGTGTGTGTGTGTGCGCGCGCGCGCGCATGCGAGAACTGGGACGCTACGAAGCGAAAACGCGTGACGCTGACCCGAGCTGGCGCTTTCCCCCTACGGTCGTATCTCACACGTAACGAGGGCTGTAGCTAGCAGCTGGGAAACCTTGGCAGAATTCCAGCCGAGTCGGAGTGTCCAGCCGCGCTCACCGCTCCGCCTTCCTGGGAGCAGGGAATGCCTGCCGCGACCGGTAAGGTGCATACCTGGAGCACCCGTCCGCCGTGGACCTCATTCACGGAGCGCGCGGCCTCCCTTCACATTTTCTTCTTTGGACTGCAACGAACCTCTCCGAACCAGGCCTACCAACGCAATCGAGGCGAGCTGACTCTGCGGCAAAATGCGCTCCCACACAACTTTCTCTAGATGCGAGGGGCACTCCATTTGACGGCTGTGCGAATCTAAGTTTTCGCCGTCAGAGAAAGTGCACACACGCGTGACTCCTGTTGCTCTCGTGTCGACCGCGGCCCACTGGACTCACTTGGAGACCTCACATACGCCGACGCTCAAGACGGACAAGTCATCTTGTGTCTCAGTGCGCGACCGACCAACCGATCGATCCAATCGCCAATGACCATTGCCTGAGCAAACTCGAGCAGACTGGCGACCTAACGCGCAGACAGATGTAGGAACTAAGTCCCGACCGGGCGACCACTCGCTGAGTTCTCTTACTGGCGGAGTGGAAAGAATCTCATTTTACCAGCTGTAAAGGTTGATCCGAACGACAGACAGACACTAATTGCCTAACAAATGTGGACGAGAGACAGACTAGCAAACTGGGGACGAGAGACTGACCGACTGGCGAGCTCATAGCGCCCCTTAAAGGCACGTGAACAGGCAACCTTTCCCCTTTCCCATCAGAGGGAGACACCAAAGCTGTGATTGCCACAGCGACGCCACCGCCAGAAACGGAGGGCGACTGGTTCACACTACGCGCAGCGGCGCGCTCTTCAAAACAGCAGTTTTTACCACGGCTCAACGTATAAGTGAGAAAGGAACGGTAGTGTTCGCATTACTAAATAAGTACACTCCTCAAACGAATTAGGGGAACTTGGCTTTGGGTGGCTGCTATACTCCATTGCGCAGCAATTGAGAACTGGATACGTTACCAAATTACACCTTCATCTTTCACAAATTAAGTACGCATCATAACGTGATTACATCCTCGTTTATCTACATAACATGAACTGAAATTCTAAATGTAAAGTTTCACAGCCGGAAATGCCACAGTTCATAAAATATACTGAAGAGCCAAAGAAACTGGTACACCTGTCTAACATCGTATAGCAACCCCGTGAGCACGCAGAAGTGCCGCAACACCACGTGACATGGACTCGACTAATGTCTGAAGTAGTACTGGAGGGAAATGACACCATGGATCCCGCAGGGCTGTCCATAAATCCGTAAGAGTACGAGGGGCTGGATATCTCTTCTGAACAGCACGTTGCAGGGCATTTCAGATATGCTCTATAATGTTCATGTCTGGGGAATTAGGTAGCCAGTGGAAGGGTTTAAACTCAGAAGAATGTTCCTGGAGTCACTCTGTAGCAATTCTGGAATTGCCCATCGGAATGCACAATGGCCTTTAATGCATGCAGATGATTAAACTGGATGCGTACGTCCGTGTCAGAGTCGTATCTAGATGTATCAGGAATCCCACATCAACTGCGTACGCCCCACACCATTATAGAGCCTCAGCCAGTTTGAACAGTCTTCTGCTGACATGTATGGTCCATGGATTCATGAGGTTGTCGCAATACCAGTACACGTCCACACGCTTGGTACTATTTCAAACGAGACTCGTCCGACCAGGCAACATCTTTCCAGTCATTAACAATCCAATGTAGGTGTTGACGGGCCCAGACGAGGCGTAAAGCTTTGTGTCGCGCAGTCACCAATGGTACACTATTGGGGTTCCGCTCATAAGGCTCATATCGATGATGTTTCGTTGAATGGCTCTCACGCTAACACTTGTTCATGGCCCAGCACTGAAATCTGTAGCGACCTGCAGAAGGGTTGCACTTCTATCACATTGAACGATTCTCTTCAGTCGTCGTCGGTCCCGTTCGCGCAGGATTTTTTCTGGCCGCAGCGATGTCGGAGATTTGATGTTTTATCGGGTTCCTGATATTCACGGTACACTCGTGAAACGGTCAAAGTCCCCACTGAATCGCTATCGCGGACATGCTGTGTCCCATCGCTCGTGCGCCGGCTGTAACACCACGTTCCAACTCACTTAAATCTTGATAAGCTGCCATTGTGGCAGCCGTAACCGATCTAACAACTGCGCCAGACACCTGTCTTACATGGGCGTTGCCGACCGCAGCGCCGTATTATGCCTGTTTACATATATCTGTATTTGAATATGCATGCATATACCAGTTTCTTAGGCGTTTCAATGTATTTCGTGCTATTATGCTATGATCCAAAGGATTTCACATTAACATCCCCACAAGCATGAAGTAAACATAAGAGACGACAGCATCCGCGGCACAGGACGGTCCTTGCGAGACATCGTCAGAGATAGACAACGTGCCGTGTACGACGCCTTCCATATGTTTAGGGGTAGGGATTCGAAACGCGGGGCGATTACATTGAGGACATGTAGTACGGTGAACGTGTGTCAATAACGTCTGATATGAATTATGACAGTCTTGACATTACTTTTGATCCATCCTCTGTATCACGCGCGTCGCAGCAGCGCGCGACAGCTACCTGTCCCTACACACCTCGGTGGCGTGCCATGGTCGTCCCACAACTGCCCAAACGACCCCCCGCCCCCCCCCCCCCCCCCCCATCACCCTGGTTTCAGCCGATGCCGCTGATTTTATTCCCGTGAACAGTGAAGTCATTCCCAGCACGTCCAACAAGATCTTCGTCAGAAGACTTAATAATCGAATTAAGTTTCGTATAATTTTAAGCTATACTGATGGACAATTACAGAACTAATTCACTGCCTCCAACTAACACTGGAAATTTATATTAAAAATGAAGAAATTCCTCCAGCAGTATTTAAGGTGTCGATTTTATTTTGGCAACTAGTTTCAACGTTGTAACAACGTTATCTTGAGGCGCTATAAAATATACCATACATACAACCAATGTGACATCAGTAATCTATGAGTTATTATGTAAACAAATACATTATAAACATATTACATAATGGGGGAATTCAATAAAATTAATTATATTTTGGCCGTTTTCATTAAATGCAATCATTCTGGAAATTAACAATTTACGTGATACCGATAAGTACAAATGAAATTATATGTATATGATCGTTTTTATTACAGATCATGGTCAAGCATTAAATGAAATGGGAGTATATATAAAAAAAAACTTGGG
This sequence comes from Schistocerca nitens, assembly GCF_023898315.1. Classification (NCBI taxonomy): domain Eukaryota; kingdom Metazoa; phylum Arthropoda; class Insecta; order Orthoptera; family Acrididae; genus Schistocerca; species Schistocerca nitens. The sequence continues at coordinate 440,164,992 of NC_064622.1, read as the reverse complement.
TGACAAGCCGTTACGCTTACGGGTAATAAACAGTGCTAAAGAGAATATGTATTGCTAATCAGGCATATGTAGGGTAAAATCTATTATTAAAGAATAGTAAAGGGAAGGAATGGTAGAAATAGAGTCATGTTTGCGTAACACTGCACTGTCATCATACTAAAGTGACAGTGAAGCAAGTTACTTAAATAACTTAAATAACGTCAATCATAACGTCGCAAAACGAATAATAAGAAACCGAAAAACGAATATGACACGTAGGGCTTCAAGTGACGTTGTTACAACGTTGAAACTAGTAGCCAAAATAAAATCGACACCTTAAATACAGCTGCAGGAATTTCTTCATTTTTAATATAAATTTATACCAGCTGACGTCCCACTGTCCTCCATTTCAACTATGGATGTACGAAGACACTGGAAATCCCTGTCAAACTGTCGTTCGGACGCAAATTGAGACTGTAGAATACTAGCGAATCCGGGAATGTTTATAGAGGGATCTAGAAGAACGGAGAAACACAATTAGACACACATTATAATCAGAGATGCTGATAATGAATGTAACCATTGTACGAGGGTCACTCCAAAAGAAATGCACACTATTGTTGGAAAAATACAGTTTTCATTCTGCATGTGTGAAAGTTTTACAGTGTGTAGATACATCCTATCCGCTTGTTTTCAAACTTAGCGCCGTCACAGCATGTCTTCAATATGGCTGCTACACTTGACGTACGTCAGAAGCAACGTGCTGTCATAGAATTCGTGTGCTGTGAAAACAAGACAGTGGGAAGCATCCACAAGAGGTTGAAAAAGGTGTACGGAGACGCTGCTGTCGATCGCAGTACAGTTAGTCGGTGGGCAAGCAGGTTACGTGATGAAAGCGGGCACGGCAATATTGAGGATCGTCCTCACAGCAGCACGCCTCGTACTGCACACACTCCAGACAATGTGCAGAGAGTTAACAAATTGGTGACTGATGACAGACGCATCACAGTGAACGAATTGACACGCTTCGTTGGGATAGGGGAAGGAAGTATTTGCAGAATACTGAAAGTGTTGGCGTTAAAAAAGCTTTGTGCCAGGTTGGTTCCCAGGACGTTGACAGTGGCTCAAAAAGAAACAAGAAAAACAGTATGCAGCGAACTTTTGGAACAGTACGAGAATGGTGGCGATGAATTTCTTGGCAGAATTGTGACAGGTGATGAAACATGACTCCATCATTTTTCACCAGAGACGAAGAGGCAAGCAATGGAGTGGCATCATGCAAATTTACCCAAGAAAAAAAAAATCAAAACCACACCTTCTGCTGGAAAAGTTATGGCTACGGTGTTTTTCGATTCCGAAGGACTCTTGCTTGTGGACATCGTGCCAAGTGGAACCACCATAAATTCTGATGCATTTGTGACGACACTGAGGAAACTTCAAGCTCGACTGAGTCGTGTTCGTCCACATCAGCCAAAACAGGATGTTTTGCTGTTGCACAACAATGCACGGCTACATGTCAGTCAAAAAAACATGGAAGCGATCACAAAACTCGGATGGACAACACTGAAACACCCGCCTTACAGTTCTGACCTGGCTCCTTGTGACTATCATCTCTTTGGGAAACTGAAAGACTCTCTTCGTGGAACAAGGTTTGAAGATGATGACTCCTTTGTGCCCGCTGCCAAACTGTGGCTCCAACAGGTTGGTCCAGAATTTTACCGTGCGGGTATACAGGCGCTGGTTCCAAGATGGCGTAAGGCAATTGAGAGGGATGGAAATTATGTGGAGACATGAAAATAATGTTCCTAAAGGATGTATCTACACACTGCAAATCTTTCAAACATGTAGAATAAAAGATGGATTAAAAAAAATAGTGTGGATTTCTTTTGGAGTGACCCTCGTATAACAAGAAATAACAAAGTTTACCTTGCGCAAGAGGCCGCTTTAGCTTATAGATAATTATTGTATTTTTTTTTAAATAGGGGACATCATTTAGCTCATAGGCATGGCGCCATGTCATAATGACAGTTTTAGACAATCGTCGCAGGTGAATTCTGCTGTGGGAGATGGGGTAGTGAGTGAAACACAGACTTTCGTTCTTTCTTTGTTTCGCTTACGCCATAGTCCTGCATCGATCGCAGGGTCGGCGTGTTTAGAACGGATTTGGCAGGTTAGTTTTAGGTGTGGCCGGATACCCTTCCTGCCGCCACCCCATACCCCCAGGGAAGGAATCAGTTTACCCCAACTGTCTGCATCTAGTGTAAATCGTGAAATAGTGCGAACGTGTTTCAGATGTCTGCGACGCGTGCAACTGAGGCGGAACGTTGGGACTAGCCCGATATTCACCTTGCGGGATGTGGAAAACCGCCTAAAAACCACATCCAGGCTGGCCGCACACCGGCCCTCGTCGTTAATCCGCCGGGCGGATTCGATCCGGGGCCGGCGCGCCTACCCGAGTCCAGGAAGCAGCGCGTTAACGCTCTCGGCAACCCTGGCGGGTCAGTGAAACACAGTCTCTCGCAAAAATTGTCGAAGACCAGTAGGTCAAAATACTGGACTCAAAATGTCAGTTGGCAAGCCATCTCATCGAACTATTCTATTCAAACTGACTTTCCAGTCATTGTGATTACCATTCCTCAGTCGCGTGTGAGATGAGAGCCCACAGACGCCGCCCTCTGCCCAGCTGGGAGGTAGGAAGCCTCCAGCGACTGCTGCAGACTCTCGCAGGATCCCTGGCGCCCCGAGGCGCCCTCAAGCAGAGCGACGCGGCGAGGTCAGTGCCCTGGCGGCAGACGGCAGCGCAGATGTCGACCGCGATAGCCGGAAGGCAACAGGGAAAGAGTGTTCTGAGAACCACCGCCCTCTCCAACTACGCCATAGTGGAGCAGGCATTTTGGGGGTTTCTTCGCGAAGCCAAAAAATTCGCCAGCTGCGAGTAGCACTCGCGCTCTGAAGGTTCCGTACAAACAATTATGCACACAGTTTTAATCTGCCAGGAAGTTTCATATCAGCGCACACTCCGCTGCAGAGTGAAAATCTCATTCTGGAAACATCCCCCAGGCTGTGGCTAAGCCATGTCTCCGCGACATCCTTTCTTTCAAGTGTACTAGTTCTCCAAGGTTTCGCAGGTGAGCTTCTGCAAAGTTTGGAACGTAGGAGACGAGGTACTGGCAGAAGTAAAGCTGTGAGGACGGGGGCGTGAGACGTGCTTGGGTAGCTCAGATATTACAGCACTTGCCCGCGAAAGGCAAAGGTCCCGAGTTCGAGTCTCGGTCCGGCACACAGTTTTAATCTGACAGGACGTTTCAAACTTAATTATTTTTGTAGGCAGTTCATCCATTCCGGGAATCGAGAATCTCCACCATTTTTGCCTGTACACGATATTGGGAAAATATGGGTCCAAGGGATTCCAAGATTTTCGAGAATGTTTTAATTATAATAATACAAATTTGACAAAGTCAATTCAGGAGGTAGGCAGCCATTATTATAATAATCAGTAGCTCTCCATTCAGGCCGCCTGGGTCGTAATGGTGAAAGTCAGACATCAGGCTAAGAATGATTTTATTGCTCATATGACGCGTTTCAGAATTTATCCGTCAGCAGATCTCCAGGAGCGATTACTGCACGTAGATATGGCGTTTCAAGTTGTATGTGAAAGGCCATATTTACGTGGATTAATCGCTCCTGGACATCTCATGAGCTATTCATTCCTTGCCTGATGTCTGACTTTTACCATTACGACCCAGGCGGCCTGAATGCAAAACTGTTGATCGTTTTAATTTCGAGTCTGACGTTGGATAACAAATGACAAAAGAAATATTTTTTCTTTACAATTACAAATGAAGAATTGTCGTATTTTTCCCTTTACTTGTACTGTGAAACCTTACTTCTTCCCAAAAGCATTAAAGATCAATGGCGAGTACCTAGTTTTGTCAAGTGTCATGATTATACGTCGAGGAGAAGAAGTTTGAATATGACATAAATAGCTATAGCTTTTGAATCCATTGACATGGAAGCTAACGTTTATTATACCGCGAAGGGACTATAGATCTCAGCACGTCACATAAATTGTAACTTGAAACGTCTACCCGTTCCTGAGAAACAGGGGCGTGTAAAACGATGGACTGAAACAGCCTTAAAACAAAAATATTGCGGCTAATATTAGATTTCAGCAGGACACATAGAGCATGATATCGATAAAGCGGCTTCACATGCTCTATGTAAGTAAACAGCTCTAATCGTCACCCAGTCTCGGTAGCAAGTTGCGTATCGAACGACTTCCAGGGGCAACGAAAAATTATTTTTGAGTATTTAATTACTGATGGGATTTAAATATTTCAAATGCAATCATAATGTACTCATTAAGAGGCACAATCTTGTGTTGAAAGTTTCACGCACTAAGTATTTAAGTTAAAAGATTCGTATATATCTTGAAGCATCGTAACACGTAGCATGCATACTACCCCGAATACGAAACTTCCCGGCAAATTAAAACTGCGTACTGATCTGAGACTCGAAATCGGGACCTTTGCCTTTAGTGGGCAGGTGCTCTACCACCTTGCCCTTGCGCGCGAACGGCAAAGGTTCCGAGTTCGAGCCTCGATCCGGCACACAGTTTCAATCTGCCAGGAAGTTACGACTTCTTTGTTCTTTAAAAAAGATCATTAAAATAGGCAGTGCCAATTGTCTCAATCACTCATTAGTTCGTGGTTTAATGAAACACCTAGAAAAACTAAATATTTATCTTTCATGATTTTAAAAATAAAAGTGTTCATAGAAAATTCTTTTCATTCTTAAGTTTAGTTAGGCTCTGAAGTTGACGATGATGGGTTCAAATGGCTCTGAGCACTATGGGACTTAACTGCTGAGGTCATCAGTCCCCTAGAACTTAGAACTACTTAAACCTAACTAACCTAAGGACATCACACACATCCATGCCCGAGGCAGGATTCGAACCTGCGACCGTAGCGGTCGCGCGGTTCCAGACTGAAGCTCCTAGAACCGCTCGGCCACATCGGCCGGCTGATGATGATGGGACGAGGGGACTTGGGGAAGGGGGCAGGGTGCTAGCTAATATCTTATTAGACTCAGAAAGATTGGGAACCACTGTCCTAGAGAGAGGCGCCAGTCAGCAGCAGACGTCGCAGGACGGACGAGGCAAGGCGACGCCGTAAAGGCGAGGGCGGGGCGGGGTGCTCGCTGAGAAGGCGCGCGCAGGAAATGCCAAGGCCGGGCGAGCACACACCTCTGGCGGCGGCAGGTGGGGCTGTCTGGCATTTCCTGTACCGACCCCACCGACGACACCCCCGCCCACCGCCGTGTCCAGCATACCGACTACCGGCCACCGCATTGCGACTGCACGATGCCAATAACGCCTGCCGCTACATAGCTCTGCACCTCTACGCAACTTGATGCAGGCAAACTAAACACCTAGTACACCCAGTCGCGATTTGCGACCGCAGCCATCTCCAGTGTCAGCTGTCGCCTATGCACCATCCATCGAAAGTGTTCTGAAATCGATTTCATTCTTGGAGTATAAGCGCTGTCAGCGCGGTAGCTTTTTTTTGTATTTTGAGTGATCAGTCTTCTCATTGGTTTGATGTGGCCCGCCGCGAATTCCACTTCTCCACTAACCTTTTCATCTATTCTCTCTGCATCTCTCAATTCTGATAGTCTTCCTTCAGATCTCGGAAAGGCGTAATTTCTTAATTTTTAACATTTTTATACAGCGACAGCAACTGACATTGTTTATATAAGAATATACAGCCTACAGTTGCAGGTTAACTTTATCGTTTACCTAGCTTTCAACGTTAGTAATAACGTTTTCTTCTGAACTAAAATATTATTTAAATGTTTGCATAAAACAAACCATGTCCTAAGTCAACTTTAAAAAACTTGATGCATAACCATAAGGTTTTGTCATTTCTATTAAACAAGCTGCAGCACAATCACTTTAAGCCCGTTGTATGGGCCTCGTCGTGTGACTAGCGTAATCTTTCCAACTAGTTCCACAACGGTCCTAAGTGCTCTTCCAATGAGATATCTGGAAGTCCATTCACTAGCTCCCACATAAAGTTAAAGATCTATCCGCCAATAGATCTTTATGTGGGAGCTAGTGAATGGACTTCCATCCGCCAATGTCCGCAGCTCGTGGTCTTGCGGTAGCGTTCTCGCTTGCCGCGCACGGGGTCCCGTGTTCGATACCCGGCGGGGTCAGGGATTTTCTCTGCCTTCATCATCATTTCATCATTGACTCGCAAGTTGCCGAAGTGGCGTCAACTAAAAAGGACTTGCAATACGGCGGCCGAACTTCCCTGCATGGGGCCTCCCGGCCAACAATGCCATACGATCATTTCATTTCATTATCCGTCAATGAGATACGTGTACATGGAAACGACAATGAGTGTCGTCCCATTCCGAGGTCCAGACTTGTTTGTCGGAAATACCGGAAATTTTGCTTGGTTCAAATGGTTCAAATGGTTCAAATGGCTCTGAGCACTATGGGACTTAACTGCTGAGGTCATCAGTCCCCTAGAACTTAGAACTACTTAAACCTAACTAACCTAACGACATCACACACACCCATGCCCGAGGCCGGATTCGAAACTGCGACCGTAGCGGTCGCGCGGTTCCAGACTGTAGCGCCTAGAACCGCTCGGCCACTCCGGCCGGCATTAGTCAACGGGGATTTTGTTGGGCTTCACACACCATTTCCACGGGAAGGGAAAAGTTTTGGAAATTTGCAGACACAACACAGGGGTGACTATATATTTCACTTGGAGAAACGTGTCTGGAGATTACGCACAACAGGATAGCGGGAAATGGACAGCTAAGGGCTCCATCTGAAGTTTAGTAACAAGCAGATTTCTTAACCCTTCCACCAGTAGTTCTCCCTTCTGTACAAAGGACACTAGTCTTCCGTTACGACGCTCACTATCCTCGCAAGATGAGCCACAGGGACAATCCCTGAAAGGTTCGCCCAACTGCCCATGCCGTGTTCTAGCGTGTGACCTGCCTTCTGAGTGACCCGCAACTCTTCCGGAGCGTGCGAATGTTCCCCCTGTTCTCATTCCAGCGAAACGAGTTACCTTGGTCAATATCAGACGCATTTGATGGAAAATCTATTACTAGATTGAAATATTAGATTAGTTACAAAGAGGTGGGTAACCTACATTGCTGCAAGCTACCCCCTAACCACTCATGTAATCAGTGCAGAATACGGGTGAAAAGTAGACAAGTAAAAGTAAATGAAGCAAGAGAGCCTCGCATGCAAATTCAACTTGTAAACGGGATAAAATGTCAGGAGAGAAGCCCGAAACAGACAGCCGCCTCACAACCACTTCATTACGTAGCAGCTCTTGCACCCTACATCCTCAGTTATTCGTTGGATGTGTCCCAGTGTCTGTCTTCCTCAACAGTTTTTACCCTCTACAACGTCCTCTAGTATCATCGAGGTTATTCCCTGATGTCTTAACACGTGCCCCACCATCGTGTCCCTTCTTCTTGTCACTGTTTTTCATACATTCCTTTCTTCGTCAATTCTGTGCAGAAGATCCGCATTCCTTATTCTTATCAGGCCAGGTAATTTTCAAAATTCATCCGTAACACTACATCTCAAACGCTTCGATTCTCCTCTGTTCTGGTTTCCTCCACTGTCCATGACTCAGCAGAATGTTATGCTCCAAGCGTTCGGTCTTAGTAACTTCTCTATTAAATTAAAGCCTGTGTTCGACAGTCTGCTTTTTATGTCCTCCTTGCTCCGATTCTCAAGCGTTATTATGCTGCCTAACTACTTCATGATCACTTATTTTCATGTTTGGTTTCTATCTTTTCTCCTTTCTGCTACGCTTCATTAATTTTGTCTTCAGTTTTGTGTCAATCCGCATTCTGCGCGAAGTAGAGTGCTCATTCAGTTTAAGATTTGCTGTAATTCTTCTTCGCTTTCCCTGAGGATAGAAAAGTCATAAGCGAATCTTATCAGCGATATTCTTTCACTCTGAACTTTATTCCCACTCTTGAATCTTTCTTTTATTTCCTTCATTAGGTTTTCGATGTCTAGACTGAACAGTAGGAGCTGCTTCCCCGACTGACACCCATTTTAAAACGAGCACTTCGTTCGTTGTTTAAACACTTCTGCTGGCCACCAGACTCCCCAGACAAGAACATTAATGATGATATCTGGGATGCCGTGCAATATCCTGTTCAGGACAGATCTCCACCCTCTCGTACACTTACGGATTTATGGACAGCCCTGCAGGATTCATGGTGTCCATTTCCTCCAGCACTACTCCAGACATTAGTCGAGTCCATGCCACGTCGTGCTGCCGCACTTCTTCATGCTCGCAGGGGCCCTACACGATATTAGGCAGGTGTACCACGAACAAAGAGTCCATCCGCTCGATACAATTTGAAACGAAACTCGTCCGACAAGACAACATGTTTCCAATCATCAATAGTCCAACGTCGGTGCTGACGGGCCCAGACGAGGCCTAAAAAGCTTTGTGCCGAGCAGTCGTCAAGGGTACACAAATGGGCCTTCGGCTCCAGAACTCCATATAGATGATGTTCCGTTGAATGGTTCGCACGCTGACACTTGTTGATGGCCAAGTACTGAAATCTGTAGCAATTTGCGAAGGGTCGCACTTCCGTCACGCTGAACGAGTCTCTTCAGTCGTCGTTGGTCCCGTTCTTGCAGGATCTTCTTCTGGCCGCAGGGATGTCGGGGATTTATGTTTTACCGGATTCCTGACATTCACGGTACACTTGTGAAATGGTCGTATGGGAAAATCCCTAGTTTATTGTTACCTCGGAGATGCTGTGTCCCAGCGTCTGTGCGCCGACTATAACACCACGTTCAAACTCACTCACTTTTCGATAACCTGCCATTGTTGCAGCAGTAACATATCTAGCAACTGCGCCAGACAATTGTTGTCTTACACAGGTGTTGCTGACCGCAGAGACATATTCTGCCTGTTTATACATCCCTGTATTTGAATACGCTTGCCTATACCAGTTTCTTTGGCGCATCGGCGTATATTGTACCCTCTTCTACGACGATAGCCAGTTAATTCTGATGATGGCTTTGTAAGCGAAAACCGGTAAACGAAATAAATTAATTTCGTACAATATACGCCACATTCTGCTTTGCATAATAATTATAAAGTTATCCTAGGAAGAAGCGAAAGACGCAGCAGTTAATACTAGGAAGACAATAGTCAGTCAACAGTTTCATAGCACAAGCGCCTTCTGTGCCGCACCATAATGATATGAATGTGGATGCGATATTAGGATTGAGGATGAAAATTACGTACTACCTGTCTTTGCAATAGCACTGAGAAACAAAATGGTCCGTGAATCCGCGAGAAATACCTCCAGGGTAGCAGTATAACAATACTAATACGTGATTGTCGCAGGACCTTGCAGGGAACTAAGTGCACGATTTACGACAATCTGCGTGTATTTCTCTCTCTTTCTCGTCCCTATTACTTCTTTCTTTTAATTTTTTCCGGCCACCCAGTGAGAAGCGATATAATTCATCCTGCATCAGCGCGCGAAACGCCATGGAGCTATCAATACGGATTAAAAGGGAGCCCACAGAAGGACCGGACAATGAGCTTTAGAAAGAACGGATGAGCGTGGCAACTCGGCAGCAGGGCAGACAAAAGAAACAGTGAAGCAATAAACGCGGTGTCTCAGCTCTTCTGCGAAGGTGGGCGGTTGCGCGAGGAGGGGGAAGGGGGGGGGGAGGGCACCCACACCGCGTCTAGACGCCGACCATGTACCTACACGTGAACCTCAGATGAGGCCGGCCACAAGGTAGCACGTACAGTGCTCTCACATGCCGAGTAATTCTTGTAATTAAGTAAAAACTGTTACTAGTCATTGTTAATAATGCTACTTATTAAGAACGATCAGCGCCGTTACCGATTTCGATCCTACAGTTTCGTTATCAGACGGCTGTTCACGTCCACAATCACATGTAGCTTATGGTACACATACAAAGATGACTGAATGTCCTTATACTGATATTGCTTGGGGTGGTGCTGCCGTTCAGCATCGTTCAGAGGTTTTAAAATCCATGCTGTAGGAAATGACAGCAGTTACAAATGCTCCTGAAGATGTTTCTCTCTTCTGTATTTTTTCCCCAGTCATAATCGGAACTGTATTCGCACTCTAGAGACCAGTCATCATCACATACTGTCAACATTGGCACGAAAGAGCCTTGGCCTTCTTTAGAAGCTTATTCCATGCCGTCCTGTTTAGTACCAAACTCCTCGCACTATTAATTTCAATTTTCCTTATGTCCTGTCTGACATTTTCCTTCCACCTAAGCTTTGGTCTTCCATCTCTCTTGGTCCCTTCAGGCACTGCACTGTATACCTCCTCAGTCAATCTTGGCTTTCGGTACACATCCTGCCTATTTTAGCTTTTTAATTTTCACGTAACTGACAATGTCTCCATTACTAAATAGATTACTCTAAAACAAGACGACGCGTCATCACGAAGGAATTACCCGAATGGGACGGAAATCGGTAGATGTGACGTACATATACAGGCAAACAAATGATTCCAATTTCGGGCATTATCTTGCTGAAACGTATCCCAGCATAGCTTGCCTCTAAGGACAACAAAACAGATAGATATGGACGATGCACCGCTGTGCTGTAAGGGTAGCCGGATAACGACCAAAGGGGTCCGTCCTGCTATGAAAAGAAATGGCGGCCCAGACAATCACTTGTAAATGGAGGGCGACAGTCAGGTTGGTGTCCCAGCGCTGTCCAGGGCGTCTCCAAACACGTCTGCATTTGTCATCGGGGCTGAAGCCGAAGCCAAGACAATTCTACTCCAGTCATTGAGATTCCAGGCCGAATGTCCCGCCACTGTTAACAGGCTTGCTGGTCTACAGAGGTCAATGGTACTCGGCGCAAGTAGAGTGATGATTTGTTAACGACCCTGTTTGGGGAACGTATGTTGACGGCGGCCACTCTAAAACATCATACATCGTAACTTTAGTGTCCCTGAAGACCAGCACAGATTTCAGATGGGTTGGGTTGGGTTGTTTGGGGAAGAGATCAAACAGCGAGGTCATCGGTCTCATTGGTTTAGGGAAGGATGGGGAAGGAAGTCGGCCGCGCCCTTTCAAAGGCATTTGCCTGAAGCGATTTAGAGAAATCACAGAAAACCTAACTCAGGATGGCCGGACGCGAGATTGAACCGTCGTCCTCCCGAATGCGAGTCCAGTGTGATAACCACTCCGCCACCTCGCTCGGTAGGTTTCAGATTTTTTCTGAGGCCACGGTAACACTTGTTGGCGAACAATATTCGTACTTGGATGTCAGAGCTATATTTTTCTTGCAGGTTACTTGTGATCCAATGTACGTGAAACTATGCACGACAGCATACGAGCCAGTTCCTATGAATGGGAGTCGATTACAACAATCTTTTTTAGTTATAGGCATATGCACTTAGGTGACAAAAGTATGGTATCGAATGCACATACACAAATTGCGGTAGTAGCGCGTACACGAGGTATAAAATGGCGGGAGTGGCGGAGCTGCCATTTGCACCTCCGGTGGTTCATGTGAAAATGTTTCCGACGTGATTGTGGCCCCACGCCGCGCGGAATTAGCCGAGCGGTCTTAGGTGCTGCAGTCATGGACTGTGCGGCTAGTCCCGGCGGAGGTTCGAGTCCTCCCTCGGGCATGGGTGTGTGTGTTTGTCCTTAGGATACTTTAGGTCAAGTAATGTGTAAGGTTAGGGACTGATGACCTTAGCAGTTGAGTCCCATAAGATTTCACACTTTTTTTTTCAAACACTGCGAGAAATAACCACAGGAATCATTGTCGGAATTACGAGAAACGTAGGGCAGTGCGGCGAAATCTGGCGTTAGTAGACTACGGCGGCAGACGACTGACGCGAGTCCCTTTGCTAGTAGTACGACATCGCCTGCAGCGCCTCTCCTGGGCTTCTGATTATGTGGGTTGGACGCTAGACAACTTAAAAACCGTGGCCACCTCATATGAGTTCCCATTTCAGTTGGTAGGTATCGAGCGTGGCTCCGTAAGGGTGCTAGCTGCGTTGACATGGAATGACTGGATCCTCTGATCCAACTGAGCAGATCACTGACTGGAAATGTTTATGTTCGGCATCTTGGAGACCATATGCAGCCACTCATGGTATTCACGTTCCCAGACAATGATGAAATTACTGTGGTTGACAATGCGCCATGTCACTGAGCCACAATTGTTCGTGATAGGTTTGAAGAAAATTCTCGACAACTCGACCGAATGACTTGGCATGCCAGATCGCCCGACGTGAATCCCGTCGAACATTTATGGGACAAAATTGAGAGGTCAGTTCGTGGACAAAATCCTGCAGCGGCAACACTTTCACAATTATGGATGGCTATAAGGGCAGCATGGCTCAATACTTCTGCAGCGACTTATTGAGTCCATGCCACGTCGAATTACTGCACTCCGCCGCGCAAAAGGTGGTCTGAAACGACATTAGGAGGCACCCCATGAGTTTTGTCACCCCAGTGACTTAGTCCACACCATACACACCTACATACCATACCGTTGGTCAGCTTCCTCTGGCACGGCTATTTCATAACCGGCAACGAGCGACACGGCCCTATGGGATTCGCGCACAGGATCGCCCCTCTGCGATGGATATGGCTGGTCTTCATGTTTTCCGTCGCGGTTGGAGCAGATTTCCACCTTGGCTCCTCCGGAGACCCAGAATTATTTTAGATTTGACTAATTTTAATAAAGATAGTACACCAGATTTTACATTCCACTCTGTTTTTTAACATTTTAGATGCCCATCACGGTTTTACCGTCGTTTACACTGATGGCTCCAAACAGGAGAATTTCCTTGGTTGTTCTGTAGTGTTCCCTGATCATGTTACCCGGATTCGCCTCCCTGATGAATATACCGTTTTCGCAGCGGAGCTCCACGCATTCCTGAAGGCATTGGTGCGGATGAATCGTGTTCGGAGCAATCGATTTCTCATCTGCTCCGATTCTCTTAGTGCCTGACAATCACTGCAGAATCTGTACCCAACTGAGGAGATGGTCCAGCTGATAAATGACCAACCGTACTTGCTCCAGCGGCAGGGTAAGTACATGTCCTACTGCTGGGTGCCTGGTCATGTAGGAATATGGGGCAATGAACAGGCCGATCGGGCTGCCAAGGAGGCGTGCAGAGAGCTGGATGTGGTCCAGTGTCCTTTTCTCTTGCAGTCTGTCGTTTCTACACTCCACAAGAAGTGCATGGAGTTGTGGGAGGAAGAATGGCTGGCGGTGACGGCCAATGAACTGCGTTTGGTGAAGTTAACAACTCGGCCGTAGCGTTCCTCCTGCCGGTTGCTCAGGCGGGAGGAAGTGACCCTCACGCGTCTTCGGATTGGGCACTGTCCTCTCACACATAGCTTTCTCTTACGGCGGGAGGATCCCCTGTTTTGTTATTGCTTGTGGTGTGCACCTCTCTGTCCGGCATATTTTAAGCCAGAAGCACAAGTTGATGGGGATCTGCCTGTGTTTTAGCTAATGATGAGACGTGTGTGTCTAGGGTCTTAACGTTTTGTGATGTGTCTGGACTCTGGCCTAAACTTTTAGGCTGGAGGTTCAAAATGGCTCTGAGCACTATGGGACTTAACTTCTGAGGTCATCAGTCCCCTAGAACTTAGAACTACTTAAACCTAACTAACCTAAGGACAGCGCACACATCCATACCCGAGGCAGGATTCGAACCTGCGACCGTAGCGGTCGCGCGGTTCCAGACTGTAGCGCCTAGAACCGCTCGGTCACACCGGCCGGCTAGGCTGGAGGTTTTAGTGTATTTCAAAGTGCCTGGCTCCTCCCTTTTTTCCTTGCGATCTGCCAGCCATTTCCATCTGCTATATTGTTTTAGCTCCCTCTACCACTTTCTTCCTGTGTTGTCCATGTTTTCTTCTGGCAGCTTTCTCCATCCCACGCTTCGGTGTAGGTAGGCACATATTTTTCCAAGCTTGTTACCTGTGTTTTACGTTCTGTTTTATCTTACTGTTCTGAGTCTGCCGGCCGGTGTGGCCGAGCGGTTCTAGGCGCTTCAGTCTGTAACCGCGCAACCGCTACGGTCGCAGGTTCGAATCCTGCCTCGGGCATGGATGTGTGTGATGTCCTTAGGCTAGTTAGGTTTAAGTAGTTCTAAGTTCTAGGGGACTGATGACCTCAGATGTTAAGTCCCACAGTGCTCAGAGCCATTTGTTCTGAGTCTTTTCTTGACACCCGTCTCAATCTGTTACTGAGCGAGCGCTGAAGACCTTGCCGTCGTGCGCCCATACAAGCCTCTCCATCCATCCATCCATTCATCCAGTGTACTTAGTTTTTCCTTTACTAGGTTTGTCTTTCTAGCAGCTCTTTCACGACTTGTACAGGCTTCCACGAGAATTCTCGTCGTCCATACACTAACATCTACTGCATACGCCAGCACCGTAACTGATTTTTGCAGCACACAACCTTGTATTGATTGTCTCATCTCTTACAACTTTTCCAAGGATGCCCTACAGAATCGTTCAGGGCTTTGGACAGTCCTTACCACAAACAACCGCAGATGGTAGAACTGCTCGTGGAGACATTCGAATGTCGTCTAATTTCATTCCAAACCTAATCGGAACCAACAGGGAGTGAAAATAAAATACCTCTTTACATTTTCGCCTAACCCTCGCTTAATATCCCGTCTACTCGTATCTCGTCTCCCCGAACAATCCCTGCATACCTCTTTTCTTTCCTTCTTTTTCTTGAGCGGCCCTCTGGGAGACGTGCCAAAGAAACGGACTTTTTGGGATGTGAACGGCCGCGGTTCTGTCCCTCGGTGTGTGCGTGTGTGTAGAGAGACAGACCGGGTGCTGGCAGCGGAGCGCGACCTTGGGCGGCCGCTGCCGCTGATTTGCATTCAGAGGTGGTCAGTGGGCGCCGCGCCGTACAGCACACGAGACGCTACCTGGCGCTGGCGCACCGTCTCCAGCAACGGCGAGAAACTCGGCGGCACACTTGTGCACCGTGCACGCCTCGATACGGGCTTCTCTCGCCCAACTAGGGCAGACACACGCGGCAGGCACACACGTTTCATTAACACCACTGCTTACCCTCTGCCAGCTTGACAAAAAAATGGCTCTGAGCACTATGGGACTTAACACCTGAGGTCATCAGTCCCTAAGAACTTAGAACTACTTAAACCTAACTAACCTAAGGACATCACACACATCCATGCCCGAGGCAGGGTTCGAACCTGCGACCGTAGCTCAAAAATGGTTCAAATGGCTCTGAGCACTATGGGACTCAACTGCTGAGGTCATTAGTCCCCTAGAACTTAGAACTAGTTAAACCTAACTAACCTAAGGACATCACAAACATCCATGCCCGAGGCAGGATTCGAACCTGCGACCGTAGCGGTCTTGCGGTTCCAGACTGCAGCGCCTTTAACCGCACGGCCACTTCGGCCGGCTGCGACCGTAGCAGTCGCGCGGTTCCAAACTGTAGCGCCTAGAACCGCTTGGCCACCCCGGCCGGCCCAGCTTGACAATAGCGATAATTTTTACTTCTACTTCCCTTCAGAATGCACAGGTGAAACTCTCATGTTGGTTTAGCTAGGCCGGCCGGAGTGGCCGTGCGGTTCTAGACGCTACAGTCTGGAGCCGAGCGACCGCTACGGTCGCAGGTTCGAATCCTGCCTCGGGCATGGATGTGTGTGATGTCCTTAGGTTAGGTTTAATTAGTTCTAAGCTCTAGGCGACTGATGACCTCAGAAGTTAAGTCGCATAGTGCTCAGAGCCATTTGAACCATTTTTGGTTTAGCTAGTTATACTCTACTGTGACAAAAGTCAAGGATTACCTCCTCCCAATATCGTTTCGGACATCCTTTTGCCCGACGTAGTGCAATAACTCGAAGTGGCAAGTACACTGCAGTAATATTGGAGCCATACCGCCTCTACAGCCGTCCGTAATTTGAAAGTGTTGCCGGTGCAGTATTTTGTGCACGAACTGAACTCGCGATTATGTCGCATAAATAAGAAGAGATAGAGAAGGTCCAACGGAGAGCAGCGCCCTTCGTTACAGGATCATTCAGTAATCGCGAAAGCGTTACGGAGATGATAGATAAACTCCAGTGGAAGACTCTGCAGGAGAGACGCTCAGTAGCTCGGTACGGGCTTTTGTTGAAGTTTCGAGAACATACCTTCACCGAAGAGTCAAGCTGTATATTGCTCCCTCCTTCGTATATCTCGCGAAGAGACCATGAGGATAAAATCAGAGAGATTAGAGCCCACACAGAAGCATACCGACAAACCTTCTTTCCACGAACAATACGAGATTGGAATAGAGGGGAGAACCGATAGATGTACTGAAGGTACCCTCCGCCACACACCTTCAGGTGGCTTGCGGAGTATGGATGTAGATGTAGAGATGTAGATAAAATGTTCTCGGGTTTCCAACCGCGTCAACTGCTTAATACTACACGAGCTTTCGGACAAGCACTCCTTGGCCATTGTCGAGTGTTACGACTGCCAGTGGGCTGTTGGTGCGCCTTTATATACGCTAGCTGCCGGCTGTGACGTCACTGGTGTCCGTGACATTGCCATATATGGGCATGTTTTGAGTCAGCGTTCGATGTGCCCTCTTCGCTGGGTCCCACGCAGCGCCGAGCTGCAAGCACCGTCTCTATTCAGGGTGTTTGCGGTAATTTTTATTTCAATAGCTTGCTTTATTAACCCTTTCGTGAGCCGTGGGAAACATGCTTCCCACTACAATGAACTCGCTCCTAGTCCCGTGGGATTCACAGTTCCCACCTCTGTAAGGTGTTACCACCTAGTGAACAGTATAGGGTACTACTTCCAATCGGACGTTCCCGCCGTTTTTGCAGTACCTTCGCGCAGAGGCATTGTATAGCTGAGTGTTGCTCTGTAGACTAGCCTTTCAGTGCTGTTTGCGTGACGTTTTGTAATTTTTTCCTCAAAGCTATAGTATACGCTAAATACTTTTGATTTACCCAAATTTATGAAAGAGCACGTGAAATTGGAACGAGGAGAATTCCAAACAAAAGGAGCCATTTCTGCAGTAAAATGGATGGATAATCATCCAGTCACTTTGCTGTCCTCAATTAATGACCCATGAGAAACAGCCACAGTGAAAAGGAAAAACAAGGATGGTAATAGTACAGAGATTTCTTGTCCTGAAATTGTGGCAGAATACAACAAAATAATGGGTGGTGTCGATAAGTTTGATCAATTACGAGAAAGGTATGCTATTGGCAGACGTTCTGTAAAATGAGGGCACAGAATATTTTATTTCCTGGTGGATGTTGCTGCAGTGAACAGTTTTATCCTGTGGAAAATAAGTAAAAGAGAAAGTGTACAGCGTGATCAGCTCACATACAGCATCCATCTAGCCAGACTATTGATCGGTGGCTTCTCATCCCAAAAAAGGCGTGGACAAAAACCTTTCTGGCAAAAGGGTAAAGTACCTGCAGATTTTCGTCATGTGGCTGTAGGGGAGCATCAACCCATTTTAGGAGAAACCTACTGGACGTGCCGTCATTGTAGTACAAAAGATGCCGTCATTGTAGTACAAAAGCTGTGTTTGTACATATTGTCAAATACCACTGTGCATAGACCCATGTTTCAGAAAATTTGATGCCAAGTAATTGTGAACAATCGTTGTAACAAGAGAAGTAAATTTACCAAATAAATATGACATATATTGAAAAAATTGTTTTTGTCATTTAACTCCAAGGAAGGGCAGTTGGAGCAAATTTGATATTCTGTATGATAAATATACCGATCTGTTAACTACTATCTGCTCTCCATTCATTACAAAAAACTGCTCAATAATTTTGCACACAAAAGGGTTAAACTGTTCCAGAATCCGTTAGTGCGAGCCACGACAGAGGTATCGTCAAATTTTATGTGGTGACCGTTTTCTAACGCATGCTCAGCTAACGCAGATTTCTCTGGATAGCGTAGGAGATAATACCTCTCATGCTCTTTCCTGCGATATTCCACAGTGCGCACTGTTTGTCACTTCTGGCCACACTCACAAGATATTTCGTAGACTCCAGGTGTTCTGAGACCTACTGCGTCTTTAACTGGTCTCAGTAATTGACGGATTTTCCTTGGAGGCCTGAAGATTGATTTGATAACAGGCGGCTTATCTTGCCCTACACAGAGCTACAGAATGGCAGCAAAGCAAGTTTTTTTCCTGCTCTTCGTCGGCGGTCTTATTCTGATATTTCCCAGAAATCACTTCTTTCAATTTGTGGGCGCTGTAGCCTTTATTCTTGAAAACCTTGCGTAGCTGGCTCAGTTCATGTGGCAGGTTATCGTCGTCTGATATTACTCTTTATTCAATGTTACATTTTATTCAGTGTTACCGCCGCGAGACTCTGCATTCATACATGTGCCATAAATGTTCGATGGGATTCATGTCGGGTGATCTTGGCGACCAAATCATTTGCTCGAACTGTCCTGAATGTTCTTCAAACCAGTCGCGAACAATAGTGGCCCAGTGACATGGTGCACTGTCATTCATACAGATTCCATTGTTGCTTGTAAACATAAAGTCCATGAATGGCAGCAAATGGTCTACAAATAGCCGAACATAACCCTGTCCACTCAATGATCGGTTCAGTTGGACCAGAGAACCCAGTCATTTCCATGGAAACACCATATCATTATGGATCCACCACCGAAATGCACAGTGGCTTCTTGACAACTTGTGTCCATGGCTTCGTGGGGTCTGTGCCACACTCTATTTCACTTTATTTCACATACAACAACGTTCTATGACATAATCATATCTAGTTTTGGTCTACAATACCCATGTTCAGATGTTACTAACTGTATTAGGCCACGTTTGCTGTATGCAGTCTGCTTGAATGGGAAAGAAACAAGAGAGAAAGCATGCGTTTACAATACATATGGAAACTGGATATACATCCTAATATCCTCCTCTCCTCCGAGTCTGTTCATCTTCCTCTCACCCTTCTTCTGCTTCCTCCCTCCCCCCTCCCACCTCTGTCTACCATCTTCTCCTCCTCCCCCCCCCTCTCTCTCTCTCTCGCTCTCCTCCTCTCCCCTCCTCTCACCATTTCCTCCCCTTCCCGTTTTCTATGTCCATTTTCTCCTACTCCTCTGTCCATCTCCTCTTCCCTCCTTTCTCTGAGCTTGTTTATTGTTATTACAAATTCAGATTCCGTAGCAGTATTCTAACCACGAACCAATAAACCATAAATACCTTTCTGTTTGCTAACAACGTATCACCATCGTACAGCTGGTGTTAGACAGTGGATGGTTTATCACCTATATTGTTAAAGTAGAAAAAGTTGGAAGGATCTGGAATTTGGTGCTAAAGAATCACAAAAGTGAATCAATAATTCTAGGAAGGAAAACGAAATGAAATTAAGGTAATCTGCCGGGCTTTTGTAGACGATTTTGCAATACTCTCGGAAAATTTGATTCACGTACTCGGCTGGTTGGCTGGTTGATTTGGGGCAGAGGACCAAACAGCGAGGTCATTGGTCCCATCGGATTAGGGGAGGATGGGGAAGGAAGTCGGCCGTGCCCTGTCAAAGGAACCATCCCGGGATCTGCATGAAGCGATTTAGGGAAATCACGGAAAACCTAAATCAGGTTGGCTGGAGGCGGTTTTGAATCGAAGTCCTCCCGAACGCGAGTCCAGTGTGCTAACTAATACGCCACCTCGCTCGATCAGAAAATTTGCCAGACACAGTTACTCAAATAAATCATCTGGAAGAAATAGCAAATACAGCTGGTTTCAGAATTTCAGCTGAAAAAATCAGAAGTCATAACAAACTTAAAAGAATGCACCAAAACTCATGTAAACACAGCTAGATAATGTAGGGCGAGTAAGTAAACTGAAGAATCTTCGAGAAACTGTGCAACAGAATGGACTCCAAAAATTAGCAGCAGATGTAAGAGTTAACAAAGACCCGCCAGGGTAGCCGAGAGCGCTAACGCGCTGCTTCCTGAACTCGGGTAAGCGAGCCGGCCCCGGATCGAAACCGCCCGGCGGATTAACGACGAGGGACGGTATGCTGGCCAGCCTGGGTGTGGTTTTTAGGCGGTTTTCCACATCCCACTAGGTGAATACCGGGCTGGTGCCCAATTTCCGCCTCAGTTACACGACTCATAGACATTTGAAAACGCTCGCACTATTTCATGACTTACACTAGACGCAGACACTGCTTCCGTCCCGGGGGGTTCGGGGTGGCGTCAAGAAGGGCATCCGGCCACCCTCTGCAATTAACACTGCCAAATCCGTACTAAAACGTGCCGACTCCGCGTTGGAGCTGGACAAAGGCCCCAGGAAAGAAGAAGATGTAAGAGTTAACAGAATGAAAGAGCATATGGTTTAACAAGAATACTTACAAGAAATGCATATCTAGAAAACCAAACTCGAAAACTTTACCATAATGGAACGACAAGATTGTTTATATCCATGTGAATGCCTAAAAACCAACTATAAGCTGGAAAGAATATAGGTACTTGAAAGAAGGATAGTTATAAAAATAACAGCTGCAATAAAAACTACAGATGGTTGGAAAATGAGAAATAGTGAGAAGATCTTCAAAAATATAGAGAAAATATGAGAAGTAATGGTTAAAAGAAGATTAATATTTTCTGGACACAACCATCCAATGAATGAGAACACGTTCACGAGACAAATATTTCTGTATTTCTGGAAAAAGAAATCGACAATATCATGGATTACAGAAATAAGGAAAGATTTAGAAAGCAACAACGTCAAAGAATCGTAAATAACAGATAGAAATATTTTCAAGAATAAAATGCTAAATTCAGAAGGGTTTCAATGGAGAAGATACAATACATTCTAACAACGTGGACAGAAGAAAGGAAAAAAAAACAACATCGGTAGAAAATTAATGAGCACTGGAAAAATAGAAAACAACAAGGAAAGAAGAGGAATGGACGTTGTTACGTGATCCTGGTAGGTCAATTTGGAAAAAAAGTTAATAAAAATAGGAATCAAAAACACGCCCTTATTACAATTCAAAGTTGTGCCAAAATGTCAAAGCAATCGGTCAAGAACTTCCGGAGATTAACAATTTTGAAGAAACCAACATTTACATTTTTATTTATATAAATTAGTCAACAGCCGCATTTGCATCATCAAACGTTGAGTTTCACTGTATCATAGACTGTGATTGTAATCGAAATAAATGGAAGTTGAGAATCACATAGGAGTGTTCTCTCGACCGGTTGGACAGCGCCCTCGTGAAGCAGGAAGCCGTGCCTTGGCCGCGGTGCGGCCAGCTGATCCGGAACATATTCGCGAGGTGGTCTGGGGTGAGCCGGATCTCTTGAGCGATGCAAGTGGGTCCCATTGTGGGGACTGGACGGCGGCCCTGCTGGAAAGAGGCGGCGGAAGCGGGCCAGAACGGCCAACTGCGCGGCTTCAGCAGGTTTTCTGGCGGAGCGAGCGCATCTCGTTGCTCTCGAAAGGTACCCAGTGCACGCGGCGCAGCGCCACGCGCTGTTTCCGCGACTACATTCTAGCGAGTGAACCGACAGCAACGGCATTAAATCCTGGGGTGCTGAAAGCTGTTCCCACATTATGGACTCGGATCTGTCTTAACACTGCACAACGTTGTTGACAGAACAGTTATGTAGCACTAACCCACTCACCAACGATTCTTTAAAGAACTATAACACTATGCATAAAACTGCTTGAAATATACAAGGGTTGACAAAAATATGGAAGCACTGTGAGAAATCCATCCAAATGATTAATTATGATTTCTTTGTAGAGAAGCTAAACGGTCAACATTGGTATCTGTTCTTTCGGAACAGTTACTATCTTCATATAGCCCCAGTCACTGACCTCAGCCAACCGGTGTGGACGTGCGGTTCTAGGCGCTTCAGTCTGGAACCGCGTGACCGCTACGTTGGTTGTTTGGGGAAGGAGACCAGACAGCGAGGTCATCGGTCTCATCGGATTAGGGAAGGACGGGGAAGGAAGTCGGCCGTGCCCTTTGAAAGGAACCATCCCGGCATTTGCCTGGAGCGATTTAGGGAAATCACGGAAAACCTAAATCAGGATGGCCGGAAGCGGGATTGAACCGTCGTGACCGCTACGGTCGCAGGTTCAAATCCTGCCTCTGGCATGGATGTGTGTGTTGTCCTTAGGTTAGTTAGGTTTAATTAGTTCTAAGTTCTGGGCGACTGATGACCTCAGAAGTTAAATCGCATAGTGCTCAGAGCCATTTGAACTGACGTCCTCCTGTGCGAATGCGCACACTTTGCGCGAACTCTTACGGGAATCGTCACCTTAGTTGGCGCGAGTAATGAGTGAATGGGCAAATATCCTTAAGGAACATTACGAATGTAGGTTTTGAACAGTTGGGAATGTGGGTCTCACAAGAAGCGTGCAAGGGATAAGTCCCTGCAGTCGCGCTATCCTCTCTGCCCTCGGTGGCTCAGATGGATAGAGCGTCTGCGTGTATGATCCCAGGTTCGAGTCCCGGTCGGGGCACACATTTTCAGCTGTCCCCATTGAGGTATATCAACAAGATCTGTTGGCAGCTGAGGGTTTCGATTAATTATCAGATGATGCAACACTTCTGGGTTTCACCATTGCAGCACCTCACTCTGTCGAAAAACTGGTGGCAACGGTCTCATGAAAGGTGGAGATATGACAGTAGAAAGCACAAAAGTGTATCTGAGGACGCCTTTATCAGCTGATTATGTTTCTGGTGATGGTGGTGCAGATGCTGATGTTGTTGTTGTTGTTGTTGTTGTTGTTGGTGGTGGTGGTGGTGGTGATGCTTGCGGTAGTGCTAATGTCGGTGGTGACTGTGGTCTTCTGTTTATAACGATGAAAATGTTGATGATGCTGCTGGTGATTATTATGCTGATGGTTCAAATGGCTCTGAGCACTATGGGACTCAACTGCTGAGGTCATTAGTCCCCTAGAACTTAGAACTAGTTAAACCTAACTAACCTAAGGGCATCACAAACATCCATGCCCGAGGCAGGAGTCGAACCTGCGACCGTAGCGGTCTTGCGGTTCCAGACTGCAGCGCCTTTAACCGCACGGCCACTTCGGCCGGCTGCAGATGCTGATGGTGATATTTATGGTGTAGATAACATTGATGCTTGTGGTGATGTTGACAGTCTTGGTTGGTGGCAATGGTGTTGATGTTGGTGGCAGTGATGTTTACACTGGTGCCAGTGATGTTGGTGATAATGATGTTGATGCTCGTGGTGGTGTAACGTTGATGGTGGTCATTTTGCTGGTGGTGGTTGTGCTGCTGGTTGTGCTCTGAGATCGTTGGTCTGCAATGCTTGCCCTCACTGCTACTACATCCCAAAAGGGGTGCCAGCAGTGCTACGCCAAGCGATGATGTGTGCGCCCAGAGAGCGCAGGGCTGGCGGCCTTGCAGCTGGCCCGGCGCCTCGTGGGCTGCCCCAGCAGCCCAGGAGCGTTGCCCCAGCTGGCACGCTGGCCCGTATCACCTGCCTACATCTGCTCTCATTACGGCGACAGTCTGGCACCAGGCCGCTGCTCACTACACACTGCTCCACAACCGGCTGTGAACACAACACGGCGCAGGCGCACTGTGCGGCCAGGCGGCAGATCGTGGCGGAAAAAGCAGTTTTTCGTGGCGTGCCAAGGCCGGCACGCCGCCAATGTAGTCGGGTTGGAGCAGTCGCCTGCAAAACCTGGGGGCCGCGAAACAGCTCTGCCCGAACAGCTACGTTACTGTAATATGCGGTACGGAGTAATGGTGACGTCTGGGCTCTAGCGGTATCACAGACACGGCAACCATTAACAAAGAGACAGTAAGAAAAATTTTGCCTGTCGCCTCTCCACCAGAGGGGCAAAATGAGCCGTTTTTGTACGATTACATGATTGCCAAACAACCACTGGAAACAATCACGTCCATTAAAAGTGAGGGACGTTCAATAAATTTCCGTTGAAAAGATACGGAACTTAAAATGGAATATTCCGCTTCAGCCCCTATAGTTTCATGATGTGTCTACAGGTTGTGGCGTTACACATAGCCGTCAAACTGCCCTCTGTAACGAAGGTGCACTCCTAGCAGACAGCTGTCAATGAGTTTCCTTTGGCGGAAAACGAGAGCTTCTCAGATATTCATGGGTGGTTGCAGAATGTCTACGGGGTTCTGGCTGTGAACACAGTGAGTTGTTGGGCAGAGGCGTCTGTCATCAACGCAACAAGGTCGCGCAAACTTGTCCGATCTCCCGTTTTGCCAGCAGCCGCAGAAAGCTGTGACTCCTGCAATGCTGGAACGTGCGGACACACTCATTCGAGGTGAATGACGGATATGGGGAGGTCTATACTTATGTGTTGACCATATTTTTATTTTTCCAACAAGTTGGCACTTATCTCGTGACAGAGAACGTTGGCGTGATACATGTACACTACTGGCCATTAAAATTGCTACACCAAGAAGAAATGCAGATGATAAACGGGTATTCATTGGACAAATACATTATACTAGAACTGACATGTCATTACATTTTCACTCAATTTGGGTGAATAGATCCTGAAAAATCAGTATCCAGAACAAACACCTCTGGCCGTAATAACAGCCTTGATACGCCGGGGCATTGAGTCAAACAGAAGAGCTTGGATGGCGTGTACAGGTACAGCTGCCCATGCAGCTTCAACAGGATACCACAGAGTAGTGACTGGCGTATTGTGACGAGCCAGTTGCTCGGCCATCATTGACCAGGCGTTTTCAGTTGGTGAGAGATCTGAAGAATGTTCTGGCCAGGGCAGCAGTCGAACATTTTCTGTATCCAGAAAGGCCCGTACAGGACTTGCAACATGCGGTCGTGCATTATCCAGCTGAAATGTAGGGTTTCGCAGGGATCGAATGAAGGGTAGAGCCACTGGTCGTAACACATCTGAAATGTAACGTCAACTGTTCAAAGTGCCGTCAATGCGAACAAGAGGTGACCGAGACGTGTAACCAATGGCACCCCATACCAACACGCCGGGTGAAATGCCAGTATGGCGATGACGAATACACGCTTCCAATGTGCGTTCACCGCGATGTCGCCAAACACGGATGCGACCATCGTGATGCTGCAAACAGAACATGGATTCATCCGAAAAAATGACGTTTTGCCATTCGTGCACCCAGGTTCTTCGTTGAGTACACCATCGCAGGCGCTGCTGTCTGTGATGCAGCGTCAAGGGTAACCGCAACCACGGTCTCCGAGCTGATAGTCCATGCTACTGCAAACGTCGTCGAACTGTTCGTGAAGATGGTTGTCGTCTTGCAAACGTCCCCATCTGTTGACTCAGGGATCGAGACGTGGCTGCACGATCCGTTACAGCCATGCGGATAAGATGCCTGTAACCCACCGATTCCATATTCTGCTAACAGTCATTGGATCTCGACCAACGCGAGCAGCAATGTCGCGATACGATATACCGCAATCGCGATAGGGTACAATCCGACCTTTATCAAAGTCGGAAACGTAATGGTACGTATTTCTCCTCCTTACACAAGGCATCACAACAACGTTTCACCACGCAACGCCGGTCAACTGCTGTTTGTGTATGAGAAATCGGTTGGAAACTTTCCTCATGTCAGCACGTTGTAGGTGTCGCCACCGGCGCCAACCTTGTGTGAATGCTCTGAAAAGCTAATCATTTGCATATCACAGCATCTCCCTGTCGGTTACATTTCGCGTCTGTAGCACGTTATCTTCGTGGTGCAAAAATTGTAATGGCCAATAGTGTATCTAATGAACAATTTATATGACTGATTAACACTGTCTTTGCAGATGACGGAAAGCCAAAACGGGTAAGGTTGTTGGGAAAATAGTGTGATCAAGACATAAGGAAGGTTCAACGAAATAGCCGCGTCGTCTCAGAGCATTTTCATGCAAACTGCAGCAAGGCGGAGGTTACTGATGCCGCAAGGCGTTGGCTCCAAAGTCGACAATTAGAATGGTGGATTGGTACCATGCGGGCATACAGGCCTTCCCAGCAAGGTGAAGAAGGCTGCCGCATTGAACACAGACTGTGTTTAAAAAAAAGTACGGTTTTGTAGCCAAAAGAGAGGGGAATAATGCGAGGTATTGGAATCCTGAATAAAATCAACCTTTTAGGGAAAAAATTTATTGCATTATTTATCGAGCACCCCATGTATTTGGGAGTACTACGAACATAAGGTGCGATTTGAACTGGGACAACCACATAAAACTAATCGTACAAAAAGTAGATCCCATAATGAGATTCCCTGGATTTTTCCTAAAGAAATTTAATTCATCCAAAATACTTTCACCCATTCTTTAGCATTGGTCCTTAGTCTGGGACACTTACCAAGTGAGACAGGTGGAGGAAATGGAGCAGATGCTAAGTAGAAGAGCGATTTCCATTGTAGGTTCGTTAAGCAAGTGCGAAAGCGTTACAGAGATGCTCATCTAGCTCCACTGTCAGACGCCACGAAAGAGGCGTTGTGCATCGAGGTGTGGTTCGCTGCGATTTTACTAATTTAGTGAGCAAAGGTTCCCATAAGAGTCACCGAACATATTGCTCCTTTTACATGTATCTAGCAAAAATACCATGAAGGTAAAATTAGACAGATTCGAGCTCATACAAGGTGTTCTTCCGGCGCACCATTCGCGATTGGAACAGTGAGGTTAGAAAGGGTCAGTGGTAAAGAAGTACCATCCGCCACACACCATGAACTGGCTTGACAGTATGTGTGTGGAACATCAATGTGATATACACTCCGATGCAGAGTAAAATAAACATTGTGGAAATACATTTGAGTCCTTTCCGAGAAGTTGTAGTGACCAGATAAACCAGAATTTCTGTGAGTCAATGAAAAAAGATACCTGGCGTTAGTGATGTCATGAAAGTTGCGCATGTGGCCCAGCTTTATCCTGGAGCGAATGGATTCGTATTTCCTGTCATACAGGACCTCTGCTGTTCTTAATCTAATGAAGCAATTTAGGAAACAATCTGAGCAGCTCTCTTGCATTGTTTGCAGATCATGTAGTCGTTTACAGCCAGAAGATCGAAAGAACTGCAAAATTATTCAGGCAAGATATCTGTATGGTGCAAAAAGTGGCAACGGAACCTAAAAAATAAGGAATACGAGGTCCTTAATATGAGTAATTAAATTTTTTTGTTAAGTTTCGGTTCCACGAAAAATCGTAAAAATTTACAGGTAGACTACTGAAACAAGTGCAGAGGAATTACAATTGCGAACAACTTCAAGTGGAAGTAGCACAGAGAAAATGTTGTGGAAAGGCGAAGCAAAGTCTCTTTTACTGATAGAACATTTAGAAGACGCGACAAATTTAATTAAGGGATTTATGGCACTACAGTTGTGCTTCCTTTTCTAGTGTTAAATTAAGAAGAAGGTCAGCGTTGGCCATAGCATTGA
Source organism: Schistocerca nitens (assembly GCF_023898315.1). NCBI lineage: Eukaryota > Metazoa > Arthropoda > Insecta > Orthoptera > Acrididae > Schistocerca > Schistocerca nitens. The sequence goes on along the minus strand of NC_064622.1, from coordinate 440,137,560 downwards.
TGGTTTATTGATAGCAAAATCGATTTTCAATCACATAGTGATCTTCTTCAGTGCTGGAAGTTAAAAATTTCAGATAGTGATCAGTGAATAAAAACAAAAAACCACAAATACACCTGAGTATAAACCAACTGTTGGAAAGAACATACCTGTGGTGTACAAATTAAACTCACAGACACTGGTGTCAAGTTATGAAATGGCTCTGAGCACTATGGACCTTAACTTTCGAGGTCATCAGTCCCCTAGAACTTAGAACTACTTAAACCTAACTAACCTAAGGACATCACACACATCCATGCCCGAGGCAGGATTCGAACCTGCGACCGTAGCGGTCACGCGGTTCCAGACTGAAGCGCCTAGAACCTCTCGGCCACACCGGCCGGCTATCAAGTTATCAGTAACCAAACCTGAGAAGCGATCACAATAACTGAAGCCGCTGTTTACAGTAACCTATACAGCAGACCTCCGTGTGACAGGGTCTTGGAAAGCCCTCTATGTGGCGTGTGTCACATGAAGACTTAACAATTCTTTATTTGCCAAGAGATTGCCACAAAATACCAAAGTGCACTTGCAAATCATTTATTGAATATTTCAATTTTAAAATTGTACATTAAATAACGCATAGCAAAAAACACGGGGGGGGGGGGGGGGGGGATGCACATCTTAACAACATACGCTGGCGTGTTATTTTCAATTATTTTCAAACAACTTAAAAAACATGTCAGAATAAAAATCAACAGGCGAAGTTATATGGTGTCAGATTACAGAACTAGAAAAGAAGAAAAATATACAAATAACATGACATCAAATATAACAGAATTTATTATAACACAGTAACCGCCATCTGGCGTAGGGAGTCAGAGATATAAAGTTCTTAATTTACGTAAAATATTACATTGAAACCAAGAAGTCAAATACATAAATATAGCAGGTCAAAATGCCATGAAACTCATTACGTGTTATAAAAAGTGTGTTGTTGGGCGGTATGGGATCCTTACCAGACAGGATGCACTGAGGATATCGAAAACGTTCGAAGAAGGGCAGATCGTTTTATCACGAAATAAGGGAGAGAGTGTCAAAGATATTATAAGCGAATTGGAGTGTCAATCATAGGAAGAAAGATTTCTTTGTTATGGCGCGATCTTTTCACGAAATTTGAATCACCAACTCTCTGCTCCGAATGCGAAAATATTTTGTTTACACGCACCTACAGGGTAAGAAATGAGTCTTGATAAAATAAGAGAAGTCAAAGACCACACAGAAAGATTTAGGTGCTCATTTTTTCCCTCGTGATATTCGAGAGTGGAGCGGTAGGGAAATAGTCCGCAAGGGGTCGTATGCGCCGTCTGCCAAAACGCTTCAGTGTGAATCGCAGAGTAATCACGTAGATCTAGTTACGTGAGGCTCCTGGTAGCTTCATGTCGGAGAAGACTGCAGTCTGAGAGCAGAAGGCGACTTGCACAGTAGCGTGCAACGCGCCGGGGCGTTTCCAGCAGTGTTTCCTGGAAGCCGATGTCGCGGATCTCCGACACGCGTCCCTGGCCGCCTGCAGCGGCAAAGCGGCTATAAATGGCGGTCGCGCCCGCTACGTCACACAGGGCGGACACCCACGACAGAACAGCCGCGTCGCTGACTCAGCCCAGACACCGGGAGTCGCCGGTCTGGCGGTCTGGACCACGGCGGAAGACACGGCACAGTACTGTCGGCGAACCGGGGGAGCGGACTAAGTTGTCGGCCTCCACTTCCAAAAACTACAGCCTGTCCTCCAAGGGGCAACCCAAACCGGAGCAGCCATGTACAATACTGTCCTCAAACCGCTGGTTAGCTTCAGGCATTGTACTTGGTATGGTCCTATTGGAGGAAGTATAGTATTTATTGTCTCCTTCCATCTTGGTACTAAATTATCCGGGCGGGTGGTTGGTTGGTGGTTAAAGGACTAAACAGAGAGATCGTAAGCCCCCCAATCAAGCCGTAGTTCATCAGAAGTTAGTATAAATCAGAAATTTTATTGAACTAAGAGCGGTAAAATCGAGGCATTGAAAGCAATATTAATGCCAGACCTGAGAAACAGTTGGGGCGGGACATAGATCATAGTAGAAGAGGTGTCTCCCAGGGCTCATCTGTTTACCTACTCAGTTGTGGAGGGACCCACAATTTAACGTGAATTTCCAACCAACACTACGTCTACCTCTCACGTAGCATGGTGTGCGGTGGAAGGCGCTTCGGGCACCGCAATAAATTTCTCACTTTCCCCGTTCCATCCTCGGATGTTACCTTGGAAGTCCGACTGTCAGGAAGTCTATGTTCCCTGAGTTTATAAGCATCTCAGACACAAACTCGCGCTTTCTGTCCGAACACGTGACAGTTCACGCCGCTCTCCTTTGTATCTTAATTCTTTTTCTTTTTTTCCTGTATCTTGACGGGGTCGCCGTGTTAATTACTGGACTCAGCTCTGTTAATTGCAGTAGGTGGCTGTAAACACTTCCTGCCGTCCCCCCTCCCCCTATTGTACTTGTTTACCCCAGCTGTCTGCGTCTAGTATAAGCCCAAGTGAAAGTGTGACAACACTTTCGCAATGTTTACGAACCGTGTAACTGAGGTTGGAGATGGGCACCAGACCGGTATTCACCTAGCCTGACGGTCAATACTCAAGCAACCGTCGACTATGGATATGTAGCCCATCCACTTGTTTCGCGGGTGAATTGCATTTCCTTATGACTCTACAAAGACTGGCATCTGACTTCCCTACAGCTCCGCTTACATGACCGTTGCACTAGAAATGACCTCTGACGCTCGCTCCGAGATTTTTAAAACTCCTTTCTGTTTCCAGTAACTAACCAACAGTCATGTAACAGAACTATAACAAATCTTCCCAACTATGTACAGGCAATACATTATATTTATTTATTTTGAGGTGCAACTGCCAGTTTCTCTACGAACTGTCGACCGTCTGCAAGTCTTCACGATTCAGCCACATCTCTTTGGTGTTGCAACTTGCTAAGTACAATACATTTCCATACAGTTTTGAAGTTGACCGCCAGATCATTAAATGTATCATGAACAGCAAAGCCTTATAATACACCCACGGGGTAGAGTTCGAACAAAATAACTTTGTCCATATGCAGAAGCGCTTTCTCGTCCCGAGAACTGAGCGAGACCGCATCGTTGTTGCACATACGAGGGACAAGAAGAAGTGTGTTTGGCGGAAGTACTTCATAACCAACTTACGTAAACGTGAAGTGACGCAGTTCGGTATGCCACAAGTCACCACAAAGCATGGCCACGACTGATTTACAGGTCGTCTGTCAAGTTGCCCAGCAAGTTGGAAGCTCGCAACAGGGTCGTTGTTGTGCCGCCATATTTCTTTGTTAAGCTGCGGTTCAAGTATTTTTTGCGGAAAAAGTAACGAAGCTTTGTGTGGACAGGGAGAGCATCCGCTTGTAGCATGCTCACTGTCAGCTACGATTACATGAAAAATTTATCAGGCAAACAGCTAGGCACAAATGGCATAGACAACGGGCGATGGGGACAGAAACTGTACATGGCTTTCTTTAGCGAATTATCGTGACTACTTTCGTATATCACTTTTAACTCGGCACTTTCTCGGCTCGAAGTAATAGTAGAACTCACATCTTTCTTGACACCGATCTTACACATGACAGGAGGAACTTATCGTCCCACCGATAGCCTAGCAGATTGAGGTCAGGTGATGTGAGGTGCCACACAAACACCCTCAATGTCGCGGGATGTTCCTTAAACTGTTCTGACACAATTCGATAACGGTGTGGTGGCGAATTCAGTTACCGAAGGTACATCTGGAGTGAGAGGTGAGGAAGCGAGCGCACACGCTGGAGGATTAGGGGCTCTGTTTCATACCGTGTAAACATTCCCTACACTAGGATACCTCTGGCAGTTTCCATAATAGTGTCCTGTTAGCAAGCAGTACTCACTGCTTCACGGGCTTTACGGCGTACTCATACGCTGTTGTCATTGTGGGCCAAAGTGTACGGTGACTTGGCCAGCCGACTGCGTCCTACATTTAGTCCGTATGCCACAGAGAGGCGATGGTTTCACATGGCACAACCAGAGGTAGCAGATAATGACGACTGTCATGGATACAATGTTTCTCACGACAGTTTCCTCGGGTAGTATTGGTTTTCACACAAGGGAGGTACCGTTGACAGACTCTTGGCGCTGTGGCACTTGAAAATCCCAGCAACCGCGAGATTTTGGCGCTCGGAAGCCCCATGCGTCTGGCAACACCATTCTTGCCGTCCTGTTCTGTAGCAGCCACGCCGACGCCCAGCACACAGTTTGACGACATCCAACTCGCCTGACACTCAGAACTACTCTACCCACCGTGGTGGCAACGCTTTCTCTCCAATGCGACGCTAATTTCCAATTCTTCATGAGTGTACCGCCAGAAGTGACAGTCGCGTTAGGTGCCAAATGAAAACCTACTACACCTACTGAGGAGGAATACCATGCAGTTGCGCGAATGTTTCTGAAGGCTTCAACATAATGTATAGCGGACTTTGCCCGTGATGGTGGCATGTACTGCTTCGAGTTTGTTGGATGATAACTCACTCAAATGTATCTGAAGAGGGCTATTTACAGCTGAATATGGATATGAAAGAATAATAAAAGACCAGTGGGATTGCGACTGAATGCTGTGTTCCTATCCTTCCGTAATTAATCTACAACCGCTGTGCACATCGGTTCCTTAAGTGACCAAAGTTGATTCAGATTACCTTTTCCGTTATTTTCCTAAACCGCACCAGGGCAAATGCCGGGAAGGTTCCTTTGAAAAGACAGTACTGATTTCATTCCCCATCCGTGAAACAATCCCAGTTTGTGATCCATCTTTAATTACCTGGACGTTAAGCCCTTATCTCCCTTCCTTTCGATATTACTTCGTATTTCTTTCCCACGGCACGGAATTTTTCGTGGCCGTGATTTGGGACAAGGAAGCAATATCCAGAAAGGCACAGCGGTGAAAGTGGAACGTAGGTAGGTAGTGTACTTGAGATGTGGACGCCGCCTTGTTAACCCCTGTGATAACCGCAGTGACTTATGTTGCGACACCAGGAAGACGGGCGAAGCATGTCTCGTCTCACGCTTGTCTCGTTATAATGTATTATCTAGCCCCAGTGTTGTCTCCTGGGCGAACTGACGAAATGAAGGCACGTAACGTGGGGCTCCTGTACCCTCTAAGCAGTTCTACATCTGAACTATATGGCCGTTTGTACTCAACAATGAGTGGACGGTGTAGGAGGGTTGACTTTTCTTCAGCAGTGGTACTGATGATAAACGCATTGACGTCCATCTCTTTCATTCAAACCTACGTGATTACTCTGCAGTTCACACTTAAATGCTTAACCGAGGGTTCATAGAACCACTTCCACACAATTTATCGACTGTTCCACTCTGAAACAGCACGTCGGAAATATGAACACATCTTTCAGTGCGAGCTCCGCTTTCTCTTATTTTATTACGATGGTCATTTCTTCCAGCGTACATGATGGTAAATAAAATACACTGTCTGACAGAACTTACGGGGAGGAGGAAACGAAATGAAGCTTCACGGGAGGAGATGGTATGTGATGTTATTTGAGTGATTACGGAACCGAGTCAAATGGCTCTGAGCTCTATGCGACTTAACTTCTGAGGTCATCAGTCGCCTAGAACTTAGAACTAATTAAACCTAACTAACCTAAGGACATCACACACATCCATGCCCGAGGCAGGATTCGAACCTGCGACTGTAGCGGTCGCTCGGTTCCAGACTGTAGCGCCTAGAACCGCACGGCCACTCCGGCCGGCAGAACCGAGTCAAATTTACGGTCTTGGGAAGACCGATGCTGGAACCGTGCTGGCCAAGGGAGAACTTCAACATCACGTAGCAAGCTCATAGAAACACGTGCATTGTATGGACAAGCATTGTCCTGCTGAAAAATGACACCACTCGAAACTCAGCCGTTTGTGGTCCGGTTTAACGGCATCCTGCGCACGGGACGGATAGTTCCCTACTCTGGCTGCTGCTGGTCTCCAACCAATGATGCGGGACGCCACGGAACCATTCAGGGAGATCGCTACTTGCTCTCGGATGGCAGGCGGAATTGTGAAGGGGTTACAATGTGCATGGTGCACGATACGGCGATCCTCTGTTATGGTGGTCGGGCCTGGTCTAGTGGAACCTTCACGACGTGTATTTCTGCCCTCACGTTCCCATGAAGTTCAATATGCGATCACTGTCACGTCCGAAAGCCGCAGAAATCACTTATGAGCATCACGAAGCGACTAGAAGCCGCAGTCTAAAGACGAACTCACAATTTCAACATCACACTTGTTTGATTACTACAAAATCTAAAGCCATTGGAAGAAATATGTAACCATGGCTACAACAACATATTTTGTTGGGACGAAACTTTCTCTGTGTGCATGAAACAGTTTCTGCGTCAGTCACTTGTTTATTTTGCCACTACACGTTTCGATGGTTTGCACCATCGTCTTCAGGTGGAGAATTGTTTATTTACGTGGCTCATGTCCATGAGTAGTACAGACGTCTTTTCACAGTAGTAAACCAAAGGTAGTATAGGTTATGTTACGGCTTTTGCTACTGATAAGAATTGTTTATTTAGGAAAGGCACTTTCGAGGTTAAAAAACAGGAATTTCTAACTGAATTCTATTTACAGGAACGATGGAGTCATAAAAAGTTGCATACTGCTGCTTGATGTATGTCCTCTCCACTACATATTACATTTACACTGTCACTTCAAAGATGTTTCCATGTCACAGATACGCTTGCTTACGTTGGATACAAAGATAATAGAGTAAATGATTTCTACATAAATATGTTTTCCTTTTTTAGAAAGTTACGAATGGGCTGCAGCCCATTCATATTTAACAAATAATACAATGAAAAAAACGTATTTGTGAAGAAACCATTTAATCTTTTGTCTTTGTATCCAGCGTAAACAAATATATCTGTAACACGGAAAACATGTCTGAACTGACAGTGTAAACGTAATGTACCGTGGAGAGGACATGCATCAGGCAGCACTATGCAGATTCTTTACCGTCCCTGTAAATACAATTCACTGTTAGAAATCTATGTCTTAACCTCAAAAGCGCCTTTTCTAAATAAACAATTCTTATTATTAGCAAAAGACGCAACACATCTTGCACTGTCCTTGGTCTGCTACTGTGAAAAGACATCTATACTTTTCACCAACACCAGCCGTGTAACGCTACAGTCTGGAACCGCGCGTCCGCTACGGTCGTAGGTTCGAATCCAGCCTCGGGCATGGATGTGTGTGATGTCCTTAGGTTAGTTAGGTTCAAGTAGTTCTAAGTTCTTGGGGACTGATGATCTCAGAAGTTAAGTCCCATAGTGCTCAGAGCCATTTGAACCAACCAGCCGTGTAAATAAACAATTACCTACCTGAAGGTGATGGTGTGAACCATCGAAACGTGTAATGACAAACTAAACAAGTGAATCATGTAACAACTGAGGAAGAATAGTTGTAAATACTAAGGCTTATTTGTCAGTTGGTTTACTGAAAACCCTAGGTCCTGACAACAAACAGTTCCGTTGTAGTGACGCAATTTACCTGACCAGATATACACGTCAGCAGATACACCTGCCAGGACCCGTTACTTGTGTTAAGTTCCTACGGGACCAAACTGCTGAGGTAATCGGTCCCTAGGCTTACACACTACTTAAACTAACTTAACGGTAAGGACAACACGTAAACCCATGCCAGGGCAGTGACAAATAACTGCAGGGACATAACGTAGTGAATTCGTAAAACGTGATTTTAAGAATCTGACAAATCACAAGTAAAAATACCAGTTTCCGACAAGTAACATTAATGGAAATCACTGTGACCGGGTAGTAACAGTGCAGCCCCCGTCCTTGGAGGACAGCATTACAATGCCTTACAGGTAAGTCAGCAAGCAGGCTCCAGGTGCCGGCGCTGCCGTGTGCAACCCCTCGGCCGGCCACGCCCCTCGGACTCCGTGACCGGCCAGTGTGTTGGCGGCCCGCGGCCACCACGAACCTCGCGCAGATAACATCTGGCGGCGGCGCGTTCTCACACGGGGAGGCAGGTACCCCAGGCTGTCCGGCCTCGCTGCCTCCGAATAAGGCGTGATTGCCGCCCAAATCCCGGCAAATGCCCGCCTGGCCGCTCCGGATCCTGCACTTAGGCTGTTAGCGCTCCAGCCGGAACGGGCAGTACCTGTCTGTCTGTCTGTCGCACTAGGCGTCAGTCACCCCCGCCCGCCCTTCCTTTGACTGCAAGACTAACGCAGCTCGACCACGCTGCGGACGGTCAGTACGTGTTTCTTATCGTTCCGGCCATCTGAGAACCACGTCAGTTCGGATCGTGTTCGTTTCTTTTGGTCTTTATCCTTCTCCAGAATTCGTTCATTTTCGTGCTTGGCAAGATTCTTCGCTCTTCTGTCCACGATGTTTTTGTCTTGGGTATAATCCTGTCCTGGAAACCTATGACAGCGTGAATTTTTGATCTGAAACACTGTTTTCTGTATGCTATGTCCCACAAATGAAATGATCGTATGGCATTGTTGGCCGGGAGGCCCCTTGTGGGGAAGTTCGGCCGCCGTATCGCAAGTCCTTTTTAGTTGACGCCACTTCGGCGACAGAAGGTACAGGACACAGCCTGCATAGAAGACCGCCGAACTGCCTACAACTCAGGCGCAGTTTAATTAAGGTTAAGCTGCAAACGAGGGTGCGTACGACAAGGACTATGTTACGCATCCGCCTTATTTGACAGAAAAAGTTCAGAAGTGGGCATCCATCTCCCAAACATGGATACAAGCAGACACACAGCACCATTCAAAGATAGTACGTCAGTACCTCAGGAATATTACCTCAACATAAGACCGTATCTCAGCAAATGTCTTACTTCGCTTGGTTAGTTGATTCGATGAAAAATGGTTCAAATGGCTCTGAGCACTATGGGACTCAACTGCTGTGGACATAAGTCCCCTAGAACTTAGAACTACTTAAACCTAACTAACCTAAGGACAGCACACAACACCCAGCCATCACGAGGCAGAGAAAATCCCTGACCCCGCCGGGAATCGAACCCGGGAACCCGGGCGTGGGAAGCGAGAACGCTACCGCACGACCACGAGATGCGGGCTGATTCGATGACAGCCGGCCGTTGTGGCTGAGCGGTTCTAGGCGCTTCAGTCTGGAACCCCGCGACCGCTACGGTCACAGGTTCGAATCCTGCCTTGGGCATGGATGTGTGTGATGTCCTTAGGTGGGTTAGGTTTAAGTAGTTCTAAGTTCTAGGGGACTGATGACCTCTAAGTCCCATAGTGCTCAGAGCTATTTGAACCATTTGATTCGATGACAGCGATGTCATCGGTACCATCGGATTACGGAAGGATGGGGAAGGAAGTCAGCCTGTGCCCTTTCAAAGGAACCATCCCGGCATTTGCCTGAAGCGATTCAGGAAAATCATGGTAAACCTAAATCAGGATGGCTGGACGCGGGTTTGAACCGTCGTCCTCCCAAATGAGAATCTAGTGTGCTCACCACTGCACCTTCTCGCTCGGTCGAGTGTCTTAGAACTCATGTAAAGTCGCCGCTAAGAAGAGCCAAACTGAACATTATCTAAGCGACGTCAGTAATCGTTCACTGGATACAGCGCCATACCACGTTCGAAGACAGATCTGTGCAGGTGAACAGTGAATTGCACAGTCTTCATACTCCAGTTATCTGGTGTAAGACTTTTGCTAATAAAACATTAACTGTTGCTATGTTGCCATCAAATTTTGTCATAGCTGTTGCGAAACTATAACTGGCCCTGTAACAAAGCTGTGTAGTTGCTGCGTGCAAGCATACCGCCACAACACCTACTTACGGTGCTAAGGGGTTCCTTTCCTGCCACATTTATACCTTTGGCATCAAGTACATCTGTTAAACACAGCACTGTATTCTTATTTCTTCTAGATACCTTAACACCTCTCGAGTCCCGCGTACTTTGGTCCTCTTGATCACAAGAAACTGTACTGTCTGATGTCTCCACCTCCGCTGTTCCATTCTGAGGGTGTGTCTGAAGAACACGCACCTTCTTTTCCCGGCATTGTCCGAGATTCTCTCTAATCTGTGTGCACAGTTTCTGACCCGCTCGTCTTCTGTATTGTCGCCCCCCTGTTCTTCGAGATCTCAATTTGCTCCTGGGAACCTCCTTACTAGGTTCAGATTTGAAACTGCCTGAAATGTTTCAGGGCGGACCATTACCTGGTAATGACACAATTTTGCATTGCTCTTAGATTGCTGTCTAACGCACGACAACCCAAATAGTTTTCGAAATATTTAATTATACTTATGCCGTTGTCTGAAATTGAGTTCTGGTAGAAGAAACAGGATACCAGAAAGGTTTAACGAGCGACAGCATGGGACCACCAAAGCAAAGCGTATTGTTTATCCACAGACTACCACAATTGCTAAAGCGACCACCTCCAAGCCACGGATTAACATTACAACATGTTAAGGGAAGGTTTCTTGGCTTCAAATAATTGCTTTCAGTTGCTGGAGATACATCACCATCATCATCAATGGCTTATACTTTCTAATGGAAGATTCGAGTAGCATCACACGCGCTGGCACTTTCGTCGGCGACTCAAGAATCCAATGTGCGAGCCAACTGGGCGTCCAGAGGTCGGGCAAGTGTATACCACCCTGAAAGAGGGGCTCGTCAGACGTGCTTGTTTACACGCTCGTTTCGCAGCTAAGTTGCTGAACCATGCGTCGCCGTGCAACTTGCTCCCATCATTGTCGACATTGCTACATCTGCTGCGGTCTGTGCAGAGCCCCTCCCACTTGTCGCAGTGGCAGTGTGAAATGCGTTCACATCAAGCTTGACGCAATCTGAAAAGGATAATACTGGTCTTCCAACTGTCTCTTGGGAGGCGCTACCTCACTAACAAGGGAACCTCCCCATCGGACCCCCCTCAGATTTAGTTATAAGTTGGCACAGTGGATAGGCCTTGAAAAACTGAACACAGATCAATTGAGAAAACAGGAAGAAGTTGTGTGGAACTGTGAAAAAATAAGCAAAATATACAAACTGAGTAGTTCATGGGAAGATAGGCGACATCAAGGACTCTAAGAACACAGGAGCGCCGTGGTCTCGTGGTAACGTGAGCAGCTGCGGAACGAGAGGTCCTTGGTTCAAATCCTCCATCGAGTGAAAAGTTTAATTTTTTTACTTTCAGTTTATGTGACAAACTATTGTGTTTTCATCACTTTTTTGGGAGTGATTATCACATCCACAAGAAAACCTAAGTCGGGCAAGGTAGAAGAATCTTTTTACCCATTCGCCAAGTGTACAAGTTAGGTGGGTCGACAACATATTCCTGTCATGTGTCGCACATGCCGTTACCAGTGTCGTATAGAATATATCACATGTGTTTTCCTGTGGAGGAATCGGTTGACCTATGACCTTGCGATCAAATGTTTTCGGTTCCCATTGGAGAGGCACGTCCTTTCGTCTACTAATCGCACGGTTTTGCGATGCGGTTGCAAAACACAGACACTAAACTTATTACAATGAACAGAGACGTCAATGAACGAACGGACAGATAATAACGATGTAAAAATAAAGAAAGTAAAATTCTCACTGGAGGGAAGACTTGAACCAAGGACCTATCGTTCTGCAGCTGCTCACGCTACCACGAGACCACGGCGCTCCTGAGCTCACATTGTCCATGATGTTGCCTATGTGGCCCATGGACTACTCAGTTTGTATATTTTGCTTATTTTTTCACAGTTCCACGCAACTTCTTCCTGTTTTCTCAATTGATCTGTGTTCAGTTTATCAAGGCCTATCCACTGTGCCAACTTATAACTAAATCTGAGGGGGGTGCGATGGGGAGGTTCCCTTGTAAGTACGGTGTTTCGTGGAAGGCAGGCTTGGTCCACACGATGTAAGTGTACAAGCCACAGCAGGCGACATTGCGTCAGAACGGCGGCAGTACTCGCTAGCTTCGCAGTAGTCATCACCACGATGTTTGTCACACGGTCTTTCCATGTTACGCCAAGAATGTTTGGTAAGCACCGCAGATAAAAGATGTTGAGCTTACGGTCTTTTTTTAGCATAAGACGTCCAGATCTCAGCATCGTGCAAGAGGGTGCTCAGCATGCATGCTTAATAGAAGAGGATTTTCGTGGTCACAGAAATGTGTTTGGGCCCGCATCCATAGTTGAGTGGTCAGCGCGGCTGGCTGCCACGCGGAGGACCCTGGTTCGATTCCTGGTATTAACAGAGATTTTACCTTGGTATGGCACCTGGGTTGGGGTTGTTTTGGGGAAGGAGACCAGACAGCGAGGTCATCGGTCTTATCAGAGTAGGGAAGGACGGGGAAGGAAGTCGGCCGTGCCCTTTGAAAGGAACCATCCCGGCATTTGCCTGGAGCGATTTAGGGAAATCACGGAAAACCTAAATCAGGATGCCCGGACGCGGGATTGAAGCGTCGTCCTCCCGAATGCGAGTCCAGTGTCTAACCACTGCGCCACCTCGCTCGGTTATGGCACCTGGAACAGGGTGCAGTCAGCCGTGTGATGCCAATTCAGGAGCTGCTTGAGTGAGTAGTAGCGACTCCATGGTCTGGAAAGTCTGTATAACGGACAGAAGTGGATTATACTGATCACACGCGCCTCCATACAGAAACTAATGGAGTTATTGGTGGAGGATGACACGGCAGTCGGTCGGCACCGATGGGCCCGCACGGGCCTGCGGATGGAGTTTACGTTTGTGTTACATAAGGTGTTCGTCACTCCATGCTCTTCAGAAAACCATCTATTACAATAACCAGCTAGACCATTATGACCACAGACTAACTATCGATATAAATCCGTCAAGGTGACGGCAACGTCACCTGACGAGGAATGACTATGCCAGTCACACACATGCAGCGTGCATGAGCGTCAGCGAGCTTTCTGTCAGAGTGTAGGTGTGGAAGCGGCACGATCTGTCTGACAAGGTGAGTTTGACTAAGGGGAGATTGTGTTGGTCCGGAGGCTCGGCACGAGCATTTCGGAAACTGCACGACTTGTCGGGTGTTCGAGGAGCGCCGTGGTGAGTGCCTTCAACACGTGGCGAAACCCAGGTGAAGCCACGTCCACACGAGCGGAGTTGGGCAGCCACTCTCATCACAGATATCGGACGTCGTAGGCTGCGCCAACTGGTAAAATACGAGTAGGACATGCGGCGAACTAATATCAAATTTTAATGCTGGGCTGCTAATTAATACAAATTTTAATGCTGGGCAGAGTACAAGCGTGTGTGAAGCCGACGATCCATGCAAGTGCCAATGTTAAAATAACGACATCGGCAACTAGAACTGAAATGGGCACGTGACCACCGGCACTGGACGTTGGTGCTTTCGCAGAGCGTTGCATATTCTGATGAATTCCGATACCTCCTTGACCATGCCGATGGGAGGGAGCGAATTCGTCGTCTTCCAAGAGAACAGCCCCTTTACACCTGTACAGCGGGACGGGCTGGCGATGGCTCTATTATGCTCTGACAAACATTCACGTGGCCATCCATGGGTCCAGCAGAGCTCGCGCAAGATACCATGACGGCCAAGGAGTATCGTACGCTGGTCGTAGACCACGTAACCCCGTCATGACGATCTCGTTTGCCAACAGCAGTGCCATTTTTCAACAAGACAATGCGCCATGTCACAAGGCCAGGTATGTGATGGGGTTCGAGGAACACAGTGGCGAATTGCAATTGATGTACTGGCACCCAAACACTACAGATCTGACTCCGACAACACATCTTGGATGTGATTGAACGTGGCGTCAAAGATCATCGACCCCATCCGCGGAATTTACGGGAATTAGGTGGCTTGTGTGTGCAGATGTGGTGCCAACTTCCTCAGGTGACCTTCCAAGTCAGGATGTGTCGCCGCTGTTAGCCGAGCCAAAGGTGGACACGTCGGTTATTAGGAAGCTTGTCATAATGTTCTGGCTGATCAGTGTATATTATATACTTTTCACCAGCGACTGGGAGCAATAATGGACAAGCCAATGAAGTGTTGAGCACACTGCCTGGCCAAACTAGAATCATAAGCTTTCTTAATAGTGGTAAATTCTGCTACTGGCAGATCATATAAGAAAGTAGGGTCACCATCGTAGACGCGGCAGAGCGTTTTTAAGCGAATACTACTGTGATACTGGACACATTTGTAAGTGAACAGCAAGTGCAGTAGGACAGAGAAATGGGGTAGGGAGGTGGCTGGCGGGTCGGTATGCAACTGAAGACCACACACTCTGGTCGTTGTTTCCGTTAGCCACGAACAGGATTAGTTCCATTCGCCGTGCTTGGACGAGCTGATAATAAGCGAAAGATCTGCATATTCAAGTTCATTCGTGGGCACGGGTGTCAGCAGAAATCTGTATATACTTCGTCACTGTAGCGTGTAATCTACTCCCATAGATATCTCAGATACACAACCACACTCTGTTGGAACGGGTTCAGATCCCTACCAGGCGACCCTGATTTGGGCTTTCCGTCATTTCTACGTCACGCGTATTCTTTCTGTCCTCCAATTTAAATTAGTGCTCTCATCAGACGTCGGACCCGAGATTGCCAAGTAAGAAGTTGTTTGTGTCATACACACACCTACTCATTCAGTCACAGAAAGATTACGCCTTCACGGGCAAGAACCGTCTTGCATCTACAAAAGTATGAGTGCGCGGCACTTCATCTTCCGGCTGAGGCAAATTAAGGATATTATGAAAAAAGTAAACCAACAGATCATGACAGTTATTCCTACAAACTTCCTTTTTACACTATTGGCCATTAAAATTGCTAGACCACGAAGATGACGGGCTACAGACGCGAAATTTAACGGACAGGAACAAGATGCTGTGATATGCAAATAATTAGCTTTTCATTCACACAAGGTTGGCGCCGGTGGCGACACCTACAACGTGCTGACATCAGGAAAGTTTCCAACCGATTTCTCATACACAAACAGCAGTTGACCAGCGTTGCGTCGTGAAACGTTGTTGTGATGCCTCGTGTAAGGAGGGGAAATGCGTAACATCACGTTTCCGACTTTGATAAAGGTCGGATTGTAGCCTATCGCGATTGCGGTTTATCTTATCGCGACATTGCTGCTCGCGTTGGTCGAGATCCAATGACTGTTAGCAGTATATGGAATCGGTGGGTTCAGGATGGTAATACGGAAAGCCGTGCTCGATCCCAACGGCCTCGTATCACTAGCAGTCGAGATGACAGGCATCTTATCCGCATGGCTGTAACGGATCGTGTAGCCACGTCTCGATCACTGAGTCAACAGATTTGGACGTTTGCAAGACAACAACCATCTGCGCGAACAGTTCGACGACGTTTGCAGCAGCATGGACTATCAGCTCGGAGACCATGGCTGCGGTTACCCTTGTCGCTGCATCACAGACAGGAGCGCCTGAGAAGGTGTACTCAACGACGAACCTGGGTGCACGAATGGCAAAACCTCATTTTTCGGATGAATCCAGGTTCTGTTTACAGCATCATGATGGTCGCACCCGTGTTTGGCGACATCGCGGTGAACGTACATTAGAAGCGTGTATTCCTCATCGCCATACTGGAGTATCACTCGGCGTGATGGTGTGGGGTGCCATTGGTTACACGTCTCGGTCACCTCTTGTTCGCATTGACGGCACTTTGAACAGTGGACGTTACATTTCAGATGTGTTACGACCCGTGGCTCTACCCTTCATTCGATCCCTGAGAAACCCTACATTTCAGCAGGACAATACACGACCGCATGTTGCAGGTCCTGTACGGGTCTTTCTGGATACAGAAAATGTTCGACTGCTGCCCTGGCCAGCACATTCTCCAGATCTGTCACCAATTGAAAACGTCTAGTCAATGGTGGCCGAGCAACTGGCTCGTCACAATACGCCAGTCACTACTCTTGATGAACTGTACTATCGTGTTGAAGCTGCATGGGCAGCTGTACCTGTACACGCCATCCAAGATCTGTTAGACTCAATATCCAGGCGTCTCAAGGCCGTTATTACGGCCAGAGGTGGTTGTTCTGGGTACCGATTTCTCAGGATCTATGCACTCAAATTGCGTGAAAATGTAATCACATGTCAGTTCTAGTATAATATATTTGTCCAATGAATACCCGTTTATCATCTGCATTTCTTCTTAGTGTAGCAATTTTAATGGCCAGTAGTGTAATACGCTTTATGTTTCAGATCAGTGCAGTTATCACAAAAACTGCGGTCATGTCTCCTTCCTCAGTGTTTGAGGGTCGTAGACCTGCAAGAAAACATACACCAGGACTGGCGGACAATTTCCTGTGAGTGAAACATCAGGCGTTCCCGCAATCTCCCAGAAACACTAAACGCTACTGATGTTAATTGAGAAAGGCTGCAGCGAAACGAGGCATTTCCGTGCTCTGCTTTGTCAACGGCACCGTAACGCTTTCAATAAGGAAACATTGTGTACGTCTCCTAAAACAAGCGCCCCGCACAAATCATCAGTCACCCACCGCCCTTAAAAGAACCACACTGGACCCTTAGGAACGCTGTGGGTGGTGCAGAACTGGTGGTCACGAAAACATCACACCCGACAGAGACCGCAGAAGTGTGTCAATGACAAGCGGCTTCAGGTCCGACGTGAACTGCTGCTGTCAGTGAATGCAGTTTCCGAGAGATCAGTGCAAAGGGAACTGCCTGCAATGAATTTTGGAGTGAGGGACATGCATGCAGTTGAGATCTGGAGTCGAGTGCTAGCAGAAACGCCATTGCTCTTAGCGACACATGAAACTGCTCGTCCTCAAAGGGCCAACAAAACATTGGATAGACGCTCACTGCAGGCCTGTATTGTGATTCGATGAGCTACCATTTTGCCTCCTTTCAAACAGGGCAAGGCTTCGAGTGCACAGACGCCGCAATAGGTCGTTGAACACACAGTGTGAGGAGGATATACTTCCGGACGGAGGTGGTTCTGCGAGTGTTTGGATGTAGGCCCAGTCTTTCAGGTTACCGTGTACATGAACCAGGGTGTTAATTTTAGAATTATGGACGTAGAACGGTTTGCTCTCTCTTTTACATCTTCAAGTATTCTGTGGGAACTCCTGTCTTCCAGGACGATAAAGCCTCATTCACAGGTATGCCTCCTCGTTTGATAAACACTCTGGCGTCCTATAGCACTTCATATGGCCGCTGAGTGACGCGATCTCATTCCCAAAGAACGTGTCTATTTGATGTAACATGGCCATTAACATCTCCGCAGTTTGGTACTTCTACGTTTCCCGCGTCCGGCCATTCTGATTTAGGTTTTCCGTGATTTCACTAAATCGCTCCAAGCAAATGCCGGGATGGTTCCTTTGAAAGGGCACGGCCGACTTCCTTCCCCGTCCTACCCTAATCCGATGAGACCGATGACCTCGCTGTCTGGTCTCCTTCTCCAAAGAACCCAATCCAACTTCTACGTTATCAAGTAAATAATATGTGGCTTCAAATGGTTCATACCTCAAGAAAAAGGAAGAAATTTTTGAGTCTCTTCCTAGAGGAATTCAGCTCATTTTCAATACAAGAGGTAGCGGTAATGGTTTTAGTGTGCTGTCTCCTGCGTGTGGGGCGGGGGGGGGGGGGGGGGGAAGAAGGAGTGGGGAGAGTGGTGCTCTTGTGACCAATTTTTTCTCCAATGAGCTGACAATGATCACGGAAAGTGACGAAAGGCCGCGGATTTTCACGAGAAGCTCGATGCGGTTTGGCGTACGTAGCGCCATGGGGGAGGGGAAAGGTCGGAAAGAGAGCGGTGGATTTTCGATGTCGGGGTTCCCGAAAACAAGATGAGCTTTTTGAGGCGGTGGCGTTCTGATACTAAAAACCAGTGTCATCTCGCCTGTAAAACAGGTTTACAGTCGACGGAGCTGGCCCGAGTTAATAAGATGGGCGTAATTACGTGCACGGGCCAGAAATAAATACGGGCCCGCGGTAAGTTCCCTGTCAACGCTAAACGAAACCCGGGGCCCCCGTCTGGTCTAGCTAATCGCCGGCCGTGCGCCCTGAAATGCCGATCCCCTCAGACACGGGAGCCGCCGGTTTCGGCCTGGCAGACCAGCACAAAGCTGACAATTTGTGGTCGGAACTTCGCAGCAGGAATAGGAAAACTCGTTCCGCACGCGGAAGGAGACTGGAATTTGACTCTGGCTGGGAATAAATTTCAGCGGGCGTTCGTTTCATAGCTATAAAAGGAGAGCGTAAAAGCAGGCAAAGTAGAGGGGACCAGGGAAAGGAGTGACTCTGGCGCAACGCTTGCAGGACGGGTAGTACGGCCCGCTCCGCAAAACACACACACACACACACACACACACACACACACACAGTGTAAGGGGTCGGGGTTGAAGGGGGAAACGGATAAATAAAATGAAAAATCAAATATAAGGGGTAGTCATCACCTGCACAAAATGAAGTTTCGTAATTAATATTTAGTTTTCTTTTGCGGCTGTTTTCCAGAAATAAATCCTGGTCGACTTTGAAATCCCGGAGCTGTAGTACCATGGCACACCGCTAGAGGTGCCAAAACAAAACAGCGCGGCCCATTGATGAAACGCAACGGAGCCTATCGCGCATATGAAGGGGAACAATAAAGGAAGAATCAATTTCGACCAAACTAAGTGCTTACTTAGGAATATTAGAATGAACTGCACTTTATAATTTGTACGCTATAATTATACTTTTTAAAAACTTGTAAATTAACCATGTTTATATTTACACTGCTAGACACGTTTCAGTCCATTTCCTATGTTCTATAGGGTTGGGATAAACACGGAACCGGACGACGGCGGGTAAACGGCTATTATTGTTCACAAAAAAGGTTGCTGCAATCAGTTTGTACACAAGACATTACATGTCGTTCTTATTTTGCTGAAGATACCTATTTGTGGCTTTCTCAGACGTGATAAAGTATTGTTTCGTGGGTGGTAGTGTTGGCAAAGTTACGCCACGAAAGCCCAAGAGGCCGTGGAAGCTGCTTAACACGAGAACATCGCAGTGCTAAGTTCTGTAGTTAGCGACGTTTTACTGATGCAACCTGAGTCCAGGAAGACGAAGTGCAATTTCCGGCGCTAGCAGTCCGTGTAGAAACCACGCAGGCGGCAGAGCGCATGTACGAGGGGCGTTCAGAAAGTAAGCTCCGATCGGTCGCGAAATGGAAACGACTATGAAAATCCGATAAAGCTTTGCACAGATGTGTTGGGTAGTGTCTCTAGTATAACCCCAGTTAGCATCACGTCGCTCTTCTCATTTCTGAGCTCGCAGTGAGTGCGTAAAGATGTCTAGAAAATAGTGTCTGCCGCCAAGTACGAGGGCCTGGTGAGAAATTTCGCCTGAAGCTATGCAGCTAACATTACATAACTGTCGTGCTGTTTCTTCTTCAAGACAATTCTCAGCCGCATTCTGCAGGGGCAATGAAGATGCTCCTGCATCGTTTTCAAATGGAAATGTGAGATTACCCACAATACAGTCCGCAATTGTCTCCCCCTGAGTTTCATCTCTGGTCACATGAACCGCTGTCTTTGAAGACAACATTTTGACACAGACAACGAGGTGTAGGCCAGCGTGGAGAATTGGCGGAAAGCACTGGCGGCTGCCTTCTATGATGAGGCTATTGAAAAGTTGGTACAACGCTATGACAAAAGTCTAAGTCAGAACGGCGACTACGTAGAGAAGTAGCTGAAAGGTGTAGCTAATTGTTACAAGTAAAACATTTCTGATGTTAACTGTGGTTTCAATTTGGCAATCAATCGGAGCTTACTTTCTGAACAGGCCTCGTATGACCATGACACGCATGCTCTGCCAAGTTACTGCCATTTCTACTGGGGGCCGGTGCCCTACAACACACGTTCTGAGTTCAAATGACTCTGAGCACTATGGGACTCAACTGCTGAGGTAATTAGTCCCCTAGAACTTAGAACTAGTTAAACCTAACTAACCTAAGGACATCACAAACATCCATGCCCGAGGCAGGATTCGAACCTGCGACCGTAGCGGTCTTGCGGTTCCAGACTGCAGGGCCTTTAACCGCACGGCCACCTCGGCCGGCAACACACGTTCTGAGAAGCCAGTTTTACGTACCATAGACTGTGCAATTCAACGAAGCGAGTACGCGCAATGGTTAAAATCTGTCCTATCTTCCCTCTCCTGCGATTCTTATTTTGGTTCTATTCTGATTTAAGATAAATCACGTGTTATTTACTTGTACAACTGGCACTGCCAATTTTTTCGCAAGTACTAGTTCGTAGAGGCTAAATATTGTCTCTACACACTTCGGTATCAATGCCACATATAATTTTAAGAAATACATATTTACTGCCGGCCGAAGTGGCCGTGCGGTTAAAGGCGCTGCAGTCTGGAACCGGAAGACCGCTACGGTCGCAGGTTCGAATCCTGCCTCGGGCATGGATGTTTGTGATGTCCTTAGGTTAGTTGGGTTTAACTAGTTCTATATTATAGGGGACTGATGACCTCAGCAGTTGAACCATTTTTTGAACATATTTACTGCAGTGTCGCTAACCAGTTGAAGATTTGATGATAAAATCTTCCGAGTCTTAACAGTGTTCAGCTATCCAAGGACACCAGTGGAATGCTAAAGAAGATTTCAGCTGAGGGACCGAAATGTCGAGCAAATGAGAAGTTTAAAGAGGAATACGACACTACATAGTGATTGAGAAGGATGTCATCAATGACAGAGGCCACGAAAGCCTGCAGACTTATACAGTTTAAGATTCGGTTCTTTACACTTGAAGTTTAAAACTTTCCAAACACATGCAAACTAAAGAAACTAAAACTACCGTCGACCTGGAGCTTAGTTTGACCTGTTGGAGTCTGGCATTTCTTTGCCTTAATCCGACCTCTGAACTGACTTAGTTATTTATAAGGAAATGTACAATACAGCGTGAATTCTAAATTTTGGTACAAACTGACAGTTTTTGGATTACGGGAGTTTCATGAAGCGATAAGCAATAGAAAAAAATCCTAGAAACGACGGGCATTGACCCCAGGATATGTAGTTTTGTATGGCACTAACCGACTTTTATTTATTTTTCCCTAAGCCACATAAAGCTTTGTATATTAATGTGTACAGAAATGTACAGAAATAATGCATCATGAAGTATGTTCCATATTTATTCACAATATAGTGTCAATGAAGGAAGCAAGAAGCTAGTGGAGAAGGTAGTTTGTAGATCTGATCTTGTTCGCTCCACACCAGAAAAGCACAAATGGTACAAGGCCACAGAGATTTTGCCATATCATTGAAAATTATTACATATAAAAGAAAACACACCTAGCGACAGTAATATGGCGAATGTCTTTCTTGCCGACAATCATCACATTAAAATGCGATCACAAATATTAAAAAAAGTATCGTTCCTTTTCCGTCGAAAATAAAACACGGATACAGAAGATAGTGGTACTAATTCTGACGGCCAAAAATATAAACTAGAACACACGATCCATTCATTTCATCTCAGTGTATTTAACGTATTCCATGCACAGTATCTACACACATCGAAGAAAGTCTTGCGTCACCTCGGTTCCGAGAGTTCCGGAACCTGTGCAGAAAATTGGAACAGAGATCAACATAAAACCACACACTGCATGTTGTACCACCATACAGCGAGACCTTCAGAGCCGGTGGTCCACATTGCTGTACACACCGGTACCTCTAACACCCAGTATTGCATTGATGCATGCCTGTAATCGTCGTGGCATACTATCCACAAGTTCATGAAGGCAATGTTGGTCAAATTTGTCCCACTCCTCAACGTCGATTCGGCGTAGATTCCTCAGTGGTTGCTGGGTCGCATCGTCCATAAATAGCCCTTTTCAGTCTATCCTAGGCATGTTCGATAGGGTTCATGTCTGGAGTATATGCTGGCTACTCTAGTCGAGCGATGTCCTTATCTTGAAGGAAGTCATTCACAAGATGTGCACGATGGGGGCGCGAATTGTCGTCCATGAAGATGAATGCCGCGTCAATATGCTGCCGATATGGTTCCACTATCGGTCGGAGGATGGCATTCATGTATCGTACAGCCGTTACGGTGCCTTCCATGGCCATCAGCGGCATACGTCGGCCCCACATAAAGCCACCCCAAAACGTCAGGGAACCTCCACCTTGCTGCACTCGCTGGCCAGCGTGTCTAAGGCGTTCACCCTGACCGGGTTGCCTCCAAACACGTCTCCGACGATTGTCTGGTTGAAGGCATATGCGACACTCACCAGTGAAGAGAACGTGATGCCAATCCTGAGCGGTCCATTCGGCATGTTGTTGGGCCCATCTGTACCACGCTATATGGTGTAGTGGTTGCAACGATGGACCTCGCCGTGGACGTCGGGAGTGAAGGTGCGCATCATGCAGCCTATTGCGCACAGTCTGAGTCATAACACGACGTTCTGTGGCTGCACGAGAAGATTATTCAACATGGTGGCGTTGCTGTCAGGGTTCCTCCGAGCCATAGTCCATAGTTAGCGGTCATCCACTGCAGTAGTAGCCCTCGGGCGGCCTGAGCGACGCATGTCATCGACAGTTCCTGTCTCTCTGTAACTACTCCATATCCGAACAAAATCGCTTTGGTTCACTCCGAGACGCCTGGACACTTCCCTTGTTGAGAGCACTTCCTGGCACAAAGTAATAATGCGGACGCGATCGAACCGCAGTGTTGACCGTCTAGGCATGGTTGAACTACGGACGAGCCGTGTACTTCCTTCCTGGTGGAATGACTGGAAGTGATCGGCTGTCTGACGCCCTCCGCTAACTGGCGCAGCTCATGCATGATTCTTTACATCTTTGGGCGGGTTTAGAGACATCTCTGAACAGTCAAACGGACTGTGTCTGTGATACAATATCCACAGTCAACGTCTGTCTTCAGGAGTTCTGGGAACCGGGCTGATGCAAAACCTTTTTTTGATGTGTGTAGTTTGAAGACACGGTTGGTGATCAGTTTCGAAAATTAGTGAATACCGTCTGTGAGTACATCTTAACAGCGATTTAAGATGGAATCATCACTAATTCTCGTGATACATCGAAAAATGTCGTGGACCAGTTCTACAGCAGAATAAACGATGCCGCAAACGTTTGTATTGGCCGAATCCGAGGTGACTACATATAGTAAGTTATACATGTCGTCTCAAGCTAAGACCACCGCACAACAGGAGTGGCGCACTGTCAGAACACATTACATGTTCCGGATTTTCTGCACACACAGTGCTGCTGCGGTACAGATAACACGTTCATTACGATGTGCGAATGAAAGTAGCACAAAGCTGAAGTGCGCGGGACCATACAATTTTTGTGGGCAAAACGTCTAAATTGCTCCCAGATCGGCCGTGAAATACCGGCGGTATATGGACCAAATGCGATGTTGCGTGCAGCCATAGTTGTGTGGTACCAACAATTTGACCAAGGCCGCACTGATGTGGGCGATGCTTATCAGGAAGGTAGGCCATCGACCTTGGCTACAGACGATAATGACCAGGCAGTCGAGGGAGAACGTCTGAGGGGGAGAAGGTTTCCATCTATGAGGGCGTACACATAGCGGTTATCGAGTGGCTCCGTGACCAAGAAGCGGATGTCTATCTGTATTGGATGATGATGATGATGATGATGATGATGATGATGAGAGAAGGGAGCAGATGAAACACTGTCCCGGCACATAGACTACTCCTCGCGAATAGCAACAAGGGGCCCGCCAAGCTTAACGTCCTCCTCCGACGGACGGAACACCATCAACGGCGTGACATGCCCTCACTTCATGAGGCACTGCGGAGATGTTTTGGTATTTAAACCAGGTCATTAACGCAAAGTCTGGTGATCACGAACTTCACGCCACCACCACCTGTCCTCCCCTTGACGGATAAATACTGCAAGCGAAAAGTTTTACCACCACCAGGATTCGAACCGTCTTACCCCCACGCCCAACGCCATCTCACAAGCCTACGTTAGCCACTCTTCTTTTTTCTTACTTTTTTCCCCTTGTTCGGGGCGGAAGTTGCAGGACAACCCGTTCAAGTTCATCGTTGATTCATTCACAGTTTTTTCTTCTTTTTTTTATTACAGAGGGCAGCTAACACTGACCGAACACGCTGAACTACCGTGCCGGCATACACTGTGTGATCAAAACCATCCGGACACCTACAAAAACATATGTTTTTCGTATTAGGTGCATTGTGCTGCAACCTACTGCCAGGTACTCCATATCAGGGACTTGAGTAGTCATTAGACATCGTAAGAGAGCAGAATGGGGAGAGAGCAGAATGGGGCGCTCCGCGGAACTCACGGACTCCGAACGTGGTCAGGTGATCGGGTGTCACTTGTGTCATACGTCTGTACGCGACATTTCCACTCTGCTAAACATCCCTAGGTCCACCGTTCCCGATGTGATAGTGAAGTGGAAACGTGAAGACACACGTACAGCACAAAAGCGTACAGGCCGACCTCATCTGCTGACTGACAGAGACCACCGACAGTTGAAGAGGGTCGTATTGTGTATAAGCAGACGTCTATCCAGACCCATCACACACGAATTACAAACTGCATCAGCATCCACTGCAAGTACTAAGACAGGTAGGCGGGAGGTGAGAAAACTTGGATTTCATGGTCGAGCAGCTGCTCATTAGCCACACATCCCGCCGGTAAATGCCAAATGACTCCTCACCTGGTGTGAGGAGCGTAAACACTGGACGATTGAACAGTGGAAAAACGTTGTGTGGAGTGACTAATCACGGTATACAGTGTGGCGATCCGATGGCAGGGTGTGGGTGTGGCGAATACCCGGTGAACGTCGTCTGCCAGCGTGTGTAGTGCCAACAGTAAAATACGGAGGCGGTGGTGTTATGGAGTGGTGGTGTTTTTCAAGGAGGGGGCTTGCACCCCTTGTTGTTTTGCGTGGTACTAACACAGCACAGGCCTACACTGATGTTTAAAGCACCTTCTTGCTTCCCACTGTTGAAGACCAATTCTGGGATGGCGATTGCATCTTTGAACACGATTGAGCGTCTGTTGATAATGCACGGCCTGCGGCGGAGTGGTTACACGACAATAACATCCCTGTAATGGAATGGCCTGCACAGAATCTTGACCTGAATCCTATAGAACACCTTTGCAACGCCGACTTCGTGCCAGGCCTCACCGACCGACATCGATACCTCTCTCCTCATTGCAGCATTCCGTGAAAAAAGGGCTGTCATTCCCAAAGAAACCTTCCGGCACCTGATTGAACGTTATATTTGTGGAAGCTGTAATCGAGGCTAAGGCCGGTATTACACTATCAAATTTCTTTGTCAAAGATTTGATCAAAGATGTGATTAAATATTTCGTCAAGTATATTTGACAAAGATCTTTGACGTAGCGCTAGAAGGGATATTACACTGTCATCATATTTTTCGTCAAAGTTCAAGATGTCTGACAACAACTTGTTATTAACCGCAGCAGTTGCATGTACCACAATTGCACTGTGCGCATATGCCGAAGAGAAGCAGGGGGAAAAAAAGGAAACATAGCTGGGTGAAGCCGTGGGTTTTACGACGACACAATAAAAGCATTAAACAGAACTTGTTACGTGAGCTTATAGTGAAGGACGTCAAGTCGTACATCAATAACTTAAGAATGGATAAACATACATTTCTGTATGTGCTCAATGAAGTGTATCCTCATATCAAAAAGCACAATATTCACTTAAGAACTGCTATATCTGCAGAAGACAGGCTCACTGTAACACTCCGATTCCTTGCTACAGGAGCCAATCTTTGTAATCTATTTTTATATTCAGCGTGCCTCACGTTGTAAGGTGCCTCATCAGCTTCATACATCTCTATTAATTTTGTAGTTGTCGGCACACACCAATTGTATTTACCCGCAATGTTTATAAAAACACTACAGACGACAGAATGCAGCGATGCTAGCGCTCCATGTGGTAACATGTCACATTGCAGCGAACAGAAGACAAGCGACTTCTTTGATCAAATCTACAGCGAGGCCCTAGATTTGATCAAGTGTTGGACTACATTTGACAAAGTTCCCTATTACACCATCAAATATCTTTGACAAAGATATTGGACAAAGATATGTGACAAAGAAATTTGATAGTGTAATACCGGCCTAAGGGTGGGCCAATACCATATTGAATTCCAGCATTATCGATGGTGGGCGCCAAGAACTTGTAAGTCATTTTCAGCCAGATGTCCGGATATTTTTGATCACATAGTGTACCTCGGCCACGGAGGCGGGTTATACTCTGCTAGTGGTGCTCATCTTAAAAGGCAAACTCATTTGAGCCTACACACTATTCATATCGTTTATGGATATCGTTTGTCGTGAGGCTTCGTTGGAGATAAGACTTCAGTGGCAAATTGCTCGTCCACTTAACTCAGGACTTACTGTGAAGAAATAAATCACCGCGGAACGATACGGAACCTTAAAACACCGTTGGAAAACAGTTATGGACCAACACGGTAAGACAAACTGTGTTTTAGAAAGGCGGGAAATGTTTGTCCTTTTCTATCACTGGAATTACTGCATATGATCTCCAGATCAGAGATATACCATATTTAACCCTGGCAATATGAACAGGGGAGGGGGTACCTTATGCCCACCATTGGAAAATATTGTAATCTAGTCGTGTACTTTATAGTTTTAAATTTTCATAATAAATATTTATTGTTCCTAAGGAATTCTTCTACCAGATTCCATAACTGTTTTAATTTTTTCAACTTAAACATTTAAGTCCTAGCAGTAAACGCGACTTTTGAGAATGACTGTCATATTCAATATTTTGAGGTTCTGGACCCTACTTGTGCGTCACTATCGCTTTGACAATTTTGTGGTTAATAAAAGTCAACAACAATTAACAATGTTTTAATTTTTTGTGGTGGCCATAAAGTGCGAACCCCCCCCCCCTTCCCTCCTGCCCCGGTTGTAATTGGTTCTTCTAACACGTTGACTGCTAGCGTTAACGGCTGAAAATTGCAACCTCACGTTTGTGTCCAAGATCAGTCTCCAATTCACTAAGTTCAAATTTCCGCAAAAAAAAGTCTTGGGTTTCTTCGACGCAATGCAAACTATAAAACAACTTTATTAATTACCATACGTCCATGCAACGTGAGCACTAATTTGAAAATTGTATTCTTTAGTATACGAGATTTGGTCTAACGGCGATATCACCATTATCTCTCAATATCTTGTCTGACGCCCTGCGTCTGCGCCATAAAGTTATCACGACTAAAAAGGACAAAAGGCGTAAGTGGAAAATATCGTCGCTTACCCCAACGCCTCGTACGTTACAAAGGTGTTTTATTTGCTCTCTGCAGACGCCCGTCTTAACGGCTATACAATTGTCAACAATCTTACGCCCCTCCACATAAATCTCGAACTCGTTCCAGTCGGTTACGTTCAAAATTTCGCAAAAAATAGCGAGTCTTGAAAAGTGAAGTGATGGCGCAAGTTGTGACGAGCGGAAATTGGTGAGCGCTGCGCTGCGCTCCGTCGAAGAAGCCGGTAGACGGACGGGTGTCCGCCCTGCTTACAAACGGTGCTCGTTTGTTATCGCGCGCAGCGGCTGCAGCCTCTAATGGACGGTGGAGAACCGACAAAAAACAGGCGATGCCAGTCACGGCTCTGAACGCGGCCTGCATCTCGACTCACACACACACACACACACACACACACACACACACACACACATGATGAAAGAGGAGGGGAAGGGGTAGGGGGGAGACATACACCTTCGACTGCCCCTTCTTCAGCGTCTGTACGGTTTGCTTCATAAAGCGTAGCGGCACAAAAAGAAGAGTGGCGGGGGAAATAAGTGAGTTACTAATGGGGCGCGTGGAGTGACTGTGAAATCTACAACGCGGCGCGCTGTTGGCGGACAGGATTAATTAAGAACGGCGCTTTGGACGCGTAAGATATTGCCGCGGGTGTGCCCCGGGCCTAAAAAGACAAGGCGGAGGCGTCGGCGATGGCGACGTCGACGGCGATATTTTACGACATCGGCGGTCGGTCGCGGTTGGTCGGACCGCCGAGTTCTCACGGAGTCGCTGGCCAGCCTCCGTCTGCGAGAGACGAGCCCACATGGTTAGACAGGACCACACAGCTGCACCCCTGAAAACGTGGCGCAGCCGAAGCCCGCGCAAGACACAGGTGGATGAGGTAAATAATGGACTGGCGTGTCTTCAGTGGCACTGCTTCTGAAATATCGTGCACGTCTCACGCTTTTAGTAGTGCATTAGGACAACGCAGCGTGCAAGTAGTAAGGGTACTAGCACTAACGCACGGCTTTCCGGGCGGGAAGGAGCGCCTGGTCCCTGGCACGAATCCGCCCGGCGGATTTGTGTCGAGGTGCGGTGAACCGGCCAGTCTGTGGCTTGTTTTTAGGCGGTTTTCCATCCGCCTCGGCGAATGCGTGCTGGTTCCCCTTATTCCGCCTGTTACGCCATGTCGCCCATTGCTGCGCAAACAAGCTCTCCGCGTACGCGTACACCACCATTACTCTACCACGCAAACATAGGGGTTACACTTGTCTGGTGTGAGACGTTCCCTAGGGAGTCCACCGGGGGCCGAATCGCACAATAACCCTGGGTTCGGTGTGGGGCGACGGAGGGGTGAAGTGGACTGCGGCAGTCGTGGGGTTGCGGACCACTGCGGCTGCGGCGGGGACGGAGCCCCTCCGTCGTTTCTAGGTCCCCGGTTAACATACAATACAATATATACAGGGGTACTAGTAAGGCGTACTTCTTAGTAGTCGATCTAGGGAGAGTGGCATGAGAAGTTTTACCCGGCACTGACGTACCGAAGTGTTGCGACCCTCATCACGACATAGCGGCGATCATGCGGTTAGCGTTCAAGCTCCGTAATCGAAAGACCGCTGGATCGACTCTCACCCATCTTTTTTTTAATTTACATTCTTGCCACACTACTCATATTATTTCACACATATTACGTTTATTTGTATGAAATTTTATTGAATTTCCTATGTTATTTGGTTCTTCGCTAATTTTTATTTTTTCGACAAATATTATAACTGTTGACAGGTAGCCGGTCGCGGTGGTCTCGCGGTTCTAGGCGCGCAGTCCGGAACCGTGCGACTGCTACGGTCGCAGGTTCGAATCCTGCCTCGGGCATGGATGTGTGTGATGTCCTTAGTTAGGTTTAAGTAGTTCTAAGTTCTAGGGGACTGATGACCACAGCAGTTGAGTCCCATAGTGCTCAGAGCCATTTGAACCATTTGTTGACAGGTAGACAACCAAACGCACAAAGTTTTCCTGAAAATGTTTGCCAGTCGTGATTTCCGAAATTCTGTTTACATGCAATCGGGCAAGGTAAAAAAAAAACTGCTTCCGACTTG
This sequence comes from Schistocerca nitens, assembly GCF_023898315.1. Classification (NCBI taxonomy): domain Eukaryota; kingdom Metazoa; phylum Arthropoda; class Insecta; order Orthoptera; family Acrididae; genus Schistocerca; species Schistocerca nitens. The sequence goes on along the minus strand of NC_064622.1, from coordinate 440,108,141 downwards.
GACGTTTCGATCTGCAGACACAGGTTTCAAGGACGAGAGGCACGCTTTGAATCTCAAGTCAAACGTCGATAAATAACGATGTAAATATCTTTATTCAAAGATATAATGAGTTAGAATGTGCCATAATATGAGGGTAGTATACGATTAATCGTCGGATGAGTTTTTGACATTATAGGTTGCAGGATATTCTTCAGACAGACACGGAAAACATCAATTAAAACATCTACTACACCAACTGAATGCAATTTTATATCTAAATTGAAGGTGGAAGGGGGAGAAAATAACTGAAAGGGAACGGATTACTGATGTTAACTGCGTTGGGAAATTACGCCAAATCAGCGGCGACGAGTGAATACGTGTGCCGCACAGGGATTCGAACCCGGAATCTCCTGCTTATTACAGGCAGGTTCGTTAACCAGTGCGCCAAACGGGACGCAGTGTTGCCGCAACTGCGCGGACTATCTCGGCACACCCACAGTCCCTCCGACCGCCGTCTATCCGCAGACCCTGGCCAGCCGCCCACTGTGGCCGTGCAGTTCTAGGCGCTTCAGTCTGGAACCGCGCTACCGCGACGGTCGCCGGTTCGATTCCTGCCTCGGGCATGGGTTAGTTAGGTTTAAGTAGTTCTAAGTTGTAGGGGACTGATGACCTCAGCTGTTAAGTCCCACCATAGTGCTCAGAGCCATTTGAACCATCATTTAGACCCTGGCCATTTCCTCCATGCTCCCTACTCTGAGATTCCTGCAGGAGGTTCGACGTACTCGTGCACCCGCAATGAAGGTGGATCCGTTGCCCATCTAGGCGGAACAGTTATATCAATGCAATTTCTCCGCCTGCTCAAGGAATCTTCAGAGTTTCTAAGGAAAAACAAAGCTCGTTAACATTTCGAAAACTTTCTGTAAACCATGCTTAAAGCAAATTTTTCGTGAATATCGGTACCGAAAATTGGCGGGGTACGACTGAATGTATTTTAATAGGACCTCAATGAGATTCATTTCTCGTTCGTCGTCAGTTAAATATGAACAAGTCTGAACGCTTATAATGTTTCTAGCTTGCCTACAGAAATGAAAGTCGCAGTAGTGTCTCTTTTGCGATGTTTAAGAATAATGCGTGTGAAGTGTGTATAAATGGCTCTGAGCACTATGGGACTTAACATCTATGGTCATCAGTCCCCTAGAACTTAGAACTACTTAAACCTAACTAACCTAAGGACAGCACACAGCACCCAGCCATCACGAGGCAGAGAAAATACCTGACCCCGCCGGGAATCGAACCCGGGAACCCGGGCGTGGGAAGCGAGAACGCTACCGCACGACCACGAGATGCGGGCAAGTGTGTATAAAAATATTGAATAAGACCAAACAGACCAGACTGAAAGTCAATTGTGAAAAAAATATAAAATTATTTACAAAAAATTTAACGTCGATACTACGGTAGGGAAAGACAAGAACGATGATAAACAATATCGCAGTAAAGAATAGGGTGAAATAAAACATTTATATCTTTGTATAACTACAGAAGAGGAAAAAGATAAGTTATTACTAGCTCTTCTGCTGTTTCTGATTCTCATGTTACTATTGTTAGATAAAGATAGTGTGTAGCGTTGAACGCTAGCAGATGTTCTTTCGACTTGATAAAAAAGGGGTGTATCAGGTTACTGATGAAAATATATGTGTAAAAGTGAGTTCATTGTATTATTTCAATAACATGCCAGCCAGTAACTGCAATGTTTTAATTGATAAGAGAGAATATTTTTCAGCTATCAAGAAGACGAAAGCAGGAAACATGGAAATTCCATTAAAGTAGCATTCGAAGGAGAGATTCAGGAGAAGTAAGATCTTTTAGGTACTTAGTATTGTGACATCTGCTTGGGAGAAATAAGCAGACCCATATAAAACTTACAAAATCATCTTAAATAAATTTCCTTTAATTTACGTCTAGGGTCACAAACGTCTATAATGACGACCTTCAGATCTGTGTTTTATGAAAACAGTGTCCTAATGTACCGCAGCCATAGTGGCATCGTCAAATGTTAAATGCGAGTGTTAATGACCACATGACTCGTGCATATGCAGTTATATATATATATATATATATATATATATATATATATATATATATATATATATATATATAAATGACGATGCTGGTGCTGATTTTGCATTTAACCTTTGACGATGCCACTATGGCTGCAGTACATTACGACACTGTTTTTATAAAACACAGATCTAGATGGTCATTATAGACCGAAACCGGTAATCTGTGAACAAAAAGTTTGTGACCACAGACGTAAATTAAAGGAAATTTGTTCTATATATGGGTCACTGTTTTATTCGCGACAATGTTGCAGCTTGGGAAATCATCTTGATTAGGATACATTGCGAAGAAACTGCCTGGGACGAAGAATCATCGAAAGAAATATTTCAGGAAAGAGAGACAGGTGTAGAGGAAATTGAAACGAAATTAACAAAGGCAGAAGTTAGCAGCAGATTAAGGGAAAGGGTGTAGGACAGAGAAGCGGCTAGTGTCCGGTAGACACCTGCCTTAAGACAGCTGAAGGAGAGAAGAGAGGATCTTGACACACAGGGGACGCGTCTTCTAGGTGGGTATCGGTTTCTCCGATGATTTTATACTGAGGGAACGCACTATTTCTCGAAACAAACTCGCCCTGCAGCTAAAAGGCTCGTAATGTCGCACGCAGCTCCCTGGCTAGGTTGCGATAAGGGAGTGCCCACTCGAGGGTCGCACTGCCCGGAAACAAGGCCGCCATTCACGACCGTGTACAGCTCAGCAGGGAGACTCACAGGGATGGGCGATAGCCGCTGTTCACGCTACCCAGCCTGAGGTCACACGATACTACAGCACACGGTCTCTCCGTCTGACGTTTTACTCCAATAGGCAGGGCAGCACCCAGACTGAATAATAAGTATGGGAACCACTTCAGAAGTTGGCTTAACCGTGTGACGGCTGTGCGAGTGTCAAAATACAAAGGTAAGGAGCTCAGTCCCAGGTTGGCCTTTGGATAATTTCTGGCGCTTTGCCAGTGTTCATCCTCTACAAATGCTTTCTGCGTATCAAAAGAGAAACGTCAAGACGGGGTCCCAGCTGAATATAGCGCCCCTTCCCCACAACGGTTTGGGCGAGTCGCCTCTCTCGTCAGACAAAAGCAACGGAAAACGCGAAACGTCAAATAGAAAATAAAACACTTTTTAATTTCCAGATACTGAACAGTATTATTGATACACATAATATTTACATTTAACTACAAGGCATTTAGCACTTTCGTTGAAATTTTAATATATCACGAAAAAATGCATTTTCATGCGATTAGTACCTGAAAATAAAAAAATGTAATTTATTTGATTTACTATTTCTTGATTAAAATTTCAATTTGGTAACGTTAACAGAATTCAAATAAAAGAAAAATGATACTAATGAGATTCAGGTCCGAAAGTTCGCGATTACAAGTCTAGAACACTATGGACTCTGCTATTGACGATCCTGTTACAATACTCGAAATGTTTGACGCTTTTATAAAACAGATTTTTTTTATTGCACGTCTAGATTCCTTTACTTTTTTTTAAAAAAAGGACCGTTTCCGTTGCACATGAACCTGCGTCAGATATGATTTTATCTCTTACCCGTCCAACAAAATTTAAATGCTGCGTCACTAGACACTATTTTATCTTGTGGTTTAGCATCTAACTTTTTCTGGCAAGTGGAAAGGGTTATTCGTGTAACCGATGGAATCAGATCTGACGATCGTTCATGTGCTACCGAAACCGATAATTTTAAACAACTGAAGCAATTTAAAGAGACAATAAAAAAGTTTCTTACACAACAAGTGAGATTTTCCCCGCAGACAACAAGTCAATTAGTTGCGACCTCTATGCTTGATGGCGCTAGACAGAATTGGAAATCGACCTTTCCGAGTCTTTTTAGCTGTGTTCTACTGTTTTAGTAAACTGATTTCCGGGCAGTGATCTTCACATATGGCGTGTCTGAAGAAGTCGAAGAGGATCACCCAACAAGGCCCCATTGCAAGTAATTATTCCATAGGCCGTGTTACTTTATGAACATATTGCAGTGAAAAGAAAATGTTACATGTGATGATATCTTTGCAACTGGGAGGGGGAGACATTAATCGGATAAGTAAAAGAAGTTACGGAGGATGTAGCAGTTAAGTAGAGGTAGATAGATTAGCACAGTACAGGAAGAGATGAAGGGTAGCATTAAATCAGAGGAGAGAGCGACGTAAGTAGGCGGCGGCAGGAGCAGACAAAGCGCGGCTTTACCTCCGCGAGCAGGGCGTCGATGTCCTTGTAGTCGGCGCCCACGCACGGCTTGCGGGCGAGCGCGCGCCTCTCCAGCTCCTCCCACGGAACGGCCTCCGCCGCCGCCGCCCTGCGCCCCGGCGGCCTCCTGGGGGCGGCGGTGCCTGCCCCCGGGGGCGTCGTCGTCTTGGAGGCGGCCCCCGCGCGGGCGCCTCGCACCGCAGCCGCCGCCGCCGGGGGCTTTCGGGCGGGCGGCGTCACCTTGGCGCGCGGAGACGCCTTCTGCTCCGGCCCACCCCTGGTCCGCGGACTCGCCCTTTTGGTCACGTCCTCCGAGGACAGCTGCTGGCCCTTCTTCGGTGACACGTCCTCCGTGGAGCTCTGGCGGCTGTTGCGCCGCGCGCCATTCCTGCCGCTCAAGTTCTCCGACGACAGCCGGCCGTTGACACCCTTCGTCACTCTAGCAGCCGGGTCCTCTGACGATGAAACGCTGCCGCTGCGAGACTGTCCATTTCTGGTGTCCTCCGAAGACTCGATGCTCTTGCGCCTGCCATCTTTGGCCAGTGGGCCGTCATCCCCGTTCGCCACTTTAGCGTCCTCTCCCCCGACATCAGAGGAGAGACTGCCGCTCTTCTCCTTCATGTACTTCAGCACTCCTCTCGGTGGCTGCTGCTTATATCTGCCCTTCACCACCCTCGCTTCCACTTCACCTTGCTTGTGGTCCTTCCTCTGGACAGACACCTTCCTGACAACTCCAGTTTTCCTTCCCTCTTCCACTTTGATCTTCTGAGGCGAGGATTTCTTCTCTGGCGCCGGGAGTTTCTGCTCTGGAGGCGGCGCATTCTCCCCTTCGTCCATTACCGTGCTGGCCATCTCCGTCACTTGCTCTGTGGGCGTCACTTCCACCCGGATCCTGAGCGCCTCAGCCGGCACCTTCTCCTCCCCGTCCATCACCAGCTGGTCCACAAAGGGCTGTTTCTCGCTGCGCACGGTGACCACCTGATCGGCAGTTTCCTCCAGCACCATCTGCTCCGCATACTGCTTAGCGTCGCCTCCTCCAACCTGCTCCGCGCTATCCGTCTCGTCCCGGTCGGCGAGATCGTCGGCAGAGTGGTGCGCTGCCCCGCCGCCGAGGATGTCCGTCAGGTCCTCCGCGGACAGGTTGAGGAAGTTCTCGCCGGCCAGCCTGTTGCCCACCGCTTCGCTGTGCCCCTTCACGTCGTACTCGGTGGCCGGCGAGTGGCGCCCGTTCCGGGCCCTCATGGCGCCCTTGTCGAGGCAGGCCCTCGAGCCCTTGTCCAGGATGTCGGACGGCTTGGCGCGGCACCAGCCCTTGATGTTCTGCACGAGGCTCTCGGACGAGTGGTGCGCCGAGGCGGCGGCGTCCCTGGCCCTGGCCAGCACCGGCGTGCCGGCGCCCCGCGGCCGCTCCTTCCCTTCCGACGTCCGCACCATGACTGCGGCGTGACCGGCGACGTGCTCGCTGACCCGCTGGTTTCTCTTCTTTCTCCTGGCGCTGAGCCGCGTGCCGTCAGCTGACCGGGCCAGACCGGTGCCCGGCGGTGGGGGGACGCCTTCGCACTCGTCCTCGCGGTCGCCGGCGCCCGCCTTGGCGGCAGACGCGAGCGTCGCGGCGGCGTGCAGCCGGTTGGACGCCTCGGCGCCGATGCCCCCTCCCCCTCCGCGGTCCCCCTGGCTCTCTAGCGAGCAGCGGCGCAACTTCTCGATGCCGGCGCCGTGCGCCTCGCCCGTGCACGCTTTGTGCAGCTGCTGGCGCTTGCTGCGCGGCGTCGACTGCGAATGGGAGTCGATGTCCGGACCGCCGCGGAGCGAGTTCTCGAAGGCGCGCAGTTGCAACATTTTCCCGTGCCGCTCGACCTGCTGGCGCCTACGCGCTTTTATCCTCTACTACAGTCTCTTCGCCTCACGCTTTACTACCGTGCATAACTTTTCACTCACAAGAAGCCTCCCATTATTAATTAGCGGCAGTATCAGAAACCAAACTTGTATCACTCCGAGTTGCCATACAGTCGTATTCAAACCAGCCTCCACGAAACGACGAAATTCGGTTTCTGCCTCGCAGGCCGTACTACAAGCCTAAACTCTGCGCACACAAGAACATCGTAAGGCTCCAAATTCGGGAAACGAAACAGAAAATAGTTTCACTAGAACCACAAGAATCAACACAATTAGGAGTCGTATCGTAGTCCAGTTTCCACAACAAACTCTCGTATTACAAGTCTACACTTTCTATTGTTTCTCATTTGTTCTAATAGAACGCAACACTCCTTAATTATGAGACGAAACAAAAAGATTTTCTCACTAGAGCCAAGTACTGTACATACTGCACATACGCTAATCTCCAAGCTACTAGTATGAAACGAATCGAAGTTCAGATTTTACCCGAGAGCCGAAAACCACGTATGGTCCCTGAAAAAGTTCCCTTACATTCGTTATACGTCACCAAATTCACGAGACGTAACCAAAAGTCTCACGAAAACTAAGAATTGACACCTCAATACACAGCGCAGGTATACCAATTTTGAGGCAAGCATTAAGAATAATAAGGGGAGTTTTTATTCTTGCATGGATTAGTAAACCAAATATAATCTATGCGAATGCTACCTTATATGTCACAATACACTGTGAGACTCCAAATTCATGAGGCGAAAGCACAAAATTGTCTCACTATCTGAACTTATACCGCAGGTAAACAAATCTCGAAGCCAGTGTTAGGAGACGAAGCGAAGATAAATTTTTACCACACACTCGTATTACAAAAGACAAATCCTGCAAAATTTTGTCACACGTCCTAATACATTGCAATGCTCCAAATTTATGAGGCGAAACTAGAAAATTGCATCAAGAATCAAGAATCCCCACTTCAACACACGGGGCGTAAACCAATTTCGAGGAAAGTAATAGAGGACGAATGCAAATATCATTGCTGTAAACGTTTCTCAAAAGTCAAATACAACGCTCCAAACCAAAGAGAGGAAAACCGTAAAAGTCACTGGAGCCAAAAAGGTCCACCATAAATGACAGGCATTCATAAAAGCGTAGAAAGTTGTTGTCCACGCAGTATTTTGTTTCAAGTCTATTTTTTCCTGTCCGATTGATGGCCACTGTCAAGAGCGACTCTGTACTTAATATTGAAACTAATGCAATATGTAATACGACGACTCAGCAAAAACAGAAAATGCATGTACTCGTTAACGGATTTCGTGCACTCGGTAACTTCGACTGACGATGGCTTCTAAACCAGATAGCGTGAAACAAAATCTTGTCTCGCATTCGGAATCTCATCCTGTGGAAGTAATTTTTCAAAAAATTGTTAATTTATAATTCGATTCAGCGGAAAATGTACACCATATCTTAAATCGGAAAAAAACTATCTTGCCGACATAAAGGACCCACATCGACAATAGGGGACGTCAACAACAGCGGAGAAAGTAAAATGTTGTCGTTCTACTGACGCGTTATTTTGTCTCCATCAAGTGCAGCGGGGAGAAACAGGGAACAACATCAAAAAAAGTATTTAGCAATATAATTATGCTGAGTGCCAACTCGATTGTTAATTACTTGCAATTAGTTTCAGTTTCACTATGAGAAAAAATGCAGGGGAACCTGAATTTATTGTCTTTCGGGTTAGCATTATCTTCAACTGCCGACCAGTTAGCACGCATCTAGATTAAGCCGTTTCCAGCATCATGTGGAAAGAATTTAAAAACGTTGTTACAACTTCAAATGAACTGGCCACCCAGACAGTTGACGCTGTGTTTGTACTATGCACTCAACTGTTTTTTTCTGTTGTTACGTTTCCTTATTTCTCGACAAGTCTAACAAGCACACAATTTTGAATAGCAGTGATGTAAATTCATTGCTCCGAGACAGTTTGGACTTTTGCTCGCCGGCGCCCCAGGTCGTGAGCGTCCAGTTATTCATCAATTAATGCTCGTAATCGGCTCAAATGACTGTCGACCTCCACAGTGCACCGGTCACGATACATTTACCTTGCGGTAAACAGCTAATGAGTCACAATTAGGCGAGCACGGTCCGAAGCGTATGCAAGGCCCTCGGAAGACCTCCAGCACAAAAAAAGAAATCCTTTCGTCGGGACTGCGCGAAGTATTGCAGTTTCTAAGAAGTAACGAGCTTCATCACCCAAGTCGTGCTGCGCTCTCGTTACAGAAGCTCAGGCATAAAATTAAACTGTAAGCGTCGTCGGCACGGAAAAACCGCGCGGTAATTACTTCCACGGGACTTGCAGCGAAAACGGGTGCGGTTAGTAGGAGAACATAAAAAGAGGAATGAACTGAGTTGTCCTCCGCTTCGTGGGTCAACGTCCACGCTTTTGTGTTGCGTAAAAAGAGTAACTGATTGAGTTCGCGACCAACTTTGAAAAGAGCTATTGCACTGATAACGTGCCCACCACTATGGCGCGTTGAAGAGATGTAATTTCACGCCCTCCACAGACGTTACCAGCTGGCGAACACACTGGATACACTGCGTGAAATCGTAATAACGATGCTATTCCTATACGCTAGATGTATTGTGCTTATCGGAGCAGCGTTGCTCATGTAAGTCTGTTAGTTTCGTGTGTTAGGTGGAGTTCGAACAGGATGCAAATACCGAGGTTGGCGATGTTCGCAGCGCCAAGAGGATACGCAGTCCGGTGCTTTGCTTGTTCGTCAAACACACGGCTACAAGATCGTTGACTGCACAAACGGAACCAGAGCAAAGCACTACACCAACCAATGAAGGCGCCAGACGGAGGTATAGCTGCAGAGTGTTCCTGGATGCACGATCAGGAATATATCCCTTGTTGTGATTCAGCCGTTTGGAATATTGCCGGAGCGCCGTTCTTGGCACGAATTCCAGAAGTCCACGGGCCAGGGTCTAGGACGGCCGGTCACACACAACCTACTTGGTTCACATCCAAAGGCAGTCGTCCTCAGCTGTTTAACGGCAGTCACGAACCGATGTACACACACCTGGTGATTCTTCAGCTCCGTCACGTGGGCAGCGTCAGGTGAAATCGAATTCACTGTCACTGAATATCTCTCTTGTGTTTAGCGACGCTCTCTCCCTTGCATCAGGTAGAATGCAGACTACAGGAAACGATATTTCTTCTGGGATAAATCTCGACGATACGGCGCAGATACTTCACTGCTGTTACGAGACAAACGTGCTCCTCTATAATGTCTGGAACAAATTCGCCATGCGATAAGGTAACCAGCAAATTTCCACTGCGGTAAATAGCACCATGGAGCAAGTCAGATTTGCATGATATGTTCCTAATGTACACTTATTTTCCCAGAGACCACAGTTCTCAGCATGATAATATAGAACGGAGCACGGCGATTTCCGAAGTCGTGGGAACTGAATATGATGGTCAAATGACACAGAAAAGCCGTATAAACAGTCGCGTGAAATGGGTATCGTAATGTACTACGATACCGAGGTATGAAATTATTTTCCACACCATAACACAGTTCCCTCGTGGTATACCAGGGAGTCTATATTCGAAGTGGCGGATTCCTAATATGGTGGTAAAATCAGATAAAACACGACGCATGAAAAGTACCTTAAATAGTAAGGTGATACGAAGCACAAATTCAACTTTTAACACGACACAGTTGCCGCCGTTGCGTAGCAGGCACTGGAAGATATTAAACAGGATTGTCGATTATAGAAATAGCGGAATCAGAACATGTTGAAAGACGAACATTTTTTTAGTATAACTGGTATCTGCAAGTTGGCCTGATTGCTCAATATTTACGTGGGATGTGGGCACTTCTTGTATTACGCCGTAGTTCGGTTTGAATGGTTGCGATGAATATCCCTTCTAACACGGTCGTAGCTGGGTGTGTCATTGGCTAACGGGCCGGGAAATTCCAGCTGAAACTATTTCGATGAAATTTGTCGATGTAGCGCTGAATAGTGTCTTTGGCTAAGTGGTGGAAACTGCGTCTAGTTGAAGCCGTGTCGATAAACACCCCCGATCACGTTCGAAGCTGAACAGCGTCTTCGGCCAATTAGTCGGTGGCAACTCCAACGCGACGCGGATTCGTCGGCGCGACCCGATCGGACAGTTAGCGTTCGAGTTGTGACGTAAGCGGCGGATAGTGGTGGCGCTGTCGCGCGGAGACAGCGACGGCCGCGTGCTGGCGACTGGGCGGCGCGCGGCCTACTGGAGAACTGCTGGAGAAGGAGGCGGCGGCTGCGGCGGAGGCCGCGGTGGCGCTACCGGCGGCGGCTGGAATGCCGCGGCGCGCTTCCCACACGCACCGGCACGCACTCGCACGTGCCGCCCCACGTGCAACCCAGTGTGCTGCGACGGGAGGGAGGAAGACAGAGGGGAGATGGGGAAAGAAGAAAAGACAGCGAAGAAGTGGAGGACGACACACGCGACAGTCGAGCGGCCGCACTCTGCAAAACCACTCTTGCTGCCTGCGTGTTGTCCCACTGTCGCTCTCGGCGAGGCGAAAGCGCTCTACTCGGCACGCAGCTGGCAACTGCGAATCGTCTGCAGTGTCCAACATTCGCCATGCGTCTTCCTTCTTAAACACCACCAGTAGAGAGGCCGACAAATCAATGTACCAAAAACATCGACAATTTGCACAACCACCACTATTCATACATCGATATCATACTATCGAAATTCAGATGTATATCTCCGTAGATCGGACTTTCATACTTCCGTACTTTTGTGTCTTTCACTCCAGCCTGTGATCACAAAAATCAGTCTATTGATGTCGGTCAATGGTGACCATCTCAAGATCTGCAGAAATGGCGGAAACCAAATACTAGGTGGTTATGATAGCTGTGGGCTGAAATAAGGTATTGCAGCGAAAATTGGTAGCTGTTCTAACGCATCAATGCGGAACCGATTTATGACGGAAAAAATTAGTTCCAATTTTGCCCACTAAGTGCAGACCTGGCTCTATAAATACAACAAGCACTCCGTCTTCAGGCCACAAGTGGCCCATCGGGACCATCCGACCGCCGTGTCATCCTCAGTTGAGGGTGCGGATAGGAGGGGCGTGTGGACAGCACACCGCTCTCCCGGTCGTTATGACGGTTTTCTTTGACCGGAGCCGCTACTATTCGGTCGAGTAGCTCCTCAATTGGCATCACGAGGCTGAGTGCACCCCGAAAAAATGGCAACAGCGAATGGCAGCCCGGATGGTCACCCATCCAAGTGCCGGCCACGCCTGATAGCGCTTAACTTCGGTGATCTGACGGGAACCGGTGAATCCACTGCGGCAAGGCCGTTGCCCCATAAATACAAGAAGCACGTGTACAAATGTTTCCATATGGAAACATGGATTGGATTAGGAACGGGATGTGGGCACAAGAGGTCAAACAAGTGAGAAAGGCATAATGTTTATGTTCTTAATGCTCACTTACACAGTTTGTTTAATATGAACACTGGGAGAGATCGATAAGATGCCGTACACCGCCAGTTTTGCACCTGGTGGTCAAAATTGGAACTAACTCTTTTCCAGCGTAAATCAGTTCGATATTAATGCATTAGAATCTCGACCAAGTTTCGCTGCCATTTAATAATTACAGCCCACGCTGCACCGCTGTGAGTAGCTGTACATTAATTATAACCACCCGGTACTACTAATGAACGGACTACATCTTGTAAACCAGGGTTGGCCAAGAATTCTACACATTTGCGGCCCGGTTGGTTCAAATGGCTCTGAGCACTATGGGACTTAACATCTTTGGTCATCAGTCCCCTAGAACTTAGAACTACTTAAACCTAACTAACCTAAGGACATCACACAACACCCAGCCATCACGAGGCAGAGAAAATCCCTGACCCCGCCGGGAATCGAACCCGGGAACCCGGGCGTGGGAAGCGAGAACGCTACCGCACGACCACGAGATGCGGGCTTTGCGGCCCGGGTGCGGGGCTGTGTCACCCGAGTGCACACATCCCTGTCTACCACGCCACGGCGAACAGGCGAAAGAGAGACAATGGAACGCTCCAGTTGCCAATGTAATCGCACAAGGAACAATGAATAGTTTGCATGTCGCTTCATACCCAACCCCCATTTCGATCACCTTCCCTCACACACATGGAAGGCGTCATATACCATTATCATATCCATCTCTGTCAATATGCCGCAAGGATGGCACGGATGAAGTTGTCTCTTGAATTGTATCACGTGCCGCGAAGAGGTTCCTTCATTTAGGTGAACAGGTCATAATCACACAGTATCGCATCTGATGTAGCGATGGGTGTTCGTGTATCTCTCTGTCTGTCTCTCTCTCTCTCTCTCTCTCTCTCTCTCTCTCTCTCTCTCTCTCCCCACCGCACTCCCTCCCCCGTACGCAGGAGAGCTCCCTCAAGGGGATCACCATATGGTATCATGCTCTGTTATGAAGAATACCGGAATGCAGTTGTCAGAAGGTGCGGTCTCTTTATTTTTAGAGCACAATGAAGGTGATGTCGCAAGAAATTGCACTCACCGTCTACCCCTGCGGTACAACTTGATGCAGATTGAACGCACGGGTATCTCAAGCCACAATGACCATCGCTTTGACACCAGCTGGTTCATGGCGCACGTTCTGTGGGCGAGGAGGACCGGAGCGCTTCTATTCATTGGACTGCCGCTTTAACCGTGCTTCATACGATCGAGCGCACACGTTTAGTCTATAGTGACGATTTTTCAAAGGAAAGTGATGCTGAGGGAATTAGATTAGGAATCGAGGCACTTAAAGAATTAGAAGAGAGTTGCCCTTTGGGCAGCAATATAGCGAATGATGGCCGAAGTATAGAGGATATAAAATGTAGACCGGCAATGTCAAGTAAAGCATTTCTGAAGAAAAGGAATTTGTTAACATCAAATGTAGATTTAAGTGTTAGGAAGTCTTTTCTGAAATAATATGTCTGGAGTGTAATCATGTATGGAAGTGAAACACGGAGGAGAAACAACTTAGACGAGAGCACAATAGCAGCTTTCAAAATGTAGAGCTACAGTAGATTGCTGAATATTAAATGGTTAAGTCAGGTAACTAATGAGGAGGTACTGAACAGAACTGGGGAGAAAAGTAAGTTTTACCACAAGTCGACAGCAAAAAGGGATCAGAATGAGATTTTCACTCTGCAGCGGAGTGTGCGCTGATATGAAACTTCCTGGCAGATTAAAACTGTGTGCCCGACCGAGACTCGAACATTCGTAGATGAAGAGGCTTGCACAGAATAAAACTGCATGAAACCAGTCTTCGACTACAACACAACAACAATTCGAAAAACCGTTCCAGATATACTCCTTGACTCAACCAAAGCACTTCACAGTAAAATATAACGTCACTATTCTCTTCATGTAAATCCATCAAAAACTGTCGCAACTGGCGGTATATTAACACGTGCGGCTTCAGAAAATTTACTATTCGTACTACTAATTTAATTACGTCTTGCACGCCTGCAAATTTAACACAAACTGCTTCTTTATGCACGGAGCAATGATTACAATTATACGTCATTGTCGCCTGTTGTAATTTTTTTGCTCTATTTTCGTCAACTAAATATTTAAATTCTTTTTCCATGGTGTTTTACTACCGTCCACAGCAAACTTGCGGTACCCGCCGACTGTGTCTGTACAATAGATTGCGAAATGTCACCCTTGTCTTATGTGACACCTACAAACTTTTGAAGGTTTGTGGCAATAGGTAGCTACATTGCCTCTTTTCATATAAACAACCATGAGGCCTGTGAACCTCCTTTATGCGCACAAACAAAACAGAACTGATGCCACGATCCTGCGGAACGAGGGAAATCGTGCCGATCAAAAAATGTCGCACCAGTCACCAGGAGAAACAGCGTCGGAACGCAGAGCTAAATAAAATGTCGCGCTGACCGAGAAGGATCAAGCGAAACCGAGAGTTAACGAGTAGGACGGAGACAGGCCAAGCCTGGGACAGCATGGGTTCAGCATATCATGCACGCCCCCTATCTCTCTCTCTCTCTCTCTCTCTCTCTCTCTCTCTCTCTCTCTCTGTCTCTCTCTCACTTCGGTTCCAAGAGTTCCGGAACGTGTACAGAAAATTGAAATAGAGATCAACATAAACCTCATTTCCGCCCTTTTTATTGCCCATTATTACCACACAGTGCATGTTGTACCACCATACAGCGAGACCTTCACAGGTGGTGGTCCAAATTGCTGTACACACCGGCACCTCTATAAGACCCAGTAGCATTTCCTCTTGCATTGATGCATGCCTGTATTCATCGTGGTATTATATCCACAAGTACATCAAGGCATTGTTGGTCCAGATTGTCCCACTCCTCAACGGCGATTCGCCGCACGGGATAAGCCGAGCGGTCTTAGGCGCTGCAGTCATGGACTGTGCGGCTGGTCCTGGCGGAGGTTCCAGTACTCCTTCGGGCATGGGTGTGTGTGTTTGTCCTTAGGATAATTTAGGTTAAGTAGTGTGTAAGCTTAGGGAGTAATGACCTTAGGAGTCCCATAGGATTTCACACACATTTTAACATTTTCGACGGTGATTCGGCTTGGATCCGAGTAGTTGGCGGGTCACGTCGTCCATAGACAGCCCTTTTCCATCTATCCCAGGCATGTTCGATAGGGTTTATTTCATGGCCACTCTAATCGAGCGATGTCGTTATCCTGAAGGAAGAAATTCACAATATGTGCACGATGGCAGAGCGAATTGTCGACCATGAAGACGAATGCCTCGCCAATATGCTGCCGATACGGTTGCGTTATCAGTCGGAGGATGGCATTCACGTATCGTACAGTCGTTACGGCGCCTTCCACGACAACCAGCGGCGTACATCGGCCCACATAATGCCACCCAGAAACATCACAGAACCTCCACTTTGTTGCACTCACTGCAAAGTGTGTAAGACGTTCAGCCTCACCGGGTTGCCTCCAAACACGTCTCCGACGATTGTTTGATTGAAGTCATATCAAGAGAACGTGATGCCAATCCTGAACGGTTCATTCGGCATGTTGCTGGGCCCATCAGTACTGCGCTGCATGGCGTCGCGGTTGCAAAGATGGACTTAGCCGTGGACGTCGGAAGTGAAGTTGCGCATCATGCAGTCTATTGCGCACAGTCTGAGTCGTAACACGGTGTTCTGTGGCTGCACGAAAAGCGTTATTCAACATGGTGGCGCTGCTCTCAGGGTTCCTCCTATCCATAATCCGTAGGGAACGGTCATCCACTGCAGTGGTAGCCCTTAGGAGGCCAGAGCGAGGCATGTCATCGACGGTTCCTATGTATCTGTTCCTTGTCTCTCTGTATCTGTTCCTTGTCCGGAAAACATCGGTTTGCTTCACTCTGAGACACCTGGACCCTTCCCTTGGTGGCAGCCCTTCCTGGCACAAAGCGACAATGCGGACGCGATCGAACCACGGTATTGACCGTCTAGGCATGGTTGAACTACAGGTAACACGAATCCTGTACCTCCTTCCTGGTGGAATGAGTGGAACTGATCGGCTGTCGGACGCCTCCGTCTAATAGGTGCTGCTCATGCGTGGTTGTTTACAACTTTGGGTGGGTTTGGCTCTGAGCACTATGGGACTTAACTTCTGAGGTCATCAGTCCCCTAGAACTTAGAACTACTTAAACCTAACTAACCTAAGGACATTACACACATCCATGCCCGAGGCAGGATTCGAACCTGCGACCGTAGCGGTCGCGCGGTTCCAGACTGTAGCGCCTAGAACCGCTTGGCCACTCTGGCCGGCTTTGGGTGGGTTTACTAACATCTCTGAACAGTCAAAGGGACTGTGTCTGTGATACAATATCCACAGTCAACGTCTATCTTCATACGTCTATCTTCAGGAGTTCTGGGAACCAAGGAGATGCAAAACTTTTGCTGATATGTGTATACAGGGTGAACCTTCATAAAACGGACAAACTGCAGGGCACGCATTACTGACTAGAAATGGAGGAAACAGGGTCATATGAACATGTGTCCGGAAATGCATAGTTGCCACGGTAGATGGCGCTGACAAATGACAGTTCCTCTGACCACGTGCCGTGTGTTCCTTGTGTGTTACAGCCTGTGTGAGTGACGTAGCAGAATGGTCCGGTATTCATATCGGGAACAAGCCGAGATGGAAACGATCAAGAAGCAGAACGCGGTCCTCCAAATCTGGTGTACTTAGTCCGCCGACCCCTGCACGTTCTATTGCCTGAAAGGACCCATGATCACATAAATGGCCACGAAGGGCTTGAAACCTTGCGTGATCTGGTTGGTGTCTGTAAGGATACTTATTTTGGTATAGCCGCGCTGCCTCTCGACCGTTTCCATCTGCTTGGCTGTGCACAAACACCCTGTTTGTAGTGTGTGATTCGGAAGTAACTGGACTGACTTCATGGGTGTAATGTGTTCATCAAACTAAGTGTAAAACGTTAAATAAAGTTCTGCCTGAAATTTCTTTATTTCATAGTTATGCAGTAGAGTAGCGACCACGTGTGCACCGAGAAGTTAATTCTTCTCAGAAAGTAGACGGATCGAAAATTCAACACAAGTATGTAGCTACTGTACGTCTACCCCAGGACATGTTGAAAATGACGTCAGTGTAGATAAAGACAGTGACCTGCTGGACTTCTTTCGGCTCCCGGAACGTTGCAGGCTCATTCTGCTCAGTTGAAAAGCTATTTTCAATTCACTGTTGTAATGGTGCACCATTCTCTATTGGTACACCATACACGAGTTCCTTAAGACGACCGCAAAGGTAGAAGTCTCGGGATTGTGCTCTGGAGATATGGCGAGCCAAGCAACTGGTCGTGCCTAACCTGTCCATATATCGCGATAAACAACAATGAGATGCTGTCTTGCCTCCCTACCGAAATGTGCAGGGTCACCACCCACAGAGCAACATCGGTCTACATGCAGGTGAACACGACACGCGAAAAGCCCATACTGTAATGTCTATCACAAACGACATTATGCATCATAACTCAGAAACAAAGCACTTTCAGACAAAACATTTATTTAAACGACGAGTGTACAGTTACTGTTCAATCATGCTGTGTATAGGTTACACATGTGCTTAAAAATGCGACAAAAATGCCTGTTGAAGACATATACTACAACAATTTTAGGTGTTGCTACCGTGCAAGTAGTTGACCAACATACAATTATACAGAATATAACAAGTGAAAACGTGCATTTCGATGAATAATATTCTGGAAGTAAAAGGCGCTATTACTTTTTAACGTAATAAAAGAAAACAGAGTAAAAAAGCAAACAAAATAAAATTATTAAAAAGAAATCGTTGTGTGACAGTATGTGATTCTGGAACACTACTGTAGTAATTTTAGAACATCTCCAAAATTACACAAGAATGATAACATAATTAGTGAAAAGGAGATAAAACGTAAGACTGCAGTAAGTGATCAGCGTTCTCCGTTGGCGTGGCCGCCAGAATGTGGTGTATGAGATTACTGATAGGAGGAAGACAACGTCCAGATGGTCCTGCGCACCTTGCAAAGCCGATCGTCCCAGGATAAAATTTTTTGAGATAATGCAGTGGAATGAACCAAACAAATCCTACAATTCCTGGATCACTGTTTTTATTGGTCACTACATCGTAGCTTGGGATTCTTAGAGATTTTGCCTATTTTGGACGCTGAACAGTGTCTGGCGATTAACCAACACATGGCCGCATTTACGCGCAAGACATTTAGAGGCCCGCACGACAAAAATGTAAAATAACAAAAATTCTTTCTTTTAAGCCTATTGATGTAGGCCATTTTATAACTATAAGAGATATCGACGTAATTATATCGTACTGGCTTACTCGGCATAATTTTCCGGTGACAGAACACACGAATGAAGTCAACAATCGCCTCTCGAAAAACTCACACTCCTATAAGTCAAATTTCCAGTGGTATTCGTTCATAGACGTGGCAGTGCAGTTCGCATAATCAGTAAGACTTGTAAAATAATGGTTAATGGAATTATGGAAGTTTGAAGTGAGTTCGTTTTCACGGAAAAACCGGTCTGTTTCATAACTCATTTTGTGCAGATCAAGAACCATAGTAATTCTTACTCCCCGTCGTCGGTTGCTGATTCTTGAGCTCTTAAAGCCAGGAACAACAATTTTCAAACAACTTTTTTCGTTAATGCTTTGTTGCGGGAACCGCACAAGATATTTTAAAATCCATAGCTTGTAACAAGACAGATTATTGGCTCGTGACGTCATAGCAAGATAACGCGCCCACCAGCAGCGGTTTATTGGCAAATTAAAGAGCCAAGTAAGTGATGAGACCCAGAGTACCAAGCGACGCCGACCGGTCGCCGTGTCATCCTCCATCATATGGCATCGTGTGGATGCGGTATGGAGGGACAGAACACCGCTATCCAGAAATAGACACATACTTCTAAAAATGAGAACGTGTAAAAAAATAGTTTTCCTATGGTTACAATCAGTTAATTCTAAAATTAAAAATACTGAGTTTTGCATCGACATGAAACACAACTTTTTGTTAATTTTTTAAATGTACAGCTGTTCAGAGCAATGTTAATAATTCGTGTTGAATACCTAAATAATTTAGTTCCCCTTTCACCGATAGGTAGGTGATGCGGTTTTTCAGCAGGACAATACGGGTCCACATAGAGCTGCTCCAACGAGACGTTCTCTTCGTGGTGTACAACTGCCCTGGCCAGCAAGATCACCAGATTTCTCACCAGCTGAAGACATATGGGACCCAACGCCTGCAAAAACAACTGCCGAATTGCAACAAAACGTGCAAGATAGCTGCGTCAGTCTATATCAGGATACCAAGTCTATATCAGGATGCCATTTAGTACCTCTAAGATCATTTGCATGCGAAAATAGATGCCTCCGTTGCCGCAAGAAGGGAATACCCAGTGTACTGACGCGGGCTGTTAAGAACCCTTTGCCATGACGCGCACGCGCGTGTTAGTGTGTGTGTGTGTGTGTGTGTGTGTGTGTGTGTGTGTGTGTGTGTGTGTGTGTGTGTGTGTGTGTGTGTGTGTTTTGTCTAAATTTGTTACCATATATACTTCTATAATGATGAACTACCTGTCATTCACTTATTAATAACATGACATTACCCTTGACAGTTTTGCGTTTGTTTACGGTGTGAAGGTTTGGTTCAAATGGCTCTGAGCACTATGGAACTTAACAGCTATGGTCATCAGTCCCCTAGAACTTAGAACTACTTAAACCTAACTAACCTAAGGACATCACACACATCCATGCCCGAGGCAGGATTCGAACCTGCGACCGTAGCGGTTGCACGGTTCCAGACTGTAGGGCCTAGATCCACTCGGCCACCACCCCGGCCGGCTAGAAGATTTGGGTAGCTAATCATTTATATACATTTCCTTCATGTTATTCCCAATTATAATATTAAAAAGTGTAACAGAAGTTAACCAACTTACGCAAGAATACTTGCGCGTAGGTCACTAACGATAGATTTCTCAAACAAGAAATTTAAATAATAACAGATTTTTATTTGAAATGCGGATCATTATTTATTAAATCTATTAATCGATAATATCGATATCAATACACAGGAATGCACCTGGCGAAAGCGAAGCTGTGAGGGCGGGTCGTCAGTAGTGCTCGAACAATTCAAAAGGTAAGAACACTGCTGATCAGAAGGGCCAGGTTCTAGCTTCATATCCAGGCCCGATACGCAGTTTAATCTGCCAGGCAGGTTGGAAAGCCGGCCGGGGTGGCTGAGTTGTTCAAGGCGCTACAGTCTGAAACCGCGCGACCGCTACGGTCGCAGGTTCGAATCCTGCCTTGGGCATGGATGTGTGTGATGTCCTTAGTTCGGTTTAAGTAGTTCTAAGTTCTAGGGGACTGATGACCTTAGAAGTTAAGTCCCATAGTGCTCAGAGCCATTTGAACCAACCAGTTTGGAAACAGTGAGATGAGGTGCATATTATTCCCTACGTCTCACTCTCACTCTCACTCTCTCTCTCTCTCTCTCCCTTTCCCTCTCCCCCCCCCCCCCCTCTCATAAAAATGCAACAAAGCTTTATAGCCCTGTGAACCGTGACTCCATCTTCATAGAAGCACATTTCTTCTATGTTCTACTGCAGCCTCCGAGGAAAGGAAATTGCGGAAGATACAGGAATGACGTCTAAGAGATACTGTTGGTATAGACGGACCGTTCTTCAAAACAGAAACATTATATCATTAATTAAAACTTCCGGGCTGAATTGACGTGGTCCATATATAAAACTTCTCCTCCTTCCAGACGTTTCGTTGCCTACTGTGGGCAACATCTTCTGAGGTGAGTCGGCGAGTGGCTGCTAGGCGCTGGAGGTCCCGCTTATATAGATCGCCACCACTCATCACGTGCTTTCGACTTTAAAACTCTCTCTGGCTAGTGCCATCTCTCTCGATTACAGGTAATCGATTGTCACTTCGTTGGTACAAAGTCGACCGCCACATCTTGTCTAGTTTTAATCCTTCTTTTTTATTAAAATTATTTTCGTGCTTCTAGATCCCTATAGCTTCTCTATACATGCGGGTATAATAATGTGAGGTCCTAGCTATCACGTTTGTCTCGTGATCACCGTCTTTGAAAACGTGTTCCGCTACATCTGATTTGTCAATTTGTCCCAATCTACAGTTCCTTTTGTATTCCATTAGGCGAGTATTAACACTCCTTTTAGTTGTTCCAATATAAACCATGCCACAGCTACACGGAATTTTATACACACCTGGGGTAGCTAAGGGGTGTCGTGTGTCTTTCACCGATCTTAAACTTTCACTAATTTTCTTGGTAGGTCGAAAGATTGTTTCCACTTGAAACTTGGCCAAAACTTTCCCAATACGGTCCGTGATGTTATGAATAAACGGAAGAAAAACTTTTCCAGCCGACGGTTGTTGTTGTCGTGTATTTTCGGACACTTTTGTTCTAGGGTGAAGTGCTCGATCTATTTCGTTGTCAGTGAACCCATTTCTCTTGGAAGCCGTTCGCTAATGGCTTAATTCATCTTGCAAATAAATTGGCTCACAGATGTTATTAGTCCTGTCCACTGAAGTTTTTATGATTCCTCTCTTCTGCCTAGGATGATGATTCGAATCCTTATGTAGGTAACGATCGGTGTGTGTGTGTCTTTGCTATATAACTTGTGCCCTAAAGTCCGATCTGCCCGTTTAATAGCCAATACATCCAAAAAATTTAATTGCCCATTACTCTCTTTCTCCATGGCGAATTGTAACTTAGGATTGAAACTGTTTATGTGCACCAAAAATCATTCTTCTTCAGCATGATTCCATATCACAAAGGTATCATCCACGCATCGAGTTTACATCGTCCTCTCCTAGCCAGCCATATCCTGTAACACCTGTAACACTCCAGTGCTTTCTACACGTGTTGCTGACATTCACTGCGCATTAAAAGACGATTTACACTAAACATGTATTCGAAATCTGATGAAACTGAGAAGATGCAGTGAGTCAGTAGTAAACGGGTCCCCATCGAAAAGATTACAGTACAGCCAATGTGTGTAGCCTGTAGCTGGACACAACAAATAAATAAGGAAAAGGCAATGGAAAAAACGAGGCTGGAAAATAAAACTGGTACCATATCGCTACGTCCGTCACTTATGGCGTATTCACGATGACGTGGTATTTACGAAACGGAGTCGTCTGGTCATTAACCTAACCGAGTCTCATTATCCACCGACTCACGTTTCGTCGTGCAGTACTGAAGATATTCTCTGTCTAATTTTACACATTCCCTTCGACTTTCATATTTAGGAATTTTCCGTCCTCAGTGAGCGCGTAAATACGGGCGTCGACACGACCTTTACTGAAGGTAATGTGGAAACCACTCCGCACTAAGTTTCCGTCGTTGCGAATGTTCTTTGCCGATTCGCCTATAGCACCATGCCTTACACCTAATAAAATGCCAAGGTCCCCCGCAGTGACGATCAGTTTTTATGGAAGTGACCACCCGCGCGGGCCATAAAATGGATCATTGCGATGCACCGAACCTCTCTGTTGGGCGTAGTGGCGCGCGTGCGTTTCGGAAGCACTTACCCGTATGGTTCCGAACATGGCGTGGACGAGGTGTGTAGTGCATGCTGATGATAGCAGGCGTGTGAAGCTGCCCTTGCGTTCTTAAACGTACCCAGTTGTGAGATCAACTTGACTCGTCTCTAACTCTGGCAACACACTATGTGGATTACTGGTCTTCATAAAGCGTGTGTCAAATCTGAGTCCATGTATCCTTACACATGTAACCTTACACATGGTTTTCCTGAACTCATTTAGATGTTTGATGGCATGGGTTCTTCAACAACGGTACCACCCATCCCTCTTCCATTCCTGACCTGCTGATTTATATCACTAAACTGATAAACCTGGACCCGTGTGCATGTTGCAAGTTGTCTAACAGCTTCCAGGGCCAACAACAGTCTCATTTTCAGTATTTCATATAATTATCGATCGAATTTAAAATGCTAAAATGTTATCATAATCGACCAATTATGAGGTATAATCTTACATTAAAGGTTTATCACAAGAAGTCAAGTATTAAAGTCAGGAACTGCCTATAAAGGTCAGTCAAATGAAAACGAGACAGATAGAAATAAAGTAAATAAGCTGTTTGTTATTTCAAAAGCAATCGCCATAAATATTAATACCTTTATCCCATAGTGACATAAGAAGATCAGTGCCTTGATGGAAAGAAGTTTGCGTTTGCCTATGGAGCCATGATCGCCCCCAGGTCCGCCTGCATGTTGGCAGGTTCTATCGAGTACAATGAGGAAACCCTTACATATTCTCAATTGCAACCAACAGCCAAATGCTTCACAAAACATACAACAGAACGTGCAGCCCAAGCAATAATAGCAATACAGGACATCAAAAACATCCGCCTACTCAGTCTAGAAACAGCCATGAAATTATTCAACACAAAAATCTTGCCAATCCTGGCCTATGGGATGGAGGTTATATGGGACCACCTGACAGAAAAAAAATCTAGAAATATTAGAAAAGGTAAAATCGACCTATCTAAAAAGAGCACTAGGTCTCTCAAAGACAACAAGATCTAGACTAGTGTACCTGCTAGCGAGAGAGACATTCCTAATTGAAGACATCAGACTTCGATATATGATGTCACACACCAGGGCTTCCAGAAAGCAACTGAAGATCATGGAGGACAAACGAGAAAAAATATGGCCGGACTTCTATGGCACCGAAGCAATGACGAACCGCTCATGGAAAGCACCAAACTTCGGACAGCGACATGTCGTAACTAGACTTTCTATTCACGGCTTTCATCATCTAATCTGCATAAACAAAACTTATCACGACCCAACCGCAACATGTGTATGTGAACTGTGTAACGAAGCCTGTGAACGATATCACATAGAACTGTGCAGTAAAAGAGTGAAATCGATAAATGAATATGCAAAAATGTAAATGTAAAATGTTAAGCAAAGTAACTGTATATGGCTATTTGGCTCAATTTTATTAAAAAAAAATTAAGTCCGGGTCTCTCCCCACGCGATTTCCAAGTTTTTGGAACTCTGAAGAAAGACATTCATGACCGTCCATTTGTTTCGGATGACGAGCACGGGAGGGTACAGTCATGGTTCCGTAGGCAGACGCAAGGTCGAGATTGTCTTGTATCACAGTGAGATAAATGTATTACCAGATATTGCGATTACTTATCAAATAAGAAACAGAATACATACTTCTTTTCTCATCTGTCTCGTTTTCATGTGACTGCCCCGTACAGTTTCCGATAATCCACTGGATAACTACAATCTGCGGAATTCCCCCTCTGTTTTCAGAGAAAGCTGGTTTTTCAACGATATCTATGTTTATGACGTCGTATCTCGTTAAATATCATACAACGATTTAATTTTGCTGTTATATTCAGTGGCATATGTGGAAACTGTCTGAAAAATGTGCCCGAATAAAACTGAGGAGCGCCGGAACAAAAGCCGATATATCCACCTCTGCTGTATTCGCGTGTTTGAGCTGTAGGGGGGAGATACGGGAGTAGTAATACATGCTGCCACAAAATAATTTTCAGCACAACGCGACATCAAGTGTTTTATGGTGTATTTATTCTTTTTATAGCTTGTGGAGCCATTCAGAGATCACTGTTTGTTACTTTCTGCATTAACAGCAAATGCGGATTTATCGGTTTTTGTTCTGACGCTCCTCGATAAGTAGTAAAGAAGTAACAAATTAAGACGTCAAGCTGCATGTACAGCGAAAATGTAGTAAGCTAAGAACTGTTTCGTTTCGTTATTCTGTGGGGGGCGTCAGTGAGAAAAAGTTTCAAAAAGGTTTGAAATTATATGCAGAGAACCCGGTGGTACAATTAAAGTGCAGCTGACCACAGAGGTCAAATGGTTCAAATGGCTCTGAGCACTATGGGACTTAACATCTTAGGTCATCAGTCCCCTAGAACTTAGAACTACTTAAACTTAAGTAACCTAAGGACACCACACACATCCATGCCCGAGGCAGGATTCGAACCTGCGACCGTAGCAGTCCCGCGGTTCCGGACTGTAGCGCCTAGAACCGCACGGCCACTGCGGCCGGTACAGAGGTCAAAGGTGGGCCGTAACTATCGCATGCGAGTGAAACTTTGTAGATATTTTAATCCGTTAATGTGAACGGATTCACGCTTGAAAAAAAAAATAGTTCCAATTTTTCCCACCAGGTGCGTCTGGCGCTGTGAATGCAAGAAAACGAACAGAAATGTATTCATATGTAATGAATCAGGCACAGGGCGTGGCTAGAAAAGGTCAAACAATTGCGAAAGGTGTAATGTTAACCGACATATACACAATTTGTACAATATCAGCACTGGAGACGTCGACGAGATGCCGCATCCGCAGAACGACGTGATCAACAGTCACTCGCAGCAATTCGGGTGGAATCTAAACAACGTGCTCCTGTATACTGGTCTTCAGATCAGGCTTGAGACCGAACGCGTCCCTGGTAAACGCATTCTTTTAGATATCCCCGGAGCCAAATGTCAGATTGCTTCATAGGAGGTGATCTTGCAGTCCACGCATCTGGAAAATCTCGAGGAGGAAGGGTGCATTAAGCAGATCTTTCACTGGGCGAGCGACATGAAGTGTTGCCCCATTTTCCATGAAACCAGTGGTTTCCACATAGCTGCGCTCTTCCAAGGCAGGAATCACATGCTGTACTAGGAGGTCTCGATAGCGTGCAGACTTCACAATACATCTGACAGACTCCCCAGGTGTATTTCCTTCAAAGAACAACGGACTGAGGATAAAGGCGGTCATGAATCCACACCACACACTCACATATGGCGAGTGCAATGGCTTTCTGTGCACAACAAGCGTACCCCAACACAACATACGCTCCCCAGATTTGGCCAAGTCTGTGTATTCACTCCACCCTGTAGTGTAAAACGCACCTAGTCACTCCATCGAATATTGCCTGACCACATGTCACGAACTTCGATCCGTGCCAGAAACTAAACAGGGACAGGACATAATCTTCTTACGGTTGCCACGTCAAGCACATCCGTGTTTCCCAATTTCATCATCGTCATCTTCTTTCAACCATTTAACGGCATCGGTTTGGTCCTCAGATCTTTGAGTCGGCGAGTCTCTCTCAATGCAGCACTGTAATTGCTGCCGTTCACGCAAAACAGTTTCACCAACAACGGACGGCCTGTCTTCTCGATAGCCACACAAGTGATGGTTTGCCAAATGATGGTGTGGATGTCATACCGTCGTACAGTGTACAGCGCCAGCTTGCAACTGGTGGCCACAGTTGGAACTGCTTTCTTTCCAGCGTAAATAGGTTGCGCATTAAGGCTTTAACATATCTACCTAGTTTCGCTGCAATACAATAATTGAACCTCTGTGAGCATCTGAACTTTTATAACCACCCAGTATGTTAAAGTCGCTACGTGCTCTGATTCTCAAATACTGGATGAATCTAGTCTGGTAATTAAGGCTCTGTGAATTACGTTGCCTCAAGTCCTATAGTCTATTTCTAGCTTTAATACTTGATTTATCGTGAGAAACGTAACATTATACCTCTTAATGAGTAAATTACAAGAGCACTTAAAATTTTTAAACTGAGGTTTTTTTTTAGGAAATACCATAAATCAAATTTTTGTTGGCCCTAGAAGTCGTTAGACAGGTAATTTTTAATCGTGATTGGGTGATCGGTTTTAGCACTCTAGTAATCTGGATACTTCGGAATTTCGATTTTTAATTCAGTTGCGTAGTGACGGACTCAGCACAGCGGCAGAACATTGACATTATGCACTCGATGTTTGTTTCGGTTCCAGTAACGTGTTTTGTGCAGGTAGGAACAGTTTTTCCGAGGCATCTTTAGCACACTCCTTAAAAGAGATAATACAGCCAAGTGTAGTTACGTAGAAAGAACTAAATTTTGTTCGCTTGGAATCAAGGGTGTCTATTCGCTTGGAATCAAGGGTGTCTATTCCTTTTATGTGGACTATATCCGCCTCGATTGCTGAGTGGTCAGCGCGTCAAAATGCCATACAAGGAGCCCGGGTTCGATTCCCGGCTGGGTCGGAAATTTTCTCCGCTCAGTGACTTGGGGGGGGGGGGAGGGGGGGGCGTCGCCACACGACATTTCATTTCATGTGGACTAACAACCTACTGAGCTATAGAAGAACAGGAATAAGCCCTTGACCGAGCCATTTCTCCGCGACATCCTTTCCTGCAGCATTGCTAGTTACGTGAAGTTCGTTTCGTCGGTAAGTGATATGTTCTTAGTACTACCTCATGTTAGGGTTATGTGACAGTGAAGAACCACAGCATAGACTTTCCTTCCCCTGTGGGCCTTAGAAAAATGTTGTGCCACCAATAATTTCTGAACCGTTCATGACTTTCCTGTCCTGTTTGGCATCTTTTAGGTGAAATTCGAATGGATAATCTCTGCAGTAAAGATTCTTCCTCCTGTACTGGGTGCGGTATAATTGTCTTGCCAGGTACGTACAGTGAAGTCAACTTGCAAACGAGCCGGCACTGAAGGTATGTGCCTGCATGAGAACACAGTGAGTCCGGCTGATTCGTGACACGGCCGTTAGCAACATTCTGTATTCGATTCTTTGCTCACTGGTTCGTATTTTACGACGTCCCTCGCCTTTGCGCGTGGAGGACGCATAAACTGGCCAGCCCATTCTCCTGATCTTACACCTCTGGACTTCTTTCTGTGGGGTACGTTAAAGGAGAATGTGTACCGTGATGTGCCTACAACCCCAGAGGATATGAAACAACGTATTGTGGCAGCCTGCGGCTACATTACACCAGATGTACTGCGGCGTGTACGACATTCATTACGCCAGAGATTGCAATTGTGTGCAGCAGATGATGGCCACCACATTGAACATCTATTGGCCTGACATGTCGGGACACACTCTATTCCACTCCGTAACTGAAAACGGAAACCATGTGTGTACGTGTACCTCACCCCTCATGGTAATGTACATGTGCGTCAGTGAAAAAGACCAATAAAAAGGTGTTAGCATGTGGACGTAATGTGCTGTTCCAGTCTCTTCTGTACCTAAGGTCCATCACCGTTCCCTTTGGATCCCTACGTAATTCGGTGTTCTCCGATACACACGATCGAACAGCGGAGGAGTGGTACTCAAGCGTCAACTTTAGGTTACAATATCTCCGGATGTAATTAACATTTTACAATGCAACAAACGGCACTGATTACGTATTTGTTTATATGTTCAGATGTGCTAACAAAACTAACGTGGTTCCATTTAAAAAAACGTAGGTCTGTGTTAAAAAACATACTTCCGTGCATTTTTGTATGGTTTGTATTAAACAATTACACTAGCCCCTCTCCTCACGTTCGGTCTGTGGAATCGGTTCGTCAGTATTTGATGTGGTTTACGAAATATATCCAGCGGTAATGTTAGGTGACTCACCCTGTATATGAAAGAAACAATTTAGCGAATGTATTACATCTGCCGATATATAAGTTAAATATGATTGCGAGAAAGAAAACGAGACTGTGCTTTTTCACAACACAGCATTTCCTTTCTCTCAGTTGGTTTTAACACAAAATCTGTACATTGTTGTTGAAAAAAATGTGGAACCAATGTCCAACTGTACGTTAGAAGAGAATCGTGTAACAATTTGAAGTAAAACGGTCTTCAACTTTATGAGCATTTTTGCTAACAACGTTACCCTTAACAAATTGATATCTATAAATATATTTAAAAAAGATTATCACAGCGTCGTATAAAAATTTGAAATAATTGAAGAACTTTTCGAGATTTTTATCAAAAACTTTTTCCCTTTACAAATCACAAATTCGGTTACTTGCGATATACCTAAAAAGCCAAAGAAATTGGTACACCTGCCGAATATCGTGTAAGGCCCTGCGAGAACGCAGAAGTGTCGCAACACGACGTGGCATGGACTCGACTAATGTCTGAAGTAGTGCTGGAGGGAAGCGGCAGCATGAATCCTGCAGGGCTGTCCATAAATCCATAAGAGAACGTGAGGGTCGAGATCTCTTCCGAACAGCACGTTGCAAGGCATCGCAGATAGGCTCAATAAAGTTCATGTCTGATAAGGTTGGTGGGCATCGGGAGTGTTTAAACTCAGAACAGTGTTCCTGGAGCCACTCTGTAGCAATTCTGGGCATGTGGGGTGTCGCATTGTCCTGCTGGAATTGGTCAAGTCTGTCGGAATGCACAATGGACACGAATGGATGCAGGTGATCAGACAGGATGCTTAGGTACGTGTCACCTTTCAGAGTCATATCTAGACGTATCAGGGGTCCCATATTACTCCAACTGCACACGCCCCACACCATTACAGAACCTCCACCAGCTTGAACGGTCCCCTTCAGACATACAGGGTCCATAGATTCGTGAAGTTGTCTCCATATCCGTACACGACCATCCGCTCGATACAATTGGAAATGGGACTCGTCCGACCAGTTAACATGTTTCCAGTCATCAGCAGTCCAACGTCGGTGTTGATGGGCCCAGTCAAGGCGTAAAGCTTTGTGTTGTGCAGTCGTCAGTGGTACACGGGTGGGCCTTCGGCTCCTAAAGCCCAAATCGATGATATTTCGTTGAATGGCTCGCATGCTGGCACTTGTTGCTGTCCCAACACTGAAATCTGCAGCAATTTGCAGAAGCGTTGCACTTCTGTCACGTTGAACGACTCTCTTCAGTCGTCGTTGGTCCAGTTCTTGCAGGATCTTCTTCCGGCCGCAGTGATGTCGGATTTTATTTAGCGTATGGCATTTAGACACAATTGTTATTACAATCAATATGCAAAATTGTAATAATTTGGCATTAGATATTCTTACAGTTATTACAATAGTTATACAGAATTATACAAAATTATACAAAATTACACATAATACACATGTTACAGTAGTTATACAAAGTTATAGTGGTTTGGAAGTAATTACAAACAAACATCTAATGAGTTAATATATGCTATTGATTCTGGAGTCGCCATCAGGAAATCTTCTCGGGTCCCATCATAGGCTGTCCTGGGGCAGTCTTCTATTATGTGCTGGATAGTTTGATTTTCTCCACATTGACATAGCGGCGATTCTGTCATGCCCCACTGGTAGAGGGAGTAGGCGCATCTGCCATGTTTAGTTCTAATTCTGTTTAAAGTTGCCCAGGTTTTGCGTGGTAAGTTAAAACCTGAAGACTTCTGGGAGATACATGGAAGTTTGCTGATGTTCTTTAAGGACCATTCTTGGTGCCAGGCGCTGGTTATGTTGAATTCTTCCTCTGTTGCAGATGTGGCTATTGCGGTTCTGATGGGTGACCTTCTGGAGCGGAGGCGGCTTTGGGTGGCATCTTCAATATTCTCATGGATGGGTAGATTCCGATTGCTCATTATCTTTTTGTACTCTCTTATAAGAGCGTTTGTGCGGCGTAGGTTAGGGGGTGGTATGTGGCTTAGTGATGTCGGAGATTTAATGTTTTACCGGATTCCTGATATTCACGGTACACTTGTGAAATGGTCGTAGGGGAAAATCCCCACTTCATCGCTACCTCGAGATGCACCGACTGTAACACCATGTTCAAACTCACGTAAATCTTGATAAACTGCCATTGTAGCAGCTGTAACCCATCTAACAACTGCGCCAGGCACTAGTTTTGCAGGGTGACATTTCCACAATCCAATAAAACTGGATGTAATGAAGGAAATAAATTGCATTCACAGTAATTGAAACCTTACAACTTTGCCACTTACGCAACATTGATGGCATTTATCATTTTTTAAAAAGTACGTCCCTTAGATGGCGCCCGCCTGTGCAAATACATTCGTGGAACCTGTTGCTGAGATCTACATTGACCGCTGCAATATCTCAGCTGGGATACTGTGAACTGCATCCAGAATTCTGTTTTTGCTCAGCCAGGGTTCTTGGTCTATTCGTGTGGACTTTGCTCTTTAGATAGCCCCACAAAAAAAAAATCACACTGATAAATCTGGCGACCTAGTGGGCCAGGGAATGTTACTGAATCGTGAGATCACACGCTTGCCAAACAATTCTCGTACATATGCCATTCATTGCCGAGCAGTGCGTGATGTCACTCCGTCCTGCTGAAACCAGGCTTCTAGAAGGTCTGAAAAGTTGTTCAATGCAGGTGTAACGAAAGTTCGTAACCTCCGCGTAACAATCGGTATTGACAGTTATTGTGTTTCCCTGTTCATTTGCGCCGGCCGGAGTGGCCG
Source organism: Schistocerca nitens (assembly GCF_023898315.1). Classification (NCBI taxonomy): domain Eukaryota; kingdom Metazoa; phylum Arthropoda; class Insecta; order Orthoptera; family Acrididae; genus Schistocerca; species Schistocerca nitens. The sequence goes on along the minus strand of NC_064622.1, from coordinate 440,077,166 downwards.
AGCGGTTCTAGGCGCTACAGTCTGGAACCGCGCGACCGCTACGGTAGCAGGTTCGAATCCTGTGTGATGTCCTTAGGTTAGTTAGGTTTAAGTAGTTCTAAGTTCTAGGGGACTGATGACCACAGCAGTTAAGTGCCATAGTGATCAGAGCCATTTGAACCATTTGAACCTGTTCATTTGCGAAAAAAAAAGGTCCGATAATGTCACACCATCACACCATACTGTCACCTTACTAGCCTGTAAACAGCGCTCATGAACGTCATTATGGTTTGCTCCGTAACGGTAGTTCTGTTTATTTAATAACCTGTGAGATGAAAATGAGCCTCATCTGACATCCATAACTTGTTTAGAAATTCATCGTCATTGTTTATTTTTGTTATCATTTGTTGACAGATTTCTAATCGTAAGCGGTAATAGTTGCCCTTCAATTGTTGCGACATCTGTAGTTTGTACGGATGACATTTTAAATCAAGATGAAGAATTCTGCGAACACTCTCCCGGGACATTCCAACCACTGCTGCTTGCTTACGAACTGAACGCCGTGGGCTCCGTAAGGTAGACTCGCGTACATCATCGATGTTCGCTGGAGAACGCACACTTCTTGGTCTTCCCGTTGGTTTCTTATTGAGGGCAGATCCAGTCTCTTCAAAGTTATTAATTCAACATTTTATCGCGTGTTTCGACGGAACGGCATCATGACGTACTAAATCATAAAAACGTCGAAACTCCCTCTGCGCCGCTAGCAAACCATCATTTTTTCTATAAAAGATTTTTAAAGCTAACCCACGCTGTTGTGCGTTCCCTTGATCCATGTTTACTGAAACATTTTTAAAGCTAACCCACACTGTTGTCCGTTCCACTTGTAAGAGGTCCGAGCAGATGTAATTTCGATGTATTGCTCATGCGCTGCCTGCGATATGCAAGGTCTCTGACCAGAGAGCAGTGTTGACTGCAGTAGGAGCTGTGTAGCTGTAGCAGTAAGTTGCTGCTAGTCTGCAGTCTGCTCTGCTCTGGTGTATCGTGTTGATTGGCCCGGTCGCGGTGCAGCGATGTCGGAGCCTGAGTATTATTATATAAGGTAAAAAGCCGCCTCGCGCATACGTAGTAATGTTATCTCAAGTCCCATGGAAATGTTTTAAAAATGTCCTAATAATAATCCTTTTCATACAAAGTAATTTTTAACAACCATTCATTTCAATTTAAAGAATTTCTAATTTCTTCAATCCATGATCATCCCGATTATTGCAAAAGAAAAATCAGTTGTTTCCTTTTCATAAATGACAAATCTATCGGCCAGCATTGCACAGGGCTGTGCCAGAAAAATTTATTGTAAGAGCAGATATATATGCGTTATCCGGCGACTTCATTGAGGTAAGAATTTTTCTCTTTTTTATTCAGAATGATCTTTCAAGGGCCATGACGCAGCCCTGCTGACGTCCAAAATTTACCAGGTTAAATTCATAGTCAATTATTGAAAGGTCATAAGTGAGTGACAATTTAATTGAGAGGTTAGTTACATTGTATTATCACCAGGTTAGTGAAATTTTTTTTTTTTGTTGGGACGTTACACATGAATGTGAACGACATAATTATAAGTTTTACTGTTGACAGGTTTAGGAATTTTTCTGTTTTGAGCTTGGATAAAATGTGAATGAATATTGTGTGGAGGTTAAATGAGAAAGAATTTTGTGGGGAGGTTACACTAAATGAGAATATTATTCATATTATTTATAAGAATTTTGTGGAGAGGTTACACACTGATCCATGTTTACTGAAATGGCGGACTGTTTACTCGCTGTCACGAACACGCAGTGCTTCCACCTGGCCATAGCTGTCACTTCTCATTTCAAACACTCCCGTTATTGTGTGTCACCCTGTATACAGGTGTTGCCGACCGCAGCGCCGTATTCTGCCTGTTTACATATCTCTGTATCTGAATATGCATGCCTATATCAGTTTCTTTGGCGCTTCAGTGTATACACTTTCCTGTGCCACATATATTAAAAGAACTACGCAGCCTATGTTTGTCTGGAAGTGTATCAGAGTATCATGTAAAAATTTTAACTAAATTGGTCAAGAAATTTTCGGGATTTTTGGTAACTACCTTTCCCAATCTATAGCTTATATCCGCCTGAACGTTCATTGTGGTGTAAAATCTGATCTAAATTCATCAAGAACTTTTCGCCATTTTTGGTAAGAAAGTAAAACTACGACTTGTCGAATCCTGCCTCGGACATGGATGTGTGTGATGTCCTTAGGTTAGTTAGGTTTAATTAGTTCTAAGTTCTAGGCGACTGATGACCTCAGAAGTTAAGTCCCATAGTGCTCAGAGCCATTTTTGTAATTAATGCTCTGAGACAGGCAGGGCATACGCCAGCGTGCACTAAACCTCTGCTCGCGCCAGACAGCAGTTATCGCGGAAGTCGCAGTATTCTTGTCGAATACTTTTCTGTTGCTCTGGAACATCATAAACTGCTATTTTCCCGGCAAATCTTTTTCTGTTGCTCCGGAACATCGGAAAATCGTCCGCGGATAGAGGGTTAACGTTGTTCGTGTTTAGTGTAGTCACCATGTCTGGTTCGGCATATAAGAGGTGTAAACAGCATCAGATTTTGAGTGATCACTGTGAAAGGCACGAAGATGTCACGTATTCGTATGAGACAGTGTTATCAGCACCTGACGGATGTTCAACAGGACCTCATTTTGGGTATCCATTTGGGCCACTGGTCCAAACGGGCAATATTCAGATTTGTGGGTCCGATGTTGGACTGCGTGGAAACGAGAGAGCAGCCATACACGTCGTCAAGGTTCCGGTAGACCAAATGTGAAGATCGCCGTACATAGCACCAAGCGCATCGTGGCCCCTTCACATTTGCTCCCGCAACCCGAGTACAAGTAACAGCTTCCCTGCTACGTTCTCTGCCATCCCGCACAATTGGTCGAAGACTAGCACTAGCAGCAGCAGGACTAGCGAATTACTGTACGATGTGTAGGCTACGATTAAGACGGCAACACAAACGGGTGGATCTGATGTGGTTCCGTGACGACATGCACTGCACATAAAGGACATCACACTGTGTTCTGCAATGAATCCCGGGTCTCCCCAACCCTGGATGACAACCGTCGGCTAGTGCGGCGGCGACCTGGAAGGAGGTCCCGTTTCCCCACTGTTTTGGAGAGGCAGAGCGCTGTTACTCCCGGCGTCATACTGTGGAGAGCCATGGGCTATTGCTTCAAGTCACCGGCACCCTGCGTCCTCATCCGTTACCTCTCGTCCGACAGTACCGTGGTGCCATTTTTCAACAGGACAACGCCCGTCCAGACATGACACACGTCTCTATGAACTGTCTGCATGATGTTGAGTTTCTCCCGTGGTCAGTGCATACCAATGATCTGCCCTTGACAGAAGATGCATGGGATCAGCTCGGGCGTTAACAACGTCCCAGTGACAGTATCTAGAATATCAAGGGCCAAGCTGCAACAGTTGTCGGCCATCTTGCGTCAGATTAAGAAGAATGCTCATGATAAGCCGTATCTACAAAATTATGTCACTGTAAGACATATACTGTAGTTCGGGAGAGATGCGTGAGAAACAAACTTTTCTTAAACCGGTGCAAATTAATATAAAACAAGTACTATGCTATTTTGTCAAAAATTGACATTTTGAGCCCGTGTCTGTTCAAAATGGTTCAAATGGCTCTGAGCACTATGGGACTCAACTGCTGAGGTCATTAGTCCCCTAGAACTTAGAACTAGTTAAACCTAACTAACCTAAGGACATCACAAACATCCATGCCCGAGGCAGGATTCGAACCTGCGACCGTAGCGGTCTTGCGGTTCCAGACTGCAGCGCCTTTAACCGCACGGCCACTTCGGCCGGCCGAGCCCGTGTCTGTGTATAAAATATAGATTGACTCTTACACAGAAGATCACAGCAACCAGCCACTTTTTACAATGCTATTTATTTATTTAAACAGCGCCGTTACCAGTTTCGAACCGATAGGTTCATCTTCAGACGGCTAGTTCACGTTTTACATTAGATTTCGTGTTTTGTTTCTCCGCCTGACGAAACCTCCTTGGGTGGTGATGCCCGACAACCAAAGAAAGATGTGAGACAGCGTCTTTTTAATTGTAATTGTGCCTCACAAAGATTTTAAGTATTGTAAACAAATTATTACAAATTAAACGTTTGACAGTGTTGAGTGGTATTGATTCTGTGTAATTTATCGTAGATAAAATACAGGGAGTGAAGGATTATCCTCAGCTTGTACCAAAACCACATTGCATTTATAAGAAACGAAGGACACACAGTTCAGTAGCCCGTGAGACAGATTCCTAGCGCACCCATTCTGTTACTTCATCTGTGCGTAGAATGTAAAATGTTCACTGACAAACGTTTACATGCCTTGAAGCTCAATAAATTATCTGACAATTTATACAAAAACAATGAGAAAATGGTAAAATTTATGGACTAAATACAACTATTTACTTGCAGGAAAGGTTATGCATACATTTCATTCTTGGAAATGGCTGTTCGTTGTTATTGCCGCTGTTATGAATTCACTTTGCATCATTCGTGAAGTGCGCAGTTGTCAGATCCAAACAGAGTAATTTGTAAACTCTTCCTTAGTGACCTGCATCCAATTGCACGTCCTGAAAATGAATTATGTTTATAACCTTTGAACAGTGGCATTCCACATCACTGGGATACAACTAACTTCTACGCTTTGTTGCACAATAAGAGATGTTTAATTCCAGCATAACAAGGCCTTTTCGCTGTATCTTCGCAGTGGATAGAGATATCCTCAGAGAGGGCCACATTCTACAATTCGGAATTTGCTGGAAATAAACTGACCACCCGGCAACACAAAAAGCGGGCAGTTGCAGGCTCAGCTACTGTAGAAAACATGAGGGCACTTGGCGAAACGGCTGTACTGATTGTGAGCCTAATTCTTTCGAAATACGAGTCGAGAGCGTTGCCCAACTGCCGAACAGACTGGTCTCTGAAGCTGCAAAAAAGTAAACTGCGCTCCAATTAAGCGAGACGCGAAGCTACTGCTGACAAGTATGTACGCCATAAGCTGTTTAAGTGGTGGGCCTACTCCCTGAGAGTTTTTTTGTCTTATTGCTGTGAACGCGCGAAACTGACAGTGCAATAGCGTTCGACTTTAATTGGCTAATGCCGTGATCCATACGTCATTTATATGATTTACATCGAAGCAGGGGTGTGGAACGAATCAATTAAAAGACTGACTGTACATGACTTCTTTCTACTTATGGCAACACGCTGGGGACGTTTTCACATTACCAAATAGCACGGAAGCTTAAATTCAATGAGAAAAATGAACGTATTACCAACTGACGCCACCCATGTTACTAATGGAATTTAACAGCGTACTAAACATCTCTGACTTCTTTATTAAATATCATGCCATATTTTTGTTGAAAACAAAATCGCCCCTACGAAGGTTCCTACTCTCTATTAACCTGAAAATACCGCAGACCTCGCTACATTATTCCTGAGCGGTCTTTGACAAAACTATACTGAAAGCTACAATTTGGATATAACGACCGTGAACAGGGCAGATGGATCGCTCGGTATTTAGTAAAGTGACAATGAATTTATATTCTTGGACTGCGTTCTGTTGTGTATCGCAAACATAATTCTAATTGTTGAGCCCAACGGAGGGTACTGGACGAGCGTCGACGCTTGGTTCTGTAATGCATCGCCGTTCTTCCAGGGTCACACTTCCCTTGGTGCGGAAAGATTCGTCCACACTTTCATATGTATTACTTCCTGGGGAACTACAGGGTCGTTTCTGTTTACAATTTATATTAATAATCTATAGATAACGTCGGAGGCTCCGTGAAGTTATTCGCAGGGAGTGCTGTTGTCTATAGGGAGGTTGCAACACCAGAAGATAGTAGTGAAAAGCAGAAAGACGTGCAGAGGACTGAAGATCAGTGCAGCAACTGGCACTTGATTCTGAACGTAAATAAATATAACGTATTGCGAATAAACAAGTGACTGTTCCTGTTGTGACCAGGCGAAACTACTTTCATCCAGGCACAATTGTGTTTTTTTTTATTGCTCTGGGAGAAGAATCGTCAAACTAGAACACACGAAAAATTAGTTAACTTCATTACATAAATGAACAGAAGATTTACTTAAATTTGACAAAGATCTTTGCTACTGCATTCCTTGAGAAGTTACAACTGTTACTGACTATTGAAGCATCACTTGATGCACAGATTGAAAAACTGTTCTCTTGCAGCACAATGTTCCACATTTAAATGAACAAGGCCATCAGAAACTTTAACTATCACTTTGGTCCTATACTATGGAGTTGACTGCTGTAGCCAAGGCCTCGAACTGGTGCAGATCTCTTGCTCGCTTGGCACTACATTGACCTCAGTGTAAGGGCGTTGCCGTGCTGAGTGAAAAGGGGGGAAGGAGGCGTGCTCTTCAGCAGGTCGTTGCAGATTGCAGCGAGCGAACGCTAACGTCTGTGGTATCGACTCTTGTTGCCAACGTTGGTGTGGCAACGCGACCTCCTTGTGTACCACAGTTCGATTATACTGCTGGCGACAAACTGGACAAACCGCAGGAAACAGTAGCTACCGCAATATACCAGGACGTAACCATCTGGGACGACCAGGAACGTGATGCCCACATAAAACACCAGTGGGAGAAGCGGGTATCTTGTTGAAATTCACTGGGAGAAGGTTAAAGGAATGTAACTCATCCACGAAGGTACTGACTTACAAACGAATTGTTTGATAGATTCCTGAGAATTGTGCATCAGTCTGCAACTCTTACCAAGTAGGATTAATAGAAAAGATAGGTAAGGTTCAATGAATAGCGTAGCGTTTCGCCGCGGGAACGTTTAGTAAGGCGAGAGCGTTACAAAGATGCTCAACGAAGTCCAGAGGCGGACGCTCCAAGAGAGGCATTGTACATCACTGGGTTTAGTGTGGAAATTTCGTGAGCAAACGCTCTGACAAGTGTCGGACAAAATATTACGTCCCTCCTCATACGTCTGAAGAAAAGTCCATGACGAGAAAATCAGAGAAATTAGAGCTAATACGGAAGTTTATCAACACTCGTTTTTCCTATGTACGATTGGTGGAACAGCGCCCTCCGACATATATCCAAGGTTGCTGGCGGAGGTCAGAAGTACAGGGTGTATCAAAGAGAATCATCCGATTTGGCATGTCTATATTTCTGAAACTAAAAACCATATACAATGAATTTCGTTTTTTGATGAACGGAGAACTCGAAAAGCTTTTTCTTTTTTCCACGCCTTTTCATAGGTGTTCAATATGCCCCGCTTGAGACGCACGGCATATGTCAATGCGGTATTCAAATTGCTCCCACACTGCAGCGAGCATGTCTTGAGTTACAACTTCCACAGCTGCTGGTATGCTATGCCTCAGTTCATTCATTCATTGTTGATAACGGAGGTACACAAACAGTGTCGTTGATCAACCTCCACAAGAAATAATCACATACAGTCACGTCCTGTGACCTTCGAGGCCAGTAATGTAAGGCTGAATCATTTGGTCCAGCACGAGTCCCCTCGCTTCGAGATGCCAGTGTGGCTACGCTCCCTCCTGTTGGTAAATGAAGTCGCTCGAATCAGTCTCCAACTGCAAGAAAAGAAAATTTTCAAACTTATCGAGATATCTGCTTCCTGTAACAGTGTTCTCGGCAAACAAAAACGTACCATACACCTTTTTCCATGAAATTGCACAAAAAACACATCAAATTTTAGAGAGTCCCTCTCATGTTGTACAACTTCATGTGATTGTTCCATACGCCATATTCTCTGATTATGACGGTTCACCTTTCCATAAACAGAAAGTGTGGAAGAAAACTGTCATCCTCCAACTTACAAAGAACTAAATTACAGAATTTCACCTTGTCACGGTTCGCGCGGCTCCCCCCGTCGGAGGTTCGAGTCTCCGTCGGGCATACGTGTGTGTGTTGTCCTTAGCGTAAGTTAGATTAAGTAGTGCGTAAGCCTAGCGACTGACGACCACAGCAGTTTGGTCCCACAGTCCTTGCCACAAATTTCCAAATTTACAGAACTTCACACTTTGTTGTTTGTCATCTTCACGAAGAGATTCTGCTATAAGTAAGTATCCAAGTTGCTCCTGAGCATTTTCTTACGGCAGTTGCCAAACTTTCATTAACTCTGTTGGATTCCAAGGAATAAGGAAAAACCGAAACCAAGAATTCCCTTGGTCCACGTGCCACACATTCTGCTGGCTAGACGTCTCGCACTTCAGTCTGTTTCGTCTTTTTTCTCTCTCAACTACTGCTCACTGAGTAACCTTCAGCTTTTGGGAATGGTTTTGTATGTCTCATTGCTGTAGGTCAAAACTGGTAGTCCTCACTGACTTTAATCTGTCCGTTTCTGACACGCTGGACTGTTCCTTTTGATATCTCTATTTACTTTACCAACGCTTATCCAGGCTACATTTACTCTTCTGTTTGTTTTGCTGTGCTAAACAAAAAAACACTCAACAACTCGTTCAGCAGTTCACTGTTCGATACATCGGTTGCCATTTTTTTTTTCCTTGTTACGAAGCTGAGTCAATAAATAATACGCAAACGCCAGAATACCGCATATCGTTTTAGATTTCGCACCTGTTCGTATCTAGAAGGCAGTAGCAACGTCGCGTGTAAGATGGCCGATACACACTATTCAACGGTTAAAGATTTGAAGCCAGACCAAGATGGCAGATATGCTTGAGTGTGTACCCCACTAGAACTACGCGATTTTTGTGGGCCGAGGGACAATCCACGGAGTACATACAAGCGAAATTTGTCTCATATATGGCTAGAATTGTATTTCATGGAAATTTGTGTTCAACTGGATACAGGAATTCAGCAAAGGACAAGAAAAGCCATAAACAAGGAGTGATCTGGGCGCGCTGGTACCCAGCGTGTAGGGGTATTTCTCATCCACCACGACACATCAGTTTTGTGGGTTGCAGCAATTTTAGGAACCAAATAAACGTGTTATAACTCGAGGGGTCACTCCTTAGATGCGAAAGCTGGCATCAGAATTCTACGCTGCAAATCTTTAACGCCTTGTCGAACGATGGTACAAACGTCTAAATATACAAGGGTAGAATGCTGAAGAGGAAAATAAATTTTAGGCTCGTGCGCGTGGTTCTGATGTCTATCCCAATTTGCGACTTATTTACAGACTCACCCTCGTATATGCTGGGTCCTCCAGACGGTAAGGGACACAGCATGCATAGCAGAGCGACAAGCTCCCAGACACTCAGGTGCAACTTAGTTAATGTTAAGCCCCAAAAATAGGTGCTCCTAACGCGGACTATGTTACGGTTCCACCTCGCGTCACATAGTCCTCAAGTGGAAATTGATCGTTCAAATGTTTACATAAGCGGAGACATGACATGACTCAGCAGTGAGTTAGTTAGTTTGGCAGTACTTCACAGGAAAGTGTCTCGAGGATAGTACCTCAGGACTTACCTATAGTCGCGGCCAGGAAGAGCTGAAACAGTACATTATGGAAGTGAGGTTAGTCTACGTTAACTGGATCCGGAACTGCAGGACAGGTCAGCGATGCGCAATATTCATACTCCGCTAAAGTGTAGTAGAATTTCTGTTAATAAATCACTGTAAATTTTAACCAATATTTATTTCCTTCTACTTTTAGCATGGCCGTAGCCTAACCCTATTTGGTCCTGTGACAAATAAATATAGTGGCTGTGTGCAAGCAAGCCTTTCCCCTAAGAGGAACTACCTCTACTTACAATAGTACACTGTTCTCTTCCATTGCAAATGGTTCAAATGGCTCTGAGCACTATGCGACTTAACTGCTGAGGTCATCAGTCGCCTAGAACTTAGAACTAATTAAACCTAACTAACCTAAGGACATCACACACATCCATGCCCGAGGCAGGATTCGAACCTGCGACCGAAGCGGTCACGCGGTTCCAGACTGAAGCGCCTTTAACCGCACGGCCACACCGGCCGGCTTTCCATTGCACATTCCATGTCTGATGCCGAGTGCATTTGGTGAATACAACATTATAACTGATTTTCAGGCCTTGTTTCACCGGATTGCATTCATAAGAAGATTTCGGAAATCAAGACAGGAAGACATCTTCAGGAAGACTTTGTGCATTCGGTCGTTTACTTGTCGAGAATTTTAAATATAATATTTGTTGTGGTATAAATATTAGCAAACAATCAAATAACATGGGGAATTCAATGAAATTCCATGCAAATATGTTTGTAATATCATGATATAACCGTTCAAGTGTAATTTGTATGAAATTATACGACTGGTGTTGAGAAAAATATAAATTAAACAAAATACATTAGCGGGACTCGATCCAACGATCGACGCCAACCACATGACCGCCGCTATCTTGGGCTCTCCGTGTCGCAACGCAATGGTAAATCAATAGCGCGTAAAACTTCTCTTGTGATTTTCTCGAAATCACCTAAGCAGTACGCCTTACTACTTACACATTTTGTTGTACTACTAAAAGTGTAAATCAAAGTATTGTTCTTCAAAAGCTCTTAGTATAGAATTTGTTGAAACTGAATCAGAACCTTACTCAGAACCTATGAATCCTAGTCCCGTTTACGACTTGCACGTAGTCCATTGCGCTTCTAAACTCGGATTTCAGCTTCGCTTTGCTAAAATGTACACGAGATAAAGTAAGTTCGTCATCCCCAGGAGGCGTCACGCTAACACCGTGTAACACCGTCTCTAACCTTCATAGTGGCCACAGTTCGGTGAGAAAAAGAATTCCTAAGCTGCATCAGATATGCCACATCCAACTAAAGCCACTCCCTGATCATTAGGTCCTGTAGAGGTAGCAAATTTCGGGGACGCGGATTGCTAAATTTCACCAGTCGTTACAGGCAGTCCCAGACATTTTCTGTGGTATTAAAATCGGGTGATACAGCCGGCCAGTCGAGATGCGATAGAGTGCTTGAGTGTTCGACAAATCAGGAACGTATCCGTGTAGTTCTGTGAACACGGCTGCTGTGCTGTTGAAAGACCGGAGCGCCCACAGCTTACTCATCATGAAGATGTGGCAAAAGGCAACACTTGGTTATAGAAAACGTTGAAATAAACATCTTGATTCATACTCAGAGTTCTCTGAACGAATGAGCGAGGTCATGGTATGAAAAACACCCCCAAAACAGTAGAGCTCTACCATGTGTGCTACTACACCCTCCACCCAAAACTGGTCAAACGCCTCACTGTACCGCTGGTGCACTCGGCCTTTCCATCATCTAAAAGAAGCAAAACTGACTCGTCGGAACACACCACGCAACTGCATCCATGTCTTGTTTGGCCCAAGGAAGACATGCAGCTGTGAGTGGCGCTGACTCCAATGGTGTTTTTCGCTCGGAAACTAGTTGATATGGACCTGCATCGACTGACAGAGGTAATTCGTGTCGGTTTTGAATCCGATTGTCACTGACGATGCATGGAACTCCTATCTGTGCCTATAGACTAGGGTACTTTCATGACCACTATTAAGACGCCGTGTTACACAGTGGATAGTCTTATAGTCTTCCACGTAGACAAGGTGGACAGTCACCGCTGATACACCAATAAATGGGGAAATTTCATTCGCGATGTTGGAGACGTCCGGACAGTACAGCTCAACCACGTCACTGCCCCTCGACGATCCATCTTACTGCGCTGACTTCATACATTCGACTGTTACATACACATCGCTTCACTGCCACGACTTACGCCAGAAGATAAAGGTCATACGGGTATTTACAACGTTCAAAGGCGACTAGTCTTCTGTCCGGCGAGGTTATTTATAAACAGTTCCGTATTTTTCAAATAGCTCTCATTTTTAACCAGCATATAATTCAAACAAATGATATTTGATTCAGTTATCATGTACTCTTTAAGTCAAAACAAAAGACGCTTCATGAAGGAATTATCCGAATGAGGCGGTGATCAGAAGAAGTGATGATTATAATTTCAGAAAAACTGGGTTCTTTATTTAGGAGAAAGAGATTCACAAATGGAATTAGTCAATAATGCGTTGGTCCACCTCTTGCGCTGATGCAAGCTACTATTCGGTTTGGCATTGATTGATAGGGTTGTTGGATGTCCTCGTGAGCGATAAGATGCGAACTTCTATCCAATTGGGGCGTTACATCGACAAAATCCCAAGCTGGTTGGAGGGCCCTCCCATAATGCTCAAACGTTCTCAAGCGACATTGCTAGCCACGACCGGCTTCGGCAGGCCCGAAGACAAGCAGTAGAGCCGAACGAGGTGGCGGTTCTAGGCGCTTCAGTCCGGAACCGCGCGACTGCTACGATCGCAGGTTCGAATGCTGCCTCGGGCATTAATGTGTGTGATGTCCTTAAGTTAGTTAGGTTTAAGTAGTTCTAAGTTCTAGGGGACTGGTGACCTCAGATGTTAAGTCCCATAGTGCTTAGAGTCATTTGAACAAGCATTAGAAACTCCCTCTGTCTGCAGGTGAGCATTGTTTTGCTGAAATGTAAGCCCAGGATGGATTGCCACGAAGGGCAAACAAACTATGGCTTAGAATATCTTTGACGCACCGCTGTAAGGATGCCGCGGATGACAACCAAAGGGGTCCTGATATAAAATGAAATGGCACCTCCTGGTTGTCGAGCCACTGTCAGCGGCGTACCCACACAAGTAATCCCTTGTCATCAGGGCTCAATTCGAAGCAGGACTTATCACTGAAGACAATTCTACTGCACTCAATGAGGTTCCAAACCAAGGACAGGTCTGGAGACGTCCCGGACAGCGGTTGGGTTCAAAAATGGTTCAAATGGCTCTGAGCACTATGGGACTTAACTTCTGAGGTCATCAGTCCATTATAACTACTTAAACGTAACTAACCTAAGGACATCACACACATCCATGACCGAGGCAGGATTCGAACCTGCGACCGTAGCAGTCGCGCGGTTCCAAACTGTAGCGCCTAGAACCGCTCGGCCACCCTGTTCGGCCAGCGGTTGGGAACCAACCTGACGGCCGAACAGCCGTGAGTAATGGGTTGGGGTGCAATTCCATTTCACTGCAGGATAATTTTGCTCGTCATTAGCGGCAGCCTTGCTGTACAGCGGTACGTCGACGATTTTCTACGACTTGTTTTGTTGCCCTTCACGGAAAGCCATCCTGGGTCTATATTTCAGAAGTTAATACCCGTCCGCATTCGGCGAGTGTTCCTACCGCTTGGCTTCGTACTTTCCGAAAGCTACCTCGGCCAGAAAAGTCGCTTGATCTCTCCAAAACTGAGAACGTTTTGAAACGTTATGGGCAGGGTCCTCAAACAAGCTCGGGATTTTGACAGTCTAACTCACTAATTGAACAGAATTTGCTACGATATCCCTGAGGAGAACAGCTAACAACTCTTTCAATTGGTGCCAAACCGAATAACTGCTAGCATAAGGACCAGAGTTGGACCAACGCGTCATTGACTTTGTCGAGCTCTTTCTCTCGAATAAATCATCCAATTTTTCTGTAATTGTAATCATTTGTTTGTACATGTGATTATATCTACCAATTTCCGTCCCATTCCGATAAGTCCTTCGTGGTGCGTCTTTTTTTGTGCCTTATAGTGTAGTATCGTATCTTACGAACCATTTTGTCTGGTGTAAGTAATTAAAAGAGGTCTCGTCAAAGCAGAGGCAGACCGAACGGTCCGCTACCGTGCCTCCTATCGCCCGATTTTTAATGCTCCCCTGCTGCCCTCTCGACAGCTGAAACGGCTCCCAAAGGTCGCGGCAGTGGCCAGGTTGAGAACTACCGGTCTACCTGGCGGAGCCGCTCACACGGAGGTTGAGCGGTAAGTGAGACCAGGTGCTGGCTGGACAGGCGTGCCGGAGCGCGGCGCGCGCTTATCGCACGCACAACACGCACGCTGTGTTGACACGCAGCTGGCCACTCGCTAGCTGCCACTGGAGCGGCAGACGCGTCGAGTTAAAGAGCGTCACGGGTGTCGACCGCGACACTCGTTCCACCCCACTCACTGAGGGCTGCCTCTACGTATTTTGGGCCCTATGCGTGGTGGATTAGCGGGTAGAGCAGCACATGATCCCGGATTCAATCCCCGTTGGATTTCCTCGTTCCAGTAGTTCCAGCATTGACCCATGTCACACACGGTCAGAGTCGCAGGGGCAACAAACATCTGATTTTTAGTATTTCCTATAATTATTGGCCGAATTTAAAAATTTTAAATGCTGTCATAATCTACTCATTAAAAGATATTGTCTTACGTTCAATGTTTAAAATTATAAGTCATATATTGAAGTTAGAAACTGTGTATATGTCTAGTTGCGCTCTACCAAAATTACGGTTCAGTAGTTTTGGTACACTACGTAAATGACGTAGTAAATGGTAGGATTACGATAGTGTTGGCAGCATTGATATGGACAGAAACATAAATGAATCTGAGACAGAGACGAATAGGGAGCGAACGATTTCTTTTTTTGTTTGTTCGGTCGTTTGTTTTGCACACAATCAGAACTGCACATCATTGAGTGTTAGTGCATTGTGTATTTCATATCCTTGCAGAATATAAATTGAATTCATAATATATATACACAGGGTGGTCCATTAATAGTGACTGGGCCAAATATCTCACGAAATAAGCATCAAACCAAAAAACTGCAAAGAACGAAACTCGTCTAGCTTGAAGGGGGAAACCAGATGGCGCTATGGTTGGCCCGCTAGATGGCGCTGCCATAGGTCAAACGGATATCAAATGCGTTTTTTAAAATAGGAACCCCCATTTTTTATCGTGTAGTACGTAAAGAAGCAACGCCATCTAGCGGGCCAACCATAGCGCCAACTGGTTTCCCCCTTCAAGCTAGACAAGTTTCGTGCTTTGTAGTTTTTACGTTTGACGCTTGTTTCGTGAGATATTTGGCCCGGTCACGGTCAATGGACAGCCCTGTATATATACACAGGGTTTTACAAAAAGGTACGGCCGAACTTTCAGGAAACATTCCTCACACACAAAGAAAGAAAATATGTTATGTGGACATGTGTCCGGAAACGCTTACTTTCCGTGTTAGAGCTCATTTTATTACTTCTCTTCAAATCACATTAATCATGGAATGGAAACACACAGCAACAGAACGTACCAGCGTGACTTCAAACACTTTGTTACAGGAAATGTTCAAAATGTCCTCCGTTAGCGAGGATACGTGCATCCACCCTCCGTCGCATGGAATCCGTGATGCGCTGATGCAGCCCTGGAGAATGGCGTATTGTATCACAGCCGTCCACAATACGAACACGAAGAGTCTGCACATTTGGTACCGGGGTTGCGTAGACAAGAGCTTTCAAATGCCCCCATAAATGAAAGTCAAGAGGGTTGAGGTCAGGAGAGCGTGGAGGCCATGAAATTGGTCCGCCTCTACCTATCCATCGGTCACCGAATCTGTTGTTGAGAAGCGTACGAACACTTCGACTGAAATGTGCAGGAGCTCCATCGTGCATGAACCACATGTTGTGTCGTACCTGTAAAGGCACACGTTCTAGCAGCACAAGTAGAGTATTCCGTATGAAATCATGATAACGTGCTCCATTGAGCGTAGGTGGAAGAACATGGGGCTCAATCAAGACATCACCATCAATGCCTGCCCAAACGTTCACAGAAAATCTGTGTTGATGACGTGATTGCACAATTGCGTGCGGATTCTCGTCAGCCCACACATGTTATTGTGAAAATTTACAATTTGATCACGTTGGAATGAAGTCTCATCCGTAAAGAGAACATTTGCTCTGAAACGAGGATTGACACATTGTTGGATGAACCATTCGCAGAAGTGTACCCGTGGAGGCCAATCAGCTGCTGATAGTGCCTCCACACGCTGTACATGGTACGGAAACAACTGGTTCTCCCGTAGCACTCTCCATACAGTGACGTGGTCAACATTACCTTGTACAGCAGCAACTTCTCTGACGCTGACATTAGGGTTATCGTCAACTGCACGAAGAATTGCATCTTCCATTGCAGGTGTCCTCGTCGTTCTAGGTCTTCCCCAGTCGCGAGTCATAGGCTGGAATGTTCCGTGCTCCCTAAGACGCCGATCAATTGCTTCGAACGTCTTCCTGTCGGGACACCTTCGTTTTGGAAATCTGTCTCGATACAAACGTACCGCGCCACGGCTATTGCCCCGTGCTAATCCATACATCAAATGGGCATCTGCCAACTCCGCATTAGTAAACATTGCACTGACTGCAAAACCACGTTCTTGATGAACACTAACCTGTTGATGCTACGTACTGATGTGCTTGATGCTAGTACTGTAGAGAAATGAGTCGCATGTCAACACAAGCACCGAAGTCAACATTACCTTCCTTCAATTGGGCCAACTGGCGGTGAATCAAGGAAGTACAGTACATACTGACGAAACTAAAATGAGCTCTAACATGGAAATTAAGCGTTTCCGGACACATGTCCACATAACATCTTTTCTTTATTTGTGTGTGAGGAATGTTTCCTGAAAGTTTGGCGGTACCTTTTTGTAACACCCTATATATATAATTATTGTTATTCTTTACTTGAACATGATCGAAGACAAGAGTGTTCAAATGTGGAAGCTGCTTACGAATAAGAGAAGCATGGTTTACGTACGTTCCACGAAGTATTGGAGCGCTGTTTAACGTATTTTTGTTTTGCAGTTAATTTTAATGGGTCAACGACCTTGCCGTAGAGGTAACTCCCGTCTCTGTCATATCACCGAAGTTAAGCGCTGTTGGGCTGAGCGAGCATTGGATGGGTGACAGTCCCGTCTGCCGAGCGCTGTTGGCAAGCGAAGCCAACTGAGGAGCTACTTGACAGAAGCAACGGCTTCGGTCTCGTAATCTAACACAGGGCAGGAGCAGTGGTGTGCTGATCACATGCTTCTCCGTATCCGTATCCAGTTACGCTTGTGCGCTGAGGATGGCACGGCGGCCGGTCGATACCGTTGTGCGTTAATGACCTGTTCTGGCGGAGTTTAGTTATTTTTATTTCATCTTTCTTCGCAGGAAATTGCGTTTTCAAACGCTATATAATAAATGTGTATTGTTTTCTTTATTTTTACTTAAACAGTAACCTCCCCACAAAAATCGTTCACATTTTAGTGTAACCTCAAAACAGAAAAATTCCTAAACCTCTCAACAGTAAAAAATATAATTATGTCGTTCACATTCAGTGTAACGTCCCAACAAAATAATTTCCGTAACCTGGTAATAATACAATGTAACTAACCTCTCAATTAAATTGTCGCTCATAACTCTTCAATAATTGACTGTGAATTTAACCTGGTAAATTTTGGACGTCAGCAGTGCTGCGTCATGGCCCTGAAAGATCATTCTGAATAAAAAAAGAGAAAAATTCTTACCTCAATGAAGTCGCCGGATAACGCATATATATCTGCTCTTACAATAAATTTTTCCCGCACAGCCCTGTGCAATGCTGGCCGATAGATTTGTCATTTATGAAAGGAAACAACTGATTTTTCTTTTGCAATAATCGGGATGATCATGGATGGGAGAAATTAGTAAATTCTTTAAATTGAAATGAATGGTTGTTAAAAGTTACTTTTTATGAGAAAGATTATTATTAGGAGATTTTTAAAACATTTACATGGGACTTGAGATAACAGTACTACATATGCGCGAGGCTGCTTTTACCTTATACAATAATGCTCAGGCTCCGGCATCGCTGCACCACGACTGGCCCAGCCAACACGATACACCAGACCAGACCAGAGCAGACTGCAGACTCGCAACAACTTACTGCTACAGCTACACAGTTCCTACTGCAGTCAACACTGCTCTCTGGTCTGAGATTCTCTTATACCTTGCATATCGCAGGCAGCGCGTGAGCAATACATCGAAATTACATCTGCTCGGACCTCTTACAAAACATTACTCTGCTTCATGTTACAAACAATCAATTTTCGAATAAAGCCGAAATTAAACATTGACAATTTCAGTTTTGCTGTAAATTCAGTTTACTTATAGGTAAGAGACAGCAGAATAATTACGAAGAACAAAAGTATTCCGTACGTTACATATCCTCACCTAGTTTCTAGACGGTGCATTGCTTCCGGTTTTTAAGGGAGCCTTGTAAAGCAGTGACTGAATACATAAAGAAAGCGATCGTTATGAGACAACGCCTGATAGGTATGCAGCACTCCTAATGCACACATAATGCAGTATGACCCCAAGTGCCAAAGCACTTCCTTAGAGTAGTCGTACCTGCAAAACTGTATCCAGAATGAGATTTTCACTCTGCAGCGGAACGTGCGTTGATATGAAACTTCCTGGCAGATTAAAACTGTGTGCCGGACCGAGACTCGAACTCGGGACCTTTGACTTTCGCGGGCAAGTGCTCTACCATCTGAGCTACCCAAGCACGACTCATGCCAGTCGGTAGAGCACTTGCCCGCGAGAGGTCCCGAGCTCGAGTCTCGGTCCGGCAGACAGTTTTAATTTGCCAGGAAGTTTCATATCAGCGCACACTCCGCTGCAGAGTGAAATCTCATTCTGGAAACATCCCCCAGGCTGTGGCTAAGCCATGTTTCTGCAATATCCTTTCTTTAAGTAGTTCTGCAATCTTCGCAGGAGAGCTTCTGTAAAGTTTGGAAGGTACGAGACGAGGTACTGGCAGACGTAAAGCTGTGAGGACGGGGCGTGAGTCGTGCTTGGGTAGCTCAGATGGTAGAGCACTTGCCCGCGAAAGGCAAAGGCCCCGAGTTCGAGTCTCGGTCCGGCACACAGTTTTAATCTACCAGGAAGTTGCAAAACAGTATCATTGTAAGACATAGTGCATTAGATATGACGCCATGAACACTGGGGTGCATGAAAAACTATTTTTTCTTAATACGGAGCGCAAATCACCCAGATGATTTAGAAGCGTCGCTATCGTTTAAGCGAGGAAAAAATGTATTTTTATACGTAGGAGTTCGATTCCTTAAAGAATACGGGGCAGTGTGAGGATTGTGTGTTGAAGAGATGTTACTGATATGTAAAAGAAAGATGTTGCTATTGCGATCGGCAAAACGCGCAACACACGGTTTAAGAAGTGGGTCAAGTTAATGTAAAACAGCCGGTCGATGTGGCCGAGCGGTTCTAGGCGCTTCAGTACGGAACCGCGCTGTTGTTACGGTCGCAGGTTCGAATCCTGCCTCGGGCATGGATGTGTGTGATGTCCTTAAGTTAGTTAGGTTTAAAATGGTTCAAATGACTCTGAGCGCTATGGGACTTAACTTCTGAGGTCATCAGTCCCCTAGAACTTAGAACTACTTAAGCCTAACTAACCTAAGGACATCACACACATCCATTCCCGAGGCTGGATTCGAACATGCGACCATAGCAAGTTAGGGTTTAAGTAGTTAAGTCTATGGGACTGATGACCTCAGATGTTAAGTCCCATAGTGCTTAGAGCCATTTATATCATTTGGGTGTAAAAGAAAGCAAACAGTTTTCCAGTTGTATTCCAAGTGCCTGAACTTATCATTGCAGGTCCGGCTGATACCTGGGTACCGCTGATTGACACTCGCTTCCAGATGCCAGGCATAGCGCGAACATTGCGGTTCATCTATTCCGCCAACTAATGTCCACAGGAACGGCTCAAATTTTTCTCTTCTAATTCCCACAACAAACATGTCGATTGGTTTACGTCAGGCTACGGAAGAAAATAAGTTGGCACGACTTCAGACTCGTGGCTTATGTAGAGGCGTCACATGTGGTTCTCCCCCTAACATGGGTAACGTAGTGGTCACATGAGATTCCCAAGTTCTCCCCCTACCGTTCCCTCTTCTAGACGAGTTTCTAAAAGCTTTACTATCTCCACATCGGAGGGAATAACATTACTCAAAGACGAAGCATTCCTAATTTTTGCCTAACTAAACCGTTCATCCACATAGAGCAGCTATTAGAAAGCTGTGTGTCTCAGTAAGTCCCCACTTTTCTTGCTTGTACCATCTTTCTCTTCAGTTCGGACTTGATTCGGGGAGACGCCGGCGTTACCCGCATCCCAGCGCTGTTGTTGCTGATCGGAAGTCGGCCCACGCGCCGCCAAAGGCCTTACGCGGCGGAGGGACGGGCCGAATGATGAATGGCTGATGCGAGATCCCATGTTGCGTAACTTCCGTCCAAAGAAGCGGCTGCGCGAACAGCGCACACTGCCTCGCATACCTAAGGCTGAATGCTGCTCTGTCTGCGCGGCTTCCAGAAGGCGGCTTACTCTGGAGGGAAATTCTGAAAACTCTCTCTCTCTCTCTCTCTCTCTCTCCCTCCCTCCCACTCACTCACTCACACACACACACACACTCTCTCTCTCTCTCGCTTTCCCCTCCAACCACGTACACAATAACGCACCTATTGTCTCCCTCGCACGAATACGTTCCTCTGTGACAGGCAAAAGAAAGTATCAGATGAAACCAAAAATCTTGTCCAGAAATGTACCGCAGTAGAACACAGACGTAAATGAAAGACCATCATTTCCATCGTGATGGAGAGGACTGCCATTGTCAAACTTATTCTGAAAATTGTTTACTATCCGACACAATCACATATAATTTCAAAAGGAAATTACCAGCTTATCATCATCGACCAAATTCTCACCTACAAGATAGACAATAAACCGAAAATAAGCTAAAATTAACTCTCTCGCCACCATCGGGATGTATGAGTCCCATGACAGGTTATCGGTGAACCAACTGTAATTTTCTCCGTGTTATTCCCAAGTATAAATGTCCCACTGGCAAAAGGAAGCCTATTAATGGTTAGCAGAAGTCTTATAATTACTGACTGCACCTGTACGTTGTGCTGTTTTTAGGTTCATTGTAACCCTCGTCTCCGTATTGTCACACTGCAATAGTTCGCAACTGCAGATAAGCAACCCTATTAGCACATTCGCAAACCGGGCTGCCTTCGCATCTTCCCGGACACATCGTGTCAACGACTTGCGCCCACGAATTGACTCTTGCCTCATCACAAACGACGCCCACATTGAGCACCTGTAGTGTGAGTTACAATGTCGGTGGGATTTTCTGTCCACTGAAGTGGGTCTGTTTTCAGTATATCTTCTAGTTTTTGCACAGTCGTATTCTGAGACCTTGGAGGTATTAACGAATAATCCTATAACTTCCCAACTCGCCTGGAAAACGAAACGGCGGGAAATATTTTTTTCATATTGTTACTTTTGGCTAAGACATGAACTAAAATAACCATATATTAATGTTTTTGAAATAAAATTGGTGTCAAAGGGTTGAGAAATACATTAAAGTTGCAACATGTGATTCCGTACCATGAAGCTAAGCATTACTTTACTTACAAGCAGGTTGAGAAAACCGCATTTTTAATTAACGTGAGTCAAGAGCGACATAGGTATATAGGCTAACCCAATGGTGAGCATATAACTAATTTTTCATGCGTAGTCTGCACATTCATTTGACATGTTTAACGAATGGTAAAATATATTCGTGACTATTTTTTGTCAAGATAATCTATAAAATCGCATTCAAGACTCTGAAACTAGTTACATAATAAATCTTCTCGTCACAGATGCACTCGTCACAGATGCACAGCGTATGTTATGATTGCAAGCCAATAAGTTTTTGAAAATTTAAATTTTAAAACAATTTAAAACACTGAATAATTCATTATTTTAAACGCTTTGCATGCGCGTTTGTACCGTAAATAGTTACGTGCCCACCGGGGAATCACCCTTTATATCAATATCGCTTGTCATTCGTCTCCACAAAAAATCACGCTGTGAGCAACAACTGCGACCTGTTATAGTATGGCATCATATTCTACATTTTTTAACTTTGATATATGGCTCTATTTTTCACTTATTTTCAATCAATTTTCTATCTTACGGATATGATTATGGCCGCAGCCGTTAATTTCCGTTTAAAATTTTATGCGACTGTGCCGTATAATAAACCATTTTCAAAAGAATATGTAAAGCCAGGTAGACGTATGTGTACAGACCGTGCAGAGACAGTGAACTGCGGGCGCCTGTCGGCTAAACGGAGTGTCCACACCAGTTTTAACCATCGTAGTCGACATTGTTGCGTATGATATGTTTGCACGGCTGGTGCTAATCTTGACTGAAACTATAAGAAAATGCAAACGTTGGTACATGCGGGATATACCTGAAATAGTGTCGACAAACAGGAATCAGTTCTTAAAGAAGACGCTGTGACTTAGAGGAACATTACTCGACTGTTGATTTTAAGTTATTCTTCATCTGATGGGAAGACTGATCATGAAGCACGATAATAAGTGCAGGAAATTATCACAGATTCGCTAGGGGTAGTAGTTGCATCCCGTTACCTGTCAAGTGTACTCCATTTCTTCCGCAATCTGTGACGTAACAAACACAGTCTGTGCATAGGCTGATCCCTAATTTGCTAGCGGGTAAAAGTGTTACACGAGACACAGGTGCGGATACGGAGGTGCATGTGGTCAGCACACCGCTCCCCCCGCCCTGTGTTAGTTTACGAGACCGAAACCGTTACTTCTGAATCAAGTAGCTCCTTAGTTGGCTTCGCTTGGCAACAGCTCGTGGCAGACGGAACTGTCACCCATCCAATGCTCGCTCAGCTCGACAGCGCTTAACTTCGGTGATCTGACGGAAACCGACGTTACTTCCACGGCAAGGTTGTTGACCAAATAAATATAACTGCAGAACAAATATACGTCAAACAGCACTCCAATACTTCGACGAACGTATATAAATCATGCGGGTAACAGTGTTACACGAGGCACATATATATGCGGTTTCCCAAGCTCGTTTAGGCAAGTTATGGCCTGGCCCTCCAATAGGATACATAAACAGTTTAAATACACTGTCCGGTAACATTAATGTGACTACCTGCCGAAAACCTGAAAACCACCTGCAAGACACGCAGGGAGAGGGTCAATGCGGTTGTGGAAGGTACCGACAGGGATGTGCAAAAATGGTTCAAATGGCTCTGAGCACTATGGGACTTGACAGCTATGGTCATCAGTCCCCTAGAACTTAGAACTACTTAAACCTAACTGACCTAAGGACATCACACACATCCATGCCCGAGGCAGGATTCGAACCTGCGACCGTAGCAGTCGCGCGGCTCCGGACTCAGCGCCTAGAACCGCTAGACCACCGCGGCCGGCAGGGATGTGCAGACATGCCAACTACAGTGACGTGCCCAGCTGCGCTAGGTTTCTCAAAAATGGTTCAAATGGCTCTGATCGCTATGAGAACATCTGAGGTCATCAGTGCCCTAGACTTAGAACAACTTAAACCTAACTAACCTAAGGACATCACAAACATCCATGCCCGAGGCAGGATTCGAACCTGCGACCGTAGCAGTAGTGCGGTTCCGGACTGAAGCGCCTATAACCGCTCGACCATAACAGCCGGCTTTAGGTTTCTCGGTTGAGGATCCAAAGAGTGAACAGCCAGAGAGATGTAGTCCCACAGATTCTCGCTTGGAGTAAAGTAAACTCCCCTATACTCATCCTGTTGCTCTTAAAACACACTGATCCATTGCGAGCTGTACGACAATTTGCACTGTCCTGCTGGGAGATTCCTCAACGCCGAGAGGAAACAAGCTGTAAGGAGGGGTAGACATGGGCCCAAAGATGGATGAATACATTGCATTGATCCACTGTGGCTTCCAGAATTACCCAGGGAATACAACGAGAACGCCCATATAGTACTAGGGACAGAAAGTTGGCTGAAACCAGATGTAAACAGTAATGAAATCCTAAACTCAGATTGGAATGTATACCGCAGAGACAGGCTGAACAGTGAAGGGGGAGGCGTGTTTATAGCGATAAGAAGTGCAATAGTATCGAAGAAAATTGACGGAGATCCGAAATGTGAAATGATTTGGGTGAAGGTCACGGTTAAAGCAGGCTCAGACATGGTAATTGGATGTCTCTATAGGCCCCCTGGCTCAGCAGCTGTTGTGGCTGAGCACCTGAAGGATAATTTGGAAAATATTTCGAGTAGATTTCCCCACCATGTTATAGTTCTGGGTGGAGATTTTAATTTGCCGGATATAGACTGGGAGGCTCAAACGTTCATAACGGGTGGCAGGGACAAAGAATCCAGTGAATTTTTTTTAAGTGCTTTATCTGAAAACTACCTTGAGCAGTTAAACAGAGAACCGACTCGTGGCGATAACATATTAGACCTTCTGGTGACAAACAGACCCGAACTATTTGAAACAGTTAACGCAGAACAGGGAATCAGCGATCATAAAGCGGTTACGGCATCGATGATTTCAGCCGTAAATAGAAATATTAAAAAAGGTAGGAAGATTTTTCTGTTTAGCAAAAGTGACAAAAAGGAGATTACAGAGTACCTGACGGCTCAACACAAAAGTTTTGTCTGAAGTATAGATAGTGTTGAGGATCAGCGGACAAAGTTCAAAACCATCGTACAATATGCGTTAGATGAGTATGTGCCAAGCAAGATCGTAAGAGATGGAAAAGAGCCACCGTGGTACAACAACCGAGTTAGAAAACTGCTGCGGAAGCAAATGGAACTTCACAGCAAACATAAACATAGCCTAAGCCTTGCAGACAAACAAAAATTACGCGAAGCGAAATGTAGTGTGAGGAGGGCTATGCGAGAGGCGTGCAATGACTTCGAAAGTAAAGTTCTATGTACTGACTTGGCAGAAAATCCTAAGAAATTTTGGTCTTATGTCAAAGTGGTAGGTGGATCAAAACAAAATGTCCAGACACTCCGTGACCAAAATGGTACTGAAACAGAGGATGACAGACTGAAGGCCGAAATACTAAATGTCTTTTTCCAAAGCTGTTTCACAGAGGAAGACTGCACTGTAGTTCCTTCTCTAGATTGTCGCACAGATGACAAAATGGTAGATATCGAAATAGACGACAGAGGAATAGAGAAACAATTAAAATCGCTCAAAAGAGGAAAGGCCGCTGGACCTGATGGGATACCAGTTCGATTTTACACAGAGTACGCGAAGGAACTTGGCCCCCTTCTTGCAGCGGTGTACCGTAGGTCTCTAGAAGAGCGTAGCGTTCCAAAGGATTGGAAAAGGGCACAGGTCATCCCCGTTTTCAAGAAGGGACTTCGAACAGATGTGCAGAACTATAGACCTATATCTCTAACGTCGATCAGTTGCAGAATTTTGGAACATGTATTATCTTCGAGTATAATGACTTTTCTGGAGACTAGAAATCTACTCTGTAGGAATCAGCATGGGTTTCGAAAAAGACGGTCGTGCGAAACCCAGCTCGCGCTATTCGTCCACGAGACTCAGAGGGCCATTGACACGGGTTCACAGGTAGATGCTGTGTTTCTTGACTTCCGCAAGGCGTTCGATACAGTTCCCCACAGTCGTTTAATGAACGAAGTAAGAGCATATGGACTATCAGACCAATTGTGTGATTGGATTGAAGAGTTCCTAGATAACAGAACGCAGCATGTCAGTCTCAAAGGGGAGAAGTCTTCCGAAGTAAGAGTGATTTCAGGTGTGCCGCTGGGTAGTGTCATAGGACCGTTGCTATTCACAATATACATAAATGACCTTGTGGATGACATCGGAAGTTCACTGAGGCTTTTTGCAGATGATGCTGTGGTGTATCGAGAGGTTGTAACAATGGAAAATTGTACTGAAATGTAGGAGGATCTGCAGCGAATTGACGCATGGTGCAGGGAATGGCAATTGAATCTCCATGTAGACAAGTGTAATGTGCTGCGAATACATAGAAAGATAGATCCCTTATCGTTTAGCTACAAAATAGCAGGTCAGCAACTGGAAGCAGTTAATTCCATAAATTATCTGGGAGTGATTTAAAATGGAATGATCATATAAAGTTGATCGTCGGTAAAGCAGATGCCAGACTGAGATTCATTGTAAGAATCCTAAGGAAATGCAATCCGAAAACAAAGGAAGTAGGTTACAGTACGCTTGTTCGCCCACTGCTTGAATACTGCTCAGCAGTGTGGGATCCGTACCAGATAGGGTTGATAGAAGAGATAGAGAAGATCCAACGGAGAGCACCGCGCTTCGTTACAGGATCATTTAGTAATCGCGAAAGCGTTACGGAGATGATAGATAAACTCCAGTGGAAGACTCTGCGGGAGAGACGCTCAGTAGCTCGGTACGGGCTTTTGTTAAAGTTTCGAGAACATACCTTCACCGAAGAGTCAAGCAGTATATTGCTCCCTCCTACGTATATCTCGCGAAGAGACCATGAGGATAAAATCAGAGAGATTAGAGCCCACACAGAAGCATACCGACAATCCTTCTTTCCACGAACGATACGACACTGGAATAGAAGGGAGAACCGATAGAAGTACTCAGGGTACCCTCCGCCACACACCGTCGGGTGGCTTGCGGAGTATGGATGTAGATGTAGACGTAGATTCCCCAGGCGATAGCGCTCCCTTGTCCAGCCTGGACCTTCCGACAATTGTTACAGGTTGTTTGTTTTCAGACGTTTCAAGTCATACACGCCAACGTCCTTGTGCATAACACGTGATTCATCTGGAAAAGCCACCTGTCGCCACTGAGTGGACGTTCCGTTGCGGCACTGACGTGCAAATTCCAGTCTTCATCGGCGATGAACAGTAGTCAGCGTGGCTGCACGAACCAGGCGTCCGCTGCGGAGGCCGATGTGCGGCAATGTTCGCTTAGCGCCTTAGCTCATCTAAGCGGCCAACTGCTCGACAGCAGAACGGCTATTAGCCCGTACACATCTCCGCATATGTCCTTCGGCCCTGTCATTTGTGGCCTACAATGGACCACAGTCGCTTCGACTTCATTTCGCCATGCACGGTATACTTTAACCACAGCGGCATGCGAATAGTTTACAAACTTAGCTGTCTCTGAAATGCTCTCACTCTCGGCCCGAAAGCCAATCATTATGCCCTTTTTGACGTTATCGTTCCGGTTCCGCATTACGACGATGACTGTACCGTTTCTCGCGTCCTCCCGACACTCTTCATATGTATATCCTCCTGCTACCTGTCGTCTGTGACTGGCTATTGCACGCTGACGTCGAACGTAGGCGGTAGTCACGGTATGTGACTCGAGCGTGTACGACCGCATGCAGAAAAC
Organism: Schistocerca nitens; assembly: GCF_023898315.1. Taxonomy (NCBI): domain Eukaryota; kingdom Metazoa; phylum Arthropoda; class Insecta; order Orthoptera; family Acrididae; genus Schistocerca; species Schistocerca nitens. The sequence goes on along the minus strand of NC_064622.1, from coordinate 440,050,059 downwards.
AGTTTACACGAATCACAGACAGGTGGGCACACGAGTTACGTTCTTTAGATAACATTACAGTGGCGGCAGAAGGGCGTAATGCAGCAAAGACATATTAAATAAATCTGCAAAGTCTTGAGTACAGCTGACCCCGTACTAGACGAGATTAAAGGTAAGTAGAAGAATGTAAAAGAAGGAAGAAGAATACAAATAACATTTTGACTCTAGAAATAAATTTATGCCCTAAAATCTATCATGAAGGTCAAATCTTATTTCTATATAAAAAAAGGTGATGTCCCAACAGACTGCCCAGCCACCACTACGGACAGAAACTTGAAATTTGTTGAGAGTATGGATCTTATACTACAGGCGTCGTTTAAGATGGGATTTTTCGGTATTCCTACCCTAAGAAGGTGAAATTGGAATGAATTGTTTTATGAAATATTTCACTATGAAGGCTTTTTAAAGCTTAATGTGCGAAAATTTGAAATTTGTTTCACGGTTACAAACTAAAAAAAAATACGTGTTTCATTTTCCGAAATTCTGCCACCATGAGGGTGAAATAGAGGATGAAAGAATATTTTACTATGCACGCATTTTTAATATAGATCTATGCAAAATTTGTATTTGGCTGCTCAGTTCGAAAATAAAAATATATTCTTTGCACTGTTTTTTGGAAATTAGACCCCTAAGAGACTGAAATAAGGGGTGAAATATTTTGCAAAAATATTTGATCTCGAAAGCATTTTTTAGGTAAATTTATGAAAACTGGTGCTTGACACTTCGGCTGGAAAAAAAAATTACGTGTTCCACTGTTTTTGGAAGGTGAAATAGCGGCAATCTGGTTCACTGACACATCATCGCTCAGCCCAGTGTACTAGCGACAGAAACTTGATATCTGGGTAGGAAGTCGTTAAAGAAGGTATCGTCCAAAATTTCATTCCTAAGAGGGGAAAGTAGAGGACGAAACGCTTTTTCAAAATATGTGGCTGGTACGACAATTTTGAAGCTAGAACTAGGAACATTGGTATTTAGTTTCTCAGTCAGAAATACATGTTTCGGCATGTTCCGTAAATTCGACCACTAAGGTGGTAAAATAGTGGGTGAAAGATATTTTTTAAATAAATGATTATTAAAGAACTACTAAAAATTTTTAAAGTTACATCTATGAAAATTGGTATTTCACTTCTACGTTAGAAATAAAAAATGTCTATTTGGCAATTCAACCCGCTAACGGTGTGAAATAGGGGATGAAAAATGTTATGAAATTATTCCATTATGAAAGCTTTTCAAAGCCAACTCTATGAAAATTTGTATTTGGCTCCCCTGTTACAAACAAACAAAAAAAAACATGTTTCACTGTTTTTGAAATTCATTTCCTAAGGGGGTCACACAGGGGATGAAAATTTTTTAGAAAATAATTCATTATATTTAATAAAAATTTTAAAGGCACCCGCAAGGTTAGCCGAGAGCACTAATGCACTCCTTTCTGGACTCGGGTAGGCGCGCCGGCCCCGGATCGAATCCGCCCGGCGGATTACCGACGGCAGTCGGTGTGTCGGCCAGCCTGGATGTAGTTTTTAGGCAGTTTTCCACATCCCGCTAGGTGAATACCGGGCTGGTCCCCACGTTCCGCCTCAGTTACACGACTCGCAGACATTTGAACACGTTCGCACTATTCCATGGATTACACTAGACGCAGACAGCTGAGGTACGCTGATTCCGTCCTGGAGGGTACGGGGTGGCGACAGGAAGGGCATGCGGCCACCCCTTAACACTAACCTTGCCACATCCGTTCCTAATCGTGCCGACACTGTGAAACCGCGATACAAGGCTCCAGCAAAAGAAAGAATAAAAATTTTAAAGGCAGTTAGATATAAAGAAATGAAAGTTCCTATGGAAATGTTAACAAAAAGCTTGTATAATTATTATTGTGTTATGAAATAAAGAATTTAAAAAAAAAAAAGCTTGGATTCCAGCTACCAGAATCGATTTTTGGTGAGAATTACATTCGGAAAAGACCATGCTTCTATGATTTTAATTAGCGTGAAAAGTTTAGAAGCTGTTGCAATGTGTGAACAACATAAAAATTAAATTAAAGAAAAAACAAAAAAAAACGTGCAGAACATACGGTCCAAGTGAGTGAAGCAGCGGTCGCTAAGCTAGTCTTCCTATATGTGTCGATACTTTTAAATTTTTGTGGCTAAAAAGTATATATGCTACAACTAAATAATATATAATTAAGTTGCAACTAACAGATTTCAGCTATAAGTCGTCCTTTTTAAATTTTATTTGCAGATCTACATTTCAGCTAGAAACTACCCACTCTCAATGCACTATTCAATGAACAGTGGATGAAGCCTGACCAACAGGCATTACATGCATTGATCAAAAATGATAGTGCATTGAGAATGGCTAGTTTCTAGCTGAAATCTAGATCTGCCAATAAAATTTAAAAAGGACGACTGGTAGCTGAAATCTATTATTTACAAGTCAATATAACAGTTGCTGCGTGCAACAGCCCTCTGAATGGAAGGTAACCTGATGATATAATTGTCACAAGAGACACTGCGATGAGGAATTTTAGCCACAACCTCTCCTCATTTTGCCAGCCAAATACTGGAGGTGGAAATTTATATAACCATCAAGGTCCAATCCGCCTATCTCCAAGTGTAGTGCCACTGCACAGGTCTGTCTGTGACTCTCAGTGCGCCTTTTACTACGCTTCGTCCCGGATTTATGCTGATAGGACACGACAGTTTAAAATGGACGTAAGAGCTGTCGCGAGCGGTACAGAATGATGCGGTAGTCGCAGGTCGTTAAGCCCGCTGAAAGGGAAACTCTGTGCAGTGGCGGAGCCCGGGGCGGAGGAAATGCGCCGAGAGAGGCGTGCTGCCGACGTGCAGCTCTGCTTTCTCCAGCAGGCAGTTTGCATACATCAGGCTTGCACTTTTCCCCAGTTGCTCTTGCAGTCTGATACCGGAGTTACCGACCCGGATGCTTCCACAGGCAGACACAGGCTTCTTGCCGACGGGGTACACAACACGAGGTGAACAAAGCGGCGCGGGGGATCCGTAATGCGAAGTATGCTGAATCCCAAACAAGTCTGAGATAGTTTCACGGCGAATGGCACTCCCTTCAGCAGTCCTTGTAACGGCTGTTAACGCAAACTCCTAATGCCTTCATCCCGGTCAGATTGCAAGAACTAAAAACCAAGCAGCGCTCTCATCCTCGTCACATTACCAAATAATAAAAACGAAGCACTTTCTTTGAAAGTTGTCAAACGGGTGCGATTCTTTCGAGAATCAGCTACAAGGTAAGCCCAGCACATACAGTCAATTCCATAAGAAAGTGTATGCCACAATTTTAAATGAAACATCCGCTGCGACAGTCTGGCAGTGGTCTCGAATCTGTAATCAATGCGCTTTTGCGCAACAGTGTGAGAGATGAATGTCTGTTTTGTCGGTTGCAGTTTATAATGAACGCAAAATATCTGAAGCGCCGGCCGCTGTGGCCGAGCCGTTCTAGGCGTTTCAGTCCGGAACCGCGCGACCGCTTCGGTCTCAGGTTCGAATCCTGCCTCGGGCGTGGATGTGTGTAATGTCCTTAGGTTAGATAGTTTTAAGTAGTTATAAGTTCTAGGGGACTGATGACCTCAGATGTTAAGTCCCATAGTGCTCAGAGCTAATATCTGAAGCGTCACGAGGCAGTGTTCTTTTTAAATCATCCAAAGATAGCAAAGCTCTCATATGGAGCTGTTGCTAAAATTTTTAGAAAGTCAGAGATATTCGTTGCGAAGTGGGTCAAACGATATTTAGAGGTTGGAAACGTGGTGATTTACCACAGTGAGGGCAACGGTGCCAAGTTATAAGCCATAATGGCGGCGATAGGATTAACTATTACGTAATTGTGCAATTAGTAATAACATACATTTTCGTGTAAACATATATTTATGATACTGTCTTTTATTTCACACAGATAACGGCGTACACTTTCTTGTGGAAGTGTAGTTCACTGTAACGAAAATACGATAATACGAAATGTTGTTGCTGTCGTCGTCGTCGACGTCGTCGTCGTCGTCTTCTGTATTTTTCTGTACCACCACATTTTAAAAGTTTCTATTCTCTACTTGTCTGAACTGTACATCTTCAAGTTTCAATTCAATGTAATACTAATTCCAAATACACAGCGCAACAGAATTAAATGATCACTTCTTCGAAAGGCCGTAACTGTCTCCCATTGCGACGTTTAAGTTTGACATTTGGCTCAAAGGTGCCTACAAACTTCCTCTGTAATGTGCCCTGTGACGTTACCGTCGGGTTAGGGGACACTTCAAACAACATGGTGTCGACACATGCGTGGAAATGCCACAGCTCAGAATTTCATGTGTACTGTTAACGTGGGTTATGGTTCAAAATGGCTCTGAGCACTATGGGACTTGACTTCTGAGGTCATCAGTCCCCTAGAAGTTAAAACTACTTAAACCTAACTAGCCTAAGGACATCACACACACCCATGCCCGAGGCAGGATTCGCACCTGCGACCGTAGCGATCGCGCGGTTCCAGACTGTAGCGCCTAGAACCTCTCGGCCACCTCGGCCGGCTAAGGTGGGTTAATGATGTCATTTTGATGGTAAATTTCTCCATGACCGCCGCTCGGAATCGACACGGAAACTCCGCAGGAGGTGGCGTAAAGAACGTCTATGAAGCCACAGCTTTCGCTGGGACGTTCCACACATTTTGCAGTGGGACACGACAGTTCGCAGTGCGGTAAAGAACAAGAGAATGTTCTTGACAACCTTTGACACCGGTTACATCTTCGCACGTTTTAACCCTTCCCTAAGGACGTTGTGGAGCTGCATCTCCACTGAACGTGGTCCCACCCCTTTGGAGTGCAGCGCGACCGGAATTTTTGTTCTGGTGTACAGGTTGGAACCACTGGGGAACGATGAAAACCATTCAACAAAATTTGAACTTGATCCGAAGCAACAAAGATTACTTGTGCTTTTTTCAGCCCTCGTGTTTTCTGTCCTACTGTGGCGAGATCGCGCGGGATTGCATTAATATGTGCGCGAATAAAACGGCAAAGACCTCAGCAGTTCGGCAACACCTCGGAGCCAGCCACGCACCTTTGTTTAGCAATGTCCCTTCAGAAATTTCGGAACCAAATCAGCCTGGCGGGTGCTGTAGTGCCTGAGAGTTAGGCAACCCCATCTACAACCCTTCGTTGGCGTTCGACTACACTACACTACCCTTGTTTTAATTTTGTTGATGTTCATATTTTAACCTGTGTTCAACATACTACCCATTTCCAGAATGAGATTTTTCACTCTGCAGCGGAGTGTGCGCTGATATGAAACTTCCTGGCAGATTAAAACTGTGTGCCCGACCGAGACTCGAACTCGTGACCTATGTCTTTCACGGGCAAGTGCTCTACCATCTGAGCTACCGAAGCACGACTCACACCCGGTCCTCACAGCTTTACTTCTGCCAGTATCTCGTCTCCTACCTTCCAAACTGGTTCGCATGAGAGCTTCTGTAAAGTTTGGAAGGTAGGAGACGAGATACTGGCAGAAGTAAAGCTGTGAGAACCCCGGCGTGAGTCGTGCTACGGTAGCTCAGATGGTAGAGCACTTGCCCGCGAAAGGCAAAGGTCCCGAGTTCGAGTCTCCGTCGGTCACACAGTTTTAATCTGCCACGAAGTTTCATACTACCCATTTCGTTTAACAGTCCTCCGTGAACTTGTAACTGCTTTTCAAAACTTCTCTTTCCTTTTCTTTACTGCTAGTTCTATGTACTGGTTGAATAACATGGGGGACAAGATAGTCTCACACCATTCTCAGCTATTGCTTCGCTTTCATGTCCTTCGACTTTTATAACTGCAGTCAGGTTTCTCTAAAAGTTTTAAGTAAATTTTCACTCACTGCATTTTTCAGAGTGTATTCTACTCAACACCGTCAAAAGCCTCGTCTAAATACACAAACCTTACAAACGTAGATTTCCCCTCCTCCAATCTATCTTCTAATGCAAGTTGTACGGTCAATATTGCCTCGCGCGTTCCTACATTTCTCCAGAACCCAGACACATCGTTCCCGGCACCAGTTTCTCCACTCTTCTGCAAATAATTCGTGTCAGTATTTTGCAACCATAGCTTATTAAACAGATGGTTCGGTTACATTCGTCCCTGTCAGCGCCTGATTTCTTTAGAACTGAATTATTCTTGACGGTATTTCGTCTGTCTCATAAATCTTGCACACTAGGTGGAATAGTACTGTCACGGCTGGCTCTCCAAGGAGTTCAATAACTCTGAGGGAATGTCGTCTGCTCTAGATGCCTTATCTCGACTTAGATCTTTCAGTGTTCAATGAAATTCTCTTCGCAGTATCTTATCTCCCAACTCATCTTCGCTTATTTCCTCTTTTCTTTCTACAACAGTGGCTTCAATTCGGTTCCCTTTTGTTACACTTTCACCTTTCCCTTCTTTGCTTAGTACTGCTTTACCATGTCTGCTCTTGATGTTCCTATAGCGACTTCTCTTTCCTACCAAAGATTTCTTCAACTTCGCAACAGGCTACATCTATATTTCCCTTCTGTTACGCATTTCTCGTCTAGCCTTTCCTGCTTCTCCATGTTGTATTTGCTGTCAATCTCATTTTCTTACACGTCTATATACCCTTCCGCTTGTTTCATTTTGGTAGGTGCACTACATCTGTAGGAGATGGGATATTTTTGAGAGTGATAAATTATACGAACCGAATTTTCCTTTTTCAACATTATCACTTTTGCGCAAAGCCTGATAACTGTAAGAAAAACACTTTGTGCTACTTTCTCTGTTGAAACAAAAAGGTAGATAATGAACACAGAGCAAGAACAGAAAAGGTGGCGATGACTGAATCTTGCAGAACGCCCATTGTGATAGCATTATGGTATGAAAAATTTTGGAGACCGACGTCTGGGGATGGACCTCCATTTGAGGGGTATGTAACGATCGGATATTTCAGTCTACCTGAAAAAAATACTTTGAATTACTCACGTATTACACAAGCGACTAACAACATTGAATATTATAGAGATACAATATACACTCCTGGAAATTGAAATAAGAACACCGTGAATTCATTGTCCCAGGAAGGGGAAACTTTATTGACACATTCCTGGGGTCAGATACATCACATGATCACACTGACAGAACCACAGGCACATAGACACAGGCAACAGAGCATGCACAATGTCGGCACTAGTACAGTGTATATCCACCTTTCGCAGCAATGCAGGCTGCTATTCTCCCATGGAGACGATCGTAGAGATGCTGGATGTAGTCCTGTGGAACGGCTTGCCATGCCATTTCCACCTGGCGCCTCAGTTGGACCAGCGTTCGTGCTGGACGTGCAGACCGCGTGAGACGACGCTTCATCCAGTCCCAAACATGCTCAATGGGGGACAGATCCGGAGATCTTGCTGGCCAGGGTAGTTGACTTACACCTTCTAGAGCACGTTGGGTGGCACGGGATACATGCGGACGTGCATTGTCCTGTTGGAACAGCAAGTTCCCTTGCCGGTCTAGGAATGGTAGAACGATGGGTTCGATGACGGTTTGGATGTACCGTGCACTATTCAGTGTCCCCTCGACGATCACCAGTGGTGTACGGCCAGTGTAGGAGATCGCTCCCCACACCATGATGCCGGGTGTTGGCCCTGTGTGCCTCGGTCGTATGCAGTCCTGATTGTGGCGCTCACCTGCACGGCGCCAAACACGCATACGACCATCATTGGCACCAAGGCAGAAGCGACTCTCATCGCTGAAGACGACACGTCTCCATTCGTCCCTCCATTCACGCCTGTCGCGACACCACTGGAGGCGGGCTGCACGATGTTGGGGCGTGAGCGGAAGACGGCCTAACGGTGTGCGGGACCGTAGCCCAGCTTCATGGAGACGGTTGCGAATGGTCCTCGCCGATACCCCAGGAGCAACAGTGTCCCTAATTTGCCGGGAAGTGGCGGTGCGGTCCCCTACGGCACTGCGTAGGATCCTACGGTCTTGGCGTGCATCCGTGCGTCGCTGCGGTCTGGTCCCAGGTCGACGGGCACGTGCACCTTGCGCCGACCACTGGCGACAACATCGATGTACTGTGGAGACCTCACGCCCCACGTGTTGAGCAATTCGGCGGTACGTCCACCCGGCCTCCCGCATGCCCACTATACGCCCTCGCTCAAAGTCCGTCAACTGCACATACGGTTCACGTCCACGCTGTCGCGGCATGCTACCAGTGTTAAAGACTGCGATGGAGCTCCGTATGCCACGGCAAACTGGCTGACACTGACGGCGGCGGTGCACAAATGCTGCGCAGCTAGCGCCATTCGACGGCCAACACCGCGGTTCCTGGTGTGTCCGCTGTGCCGTGCGTGTGATCATTGCTTGTACAGCCCTCTCGCAGTGTCCGGAGCAAGTACGGTGGGTCTGACACACCGGTGTCAATGTGTTCTTTTTTCCATTTCCAGGAGTGTATTAATACGTTTAGGAGATATCATCAGGTCCATAGAAAATTTTACTTTTGATAATCGTGACGACTTTCCTTATTCCCAACGATGAAGTCGCAGTAAGGAACGAAAAGACCACAGCAATAGCATCTGAAGGTTCATCCTCTGCTGGATGCTAGGAACCGTGATCACTACTAAAAACTGGTTACTTAAAATCGGCGAGCAACACGTAGGACAGCCACGACAAACGAAAGCAGAGACGCGACGTGATGGATCCAGAACCTTTACAAGTTGAAGGGCACCAGATAAAGCACTTCCTGCTGGCCACAGAGTTGGGCGGAGCACTCACTCAACCGGCTCCGTTTTGGCGCCGCAAGAAGCAAGACTAATGGCCAGGAACAGAGCTTCACTTCAACGTAGTATTTGTCTTTCGTGCCGCCTTGTGCGCCGTGGAGGACGCGACAAAAGCTGCCATCTGGGCTTCTGAGGTCGACAAATTTTCGTCTCCGACTGAACGTCTCAGTTCAAGTAGGACCCATCGTTTTTTTTACGCACAAAGCATATATTCTGGCTCCATCCGTGATCAGATTACAGGATATCACGCTTATATCTTTCTCCGCTATCTTGTAGTTTGTTTCAAAGCGCACGACTGCAGTGCTTGAGCGAACAACGGTGTACCCCTACGCAGAGCATGTGTCCGCCTTGTTGCGGCAGCAAAAGGCATCTTGTGTTGTTGCAGTGCTGGCTGCAATACACCTGATAGGTCACGTGTTCGAATTAACCGCACCTACAGACCTATTTCAGTTAGTTCGCGTTTTTTGGTAGCCATGCACCAGTGGCAGCTGTATTCGCACTGGTTCTCCCACTGCGAAAGCATTCTGCCTGTCGGCTCTAAGGTACGAAACTTTTACGAACACATACATATCGTTTCTTTCTAGAAATACACAACTCATAACTCAGTTACAATCTAGTGCCGATTTGCCACAGCCATCTATACCTTACGTGAACTTGTGATACTTTATGTCATTTTTGTAGGAGATGGGGATTGAAAGCAAATTTCCAAAGCCGCGGAGAACGGGGTGCTCCGAACGGAATTTGTCACATCAGCGTCACAACACTCGACTTTAAACGTCGAATGCCGACTAATTTAACTCGGACTATAGCGCTGTTCACAGTGGGAAAAAATTTAACTAATGTTGATGAATGCAGCATGTAATAGGATAAAATTTAATTGATCAGAGGAAAGGGATATACTAGGGTGACTTGATAAGCCTGGCAAAAAAAGAGAGAAAAACACGTTTGCATCGTAAACAACACCCCTTACTTCTCGGCACAGTTTCCTTTGAGGGATACACACTTGGTCCAACGATCCTCCAACCTTTTTCACCCCATCGGAAAACTAGGTTCTGTCGAACTCTCCAAAATACTCGTTGACTGCAACTATCACTTTCTCGGTGTAGAAAAACTTCCGCTACCAGACACAATAAAAGATTATTTATTCGTCACACGGCTGGTTTCGGGCTTGTGCCCATCCTCAGGTGTTTATACATTCACGTATATGTTTATATTGCTGCAGATCACTGCATAAATACTGTATAAAAATTATGTGCTGGTGACTAAACAGATACAAGTGGGACAATTGTAAGTGGCAAAGAAGCATTTGTCGAAAATATCTCTGTACTTACAAAAAAGATGAAGCATTATTATTATAATTACGCTGTGGTGACAGTTTTTCTACTTAGTTGCACTTTTCGTAACTGTCACCAAGGCGTAATTATAGTAATAATGCTTCATCTTTTTGTAAGTACAGAGATATTTTCGACAAATGCTGCTTTGCGACTTACATTTTTCCCACTTGTATCTGTTTAGTCCACAGCAATTTTTTTTTTGTATTTATACACCGATCTCCAGCAATATAAACATGTACATGAATGTACAGGGTGATTCAAAAAGAATACCACAACTTTAGGAATTAAAAACTCTGCAACGACAAAAGGCAGAGCTAAGCACTATCTGTCGGCGAATTAAGGGAGCTATAAAGTTTCATTTAGGTGTACATTTGTTCGCTTGAGGCGCTGTTGACTAGGCGTCAGCGTCAGTTGATGCTGAGATGGCGACCGCTCAACAGAAAGCTTTTTGTGTTATTGAGTACGGCAGAAGTGAATCGACGACAATGTCTGTATATGGGGCACTGAGAATCCGCGGGAAACAACTCAGTATGAACGTGACTCGCCTAAGGTGAACGTTTTCTGTGCCATTTCAGCCAATAAAGTTTTTGGTCCCTTTTTCTTCGAAGGTGCTACTGTAACTGGACTACAGTATCTGGAGATGTTAGAGAATTGGCTGTTCCCTCAGCTCGAACAAGAAGCACAACAATTCATATTTTAGCAGGATGGAGCGCCACCACATTGGCACTTATCTGTCCGAAATTCCTGAACGTCAACTACCCGAGGCGATGGATCGGCCGCCAGGCAGCCCGTGACAGAGCACTTCATCACTGGCCTCCAAGAAGCCCTGATCTTACCCCCTGCGATTTTTTCTTATGGGGGTATGTTAAGGATATGGTGTTTCGGCCAACTCTCCCAGCCACCATTGATGATTTGAAACGAGAAATAACAGCAGCTATCCAAACTGTTACGCCTGATATGCTACAGAGAGTGTGGAACGAGTTGGAGTATAGGGTTGATATTGCTCGTGTGTCTGGAGGGGGCCATATTGAACATCTCTGAACTTGTTTTTGAGTGAAAAAAAAACCTTTTTAAATACTCTTTGTAATGATGTATAACAGAAGGTTATATTATGTTTCTTTCATTAAATACACATTTTTAAAGTTGTGGTATTCTTTTTGAATCACCCTGTATAAACACCTGAGGATAGGCACAAGCCAGAAACGAGCTGTGACGAATAAATAATATTTTATTGTGTCTCGAAGTGGAAATTTTTCTACACCCTATAACCTAACAAAGAAAACAGGAACCACACACTTGGGACTAAGTCTGATGAATGGAATCGAGGAACCATTCAAAGCCCAATTCATGCACTATCGCCAATCTTATCGCTGATGTGTGGAACGGTGTATTATTCTGGTAAAAGAGCACTTTTTCGTGCCAGTCTTGGTCCTTTTTCAGCCAACGCAAGTCTCAGACGATCCAACAGTGAAGCATAATGGCATCCAGTTATGATTCTGCCTTCTTCCAAGTAGTCTATGAGGATTATTCCGTGGGAATCACAAATAACAATGGCCATCACCTTACCAGCTGACAAAATGGTCTTTGCCTTCCATGGTGCACTTTCAACCAGCCTTTGGTCACTCTTTTGACCGCTATTTTGAGTCCGGTGTGTAATGATGGATCCAGGTTTCATCAACAGCAACAAATCGGTGCAAAAAGTCTCGCGAAATACGCATAAATATCGCCAGACATAGTGATGAGACGATGGACCGGATGCGCTGTTGACAGACTGTCAACAATCGCGGCATCCACCTCGCACACAGCTTCTTGGCAATTGTCCATGCAGGGTGTTACTCACTCGCTTAGATGCGATGCCTAAAATCTCAGCGATATCACACATTTTTATTCGACGGTCTTGCATTACGGTATCATGGGCTTTGTCGATGATTTACTTTATAGTGGTCTCAAATTTGAGCCGGCCGGAGTGGCCTTGCGGTTCTAGGCGCTACAGTCTGGAGCCGAGCGACCGCTACGGTCGCAGGTTCGAATCCTGACTCGGGCATGGATGTGTGTGATGTCCTTAGGTTAGTTAGGTTTAATTAGTTGTTGGAGACTGATGACCTCAGAAGTTAAGTCGCATAGTGCTCAGAGCTATTTAAACCATTTGAACCTCAAATTTGACGACCGGAGCGCGCTTCGTCTTCGGAGGTTGTCCGTCCACGTTTAAGTTCATTCATCCATAGTGATTAGTCTTCAATGATGGTGGAGAGTCCACCTGGACCTCATCCAATTCTGTTTTGATTTGTGCGGCAGACCAACCATACAAATGAAAATGTTTAATAACAGCACAAACCTCGGTTTTCTCCATTTTCAATCGCAGTCGACACACGACCAATTCGGACGGCTGTTAACAATGAACTATTCGCTGTACGCTGCTGAACTTCTTTGGCGTAACGAAAATGTTCCATTCTTTCATGGAAATTTACCATACTCATCAAACCACCATCCTATTTCCGCCTCTAGAATAAATGATTACTGTGAAGCTTCTCAGTGACGTTTAACAGTGTTCTATGATGAACAGCTACGTTTGCCGAATACTGTCAAAAGAAACAAAGAAAACTATTTTTCAACACTTCATGGAGTTCTGTCACAGTTTTTAAAATACTAAGTGTTGAATATTTTTAAATACATATTTGTGACTGACCGACATAAAAATTCCACTTGCATTGAACTCTTAAGTTACTACCGTATACAAGAGACGCTGCCTTCATGGCCATAAAACAACAGACTGAATGCTCATTCTTCTCAGACCCCCTCCCCTACCTAGTGCCTAATGTCACACCCACCAGCTACGCAGGGTGCGTTCACTGCACAAATGTGCCAATGGCCTTACCTGGATGAATACGCCGATTCCCGTCAAATCACAGGTGTTTGGTAACGCCGGGAGTGGCCGGTACTTGGACGAGTTACCGCCTGGGAACGTCACGCGCTGTTGGCAATTTTCAATTTGCTTTTCCGGCATAGAGGACGAGGCGGCGTAAATTTCCTAACCATCAGACCTTGCACCAATGTCTTCGATTAAATTATTCCAAACCTCTCTGCACTGTCTCATGGAGTACAACGTAACCATGACACAGACACAGACACACACACACACACACACACACACACACACACACACACACACACGTATTACTGTCAGCTACACGTTTCAGATTGACTTTTCACACAAATCTCAAACACAGCGAAGGAAAAGTGCCGATGTGCGCGAAGGATAAACGTTTCCAATTACGCAGCTGAACCTGCCCTTCGGTGTCTCCCAACCAACCATACCATACGGCTTTGCTTTTTTTACTACACGAACGCAAGATAATACATATCTTGCCACATCTCTAACTTATCACATTTAAGTGGAGGCTGTGACTTTTACTGTCACAGGTTCACAAGATAACATTCGTTCAAAATGCATACTAATATGGCCTCGTCGAACCTCATAGGCCTAAAATTGGCTACGAGATCGACAGGATATAGCGTGAAGGTACACACTGGAAAAAAAAACACTTTTAATTGTCTCATTAAGGATCGAGCAAGAAACTTCCTGGCAGATCAAAACTGTGTGCCGAATCGAGACTCGAAATCGGAACCTATGCCTTTCGCGGGCAAGTGCTTTATCAACTGAGCTACCTAATCACGAGTCACGACCCGTCTTCTAAGATTTACTTCCGCCTGTACCTTTCCTTGCCCGCGAAAGGCAAAGGTCCCGAAGTCCAGTCTCGGTTCGGCACACAGTTTTGATCTGCCAGGAAGTTTCATATCAGCGTACACTCCGCTGCAGGGTGAAAATTTCATTCTGGAAGGATCGAGCGATTTGTTGCAAGAGTGTATTTATACAGTTCACATTATTAGCAAATGCTGACAGAGGTGAGCTATATTATGCTTGAGCAGGTATTTCGGCATCTTCTTTGTAACACATAAACATGACAATGAATGTCTTTCTTGTCGTTTTAGACTAAAGCTCTGCCTCTGGAGATAACACTTGCTCCTTGTTACGAGAAAATGGAATTAGTTGAGCAGCTTACTTGTGGTCCACTCTTGTGACTAGGAGAGGAAGTTGTAACACCATTAACACTGAGAACACTGACTGAGACATGAGACTAGAATCTTGTCTACCAGACATAAACTTCTGATTATCATTATTCATACTTACATGTGTGTTCTTTGCGTAGTAAAACTTATAGTTGTAGTCAAATGGTTCAAATGACTCTGAGCACTATGGGACTTAACTTCTGAGGTCATCAGTCGCCTAGAACTTAGAACTACTTAAACCTAACTAACCTAAGGACATCACACACATCCATGCCCGAGGCAGGATTCGAACCTGCGACCGTAGCAGTCACGCGGTTCCGGACTGAAGTGCCTAGAACCGCACGGCCACCGCGGCCGATTATAATTGTAGTCGCATGACACATGTCACATGACATGATCTTTAGCGATTCATTTGTGATAAATCTGAATGGTGCCAATACATCATGAATATTTTCTAATATAACTCCACGCTATCTATAGTACTGCAGGTCAAAGGTGTGTTAAATGACGTACAAGTTACGTGACTCATTTAATATTTTCGGTGCATTAAATCGCGATGAATATGACAGACTTCGACAATATTCACGTTTGTCATCATCAGAAAACGACACCTGTAAAAGAAAACAGAAACACAAAAACAGTCAGTTTACCTGACGATGACAATGATGCATGTTCGCGGAAGGTCGCATTTTCATCCAGAGTTAACGAGATAAGTACACCGAAAACATTTGATAGAGCAAATTCGTCGGGAAAAAGACGTGGTGGGGAACGTTTTTGCTTTCTAAAAACCAGCAGGAATCGTCCCTTGTTTCACTGAGCCATTCAAATGTTTAGTTGCCTGTTATTTTCTTTTTCTTTTTATTCTGTCTTCAGTTTGCCATATCTGTGTTCTTTTATCTTACGGGATAGATAATTAAGTGCTTCAGAATGCCACAGCGCAAGAACTGGATTGGTTATAAATATTGCGACAGGTCGTATGATAAACAGCTGGGGTCGTCGACTACTAGGATTCATAATAGCAACATGAAAGACCAGTATCACACCACAGCGTCCCTTACGTCGTAAACAACGCGACAGCTGCCACCCTATCGCTGTCTGCGGGGAGACAAATGTCAACCAAAGTCTCTGGACTTTGCGTGACACGTGAACTCTTCCCAGATTAGAGCTGTCGGTGGCGGCACGTGGCATGAAAATTTCCTGCCTGTTAAGGCGCAGCCCATAAACTCAGACTGGCTACTCACGTGGCAGAGACACAGGGGATGCGGCTGCTGCTACTCACCTGCGAAATGAAATAAAACACGCAATTACTCGACGTTTTTCATTAATTTTATATAACAGCTTTATGTAAAGCATTCAATAAAATTAAACAATTGTTTCTTTTGTATTTTTTTATGACAGTCACGAAAGACTCTCATAATGTAACATATACATTGTAAAACACTTCTGTCAATGTATCATAACACATAAAACAACAAAATCAATCATCCACCACTTAATCACTGAGAACAGTATGTCTGAAGATATGAAACGTCTGTTTAGCTCAAAAGTAGTTCAATTGGTGCTCTGAACCCTTTTGCTAAAAGCAAAAAAATGGTTCAAATGGCTCTGAGCACTATGGGACTAACATCTGAAGTCATCAGTCCCCTAGAACTTAGAACTACTTAAACCTAACTAACCTAAGGACATCACACACATCCATGCCCGATGCATGATTCGAACCTGCGACCGTAGCAGTCGCGCGGTTCCGGACTGAAGCGCCTAGTACCGCTCGGCCACACTAGCCGGCTTACTAGAAGCGCTGGTGTAAAGAATAAAATATATTTTGCAGGAAGCTTTTTCAAAAACATTGTACTCTTAAAATTTAGGACTTTATCGTTGCCTCCTGTGAATCAGCTTCCTATTTTTTGGTTGTTTGCTGTCTCTTCAACAATCTGCCCAAATGACGTAAACTCATAGCTCCACATTCGATAGCTTCATAAATAAAATTTCGATGCTGACATGCCAGTATTGAATGGTTAACAACAATGTTTTGTCCATAGAGGACAGAGGAATTCGCAGCTACTCTGAATACTCAGTGCATTCGAATGAGAGTCCGTCATTCTACTAATGCAAACAAATCTCTCAGACTCGAGGAGATGAACAGCGCTGGTGATAAATCTGTATGCCAGAAAGTGAGGAGAGCGCCCAGACAACATTGTGTTGAAAAAGGAAGAAAAATCGGCCTGATTGAAGAACATGAAGCTTATTTACATCAGACAAAATCTTCTAACTACGTGCTCTACGAAAAGACTCAACATGCCGCCAATTGTGCCTCATAGAGCTTTTTAAATTTCTTCAAAGTGCCGAATCTGCAACAAATCAATTTCCTTCACGTTACACTGCTTGATTGTAGTTGACGTTCGTGAATTCGGCTTTGAGCTAAGTAAAGTTGGCCGCTTATCGCATGGGCCGAAGGATAAGTAACATGGCTATTGCGGGGGTTAGAGGATGTGGGACGGCATATGATTTTTGCAGTAGTGAAAACTGATGACAGGCGTGTGCGACTTGTGCCGACCACCTGCTACGGAATAATCTTTGACACGGTAGTAATATACATATTTGTCAACGCGCATTATAGAGATGGTCATGTTGAAATGCGATACACATTTGTAGCAAGAAATATGAGATTAAATTGGTTAGTTGGCTGATTTTGCGGAGTGGACCAAACAGCGACGTCATCAATCCCATCGCATTAGTGAAGTATGGGGAACGAAGTCGGCCGTCCCCTTTCCAAAGGAACCACCCCGGCATTTCGCTTTAGGGAAATTACGGAAAACATGAATCTGGATGGACGGATGCAGGTTTGAAGGTCGGCCTTCCGGATGCTAGTGCAGTGTGCTAACCACTGCGCCACCTCTCTCGGTGAAATCAAATTAAGGTTACTGCAACACAATACAATAAAATGAAATTACGTAATTAATTTTCTGTTTTTCAGCTGACATGTCTGTAGCCCTGGTACACACTAATAACACTGCGCCACAGTGCAGCAGGACGACGCTAAAAGACCCGACGACCCAATAATGAAGTGGGTGGGGTATAGCGCGGTAATTAGTTCCGGCAGCAGCGGCGATTCTGTTGCTGTGTCACTTCAGTGCATATGCCTTTTTTAAGCGTCTGCATTTGCCGGCAAGATAATCCACCCCCTCTGTTACTGGGTAGCGACAATTTGTTTCGGCTCCTCTAGACTTTTGTTAAGGCACTGTGGCAGGGGGGTTTCAATGTGTACCAGCGCTGCAGAATTGTGCCTGCAGACAGAGAGAAAATTATTTACATAACTTTATATATAAGAAATATCACCCTCGATTGCTGTAATGAAACGTACCTTTACCTTGGTTTCAGCCCAAATAATTGATTACTTTTGAATACATTGTGGGAGTTAACAGTGATCAAAGTGTTGCAAATATTTACTATCAAAAACAGTATTAATGACAATTTATTTATTATGGTGACTGGTTTCGACCACTAGTGATTCTCCAGCAGAAGGAGGTCCTTACTCATTCGTCTGAAGATGACCACAGTCGTGATCGAAACCGGTCATGGTGATAAATAAATTGTGATCAAGACTGTTTTTGATAGTAAATAACAAATAATTGAGCCTTCTTCAGAAGATATGCCTGAACCTATAATTTGTCTAAGAGTGCAAGGTCTAGAAATAAAACTACACCATGCCCTCTTAGACATATTATAGATTCAGGCATATCTTCTGAAGAAGGCTCAATTATTTGAGCTGAAATCTAGGGAAAGGTTGGTTTCATTACCGCAATTGCGGCTGATAGTTTCTTATATATTACATTATCACGATTGCTGACTGGGCTGCAATGCTGAAAGCACAAATATAACATTATTTTTTCAAGGTTACAATTGAAACTTTGTTATTGTCCCTCGTAATGGTAATATAACAGATCCTTGAGGTACTACAGAAGACACCTTTACGTTTGAATATTTCTGTTCGTTAACAACAATCGACTTGTCGCTGAGTGTGATAAGTTTGCGTTTGCGTCCAGTGTGATAAGTTTGCGTTTGCGTCCAGGAAGCATTTTCCAGTGGTCGTCGGCCAGTGTAGCAGCCCTTTTTTTTCGCTCTTTCGTCTAATAGGTGAAAGTTTGATTTTATTTTTTACACATTGACTGTCATTGAAGGATTTTACTTTGATTTAATATTGTCCCGGCTAAGTATCAGTTTGATTACTTTTAAAACCCAATGTTAAACGTGGGTCACTACACGTATAGTTTTCCCAAGTCTGAGAGAAAAAATCTTTAGTAGCTTTACTACCAATGTTTACAGACGACAATACTTTGACCTTTCGTTCAATTGTTTTAGTTACGAATCGCTAGTTTGTTCTTGGCATAGATCACGTAACCTTAACGTTTATTAATCTAAGTTAAATTAATGTTCAAGGCTTGTATTATGTTTCAAATTAGCTACGTCAGTTTATTGACAAGAATTATTAATAAATAGGTTCACTCATACGATCTAATTTAAAGAAGTTCTTTAGTTAGATGTCTAAGTAGGATTCCCGCTAGCATCAGAGATGTTAGATAATATCCTGTCACTTTCGGTAAATAAGTTATTTCTATTTAATATCCGCAAACTGTCATTAACTGTGATCACTAGTCGCGTGAAGTTAAAGTTTCCCACTATCACAATTCAAAGTCCGAATCCGGTTAAAATTCTCAATTCAGTAAAGCGTTTAAATATTCACACGAATTGACATTAAAGCCAACGAGATTACTATTCACCTTCCCGTTTATGTAATCTGACACATGTCCAAATTAAAGTCTTGAACTGACAATCCTCAAAAATAATGTCGTCACGATCTATTCTTGATCCCCGTTTAATAAAGCCCCAATTGTTGTTCTCTAAAGCTGTACGTCCTAAATAACTTCCGAACTAGAACAGATTAGAGACTGGAGTATCGTAATTGCAAAGTGTGGCTATTTATACTTTAATAAACACTATCTTTGGTGTCCCAGATCTACGTTCTACGACTATAATATTGATTTTTACGTATTGGAATAACTAGTATTTTAATATTGTCTACCGCTTTTCCCCCTTCCCATGTTTCTAAAATTTATAATTAAATTTTCCTTTTTTTTCTTTTGCTTTCTATACTAGATATTTCCCTCTATTTGTTTTTTATTTATTTTTCGTAATTACTACTTGTGGAGGGACTTCGGTCATTTGGTGAATTGATATTCTAAGGACATGGGAGCTAATTTGGGAGCTATTTTTGTTTTTTCAACACCGAGAGGCGCTGCAGGTGTTACACCAGGCCCACACACTGCTGAGTCAAGGTCCCGTACACGTAATGTGTCTACAGATCCCAGCTTTCTCAAGCCGAGGCGACACCAAGCCTTCCCATGTTAGGAGGCCAACCATTGAAATCCAGCGGCTGCAGTGTCCCGCGTCTATAAAGGGTGTGAAGTCACGTGCAAAATTAATACGCTAACGGTGACCACGGCTGAGACGATTCCCTTGCTCGAACGCCGCCCTTTTCGCCACCCCTTCCAGTACCTTACCGCACTGTAGGTGTCTGGACAGAGCTGCTGCGCATCCCGCAGAATCTGCGCAGGTGGGTGCCGCAACCCCAGAGGACGGGCGGCGAGGCCGTGCTTGGCGCGGCGGCTTGTGAAAAACTGGGCGTTCCGTCACGGCAAGCCGCCGGGGTCCGGCCACGTAGCCCGCCTGCTGCTGCTGCTGCTGCTGCTGCAGCGACCGCCGCCGCCCTGCTCTGCGGCGCTTTTTGGTCTCGGCGGAGCGCCGCGCCTGCGGTCGGCGGCACTCCAGCTTGCGGCCTGCGTTAATTCCCCCAGCAGGTGGCCGCCCTCCACAGCGAGAGCGCCATCCGCGCGCTGTCCTACACGAGCGAATTTCTTCTCTCAAGTGTATCAGAAGGATACTTACAAGGGAACCTCCCCATCGCACCCCCCTCAGATTTTGTTATAAGTTGGCACAGTGGAAAGGCCTTGAAAAACTGAACACAGATCAATCGAGAAAACAGGAAGAAGTTGTGTGGAACTATGAAAAAATAAGCAAAATATACAAACTGAGTAGTCCACGTGATAGATAAGCAACATCAAGGCCAATTAGAGTTTAGTAGCTCCGTGGTCCCGTGGTTAGCGTGAGCAGCTGCGGAACGAGAGGTCCTCTGTTCAAGTCTTCCACCAAGTGAAAATTTTAATTTTTTATTTTCAGTTTGTGTCAGACTCTTATGTCTTCATCGCTTTTTTGGGAGTGATTATCACATCCGCAAGAAAACCTAAATCGGGCAAGGTAGAAAAATCTTTTTAACCATTCGCCAAGTGTACAAGTTAGGTGGGTCGAAAACATATTCCTGTCATGTGACGCACATGCCGTCACCAGTGTCGTATAGAATATATCAGACGTATTTTCCTGTGGAGGAATCGGTTCACCTATGACCTTGCGATCAAATGTTTTCTGTTCCCATTGGAGAGGCTCGTCCTTTCGTCTACTAATCGCACGGTTTTGCGGTGCGGTCGCAAAACACAGACACTAAACTTATTACAGTCAACAGAGACGTCAATGAACGAACGGACAGATCATAACTTTGCGAAAATAAAGAAAGTAAAATTATAAGTCGACGGAAGACTTGAACCAGGGACCTCTCGGTCCGCAGCTACTCACGCTAACCACGGGACCACGGCGCTCCTTGACTTCCACTGTCCTTGACGTTGCCTATCTTAGCATGGACTACTCAGTTTGTATATTTTACTAATTTTTTTCATAGTTCCACACAATTTCTTCCGGTTTTCTCGATTGATCTGTGTTCAGTTTTTCAAGGCCTATCCACTGTGCCAAGTTATAACTAAATCTGAGGGGGGTGCGATGGGGAGGTTCCCTTGTTAGCAATCATATACAACCGCTCGCTCACAGATAGATCTGTACCTACAGATTGGAAAATTGCGCAGGTCGCACCAGTGTTTAAGAAGGGTAGTAGGAGTAATCCATCGAACTACAGACCTACTGCAACAGGTTTGCAGTAGGGGTTTGGGGCATTTACTGCTTTCAAAGATTATGAATCACCTCGAAGGGAACGATCTATTGATACTTAATCAGCATGGTTTCAGAAAACATCGTTCTTGTGCAACGCAGCTACCTCTTTATTCGCACGAAGTAATGCCCGCTATCGACAGGGGATCTCAAGTTTATTCCGTATTTCTAGATTTCCGGAAAGCTTTTGACACCGTTCCTCACAAGCGACTTCTAATCAAGCTGCGGGCCTATGGGGTATCGTCTCGGTTGTGCGACTAGATTCGTGATTTCCTGTCAGGAAGGTCACAGTTCGTAGTAATAGACGGCAAATCATCGAGTAAAACTGAAGTGATATCAGGTGTTCCCCAGAGAAGCGTCCTGGGATCCCTGCTGTTCCTGATCTATATAAATGACCTGGGTGACAATCTGAGCAGTTCTCTTAGGTTGTTCGCAGATGATGCTGTAATTTACCGTCTAGTAAGGTCATCCGAAGACCAGTATCAGTTGCAAAGCGATTTAGAAAAGATTGCTGTATGGTGTGGCAGGTGGCAGTCGACGCTAAATAACGAAAAGTGTGAGGTGATCCACATGAGTTCCAAAAGAAATCCGTTGGAATTCGATTGCTCGATAAATAGTACAATTCTCAAGGCTGTCAATTCAACTAAGTACCTGGGTGTTAAAATTATGAACAACTTCAGTTGGAAAGATCACATAGATAATATTGTGGGGAAGGCGAGCCAAAGGTTGCGTTTCATTGGCAGGACACTCAGAAGATGCATCAAGTCCACTAAAGAGACAGCTTACACTACACTCGTTCGTCCTCTGTTAGAACACTGCTGCGCAGTGTGGGATCCTTACCAGGTGGGATTGACGGAGGACATCGACAGGGTGCAAAAAAGGGCAGCTCGTTTTGTATTATCACGTAATAGGGGAGAGAGTGTGGCAGATATGATACGCGAGTTGGGATGGAAGTCATTAAAGCAAACACGTTTTTCGTCGCGGCGAGATCTATTTACGAAATTTCAGTCACCAACTTTCTCTTCCGAATGCGAAAATATTTTGTTGAGCCCAACCTACATAGGTAGGAATGATGATCAAAATAAAATAAGAGAAATCAGAGCTCGAACAGAAAGGTTTAGGTGTTCCCGCGCGCTGTTTAGGAGTGGAATGGTAGAGATATAGTATGATTTTGGTTCGATGAACCCGCTGCCAAGCACTTAAATGTGAATTGCAGATTAATCATGTAGATGTAGATGCCATATTCCTTGACTTCCGGAAAGCGTTGGACTCGGTGCCCCACTGCAGACTCCTAACTAAGGTATGAGCATATGGGATTGGTTCCCAAATATGTGAGTGGCTCGAAGACTTCTTAAGTAATAGAACCCAGTACGTTGTCCTCGATGGTGAGTGTTCATCGGAGGTGAGGGTATCATATGGAGTGCCCCAGGGAAGTGTGGTAGGTCCCGTGTTGTTTTCTATCTACATAAATGATCTTTTGGATAGGGTGGATAGCAATGTGCGGCTGTTTGCTGACGATGCTGTGGTGCACGGGAAGGTGTCGTCGTTGAGTGACTGTAGGAGGATACGACTTGTACATGATTTGTGATTAGTGTAAAGAATGGCAGCTAACTCTAAATATAGATAAATGTAAATTAATGCACATGAATAGGAAAAAGAATCCCGTAACATCTGAATACTGCATTAGTAGTGTATCGCTTGACACAGTCACGTCGATTAAATATCTGGGCGTAACATTCCAGAGCGATATGAAGTGGGACAAGCATGTAATGGCAGTTGTGGGGAAGGCGGATAGTCGTCTTCGGTTCATTGGTAGAATTTTGGGAAGATGTGGTTCATCTGTAAAGCAGACCGCTTATAAAACACTAATACGACCTATTCTTGAGTACTTCTCGAGCGTTTGGGATCTCTATCAGATCGGACATAGAAGCAATTCAGAGGGGGGCTGATAGATTTGTTACTGGTAGGTTTGACCATCACGCCAGTGTTACGGAAATGCTTCAGGAACGCGGGTGGGAGTCTCTGGAGGAAAGGAGGCGTTCTTTTCGTGAATCGCTACTGAGGAAATTTAGAGAACCAGCATTTGAGGCTGACTGCAGTACAATTTTACTGCCGCCAACTTATATTTCGCGGAAAGAGATTAGGGCTCGTACAGAGGCATATAGGCAGTCATATTTCCCTCGTTCTGTTTGGGAGTGCAACAGGGAGAGAAGATGCTAGTTGTGGTACGAGGTACCCTCCGCCACGCACCGTATGGTGGATTGCGGAGTATGTATGTAGATGTAGATGCAGATGCAGACCCGAGCACTCGTGGGAAGTGACTTACTGGGGACACCCGCATTAATTCTCTGCACTGCTACACTATCAAACATTTCCAATTACGGGTCGCCAACCTTACTTTAATTCGAGGTAGACAGGATTACTTTTGAAATTTCCTGGCACATTAAAAATGTGTGCCAAACCGGGAATCGGACCTCAGACTTTGGCCTTTCCCAGGAAGGAGCTCACTGATTGAATTATCCAAGCACGACTCACGACCCGCCCTCAAAGCTTAACTTCTGCTAGTACCTCATCTCCTACCTTCCAAACTTCATATCGAGCGAGGCAGCGTAGTGGTTAGCGCACTGGACTAGCATTTGGGAGGAACACGGTTCAAACCCGCGTCCAGCCATGCAGAGTTAGGTTTTGCCTGATTTCCACAAATCGCTTCATGCAAATGCCGGGAAGGTTGCTTTGAAAAGGCACGGCCGATTTCCTTCCCCATCCTTGACACAATCCGAGCTTCTGTTCCATCTCTAATGACCTCATGTCGACGGAACGTTAAACCTAATTTCCCTTCCTTCGAAACTTTATAGTTCTCCAGCATACCTAACGGAATAGCTGGCACTCCTGGCACAAAGGTGTAAAGTTCGGAAGGTAGGAGATGAGGTACAGGTGGAAGCGAAGTTGTGAGGGCGGTTAGCGCACTGGACTAGCATTTGGGAGGAACACGGTTCAAACCCGCGTCCAGCCATGCAGAGTTAGGTTTTGCCTGATTTCCACAAATCGCTTCATGCAAATGCCGGGAAGGTTGCTTTGAAAAGGCACTAGCATAGCTGAGTCGATAGAGCACTTTCCCGCAAAAGGTCACGGTCCCAGCTTCGAATCCCGGTCCGGCACACAATTTTAATTTCAAATCACCGTACACCCCGCTACAGAGACAATATTCAGTAACTGTTAATTCTTCTCATTACTCGAGTCGATGATCAAAGCCCTCTAGTTACATAAATATTCTAGGGAAGATTCCAAGGTGCGACCTCTGCACAAGAATAGGTACACTGCTAACAGTTCATACATCTCCTCACTAGCAATATCTCCACAAAACCACAACAGCAATACAGTTAAAAGCCGACGGGAAAAAGTCACACAAAAACAGCATAATTTCCGCGGTGATCACTCAGTTCATTTCGCTAAATTAGTTTCAATCATTGCACACCACTTCCAGCTCGACAGTGAACACGTGCCATCTGATACAAGGCCCCTGCCGACGAAGCACATGCGCGCTAACAGATTGCCAAATTCGTAAGTTTGGAGTACAAAGCAGTCGGATTTTCACTGCACAAAAAAAGTTGCTGTTAGTGTAAGTACACTGAAAAATAAATTTTACTTTGTACAAAAAACATTTATTTTTACAAAGGTAGTTAACACACCCTCGCCTTGCAGCTCTCCAGTAATAGCACGTCTCTCCTAGTAATAGAGAGAGAGTATAAGTTCGTTCCAGAAATTATGTATATAGGCTGAAGCTGCGAGTGAAAATTTGTACCAAGGCTGGAAATCGAACCCGCGTCTCCTGCTTATTAGGCTGGTGCGTTAGCCGCTAAGCCTCCTGGGCACTGCAGTTCACACAACTGCACGGATTACCCTGGCACGCCTCCCACCTCGATCTAAATTCGCACTGCCGCCCCAGTCTACTTTAAAGTCCCCCTTACACACTATCAGAATTGCCGGGTCTCTCTATGTTCTGGAATACCACCTCAGCTCAGAATGTAAATCATGTCTATATGACACCAGTGAAGTCTCTGAAATAGTGTCATTTCGTTTGTAAAAGGGGTTAGGTGGGGTTCTTTGGGGAAGGAGACCAGACCTAGGTCATCGATCTCATCGGATTAGGGAAGGACGGGGAAAGAAGTCGGCCGTGCCCTTTCAAAGGAACCATCCCGACATTTGCCTGGAGCGATTTAGGGAAATCACGGAAAACCTAAATCAGGATGGCCGGACGCGGGATTGAACCGTCGTTTGTATAAGGACCTGCACCTGGGTTTCAGGGTGGATCCCCCATATATGCTGAGCTGCTATACCGGGATATGGAGGGTCTCGACAATTCTGATCGTGTGTACGGTGGAGTGAGAATTTGGATCGAGGCGGGAGGCGTATCACGGCAACTCGTGCAGTTGTGTGAACCGCTGTGCCAACATGGCTTAGTGACTAACGCACCTGCCTAATAAGCACGAGACCCGGGTTCTATTTCCGGCCTTGGTACAAATTTTCACTCACCGCTTAATCTGTATACATAAAATCGTATCTGGAATTGTGACATTTCGTGTCAGAAGTATATCGTACAAAATTCCGAGGTGACTTAACACTGTCAAGACACAGTAACGTGACAACCTGTCAAAGCATGAATGTGGTCCCCCGAAGACGCATACTGCTGTCGACCCACTGCGCCTTCCAGAATGACGAGATCACCCAGGCAGTGGCAAGAGAAAATTCCTCCGACCATAACGCTCCCTTCTCCGACCTGGACCCTTCCGACGATTCTGGCAGCGCTTTTCTTTCAGACTTTCACGTCGTAAACACGCCATCGCCCATCTCTCATATGGAGCATAAAATGTAATTCATCTGTAAAGGTCACCTGTCGCCACTCACTGGACATCCAGTTGCTGAATTGGTGTGCAAATTCCAGGCTGCGTCACCGCTGAACTGCAGTCAGCATGGGTGCCTGAACTGAGCACCTGCTGAGGAGGCCGATACGCAGTAACGTTCGCTGAACGGCCGTTGAGGAGGACTCACTGTTGTAGCCCCTTCGTTGATCTGGCCGGTCAGCTGCTCAATAGTCACGTCTATTCGCCCTTACACTTCTCCGCAGCCGTTCGTTCTCCTCTATTATCTATAGCTCGTGGTGCACCACTTTTGAATAGCGCCATTTTTTCCACGCACGGTATTCTTTAACCACTGCTGCACACGAACCGTTTACAGACTCAACAGTTTCGGAAATGCTTCCACTTTTGACCGGAAAGCCAATGATCATACTTTTTTGGACGTCAGATAAATTTCTGTGTTTCCGCATTACGACAACGAGTGTTCCGTTTGCGCGGCATCCCGATACTCTTTATATACCCTCCACTGCCAGTGCTGTCACCTCCCCTCTGTGAGTGGTTATTCTACGTTGACGTGGAACATAGTAATGTGAATGGACCGTGTAGTTATAAGGAAGATTAAGATTCTTGACATGATTCTCTTGCAGTAGATAGTTCGATTTAATTCAAGTAGTGAGGGGAATGAGAACTGTTAAATAAATGAATTATTTTGTTTGTGTACTTGGATCAGCAACTCTGTAATACTGTTCGTGACAGTGTTGTGTACAGGAAGTAAATGCCATTGGACGAGCGTAAGGAATTGCAGAAACACTTGGAATCAAATTCCACTTGGTGTTATATCACCCCCCTTTAAATGTTAGCATATGCAAGATAATGCAGGTAAGAAAGAGAAAGAAAGCGAGTATCTAATTACAAGATCAGCGGCGAACATCTTGAGCAAGTCACAGCGTTTAAGTAATCAGGAGTAAAAGCAATATGCGACATCACATGGGATGTTCACGTGAAATCAATACCTGTATTAGGGAAATCGAATGGAAGGCTTAGATTTGTTAGAAAGGTTCTAGGAAAATGCAAGGTCCCTGTAAAGGCAGTCGCGTAGAAGGTGGCAGTGCGACCAAAACTAGAATATATTTTCAATGGCAGGAGTCCTTACCAAGTAGGCAAGACAGCAGACATGAAACGAATTCCGAGTAGAGCTGGTTCAAATGGCTCTGAGCACTACGGGACTTAACATCTGAGGTCATCAATCACCTAGGACTTAAACCTAACCAACCTAAGGACATCACACACATCCATGCCCGAAGCAGGATTCGAACCTGCGACCGTAGCGGTCGAGTGATTCCATACTGAAGCGCCTAGAACCACTCGGCCACTCCGGCCGGCCGAGACGAGCTGCTATGACCCTAAACGGACAGTAAAGCCCAAACAAAAGTGAAGCAGAAATGCATGTGTCTCTTAATTTGGAACCCTTGCAAGAAAGTCGACGTATTTTTTGCGAAACCCTGTCTCGAAACTTGAGAGAGCCTGCATTTCCAGAAAGTTGACTGTGCTACTACCAGTGTACTTCTCGCGTAAGGATAGCGAGAATAAGATAAGAGAGGGCAGGTACAGACCCACGCGGATAGAAATTTTTCCATCGTTCAGTAAGCGAATGGAATAGGAAAGAAAATGGATAATACTAGTGCGATTTGCCCTCCAGAAAGGATTGTAATAGTGCAATGGTCGTCAAATATTTTTGCTCAGGATTCAGTACTGATATAGTGGGGCGTCATTTCGGGCGGCGTAAGTACCGATCCTATTATTAATTGGTAACCTGCATAAATTAGTATGTTATCAGCTCACAGCAGACTATCCGGCCGCCGGCCCGAAACACTTCCTGTCTGCTGTTGTCTGTTCCTGATTCCAGCGATTTTGAGCGACCCCAAAGTATTTTAGCAGCCTGAAGAAGTCATGTTGTGTTGTATGTGAAAGAGAAACATTGACTTATTAATAAAACTAACTCTACTTGTACTTAAATGCATTATTTTAAATATGAGACCGTTAACAAATTTCGTGAAATGCATTTTCAAATTGCGAATCGGGACTCGATACCGGATTTCCGCTTTATCGTGAGCGATCGCCCTGACACCTTCGTCTATCTGAGCATCCCGCCAGGACCGATCCAGATCTCCAACGTCCCAGCGTCTGGTTCCCATACTGCCCGCACAATTTGTGATTCCTGCACAGGTGCCTTGGCTTTGGCATGAAATACATTAGTGCAGTATCTGCATTTGACAGTGTCTGTAAAGTTCGATTCGACTTCCCTTCTCAGACGCCTGCTAAACCCGCAGGACAGGACACTTAAATTAAGTTGTGGAAAGGGGCCAAAATATGCGACTGTCTGTTACACTCGAACATACAACCTTTTATTTGATCAAACATTACAAGTGCCATAGAATTTAAAAAAATAAATAAATAAATAAAAAAAATACAGCTTTAGTTTTGAAACTTAATTAGCGGCTGAATGCGCCGTACAATCTGATGCCTTAAGGGCAAGACCATTCTAGTTTTGAAACAGCTGAAAGCCAATAACTTACAGCTCAACGAAAATCAGAAATTTAAAAGGCAAGGCCATATCTTAAAACAGTTCCTTAATTAGGCTGAAGGCCCAAAGAATCTGACATTTTAAGCGCAAACAAATTCAAAATCAGCTGAAGGCCCAACACTTATGACTGAATAACATTGATTTTAAAAATGCCAAAGGCTTTATGTAAAACAGTTCTTGAATTAGGCTGAAGGCCCAAACCGTCTGACGCCTTAAGGGCAAAACAACCGTAATCTAAAAATGGGTTAGAAGCCATACAAGTACAAACAACAAGACCAAGCAGGAAAAGGCAGTACACACAAGGGCGCTCAGAAGTTCCAAAGGTCAGCGTGGAATTCAAACAGTAACTCTCGCTTAGGTGAGACAGGCAGTCGGCCCAACCATTGTCGATCTGACGACAACACAACCGACTGACAGTCAACGGACCCATCGACAAGATAACCTCCGATTCACCTGACCAGCACACAACAGGGAGTTCAATGGAACAATGTAGAAGGTATTGGCACCCAAAACCAATTATACATTGAGCTGTCGAACTACACACCGTAATGGACAGCAACAAAATGGTTCAAATGGCTCTGAGCACTATGGGACTCAACTGCTGTGGTCATAAGTCCCCTAGAACTTAGAACTACTTACACCTAACTAACCTAAGGACAGCACACAACACCCAGCCATCACGAGGCAGAGAAAATCCCTGACCCCGCCGGGAATCGAACCCGGGAACCCGGGCGTGTGAAGCGAGAACGCTACCGCACGACCACGAGATGCGGGCACAGCAACAACACAATGAAGAAAATACACTGCCTGGATTTACGTCAATGGACTGGTCAGGTAACCGGAACGTTAACGGCCACAAGACAGAAGATCCAGCAGGTGCACTTCAATTCAAATAACCAAGTACAGTTAAACTCCATCGGAGGGTGGCTAAAATCTGCCAACTTGAAAACACACATTGTTGCCCGCGGGAATATCGCAGCAGCCAATAATGAACTCCAAACGACACAATGTGAGCAGTCGTGACTTGCTGGTAGATTAAGTCAAAACTCAACTTTCATGTCCAGCATCGGTGAATCATGAACCTCGTAACAATGGGACCAGCACCACACACTCCGACACCGTATAGAGGCCGCCACCAGGCCCGGCCAAACTATGCGCCAACCAACCAACTGCCCATGCCCGGAAACGGTGAGAGGACCAAATATAAGTCGGCCGATGAGATGACCAACCGAACGACCAACGAATGGTCGTCCCGCTTCAATCTCCCTCTGTTGCTTTTGTTGTTTAGTTGGGTTGGGAAGAGACCAAACTGCGAAGTCATCGGTCTCATCGGATTAGGGAAGGACGGGGAAGGAAGACAGCCGTGCCCTTTCAAAGGAACCATCCCGGCATTTGCCTGGAGAGATTTATGGAAATCACGGAAAACCTAAATCAGGATGACCGGACGCGGGATTGAACCGTCGTCCTCCCGAATAATCTCCCTTCATCGGACAGTTCATGTGTGTCGCCAGCGGTCGGCTAGCAGTGACTGTCCGCGCCTCACCGGCGCTCCGTCAACGACTTCACTGATGCTGCGAATCGACTGCACTGCTGGTCCGGCCCGAACAGACTACCAGACACACGACGACCCGGAAATACTATCGGTCGCTCCAGAGATGGTACGACAGTGCACTTACCGATATGCGCTGCTGCTGCCGCTCACGGACAAGTAAGGCAGAAAGAATAAGAAAATGAGGCGGCAGTACTGTAATAGAAGATGACAAACAATAAATGGGATAAACGCAAGCCGTGCAAGGCTCACCTTCGACATGTATGCATGTCCGAAGGAACATTGCATCAAACACTTTTCAGACACTGCACTAACGTGGTGGATCATAAATGTGCTACAAGTGTTTCGAACGTCACGTTTCCTCTTTCCTCTACTGCCCAGTACCGATAAGTGTCTACCTCGGGGGGGTGGGGGTGGGGGTGGTGGGGAGAAATGGTATCCGGTGCACTCAGCCTCGTTCCTTACTGCCCAGTACTGATGTCTACCGGGGGGGCGGCGGCGGGGGCGGGGGGGGGGGGAGAAATGGTATCCGGTGCACTCAGCCTCGTTCCTTACTGCCCAGTACTGATAAGTGTCTACCTAGGGGGGGGGGCGGGGGCGGGGGCGGGGGCGGGGGGGGGGGAGAAATGGTATCCGGTGCAGTCAGCCTCGTTCCTTACTGCCCAGTACCGATAAGTGTCTACCTTGGGGGGGGGGGGGGGGGAGAAATGGTATCCGGTGCACTCAGCCTCGTTCCTTACTGCCCAGTACTGATTAGTGTCGGGGGGGGGGGGGGGGGCAGAAATGGTATCTGGTGCACTCAGCCTCGTGACACCGGATGAGAAGCTACTTCAACGAGGAGGGGCTCAACGGTCTGGAAAGTCGGCAAAACGGCCGGGAGAGCGGTGTGCTCACCACATGCCCCCCAAACCGCGTCTGCTTGACGCTGCAAGGCAGAGAAGATGTCATGACGGTCGGTCGACATCCCTGGGGCCTTCGAGGCCTGGACGACGAGCTCGTCTATACACTGAGGTGACGAGACCCATGGGATGCCTCCGAACACCTTGACGGACCTCCTTTTGCATGGTGTAGTGCAGCAAGTCGACGTGGCACAGACTGAAGGAGTCTTTCAAACTCCCCTGTAGAAATATTGAATCATGCTGCCTCTACAACTGCGAAAGGGCTGCCGGTGCAAGATTTTGTGCACGAACTGCCCTCTCAATTAAGTCCCGTAAGATGTTCGCTGGTACTCACGTCGGGAAATCTGGGTGGTCAAATCATTCCTCGAGTTGTCTCGAATATTCCTCAAACGAGAGGCAAATAATTGGGGCCCGGTGACATGGCGCGTTGTCTTCCATAAGAGTTCCATTGTTTTTTGGGAACATGATGTCCATGAGTGGCTGCAAATGATCACCAAGTAGCCAAAAATAATCATTTCCATTCAGTTATCGGTTCAGTTACACCAGAGGACCCAGTGCGTTCTATCAACACAGTCCACACCATTGTGGAGGCGCTATCAGCAGCTTGCACAGTGCACTGTTGAAAACTTGGGTTTACGCCTGCGCCACACTCGATTAGTACCATTAGCTCTTGCCAGCTGAAATCGGGACTCATCTAACCAGGCTGCGGTTTTGCACTAGTTTAGAGTCCAACTGATATGGCCACGAGCCCAGGAGAGGCGCTGCAGGCGATGGTGTGCTGTTAGCAAACGCACTCGCGTCGGTCTTCTGCTTCGATAGCCCATTAACACCAAATTTTGCCGCACACTGATTTCTGCGGGTGTTTCGCGCAGTATAGCTTGTCTGTTAGCACTGACAACTCTACGCAACCACCGCAGCTTTCGGTTGTTAAATGAGGACTTTCAGTCACTGCGTTGTCCGTGGTGAGAGGTAATGCCCGAAATGTGGTATTCTCGGACCACTCTTGGCAATGGCCAGCGGCTGTGGCCGAGCGGTTCTAGGCGCTTCAGTTCGGAACCGCGCTGCTGCTACGGTCGCAGGTTCGAGTCCCGCCTCGGGCATGGATGTGTGTGTGATGTCTTTGGGTTAGTTAGGTTTAAGTAGTTGTAAGTATATGGGCTTAGAGCCATTCTTGGCAATGTGGATCTCAAAATACTGAATTGCGCAACTATTTCCAAAAGGAATGTCCCATGTGTCTTCCAGTTACCATTCTGCGTTCAGAGTCTGTTAATTCCCGTCGAGCGGCCATCATCACGTCACATGGACCATCCGAACACAAATGACAGCTCCGCTTTTTTTTTTTTCCTTTATTGTATTTCAATTCCCCATCGGGGCAGGCTGGCAGCAGCATAGGCGCTGCTCTTCAGCCGAAAGACATAGAACAAAACAATAGAAGACATTTAAAAACAGCAAAGGAGAGAATAAGGTGAACATAGATATAAAAAAGGGGAACATCATGGAAGGCAATAGACAAAAAATGGGGTGACTGTAAAATGGAGATAAAAAACTGTTTAAAAGTAGCACACACAAAAAGCCACACACTGCGACGGTTAAAAGAACACAAGGCACAGTATGACTGGAGCATAAAGGTAGCGACGGATGGCATAGCACATAACGTAACACTGACGGCAAACCTCAAGGCAGGACACAAAATCACACCTCTTGATGCACACGAGAAACAGAACTAAACAACACTGATGTGGCACACTGATGAACAGCAATACAGAGGATCTGCCAGGCGCTAGGAGATGAGGGAGACCTGAACAAGGGAGGGAGGGGAAGAGATGGGGGAGGTGAGCGGGGGGCACGCAGAAGAGGGCCAGGTAGGGAGGTGGTGGTGGTTAGTGTTTAACGTCCCATCGACAACGAGGTCATTAGAGACGGAGCGCAAGCTCGGGTTGGGGAAGGATTGGGAAGGAAATCGGCCGTGCCCTTTCAAAGGAACCATCTCGGCATTCACCTGAAACGATTTAGGGAAATCACAGAAAACCTAAATCAGGATGGCCGGAGACGGGATTGAACCGTCGTCCTCCCGAATGCGCCAGGTAGGGAGGGATGTGGGAAGGAGAGAGGCAAGTATGGGGTGCAGGGTCTCAGGGGAGGGGGGGGGGGCGAGGAAAATCCGCTCTGGGAGAAGGAGGAAAGAGGAAAAGGGGGCCCTGGGGAGAGGGGGGGGGGGAACAAGGTCAGGTTACAGTTGGAAGGAAGGGTAGATGTCACGGCGAAGTTCGTCATCCGGGAGGGGGAGGCGTTGGAAATTGCCCTGATGAAGGAGATGGAGGGTGTGGAGGTGGAGAGAGGGAGGGATACAGCGATAGAGGCGCAGCAACGGGCGGGGGGGTGGAGAGGAAGGAGGAAACCAGAGGGTGGGGGGGGGGGGGATCTAGCCTGCGAACAATGTAAAGGATGCGGAGATGTTGGAGGAACAGGAAGAGGTGGGGGAAGGGGATCAGTTCATACAGGAGCCGTGTGGGGGAAGGAAGGCGGAGACGGAAGGCAAGGCGGAGCGCATGGCGTTCAAGGATTTGGAGGGCCTTGTAAAAGCGGGTGGGGGCGGAGATCCAGGCAACGCTGGTCAGCTCTGCCAATGCAGCACCCTTTTATACCTTGTGTACGCGATACTACCGCCACCTGTATATGTGTACAACGCTATCCCATGACTTCTGACGCCTCAGTATAGATAGCTCCACTGAACACGGTGCGAGAGATGGGTGGCAGTGTCTGCCTACCGTGACCGCGCCGACTGACAGGTGCCCTCGAGGAAGCCAGCGGGCTGCGTGCCCCGAGTCACGGAAGCCTGCGCCGGTGGATTCCGGGCAGACGCAAGCGCACGTGCTGGCCACGTGTCGTGACTGTAAACAGACGGCCGGGGGGGGGGGGGGGGGCGCCCAGCACGCTTTCGTGCGTTTGCGTCACTTTCCCGCCCTTTGTGTTTCCGACGCGAGCGCCGGCCACGAATGGTAATTGCCTTATAGGGAAGGAAAGCCACGCAGGCAGCTGTGCGGCGCACCACGCCGTGCGCCGTTGCTCATACAAAGCCTGCCTCGCCACGGCCAGGTCTGCAACTCGGCCGCTCAGTGCCTCCGGCCGAACTGACCCAGTGGCCTAACCTCACATCTGTCAGACTACCGTCCATTAACGAGAGTCGAACCAGGGACTTCGCGACTTGTCTTCCCCAAGTCTGTGGTGCCTGTGGCGTACCGTTCACTATGAGCCACATTGTAGCTGTTAATGGGTACCTCAGCGACTGGTCGTCTTCCATTCCATTCACACTTTCAGGATTTCAATGTCAGTGCCGGGCATGAGTTACTTAAAGCTGTACGACAGAACGACACACTTCACAGGAAAAATTGAAAAAATCGTCTTCAAAGATTAGAAGGTATCCGAGAGCCTTAAAGTATAACGATAATTTTAATAAAGTCGCTGGTAACTGAGTATGTAGCGTAAAAGTCTTGATATTGCGATGTTCCTGAAAATTTTTTACAAATGAAATTATATAGTTCCAGAGACCTTTTTAATTCTCAAGCATCTATGGTGTATATATGCAGACCGAAGCGACGAACGACAATTTATACCAAAACTGAGATACGAACCTGGGTCACCTGCTTACCAGGCAGACGCGCTAACCACTACGCCACCCTGGCACAGTGGCCTTGCACAATTGCACGGACTACCCTAGCAAGCCTCCCCCCTCAGTCCAAATTCCCACCCACGCCTCAGCGCGCTTAGTATTCCCCCTAAACTCGAGCAGCATTTCAGATGTTCTCCAAACTGTAATGGAATAGCATCTCAGTATCCAACGAAATGGAGGATCCTGCCTAAAACACAGGCATACGTGCTTTAATCAAATGGAACTATGTGAGTCCAGAGATCTTTTCATATCTGAAACATATGTAATGTATACATGCAGACTGAAGCGAGGAATGAGAATCGTACCAAGTCTAAGATTCGAAGCTGGGTCTGCTGCTCACTAGGCAGATGAACAAACCACAAATTTTTTTACTCACCTTTAAATTGTGTATTTGTTATAAAATCAAAATGTTAAACTTCCTGGCAGATTAAAACTGGGTGCCGGACCGAACTCGATCTCGGGATCTTTACCTTTCGCGGGCAACTGCTCTACCAACTGAGTTACCCAAGCACGACTCACGCACCGTCCTCGCAGCTTTACTTCTACCAGTACCTCGTCTCCTACTTTCCAAACTTTACAGAAGCTCTCCTGCTTGCACAACTAGCACTCATGAAAGAAAGGATATTGTGGAGACATGGCTTAGCCACAGCCTGGGGGGGGATGTTTCCAGAATGAGATTTTCAATCTGTAGTTGAGTGTGCGCTGATATGAAACTTCCTGGCAGAATAAAACTGTGTGCCGGACCGAGACTCGAACTCGGGACCTTTACCTTTTCTAGTTCTGTAGTAATGCTGAATTATAGTTTTTAAAATAAAAATAACATTATTGATGTATTTCATTTTTTCGTTTGATAATAAGGCATCTCGAGCATATGTAACCATTGTTCGTTAATTAACATTTCAATTTAATTATGTGTACAGCATTTAAAGAAAAGGAAAAAAAAGTTGCTGTCAAGCAAAATCGAACCAGAGAATTCGCGACTAAGATTTATTGATGTCCCGGCACTGACCACATTCTATCAGTACCTAAGAAGGCCAGTCTGTAAGGATCGTATTTTGCCGAGAGGGCGGAAGCAAATTTAAGTGGGGAACTGAGATGAAATTTTTGTGTGTCTATTTTTCTCTTTAATTAACATCATTTACATGATCTGAAAGGCGTAATTTTTATGTATATGCAAATACTGAACACGCATGTGTTATGCAAATCAAAAGCAATGCTCAGATAAATAATTAAGTAAAACGCAGAGGAACAAGCGATGGGTGTCGGATGGTGTACCAGAGACCGACATACACTCCGGAAAAGCAGCCATTGTTCGCCAAATACCTGGTTATTTTGAGGCTGTTAGAACGATCATTAGCACCCAGAAACCAGTTGTGCATTAATTTAAACGGACGACATTTCCAGCAACATCTATTAAACAAGATTCAGCACGCGGCAATCTGTAGATCACTAGCATCAAAACGTTGACGAACCGCTAACGCGAAAACGGTGTATCTCTTTGTCACATAAAAAAGTTTTTCTTTTCATATCCTCTAAATACTCTAAAAAAATTTCTTCTTACTTTTATACACCCTCTATATTCGACCGTTTGATCTCCAACGCCGAGTAATCTCTCATGTATTGTTACACGTGAACTAATAGCCCCTACTGCTCAACAGAAACTGGTCTGGTCAGCTGAGACTCTGATCGAAGTAGAGGGACATTCCAGCGATTGCTTTTTTCCTGCGGGTCTGCTGATAGGGATCGGTGGTAAACAAGGCCGCAGTGTTTTACACCTCTGCTGCAGTAGCTGCAGCTGCCGCGCATACCACGGAAAGTCCCACAGTGCCACCGATACAGCAGTGTCCACTCTCAAAGGCTTCCATCAACACTGTACCACGTGTCCAGATCTGTAGAGCAGCGCCTTGGCGTGCCACACTTTCTGTCTGGCTGCCTACGTGGTGCTGGCATTTCCCCAGTTACCGTCACAGCATGGCAACGCATACTTGTTATGGTATACTTCTTATATGAAATCACGGTGTCCGAAAAGGACTAGTGAATATTCAGGGATATGACAGGAAAATCACTCGAAGCAAAAAAGTCGAGCGAATTTGGGCTCTCAAATGCATATCTTAAGAGCTATGAGCACTACATCATCTTCGATAATGTGCAACAAACCCCTTCTGCTGCGAGCTCTTTTTGCTTTCCGTATTTTGGGAGGAAGTTGTGTGGACCAAAACAAGAACAAATTGTCTCGTAAAACTTGGGCTCTAAAGTGCATACCTTGTTCAGTAACAGCCCATGTTTACTAGATTTTATTGCTTCGAATGATAGTTCCTGTCATATCCCTGTACTCGTCCTGGGACACCCTTTAATGACTGACTCCGAGAAGTTATGACCGATGGAACTGAGTACGTTATACAGAACAGTGACTGTGCAACAAAATACGGAACTAAGCGTAGGTTTCACACCCACACATTCTGCAGGCGTTTCTTTCAGCAGCTGGGAATTTTAATTACAGTCTTACAGAACATTTATTCACTCGCTACCTTTGTTATCAGTAATCAGTAATCTCCTGCACAACTCCTTTTATACCATATACGAATGCTTCATTAGACAAAAATTGGCATTTGTAGAGAAAAAAAATCTGTAAATGGCCAGCTGGGATAACACTCAGGAAACAAATCAAGCTAACAGGATTCAGTAGGCTTCGGGCTTCCTAGTGTTACTCAACCCTTTGAAAATACGTACGCAAATTCTTATATATTAAACTGGTGCAATGTACATCAGGTTCTGACATTCACCTTATGTACTCTCCGTCATCATCATCATCATCATCATTGTTATTATTATTATTGTTGGCGGATTTTCCCTAAAAGGAAATCGTTAAGCTTATGACTTTGAAGGCTTGTTCTTCTTGTCCTTCCAGTACTCCTTCATTCTCTTGGAGAGGGCCTCTTTTCTCTCCTCAGACCATTCTTGTTTGGTCCGCTGTTTTAGCGCTTCTGACTTTACTTCCCAATTGTCTATGTGTTTTCGGAAGGTGCTTCTGTCTGTGGTGTTTGTGGTGCCAACTGCTTGTAGATCTTTTCGGACTCCTTCCATCCAGGGTGTCGAGACTTTAAGTGTCTTGATGTGTTCTAGAATTTTCTTGGTGAGTCTTGTTTCAGGGAGTCTATCTAAATGTCCGTAGAATTTAAGGCGCCTTTTTCTCATATCGTTCTCGATGTTCGAATATGCTTCTACTGTTGAGTTCTTCTGTAGTCTGTAGCCATCTGGTGTGGGTCTTCCTCCTAAAATTTTCCTCATGATTTTGCGTTCTTCTTTTTTGATTTCTTCAATTTTGATTTTCCTGTTGAGTGCTAGTGTTTCGCTGGCATACAGTACGGCGGGTTTGATCACTGTGTTATAGTGTCTGATCTTGGTGTTTCTGGAAATGCATTGTTTGTTGTAGACGTTTCGTACCATGCCTAGTGATTTCCGTGTCTTCTGTTGTCTGTCTTCGTAAGCCAGTTTCTTTGTTCCGGTCGGTTCAATGATTTCGCCTAGGTATCTGAAGTGTGTGACCCCTTTAATTTTGCCGTACTTGGTTGTGATGTCGTCGCCTTCTCTTGTTAGGACTTGCGTTTTTTCAAAAGAGATTTGTAGGCCGACTTTCTCGGCGCATTCTTTCAGGATTTCGATCTGTGTTTTTGCTGATGTTGGGTCATAGGTCAGTATCGCTAGGTCGTCTGCGAATGCTAGGTAAGGGATTTCCAGTCTTTTCCTTCCTAATGTGACTGGTCTCCAGGTGTTTTGTCTCCTGACTTCAGCTTCCCATTCGCTCATTACTTTGTCCAGGACGATGTTGAACAATAGCGGGGATAGTCCATCTCCTTGTCTTAGGCCAGTGTGGATTTCAAAGGGGTCCGAGATTTCGCCCATGAATTTGACTTTGGATTTTGTATTGGTTAGTGTCTGTTCGATTAGTCTTCGGGTCTTTTGGTCTAGGCCTTTTTCTCTGAGGATTTGGATGAGGGACTTTCTGTCGATCGAGTCGTAAGCCTTTTTGAAGTCGACGAAAGTGCAGATGATTTTTTTGGGGCTTGTCATGTGGGATTTTATGATTGATTTCAGGTTGAAGATTTGTTCGGAGCAGGCTCTGTTGGGTCTGAAACCCGCTTGGTATTCCGAGATGGCGGGTTCCAGTTGTCCTTGCGTTCTGGTGAGAAGGCAGGTTGATAGAATTTTGTAGATGACCGGTAGCAGGGAAATTCCTCTATAATTGTTTGTGTCTGTCCTGTCACCTTTCTTGTGTAGCGGGTGAATGAGTACGGTCTTCCAGTCGTCAGGTATGATTTCGGTTGTCCAGGTGTTCTGTATGATTTGTGTGATTTCGTTTAGCGAGTTTGGTCCTAGGTTCTTCAGCAGTTCTGCCGTTATTCCGTCTTCACCGGCTGCCTTGTTGTTTTTCAGTTTCTTTATGCAGTGGAGGATTTCTTCTTTTGTTGGTGATGGTGAGTCTTCCGGTGCGTTGGCCGGTTCTCGGGGTTCGAAGGTTGAGTTAGGTTCCGGGCAATTTAGTATTTTTGAAAAGTACTTCGCGAGCTCTTCACAGTTTTCTTTGTTGGTAGGCGCCAGTTTTCCGTCTTCTTTTCTGAAGCAGAAGTTCTGTTGTGAGTATCCTTTGACTTGGTTGGCGAACGTCCTGTAGAAATCCCGTGTGTTGAAATTTCTGAAGTCTTCTTCGATGGAGTTTAGCTGATCGTTTATGTATTTGCGTTTCTCTTGTCTTATTGTTTTCGATGTTTGTCTTCGAATTTCATAGAAGTTGTCCTGTGTTTCTTGTGTTTTGTTGCTGTTGTAGTTTGTGAAAGCTGTTCTTCGATTTTGTAGGGCGATTTCGCAGGTAGTGTTCCACCAAGGGTGCCTGGGTTTTCTAGTCAGCGGGATCAGTTCTTTGGCTGTGTTCACAATTTTTTGTTTAAAGCTGGTCCAATCTTTCGCCTCTTGTTTTTCCCAGTGTTCTGTGATGTTCGATTCTCTGATCTTTCTTGTATCAAATTTCGGTGAGGTCAATTTCTTTTTGTGTTGTCTTCTTGGTGTGAGTTTGATTTTGATTCTTGTTAGGTAGTGGTCCGAATCTATGTTGGCGCCTTTTCTCACTTGGACGTCGTGGATTTCTTTCTGGTATTCATAGGAGATTGCCACGTGATCTATCTGGAATTCGCCTAGTGAGTGGACTGGTGATCGCCACGTCTTTTGTTTCTTGGGCTTTTTCATCAGGGAGGTTGACATGATTTTGAGGTTGTTTTGCTGGCAGAGTTCGATTAGTCTAGTGCCGTTTTTGTTGGTGAATTTGTGTGCAGGGAAATTTCCTACTGTTTTTCTGTAGCGTTTTTCTCTGCCGATTTGTGCGTTGAAATCGCCTAGTAGAATTTTCGCGTTGTCTTGGGGTATTTTTGCCAGGGTGGTTTCGAGTTTGTCCCAGAATTTGTCTGTTTCTTCCGGTTTGTCCTTGTTGTCTGCGTTCGTGGGGGCATGTACGTTGATGAGGGTGTAGTTCTTGTTGTCATGAGCCTGTTGTTGATCGCGTTGACTTCTTTTACTGAGTCTAGGATGTTTTTGTTTACTGCGAAGGCCATGCCGAGGAGTGCTCCTCCTTTGCCGATTTTCCTGTTGGTTCCACTTTTGAAGAATCTGTAGTTTCCGTAGTCTATTGTGTCTGAATCCGTGTATCTTGTTTCTTGTAGCGCTAGGATCGAGATCTTTTGACTGGTGAGTTCCGCTGTTAGATTGTGTAATTTTCCCGTTTGTATTAGTGTCTGTATGTTGAAGAGTGTCTGTATGTTGAAGGTGCCAAAGTATGTGTGTGTTTTCTTGGGTAGCCGGCCGCGGTGGCCGTGCGGTTCTGGCGCTGTAGTCTGGAACCGCGAGGCTGCTACGGTCGCAGGTTCGAATCCTGCCTCGGGCATGGGTGTGTGTGATGTCCTTAGGTTAGTTAGGTTTAAGTAGTTCTAAGTTCTAGGGGACTTATGACCTAAGATGTTGAGTCCCATAGTGCTCAGAGCCATTTCTTGGGTAGTTTGCCAGAGCGCTCCGACTCGCCCTTTAGTACATCTCCAGGTCCCCCAGAATCCGAGTGCCTGGTTGCCGTCTTGCGACGGGTGGATCGTCCACCTGGGGTAATGTTGTTTTTAGGTGTACTTGCCATTATGCTTGTAATTCGTCTGGCTTGCGCCAGTTTGGTAGAACCAGGGATTTTCAGTTCCTGGAGCTCGTATCAGCCGCACCATTGGTGACAGACGCTGGCCAGAGTACCGGTGGTTACCACACAGACGTGTCTGGGCTTTTGTGTTAGCTTTCTTCGTTTCGCCGGTTTTTACTCCGGGTACTTATCCTCGAGGATGTGATAGTTTTGGTCCGCCCCGAGTATTTGATTTCCTCGGTGCCACCCATATCTGGGAGGGTTTCCCCTATCCGCCACCTGGGGAGGCGCCCGATGGAGGATCTATCTATCTATCTATCTATCTATTATTATTATTATTATTATTATTATTATTAACAGTAATATACATGAATAACAAGTGGAACAATGCTACAAATAAACTTATTTTTGTTTATTGTAAACGCATTATTTCCCTGAAAATAAACTGATAAAGAACAGAATAAAAAGAAGATACGTACTTAGTACTTTTCGTATAGACTTTTTGCCTCCACGAATTCTATTGTTTCTCTCTCCAAGCGTCATCCTTCACAGTTTAGTCCTTGTACAGTGGCAAGTACATCATAGACGTAAGAAATTTTGAAACCATTTCCGCCAGTTTTTCGTCTCCGACGACCGTTAATAGTACTTCTGCCGCAGGTAGCTGACGAATCGTGGGACAGTCACATACTGTGACATCTGCGGCAGTACAGGGTGGCAGATGCATAAGGCAGACGCGAACGTCAGAGGGTGCATAGGTATCATCCAGCTACTAAACTTTCCCGTGCTGTCGGGTGCTTGATTCTACAAAAAGAGTTAAGGACTCAGATATCGCGTGTTGCGCGTGGCGGACAGCGAGAGAGAACGGCACGCGA
This sequence comes from Schistocerca nitens, assembly GCF_023898315.1. NCBI lineage: Eukaryota > Metazoa > Arthropoda > Insecta > Orthoptera > Acrididae > Schistocerca > Schistocerca nitens. Next base: position 440,008,200 of record NC_064622.1, on the reverse strand, counting down.
GCACTTTCCTCCCGCGCGGGAACCTGTGACGGGGAGCGGGCCCGCAAGCCCTACAAGGCAATGCGCGCCACAATACGCTGTCCGCCGGGTAGTACGATGCCTGATAACGGCGCCCAGAAAGCGCACAGCCACAGCGGAAATAACAGCCTTTCGCTTCGCGGTTGCCCCACCCCGCGTAATAACAGGGCGGCTTCACGCAGACCCTGAAAAGTAAAACGGCCGACCTGACTACGCCGCGAAATTGATTCGCTGCTCAAGCAGCGTGTACGAAAATAAAATACACGCTACTCATTCACGGATTTCAGACTGGTCCGAATATGCTAATAGCCGCACGTCGGCTAAAAAAAAGTTACTTGAGGATGGCGGTAAATATACATATCTTGTTTTCAGAGATAACAGATCGCAGAGGAGCTATACACAAACAATATCTGTGACAGGCTTGGGGTGACAGAAGCCTTACAAAAACCAACAATAGAAGAAAGTGTAAGTACGTGATCCCTATCTGCACACGTATTAAATCTTCAATCAACCAAAAGGGAATTTACATCTGTGTATACACACACCGATGAGCCAAAATATTACGACCACCTGTTTACTAGCGTGTTGGACAATTTCAAAAACAGTAAAGCAGGGATTCTGATTGACATGGATTCTGCAAGACCTTGATAGGTTACCAGAAGTATGTGGCACCAGATGCCTGCTCAGACGTCACTAAATTACCGGAAATTACGGGACGCTCGTTTGTGGGCACGCAGCTGGCTCTTGATACGTGTTCCAATGGGTACAGATCAGGGGCATTTGCTGGCTAAGACATCAACGTGAGTTCCCTATGATGGTCCTCAAGTCATTGCAGCCAGATTCTGGCCTTGTGTCATGCAAAATTATCGCGCTGGAAGTAGGGCTTCTGCTAAACTATTCTTTCCAGAAAATATCGATATATGGATATCGAAATGGCAATATCCGGGGCCGATATTTTTATTCTGTATTATATTTTTTCCCAATTTTCGTTAAATATTTGGAATTGTTCCTTTGAAAATGTAGTAGATGGTTCAAATGGCTCTGAGCACTATGGGACTCAACTGCTGAGGTCATTAGTCCCCTAGAACTTAGAACTAGTTAAACCTAACTAACCTAAGGACATCACAAACATCCATGCCCGAGGCAGGATTCGAACCTGCGACCGTAGCGGTCTTGCGGTTCCAGACTGCAGCGCCTTTAACCGCACGGCCACTTCGGCCGGCCAATGTAGTAGATCATAATTTTACTTTCACTGTATGAAGTTACACTATCGGTCAGAGGATGGCATTCACGTATCGTACAGCCGTTACGGCGCCTTCCATGACCACCAGCGGCGTACGTCGGCCCCAGATAATGCCACCCCAAAACATCAGGGAACCTCCACCTTGCTGCACTCGCTGGACAGTGTGTCTAAGGCGTTCAGCCTGACCTTGGTGACCCCCAACTCGTAAATGCGTGCATTTAACAGAATTATAATAACCACACGTCCCATATGCATCAGTGCAACACACGTACAGCAGTGACATTTGAATTTATACGCTCTTCACACGGCTTGACGAATTTCTAGCTGGTCTTCATGTTTTGCTCAGTATTATGTTGTCGGCTGCTCTCCTCTTTCCACACAGTTCGTATTCAGTGTGTTGGTCTCCCGTTATTATGAGGTCGCTGAACGCATGTTTCTGCGAAATGACGTCGCCAAAACTTATCATGACGGCTTGTAAAAATATACTCAGGGCCGAAATATGATCAGTGAGAAAAATAAATGGCTATAAAGATGCCAAAAGCGTTTCTAGGTTGTGTCTTTCAAATAGTTTCTATTGGCAGTAGGGCACGGGGCCTTTACCCGCACGGCGGCGAAGCCCAAGTCCCAAGCGCATAACAGTGCCGCAGTGCGTCACCGAAGAGGTCACCAGTTATAAACTGGATGATGGAACAGATTTTCGTCATCAACGTGCAGCCGTCAAAGCCTGCGGAGGATGGGTCTTGTGGCTCCTGATACTGTAGGAATGTCCTATTGTACGTCCCACATTCCTTCTTTATGTCAATCTGTCCGTTGGACGACGTGGTTAATTTTGACACCCTCAGAACAGAGTGGGTTGAAGGTGGTTCACGTGTTCTAAGTACCGTAGAACCATAACGCAGCAAAAATTTGGAACTGCTTTTAAGTAACTGAAAACCTAAAAAGATTTTCTTAAGTCTAATTCAGTATCTGCCCCACTGTGGAAAAGATTCTGAAGAGGTATTAACAGGGTGAAACGTTATCAGTGGTAAAATTCGACGATCTACATCTATATCTACATCCATACTCCCCAAGCCACCTTACGGTGTGTGGCGGAGGGTACCTTGAGTACCTCTATCGGTTCTCCCTTCTATTCCCGTCTCGTATTGTTCGTGGAAAGGATTGTCGGTATGCCTCTGTGTGGACTCTAATCTCTCGGATTTTATCCTCATGGTCTCTTCGCAAGATATACGTAGGAGGGAGCAATATACTGACTGACTCCTCGGTGAAGGTATGTTCTCGAAACTTCGATAAAAGCCCGTACCGAACTACTGAGCGTCTCTCCTGCAGTCTTCCACTGGAGTTTATCTATCATCTCCGTAACGCTTTCGCGATTACTAAATGATCCTGTAACGAAGCACGCTGCTCTGCGTTGGATCTTCTCTATCTCTTCTATCAACCCTATCTAGTATGGATCCCACACTGCTGAGCAGTATTCAAGCAGTGGGCGAACAAGCGTACTGTAACCTACTTCCTTTGTTTTCGGATTGCATTTCCTTAGGATTCTTCCAATGAATCTTAGTCCGGCATTTGCTTTACCGACGATCAACTTTATATGATCATTCCATTTTAAATCACTCCTAATGCGTACCCCCAGATAATTTATGAAATTAACTGCTTCCAGTTGCTGACCTGCTATATCGTAGCTAAATGATAAGGGATGACGCTGCTATCCTCTGTGTAAATGAGGAAGAGTTACAGGACCTGCACGATACAGTGAAGTCTGCTGAGAAGAGACTATCGATCGAGAGCAAATCAAACAAGGACTAAAGTATGAATCATCAGCAGAAATGAGGTTAGCGACAAACCTGGAATCGGAAGTGGGGCTCATGTAATAAGCGAAGTGGCTCAAATGGTTCAAATGGCTCTGAGCACTATGGGACTCAACTGCTGAGGTCATAAGTCCCCTAGAACTTAGAACTACTTAAACCTAACTAACCTAAGGACAACACACACATCCATGCCCGAGGCAGGATTCGAACCTGCGACCGTAGCGGTCGCGCGGTTCCAGACTGTAGCGCCAGAACCGCTCGGCCACCAGCGGCCGGCAATAAGCGAAGTGAAGGAATTCAACTACCTTGAAAGCAAAAATAACGGATGGTGGACGGGCAAAGGAGGATACGCGAAGAATAGCACTGACAGTTCTCTCTGGCTACCAGTGCACGTTACCCGAGAACGCCCTGTTTTACTAGCGTAAACTTACCAAAGTTGGAAGATAGTCGACTGTTCATTTTCTGGTTAACATTGGATTGTGTCCTTGGTAGGAAGATGGGAACGGGGTGCATTTGGCTTCACGGAGGTTAGTGACAAGCGATTTGAAGGGGAAGTAAGAGCTTATCTTTATAGGGTGGTATTAACAGTCTGCTGTGTGCTAGCCACATGTTGTTGTTGTTGTCTTCAGTCCTGAGACTGGTTTGATGCAGCTCTCCATGCTACTCTATCCTGTGCAAGCTTCTTCATCTCCCAGTACTTACTGCAACCTAACTCCTTCTGAATCTGCTTAGTGTATTCATCTCTTGGTCTCCCTCTACAATTTTTACCCTCCACGCTGCCCTCCAACACTAAATTTGTCATCCCTTGATGCCTCAGAACATGTCCTACCAACCGGTCCCTTCTTCTTGTCAAGTTGTGAAACAAACTCCTCTTCTCCCCAATTCTATTCAATACCTCCTCATTAGTTATGTGATCTACCCATCTAATCTTCAGCATTCTTCTGTAGCACCACATTTCGAAAGCTTCTATTCTCTTCTTGTCCAAACTATTTCTCGCCCATGTTTCACTTCCATACATGGCTACACTCCATACAAATACTTTCAGAAACGACTTCCTGACACTTAAATCTATACTCGATGTTAACAAATTTCTCTTCTACAGAAACGCTTTCCTTGCCATTGTCAGTCTACATTTTACATCCTCTCCACTTCGACCATCATCAGTTATTTTGCTCCCCAAATAGCAAAACTCCTTTACTACTTTAAGTGTCTCATTTCCTAATATAATTCCCTCAGCATCATCCGACCTAATACGACTGCATTCCATTATCCTCGTTTTGCTTTTGTTGATGTTCATCTTATATCCTCCTTTCAAGACGTAGTCCACTCCGTTCAGCTGCTCTTCCAAGTCCTTTGTTGTCTCTGACAGAATTACAATGTCATCGGCGAACCTCAACGTTTTTATTTCTTATCCATGGACTTTAATACCTACTCCGAATTTTTCTTTTGTTTCCTTTACTGCTTGCTCAATATACAGATTGAATAACATCGGGGATAGGCTACAACCCTGTCTCACTCCCTTCCCAACCACTGCTTCCCTTTCATGTCCCTCGACTCTTGTAACTGCCATCTGGTTTCTGCACAAATTGTAAATAGCCTTTCGCTCCCTGTATTTTACCCCTGCCACCTTCAGAATTTGAAAGAGAGTATTCCAGTCAACATTGTCAAAAGCTTTCTCTAAGTCTACAAATGCTAGAAATGTAGGTTTGCCTTTCCTTAATCTTTCTTCTAAGAAAAGTCGTAGGGTCAGTATTGCCTCACGTGTTCCAACATTTCTACGGAATCCAAACTGATTTTTGCCGAGGTCGGCTTCTACCAGTTTTTCCATTCGTCCGTAAAGAATTCGCGTTATTATTTTGCAGCTGTGACTTATTAAACTGATAGTTCGGTAATTTTCACATCTGTCAACACCTGCTTTCTTTCGGATTGGAATTATTACATTCTTCTTGAAGTCTGAGGGTATTTCACCTGTCTCATACATCTTGCTCACCAGATGGTAGAGTTTTGTCAGGACTGGCTCTCCCAAGGCCGTCAGTAGTTCCAATGGAATGTTGTCTACTCCCGGGGCCTTGTTTCGACTTAGGTCTTTCAGTGCTCTGTCAAACGCTTCACACAGTATCTTATCTCCCATTTCATCTTCATCTACATCCTCTTCCATTTTCATAATATTGTCCTCAAGTACATCGCCCTTGTATAGACGCTCTATATACTCCTTCCACCTTTCTGCTTTCCCTTCTTTGCTTAGAACTGGGTTTCCATCTGAGCTCTTGATATTCATGCAAGTGGCTCTCTTTTCTCCAAAGGTCTCTTTAATTTTCCTGTAGGCAGTATCTATCTTACCCCTAGTGAGATAAGCCTCAACACCCTTACATTTGTCCTGTAGCCATCCCTGCTTAGCCATATGCCGCTCGTATATTGATATCCAATAACGTAGCGGGAGATCGTGTGCACGTGAAACCTGATAGCAGAATAGTAGCTGGTGTTAACTGGAATACGGGACCGTTGTATTGCTATTGTGCCACCTGGGTCGATCGGGCAGAGACAGTATTGGCGATATGTGTGCTTTGTTCGAGGCACGGCAGCGAATTAGTGCGGTGCGGTAGGCGGCCAGCCACGCCCAGTCAGCTGGACGCGACGATCACACTTCGTGATAAACGAGTCTGGTGCGACCGCACGTGTGTGTACCACCACGCTGCGGCGCATTACTCACTCATAACTGGGACAACGCCGCGACTGCACGCTGACAACAATACCGCGTCCTCTGGAAGGGCGTGGCCACCTCAGACTAATTATTCAATTTCATAACAGCACCTAAGAACACAAATCTAAGATCACAGACGCCAGCAGGCCATTACTCACTGGAATGCAGCATAACAGCATCGACAGAGTACAGATTGAGAAAACTACTGCGCAATCGAACGCCTGCATATAGAAAGAAAAAAAAAATGGGATTAAGTGAAGCCTTCGATACCACTTTGCTTACTCTTAGGTGTCACCTTCCAACCCAACCTTGACCTCGGACTGCCATACAAAACAGTTTCTCGCTACAACTAGGATTTTGTATTCACATTCGTTGGCCTCTCCAACTCACTACCAAATTTTCACGTTCCTAACTAACTTAGATCTCGGGCTATGGTACAGATCGGTCTGTTATCATAATATTATTATACTAACGTAGATGTACAAAAAAGGATTGTCAATATTCTGTTCTCTTCCTGTTTGCATATCTATAACGTCACATGTCACAACATCATTCAGTCGCGGGATGGAGTCAATATCCGGTATCGGTACGTTCAGTTGACCCGAAAGAACTATCTCAAATACTTGGCGAGTACATCACACTAAGCAACTGCGAAACAGAAAGACGTTACACTAACAACGAAACTAAACCAGTTCCAATGCATAAAAACGAACAAAAACAGTTCAACGGTACGGCGATATGGCTGTTCTATTACCCATCAAGTTCATTTATTTACCTGTACAGCTCCGTGTATGTCTACAGTGGTCGTTTGAAAGTCAATTATCTAGAGACTGCAAAAGCACAACTCGTTAAGGAAACAGAATCGTATAACAACTGATCAGAAGGTTCAGAAGATTCATTAATGAGGTATCATCCAGCAAATAGCTAAACATTTGCTTTAAACAGTACTTATGAACACGTGAGGTACTTACATTGTCACGAATATTTGTCAGAATAGAAACTGGAGTGTCGTCTCACGTTCTTTCCTCTTTCCCTATTCGTAGTCGCAGACTAAACGTGCAGTTTGAATGAAACATACCTCGTGCCAGAGATCTGGATGCTACACTGTGGATTTTCACACTGGAATACTCCGGAGCTGGTACACCTAAAATAGTGTGGCCGATCTTCGGTCCTCACCCTCGGGCAACCTCCTTTTTGGGGAACATGACACTGTAAATACTATACGTGTTGGCATGTTTCATGCAAATGTTTAACTTTTTCTCAGGAAATACCTCATTTATGGGTCTTGTAAATATGCTGATCATAGCTGTCAGTTGCACGGTATTATCTCATCTGCGCCTTTTGCTTCTGTAAATTCGATTCGTTAACGTTCGAATGTCGTCTGCACACAAACTGAGAGTTTTACAGGTAAGTGACCTTGATGGATGGTAGAATAAACACATTTCGGTATTATTTTGTTATTTATATAACATGTTTCCATGCCTTGTAACATTGCGAGTACATGGCTCAAGGTTAATTTGAAATGTTATCTATAAAATAAACCTGCTTTACGTGAAAAATAAAAAAAAAAGATATCTACAATTACTCATACAAAGACAACACGTACACTTCTTTCTACACACAAAATTAGAATGTATCAAGACTTAACAATGTACTGGAATATCACGTTTACATCTACATGTACAGATCCTTATCTTGTGGTATAATAACAAACACTTAAAAGACTCCCAGCATTTCACATTTCAGGATAAGTGTGAAGTTACAGTTAACACCAAAGCATTCTCATACAACTGAAAATCTTACTGAATTACATAACGCTGTAAGAAGCTGTTATTAATTTAGGAACTAAGCCTGATTTATTGACGGGCCATCGACCTCTTTTGATTTATTTGCGTCCTGAGAGTGTCCCTCTCTTTTGTTAAATTACTGCAGTCTAAAATCAGATGGACAATAGTTCGGTCTTCTCTATTACATATGCACACTGCGTCATCAATTATTTCGAATCGTTTACAACATTATTTCAGTTTACCATGGCCTGTTAACACGACTGCAAAGTTTGGTGGCAGTATATGTTAGTGGTCAAACGTTGGCGGATTGTAAGTAAATACAGTTTTGCGTTTACCACGTTATTAGTTCACTGCCACTAAATTTTCCATTTGTTTCTAAACTCTTCTCTTAGTTTTTTTCGTTATTGCGCTTATACGAATTTTGATGTCTCTTATTGTTTTCCGTGAGCGGGTTGCTCCCTTAGTATTTAAATGGCTCTCAGCACTATGGGACTTAACATCTGAGGACATCAGTCCCCTAGAACTTAGAACTACTTAAAACTAACTAACCTAAGGACATCACACACATCCATGCCCCAGGCAGGATTCGAACCTGCGACTTTAGCGGTCGAGCGGTTCCAGACTGTAGCGCCTAGAACGGCTCAGTCACACCGGCCGGCGCTCCCTTAGTAGATTATGAGCTACTTCACTGCACCATACCCATGTAAGAGCTTTAAACCAACCGAAATTGTCAGTTTTTCATCTACTACCTTCTGATTTTGCCTCGAGTTCTTCAATCAAGTTACGATTACAGTACTTTTTATTCTTTTCTAGCGGTTCGAATCTGACGTGCTTTCCTCGCAAGATGAGGACGACGTAAATATTTCTATCCATGTGTATATCAACACCCACTTCACCTCTACTTTAACTCGAAACTGTTACAGCATTACCGTCACTGTCCGTGCATTGCTGCATGTGTGTTGTGTGGTGTCACCGCCAGACACCACACTTGCTAGGTGGTAGCCTTTAAATCGGCCGCGGTCCGCTAGTATACGTCGGACCCGCGTGTCGCCACTATCAGTGATTGCAGACCGAGCGCCGCCACACGGCAGGTCTAGAGAGACTTCCTAGCACTCGTCCCAGTTGTACAGCCGACTTTGCTAGCGATGGTTCACTGACAAATTACGCTCTCATTTGCCGAGACGATAGTTAGCATAGCCTTCAGCTACGTCATTTGCTACGACCTAACAAGGCGCCATTATCATTTGCTATTTATCTTGTGATGCATGTACCGATGTTCCCAATTATGGATTAAAGTTCAGTATTCCAGCAGCTACGTACTTTTCTTGATAGTATAATTAGTTTACCTGTTCCAGACCTCACGCCAGCCTGCGTGAGTTAAACGCGTGCCTTTCGGCTTCCTCCAAACCCCGTGGATTGGCTCCTGCCAATTCACAACATGTTGTGTCATAGTTTTTGCGTTGTCTGTATTATAGACAGGTCTCAGACGAAAGTGGGCGGTTCATACATCTCTGCGATTCAGAGACCGGCCGAGGTGGCCGAGCGGTTCTAGGCGCTACAGTTTGGAACCGCGCGACCGCTACGGTTTAAGTAGTTCTAAGTTCTAGGGGACTGATGACCTCAGAAGTTCAGTCCCATAGTGCTCAGAGCCATTTGAACCATTTTTTTGCGATTCACACCCGAGGCGTTGATAATCTTGCGGTAACATAAGTGGAGTGTTTCAAAACGCAACAGGCTTTCATGACTGTCTAGGCGAACCCGTCCCTCTCTATAAACGAATGGAGAGGCTTATTTCTGGTACGATGCCGAGGCCCGTATTGAAGCGAGCCACGATGGAACTCTCACTAGGTTCCCGTCTGGCATGGTGCCCCAGCGTGCGATAATGGCAGCAGACGGACGCAGGCTACTCTTGGCATTATTGTGAGGGCAGACAGCCGGAAGGGAGCGCCAAGTAGCTGCGGTGGTCTGGCTGGTGTCCGAAATAGCGGGCTCACAGCCTCGGTCCTGTGGCGTTCGACGCGGCTGGCCGCCATTCAAGTGGACCGCGCCCGGTCGAACACCGCCGGAGGTATTGGCCTACAGCTCTAGCGCCGTCAACAACAGAGGAGCAACAGCTCCACGTTCCTGCGCGGAATATGTGACTCTTTGTGGGAAAAAACACAGCAGTAACATCGTGATCACCACCTGCTTTGATGACGTCGGCAAAGATGTGTGTTTCGATGGCAGTACTCTATAGTTCAATCAGTAGGTCCAAAGTAAAAACAAATGCACAAGTATAGCAATCAAGCTACATTACAAATTAATGGAAATCAAAAATTAAAAGACGTTATGATTTCACTAAATTCCTCCGTCGTTTGAGTAAAATGGACACCGTACATACGGTGTTCCAGAAGGAACGGTCAGCATTCAAGGATATGACAGGAACGATCAATCGACAAAAAAATTTAGCAAACACGAGCTCTAAAATGCATACATGAAGAGCAATGAGCACTAGTTCCGTGGAATGAGATGTGTTTCACATAAGATGAACAGGTGCTCATAACTGAAGGTGTGCATGCACTTTAAAGCCCATGTTTACTAGACTTACCACTTGCTTTGGCCCACACTATGACGTCTCAAAACATGGAAAGAAAAGAGCTTGCAGTATCGAAGATGAAGAACTGCTCGTTGCTGTTGATGTATGCTTTTTACACATAATGTTTCCTGGACTTTTTTTCCTTCGAATGATGCTTCGTGTCACATACATTCCTCCAGGGACAGCGTATATACGTTGATCAGCCAGAAGATTATTATCAAGGATCTACTATCGACATAAACTCGCCCAGGCGATAGCAGCATCATCTGGCGAGCAATGGTAGTTTGTCAGACCCATGCGCGGTGCATGTATTATCAGTGAGCGTGCTGTCCTTGTGTAGAATGGGGAAGGCGCGCGATCTACCAGAGTTTGACCGAGGGCAGATTTTCAAATGGTTCAAATGGCTCTGAGCACTATGGGACACTATCTGTGGTCATCAGTCCCCTAGAACTTAGAACTACTTAAACCTAACCTAAGGACATCACACACATCCATGCCCGAGGCAGGATTCGAACCTGCGACCGTAGCAGTCGCGCGGTTCCGGACTGAAGCGCTTAGAACCGCTCGGCCACACTAGCCGGCTTGCTAGAAGCGCTGGTGTAAAGAATAAAATATATTTTCTAGGAAGCTTTTTCAAAAACCTTGTACTCTTAAAATTTAGGACTTTATCGTTGCCTCCTATGAATCAGCTTCCTATTTTTTGGTTGTTTGCTGTCTCTTCAACAATCTGCCCAAATGACGTAAACTCATAGCTCCACATTCGATAGCTTCATAAATAAAAAATTATTTCGATGCTGACATGCCAGTATTGATTGCTTAACAACAATATTTTGTCCATAGAGGACAGAGGAATTCGCAGCTATTCTGAAATACTCAGTGCATTCGAATGAGAGTCCGTCATTCTACTAATGCAAACAAATCTCTCAGATTCCTTCAAATTTGAAAACTCGAGGAGATGCACAGCGCTGGTGATAAATCTGTCTGCCAGAAAGTGAGGAGAGCGCCGAGACAACACATTGTGTTGAAAAAGGATTCGAACCTGCGACCGTAGGAGTCGTGCGGCTCCGGACTGAGCGCCTAGAACCGCGAGACCACCGCGGCCGGCGAGGGCAGATTTTGATGGCCCGGGAGCCCGGCACGAGCATTTCGAAAACTGCACGACTTGTCTGGTGTCCGAGGAGTGCTGTGACGAGTGTCCTCAACACGTGGCGAAACCGCGTCCAGGCGTCGTGGGGTTGGGTGGCCACCGCTCAGTACAGACGTCGGACGTCGTAGCCGGGGCAGAGTGATAAAAGAGGACAGGCGGCGGATTGTGGTGGAACTAACATCAGACTTTAATACTAGGCATACAAGTGTGTCTGGGCACACAGCGTACTGAACACTTTTAATGATGGGGCCTCTGCAGCCGTGCGTGTGCCAATGCTAACATCACGACATCGCCAACTGAAATGAACACGTGACCATCCGCACTGGAGGTTGGTGCAGTGGCAGAGCGCTGCAATGATCTCATGAATCCCAACACATTCTTCATCACGTCAATGGGAGGGAGCGAATCTGCCGACTTCCAAGGGAACAACTACTTGATACCTGTACTGCGGGATGGAGACAAACTGGCGACAGTTCCATTATTTTCTGGGGAACATTCAAGTGGGCATGAATGGGTTCAGTACAGCTCGTGCAAGGCACCACGACGACCAAGGAGTATCGTACACTGAGTGCAAACCATGTGGACCTGTCCCTGACACTCATGTTTGCTGACGGCAGTGGCATTATTCAAGGGGCCATGTCACAAGACCAGGAGTGTGATGAAGTGGTTCGAGGAACACAACGGTGACTTGCAATTGATGTGCTGGCCCCCGCCTCGCCAGGTCTGAATCCGATCGAACACATCTGGGTTGTGACTGAACGTGGCGCCACAGCTCATTCCCCTTACCAGAATTTACGGGAATTAGGTGATTTGTGAGTGCAGTTGTGGTGCCAACTCCCTCCAACGTCCTATCAAGGCTTCACTGGTTCCAGGCCACAACGCGTCGCCGCTGTTATCCGTGCCAAAGATGGGCGCACCGACTGTTAGGTAGGTGGTCGTGATGTTCTGGCTGATCAACGTATGTAATGTATGTCCCCGTTACGAGTCGTCAGTCGCATTTTCTCTGGTGTTTTGGCAGATATTTGCAATTTCGCTTTTGCTATACCTAGCTGGTGTCATCCCAAACAAATACTTCTAATTACGTATTCCATACGACCGCCCACTATCGGCGAAAAGCGTCGGTTTGTTTTCCGTTACGAACAAGGCGGTTTCTAAAACGGACTTTTATGTGCCCATTAACAGAGCGATACCACACGAGTCTAGTGCGATATTTGTTCTATGCATACGTAACAGAGACCGTTATTATTGGTATTTTAATGCCCTTGCTAATACACATCGATGAAACGAATATCACACTAGTCTAATTTGAGGCCGCTTTATCGAATGGGCATACAAAATTCCGCTTTAAAAATAATTTTGTTTGTTAAGGGAAACAAACCCACCTTCTCCGTCGACTTAGGGCGTTGCGTGGAAGATGTGATGTGCAGTTTTTTATCGGGACGACTCCAGACAGACATTGGACGAGCGAAATTGCAAATATATGCCGAAATATCAGAGAAAATGCGCCTGACGACTCGAGAGAAACTCGGTATACAGACTGAACATTAATACAATTGACTAACTGTAGGGACGGATTCCTGATCCCAAATGGAGGAAAAAGAGTCCTATGAACATCTGCCTGGAGTTGAACGGCGCACGTGCAACGACAACAAATCGTTCCGGAACACAGTATAAAGCTGCATCGCATGGGCTCTACACGTCACTACAGATGATCAAATTGGCCTCCATGGGACTGCACGTGACAGGGATTGTAGCGGCTGCCATGCACGATACACATAATCGTACTTTGGCGGGTCACTTGCCGGGAGCTTGTACTAGGATTCGTCGCAATATCCTGTAGAACCCGGTCCTCCAGACCTGGTGTACGCAAAATCCGCCGCCCCCCTGCACGTTCGTCTGTCTGAAAGAACCCATGATCACGCAAATGCCCCAAAAAAGGCTTGAAATGTCATGTGATGTGGTTGGTGTCTGTGGAGGCACTTGTTTTGTTATAGCCGTGCTTGCCTCTCGACCGTTTCCATCTGCTTGGCCCTACAAAAACAACAACAAAAAATGGTTCAAATGGCTCTGAGCACTATGGGACTTAACAGCTGATGTCATCAGTCCCCTAGAACTTAGAACTACTTAACCCTAACTAACCTAAGGACATCACACACATCCATGCCCGAGGCAGGATTCGAACCTGCGACCGTAGCGGTCGCGCGGTTCCAGACTGAAGCGCCTAGAACCGCTCGGCCACTTCAGCCGGCCACAAACAACATCTCGGCTTGTTTCTGCCATTAATAAAGGACCATTCTGCTGGGTCAATCACACAGCCTGCAACACACGAGGAACGCACGGCACGTGGTCAGAGGAATTGTCATTCGTCATCGCTTGAGTTTCCGAACACACGTTCATAGGGCTCTTCTTCCTTCGTTTGCAGTCAGGAATGCGTCCCTGCAGTTTTTCGGTTTCATTAATGTTCACCCTGTATGCAGGGTGCCCCAGGAGGAACGGTCAATATTCAGGGATATAAACAGAACGATCATTCTAAGTAGAAACGTCCACAAACATGGGCTCTAAAATACACACGTTGAGAGTTATGAGAACTTCTCCATCTTCGAAACAGTGAAGCAAATCTGTTTTATAGCACGCTCTTTGCTTTCCATATTCTGAGATGTGGCAGCATGGACTAAAGCAAGGAAAAAGTTCCAGTAAATGTCGACTCTAAACTGCATACCTTAAGAGCTGTTAGCACTTTTGCAATGTAAGAGATGTGTTTCACATTACTTCGAATGATCTTTCCTCTCACATCCCTCCTCGGACGTACTGTACACACAGGGTGTTTCAAAGTCTTTGCATCAAACGTCCATGGGTGATGGAAGACGTCATGGGGAACAACTTTCGTTGGAGATGAAATGTTATATTTCCAGGCGACGCTAGGCATCCTTTTGTATTTATTATGCCCCTGAGAGGCGGCTGCGTGTATGCTGCCTGTGGGGTGCGTATGCATTGTGTGTTGCCTGTAATCCAGTGATCTGCTTCATATGAAATAGGACAGTCCTAGTAAAGTCAAAGTTCCTGATTCGCTTCTAAACTATCTTTGTCTGCGCAGAGACATTCATTCATAATGTTTTCTTGTGCAGATGCGACGCACTTAGTTAGTAGACGTTGCTAGTTTCGTAAAATCTCGTCTTCCCAGGACCGAGGAATTCAATAAAACGACACTTGGTGTCGTCGGGAAGCATGACGAACATTTAGTCTCTAACAAAGTTATTTTCCGTTACATGCTCTATCATCGAAAGGCGTTTATGGCAAAGGCTTTGATCACCCTGTATATTAGGAGCGGTTCCATGGAGACGGTAAGCAATTCACTTATGAAACGTGACATCGTTGCAGGAGCGTATCATCGAAGGAATGTGAACATGCACCGTTACCAATGGAATTACTTATTTACGTTTTTTGTCAGTATTTCAGTGATGTTCGTCCGCATACGATGTGTAATTATTGTTGAAAGTGTTATTCATTCATGACACTTTTGTTCTGAAGCTGATTACAATATCTCTTGCCTAACAAAAGGAGACACGAATAAAACAGTGGCATCTTTGAGAGGGGATGTTTACAACTGTGTGAATAAGACCAGAACTTGATGGGCCATATCTAATAACTAATAATATTCATAGCATGGTACTTCGACTTAATTACGGTCACGAACTAAGTGTGAACTGAGTTGTAGCTTACAGGCGTGTCGCTGGGGTAAATCTGGTGTACAGCCCATTTTGTTTACTAAGTGTAAGGAGTGACCTGACTGAAATCAGCCTCCCCCTTCCGCGTTAACGCAACCGGTAACTGAATCAACATTTTGAAGTCATTTGTCTGGAGTGTGGCCTTGTCGGGAAGTGAAACGTGGACGATTAATGGCTCCGACAAGAAGAGGACAGAAGCTTGTGAGATGTGGTATTACATAAGAATCCTGCAGAGATACGGTAGATCGAATAAGCCATGATGGCCTCTATATGTCCATCTTTTTAGCGATGGTCGCGGGACTCGGCTGTTCGATTGCTGATGTCAAATTAAAACCCCATTTCATTCGTAAATTTTCAATATTATTTTATTAGGAAATCAGTTTCGGCGCTTTACTGCGTCATCTTCAGGCCCCTGACCGACGTGTAGGAGTAATCTACCTCGCTTGTAATCGAAGCAGGGGCCAGCAATACTGTTCAAAATCGGTGGGTGATGTTTGAAGTGGTCACCGTAGCAAGTAGATATCTACTAATGCCAGTACTGTTGGCCACTGCTTCGATCACAAGCGAGGTAGATTATTCTTACACACCGAGCGAGGTGGCGCAGTGGTTAGCACACTGGACTCGCATTCGGGAGGACGACGGTTCAATCCCGTCTCCGGCCATCCTGATTTAGGTTTTCCGTGATTTCCCTAAATCGCTTCAGGCAAATGCCGGGATGGTTCCTTTGAAAGGGCACGGCCGATTTCCTTCCCCATCCTTCCCTCACCCGAGCTTGCGCTCCGTCTCTAATGACCTCGTTGTCGACGGGACGTTAAACACTAATATCCTCCTCCTCCATTATTCTTACACGTCGGTCAGGGGCGTCGACACTGGTTGCCTAATAATATAAGATTGAAAGGTACTTAATTTGACATCATCGAACCATGAGGGGGTACGGAATGTAAGCGGATAGGTGTGTGTGTGTGTGTGTGTGGAGGGGGGGGAGAGAGAGACGGGGGGAGAGGGAGGGAGAGAGAGAGAAAGAGAGAGAGAGAGAGAGAGAGAGAGAGAGAGACAATGAAATGAAATGATCGTGTGGCATTGTTGGCCGGGAGGCCCCGTCCGGGGAAATTCGGTCGCCGGGTTGCAAGTCTTATTTCAATCGACGCCACGTTGGGTGACTTGCGCGTCGGTAATGATAATGAAAAGATGGTGAGGACAGCACAACACCCAGTCCAGGGAGCGGAGAAAATCTCCAACCCGGCCAGGAATCGAACCCGGGCCTGCTGCATGGCAGGCAAACACGTTACGACTCAGATAAGCAGGCGGAACCGAGGAAAAAATCTACGACACAATTTGAGTAAACCCTCACATCGGTAGATAGGAGACATTCAGAGGCATGCAGGATTCGTCGGTTCAGCAAAGGACCGATAAAGGGTATAGAGCTACGGGTTGAATACCGTAAGAATTCAAATGGATGCAGGATGCATCAGCTATCCACAGATGAAGAGGCGTTTACAGGACAGCTTGGAAATCTAGATGAAACCAGTCTTCGGATTGAAGACCACAAGAACGACAATAATGACTAAAACGGCGGGGAGCTTACATTTTGCAGTCGCTAGTTGCAAACATGATTTCAAAGTAGTCTTTTCCATTTACAGTTGGGCTGTAGGAGTCAAGAAAATGTATCCATAATGGCGAAGTTAAGTTATTAAGCGCTATATAACTCAGAGGTAACGAGGTGGAGAATAACCGAACAGGTACAGGGAGTGTCAAGTAGCAGGGGGTTTGGGGGAGGGGGGGAGGGGGGGAGGGGGGGAGGGGGGAGAGAGAGAGAGAGAGAGAGAGAGAGAGAGAGAGAGAGAGAGAGAGAGACAGCTGGGATGTGTGCCTCGCAAGCTGCGTGGCGCGCCGTCATTCATTATTCATCAGCGCTCAGCGACTCGCATAAGCGATGTAAATATCCGGCGTGCAGAGACAGCCGGGGAAACGGCTTCTCCTACCGGCTACCACGCCGTGTTGTTCCCTCGGTCCTGTCCCGGCCTTTTACTTCTGGAAACACAGCCACGGGCGAACTAGCCCTGGCAGCGGGGCAAGCGCCGTGGAAAGCAGCACAGCCACGATCAAAGAAAATCTCCTCCCCGGCGGTCGACGTGGAAATACGCAAACAGCGCTCGTTCAGAAACGTAGCTCTCTGCACGTGCGTGGCGCCTCCAGTAGCCGGAGTCAGCTGACACCCAAGTTTTTTGAGCGGAGAGCAGTATCTTGTTACAAATAAAACAGTCTTCACTGGAACATTAACAGCGGCGTTTCCGACACGGTTTCAGTGGAACACCTGTGGCTCTACTAAGAAACTCATTTGGTACACTCACAAGGAAAGTGCGTCATCTCGGACGCCCATAAACTGCATTAAAATACGCTTAGAATCGAAAACGCACATCGCAGAAACAGCAGTATGATTCATTCGTATAGAAAACTGCGCATCTTACCAATAGAGATATTTCAATTTTCGCCTATTCAAGGTCTCAGAGAGAGACACTTCGGTAACGCACAGAAAAAATATCGATACAATAGGACCAAAAACACACACATTTCAATGTCGTGACTTCTTGTTGTATTTCCCCTTGCTTAAAATAATTACGCTGAATGAACAACAAATTCCTGCTGTCCTCATAGCGTTGCATAGCTATTTAGTCTTGAAAGTGCAAGTGTGTGTTGTCAATGAAGCGTTCAAAGTGGAACAGAACAAAATACTCATCTGACTAAGGTCCCTTTTTCGCATTCAACATCACTTCTGCATTCAAACAGTCCACATTACTTACAATTTCATTCGACGATTGATATATCAGTGTTATAACCTGCCCTTTGCCATCATACTGTTAACACGCGCTTGTACTTCGGTGCAGAAAGTTGACTGCATACGACGCAGTGAAGCCTGATGAGTAAATGACTATCGCGTTAACTTTAATTGTGATTTTTCAATGTGCAGTCTTACAAAATCAAAGGCGCTTCTCACGCAGAACTTATATTGCATAAAGAAATACGTATCAACAATTGCCGGCCGGAGTGGCCGAGCGCTTCTAGGCGCTTCAGTCTGGAACCGCGCGACCGCAACGGTCGCAGGTTCGAATCCTGCCTCGCGCGTGGATGTCTGTGATGTCCTTAGGTTAGTTAGGTTTATGTAATTCTACGTTCTATGGGACTGGTGACCTCAGAAGTTAAGTCCCATAGTGCTCAGAGCCATTTGAACCATTTTATCAACAATTTTTGTTCCTTCACTTAAAACTTCCGGGCTGATAGGCCGTGGTCGAAGTATAAAACTGTCTCCTAACGTTTCGTCTCCGACTGCGGGAGACATCATCGGAGGTAAAGCGGCGAACTGCGAAGAGGACTCGAGGAGGCGCTGATTATATAGGCAGTACAGAGGGCGCCACTGTCGATCACGTGGCGTCGGCTATAAGATTGTCTCTGGTAATGCCAACATTCTCGATTGAAAGTAATCGATCGTCACGCTTGCGGTGCAACGCTGACATCCAAATTTTATCCAGTTTAACACCTTCGTCTTTCCTGTTAAAATTATTACGATGTTTATCAATCTCGATAGCCTCTCTATACAAGCGTGCATAATAATGCGAGGTTTTTGATATGACGCTCGTCTCGCTGAATTTTATTTCATGATCACCTTCCTGGTAAACATGTTCCGCTACGGCCGATTTATCCGTGTGACCTAGGCGGCAATTCCTCTTATGTTCGACAAGACGGGTGTTCACACTTCTCTTTGTGGTACCGATGTAAACCTGTCCACAACTACAAGGAATTTTATATACCCCCGGTGTAGCCAAAGGGTGCCGTGCATCTTTTGCCGACCTTAAGAATTCTTTTATTTTCCTAGTAGGTCTGAAAATAGTTTCCACCCCATACTTGCCTAAAACTTTCCCAATGCGATCTGTGACCTTGCTAATGAACGGAAGAAAAACTTTGCCCATGGACGACTGTTGTTCGTCGTTACTCCTGATTCTCTGCCTAGAGCGAAGTGCTCGATCTATATCCTTGCTAGAAAAGCCATTCTTCACGAAAGCTGACCGTAGATGTTCAATCTCATCTTTTAAATAAACAGGTTCACAAAGTTTGTGCGCCCTATCTACCAAAGTTTTCATTACACCTGTTTTTTGTCTAGGGTGGTGGTTTGAATCTTTGTGTAGATAACGATCAGTATGTGTGGGCTTTCTATACACCTCATGGCCCAACGTTCCGTCCGGTCGTTTAATCACAGACACATCCAGGAAGTTCAATTGCCCATTCCTTTCTGTCTCCATAGTGAACTGGATTTTCGGATTAATGCTGTTTAAATGTGTCAGGAAGGCATCCAAATCCTCTGCTCCGTGTGTCGATACTACGAACGTGTCATCGACATAGCGATACCATCTGGCTGGTCTCTTACTGGCCGTCTGCAACGCCCGTTGTTCAAAAGTCTCCATAAATAAGTTAGCCGCAGCAGGATTGAGAGGACTGCCCATAGCCACTCCGTCAATCTGTTCATAAAAGTCACTATTGTATTGAAAGTAGGTTGTGGTGAGGCAGTGTCGGAATAATGCCACAATATCGGTGGGAAAAATATCCGCTATGCATAAGATAGCTTCGTTTACCGGAATCATGGTAAATAACGACACAACGTCAAAACTGACGAGGATATCATCCGGGCCCACGCTCGTTTCCTTTAACTTGTCAATGAAGTGAGCTGAATTTTTAATATGACTGTCCGTCCTACCAACATAAGGCTGCAGCATTGAGGCAAGGTGTCTAGCTAACTCGTGTGTTGGTCCGCCTATAGCACTGACAATTGGCCTCAACGGAATCCCAGGTTTATGAACTTTGGGTAAGCCATAAAGTCTAGGTGGGTACATTTCTGTTTTACAAAGCAGCTTCTTATCGTCGGAGCCAAATGAAGACGCTTTCACCAGTCGATTTGTCATTCTTAAAATCTTCATAGTCGGATCTTTCTGGAGCTTTTTGTAATTGGAGTGAACCAACATATCATTGATTTTTCCATGATAGTCCTCACTGTTCAGTATGACGGTGGCATTACCCTTATCTGCATTAAGAACAATAATGTTTTTATCTCCATTTATATCCCTCAGCGCCTTCCTTTGAGCCTGCGACAAATTACTTTTAGGTGGCTTACATGTGCGTAAAATCCTAGCCGTTTCCATCCTAATTACGTCAGCAGACTGCTGTGGAAGCTGACGGATACCGGCCTCAATATTTGCTACAATATCCTCTGTGGGTACGTTTTGGGGCGTCCTATTCTATCGTTATTTTGTTTTTCGTGTTACCAAAATTCCTCTCTTAGACCTTGAGTAGGTGATCATCCAAATGTGTATCGCGCTAAGACGCGCGGTTTTGCAAGCGAATAGCTCATATCACTGTTATCGCGATGAGCCGTTTATATTTTAAGCGTATTTTCGTGCACTCTGAGCGTTGGAAGTAACGCTCTTCCATTGTCAGAGGAATGCCGTTGAAACTATGGCATAAAAGTCGGTTATTTACTCAGTGACTTATTTTTTTATAACAAGATGCGGCTTTCCAGTCAGAAAAGTTTTAGATTAATTAGCTCCCTCTGTTTGCCTACGATATCCAGAGCGCTCCGCCAAGGTTTTAGACAGCGTGGTTATTGACTTGTGGAAGGCATTCGGTACAGTTGAAGGACGGCCGCTATTGAAGAAAATACCAGCTTATGGAATGTCGGACTGACTTCACAACTGCACTGTCGACCTCTTAGGAAACAGTACTCGGCATGTAGTGCTTAACGCAGAAAATTCTTCAACTGCGAAAGCAAGCCTGGTGTCCCCAAGACAGTGTTATAGGACTGCCACTGTGCACGACGTATCTAAGTGATCTGTTGCACAACGCTGGAAGATGCGGGGAGTGGTTCATGGTAATCGTATACAAGGAAGTCGCAACGGCAGCGAGTGGCAGTGAAATGCAGGAAGACGTGTAGGAACTGGTAAATTAACGCTCAAAACAAATAAATGTAACGTAGTGCCCATAAATCGGAGAAGATTGGTTCAAATGGCTCTGAGCACTATGGGACTTAACATCTGAGGTCATCAGTCCCCCAGAACTTAGAACTACTTAAACCTAACTAACCTAAGGACATCACACTTATCCATGCCCGAGGGCAGGATTCGAACCTGCGACTGTAGCGGTCGCGCGGTTGCAAACTGAAGCGCCTAGAACCGCTCGGCCACAACGGCCGGCAAAATCGGAGAAGAGATCCAAGTCTTTTCGCTTCCGTGATTGGCGATAAATCACTGGAAAGAGTAACAACCGTGAAATACCTACGATTATGCATCCAGAGCAGTTTCAAATGGAATGGCCATATGAAACTAGTTACAAAGTTACAATAAAAGCAGACTGCAGACGGACAATTGTTGGAAGAATCCCAAAGAAACACAACTCCTCCAGTGAGACAGTGGCTCACGGCTTGATACACACACAGGCAATGGGAAGGTGACAGATTTTTCGAATGTAGCGTAACATGTAGCGCAGAAGAGAGGTATAAAGGAGATAAAAAAGTATTAGACGACAACGTGAAAGGGAGACTCAGACAAATACTCGTAGAGCAGTGTGAATTTATAACCGAGAACTGATTGAATGTAAGATAAGCGGGGAATATATTGAAATTAAATAAAGTAGAATTGGAAGCGCTGAAATTACGTAAGACATTGTACACGCTAACTAAGTGAGAAATGCGAGTGTTAGAGAAAAATGTAAGGCAGGTACCAAAAGAGGGGAAGACTCCAAAGAATGACTTACAGTGTCAACAGCTGTGGACGACTTGCTTCCTATCTTGCTTCGTCAAAATCATCGAATATCACAGAAGAAGGAGAAATACTGTCGAAAGCTGACAAAACAGGGTCCTAGAAAGAAAGAAATAAAAAACGAAAAGAAGGAAGAAAGGAAAATAACTAGAAAGGCGGAGGATGACGTACAGGAAGAAAGAGAACGGTTAGTAGGAAGTACGAGAAATACATGAAAGGAAAAAGGGAACGATGGATGTGGAGGAAAAAAGCAGTTCGAAAACGAGTAATAGGAGCTAGTAGCCATGTATGGAAGTGAAACATGGACGATAAATAGTTTGGACAAGAAGAGAACAGAAGCTTTCGAAATGTGGTGCTACAGAAGAATGCTGAAGATTAGATGGGTAGATCACATAACTAATGAGGAGGTACTGAATAGGATTGGGGAGAAGACAAGTTTGTGGCACAACTTGACCAGAAGAAGGGATCGGTTGGTAGGACATGTTCTGAGGCATCAAGGGATCACCAATTTAGTATTGGAGGGCAGCGTGGAGGGTAAAAATCGAGGGGGAGACCAAGAGATGCATACACTAAGCAGATTCAGAAGGATGTAGGTTGCAGTAGGTACTGGGAGATGAAGAAGCTTGCACAGGATAGAGTAGCATGGAGAGCTGCATCAAACCAGTCTCAGGACTGAAGACCACAACAACAACAACAACAACAACAACAACAACAACAACAACGGTGCAAGAAGGAGGGAGTAAAGTAAAGACCAACTGGAGAGTAGGAAGTGAGTTACACAGTATGGACTGAAAAGGCAAAATAAATGGACGAATACAGGAGAGTCTTTCACGCATCACTGACGTCCACGAATCATCATCTTTTCAAAGGATTTTTCTCACTATGAATCTTTAGCCGGTTAATAAAAGACGTCTGAACATACTTACGATGTTGCGTGTTTTCTAAAAGCAAGCTACAAGGTAGCCTGCAACAAATGCAACTTCCTTGCCAGATGTAAGGAACGACGTAATGGTGTCCACTCGGTACTCATTCCGAGGTAGTAATTAAAGCAATTACGGCAGAACAGGTTTCTCAAGCCTATAATTTGGAACGACAATGTCTACAAAATGGAAACAGAAAGAGGTGTATATGACCCACCTACAAACAAATGAAAACTGTTACGCACCATGTTCCAAGTGAGTGGCTAAAATTACGATGTAATATACACAGAAGGAAATCAAACCGTAGTTGTAAGAGTCGAAGGATTTGGAAAGGTAGCAGCTATTAAAAAGGGAGAAAGACATGGTTACGAGCGAGTTCGCTATGTTTCTCAATGCGTACACTGAGCGAGCAGTAAAAGTAACTAAAGACAAATTTGAAATGTAATTCAAGTTCAGAAAGAAAAAATCAAAAGTTAAATGCTAGCCAGTGACGTCGTAGTGCTCGTAGACGAGACAGCCAAGGACTAGGAAGAGGAGCTGATTGATATGACTATGTTTTAAAATGAACGTAAGTAAAAGTAATATCATGATAACGGAGTGTCGTCGAATTAAATCAGGTTATTCTGAGGAAACAGGATTAGGAAATGAGAAGCTGAAAATTGCAGGCGAGTTTTGCAGTTTGCGGAGAAAAATAACTGATGATGACAGAAGTGAGGTAGATATAAAATGCAAATTGGCAATAGCAAGAAAAGCAGTTCTGAAGGGAAGATAAGCATATTAACATATAAATTTACGTGTTAGAAAGTATAAGAAGATATTTCGATGTGAAACTCAGATATTGCTATCACATTCCTGCAGCATTCGGTAATATGAATTACAACATTCTTTTGTAAATAAGAGAGGCACAATTCGGCTCCTATTTTTTGTCACCACTTCTCCGTTAGCCTTGTGGCTTGCAGTAGCTTAGCATGTAAGCACCTCTGTACGTATACTATAGGAGTTGGATAGTAATAATTATAGTTCATGTTTTCCCAATATTTCATTAAAAAAGCACTGTTTTGAAGCCTTTTCACTAACAATGTGCGTAACTGAAGTTGTAAGATCAGTTTAGTAGCGTGTCGATTAGACCGCCAACCATGCGTGTTTGCACGCACATTTGTATACCCGAGAGGAGTCGAACCTTTGCAATTTAAATTTTCTACGGGAAATCTGATCTAGGGTGTTTCACGCAACGCAAGAATGTTTGTTACATCAAGTTTAATACGAACACGGTCCGTACTGTCACCAAACTTGTCTGCTCGCTAACAACGATTCGGTACCTCATTACCAGTACACCATGTAACAAAAGAAATCACTATAGACGATTCTGAGTACAAGTTGTGGCTGTGAGCCATCCCGACTTCCTAATAATCAAGATTCGGAAGAAATGCACAACACAAAAAATTTTGTCGAATAACGACCTTCATTACTGGACTTCACCGTTTGCCGACAAATTATTCTCTGAATATGTGCATATGCGAGTAGCTCATGTTTTTGCGCGCAGCTACATACGAAATGTAAACACTTGTACATATTCAAGATACAGATGGACGTACAGATCACTTTAAAATGACCACTGTATCCGAAATGCCGGCCGCGGTGGCCGTGCGGTTCTGGCGCTGCAGTCCGGAACCGCGGGACTGCTACGGTCGCAGGTTCGAATCCTGCCTCGGGCATGGGTGTGTGTGATGTCCTTAGGTTAGTTAGGTTTAAGTAGTTCTAAGTTCTAGGGGACTTATGACCTAAGATGTTCAGTCCCATAGTGCTCATAGCCATTTTTGTATCCGAAATCAGACATGTGTGCTGTGTAGACTTCTGTGTATTTAGTTCAGCCAAAAGCAACAATGGCTTCACTCAATAACTTTGTGAATTGATTGCGAATGTATGCTAAAAGCATGTTAGACGTAATCCGGTGACTTTCAACATGCATTTGGTATTTCAGACGAGACAGCTGTTCTTGCACCACGTGTAATAATTTCGCGAGGGTCGGACCAGCGTTGTTTATGTTCAGATCCTCCCTTTTCATTGTCGAGAAGTTTCTGCGCAACATAAGCCCAATTAAACTTGTCTCTATCAGAAATCTGTGCGCATGTGCCGGCCGAAGTGGCCACGCGGTTCTGGCGCTGCAGTCTGGAACCGCGAGACCGCTACGGTCGCAGGTTCGAATCCTGCCTCGGGCATGGATGTGTGTGATGTCCTTAGGTTAGTTAGGTTTAACTAGTTCTAAGTTCTAGGGGACTAATGACCTCAGCAGTTGGGTCCCATAGTGCTCAGAGCCATTTGAACCATTTGTGCGCATGTCTTTTGTGTGTGTGTGTGTGTGTGTGTGTGTGTGTGTGTGTGTGTGTGTGGCCACTGTTCATCAAGCTTTTAACACTAAAAATAAAAAAGAATCCATATGAGGTTGTGCAGCGGGAAATCAGGGCCGGAACTTTGTTGGAAACTGTGTTTGGAAGCAGAGGGTGTAGTTGCATTTAGAGCGAGAGCAACACTACAGTGCTGACATGACATGTTTTTCCTGTTTAACAATGAGCCGACAACATCATTTTGTGCAAGGGGGGAAAATGTATGTCGTATTTGGGTGAAAATCCTGACTTTCTCAGTAATATCCCTAAACTTGGGATTGGATCAGTCATTAAGTTTCAAGTGTCAATTACAGAAATTTTAGCTGCGACCATAACACTTGGCTATGGAGTTGGTCCTTCTCTGTATATTCACCAAGCAATGCGAAAAATTTTTCCCAACGATGTATGACTTGCCGGAGATAACTTTGTGTAGGTTCTCATTTTGGTTGTTCAGGAAAAGTTCCACGTCGAAAATCATCTCATTGTCTCGAAGAAACAGTTTTGCCATCCGAAGAAAGAAGGTAATGTCACTGGGTGCCGCGTTAGGACAATACCAGGGGTTCAAATGGCTGACGTCATCAGTCACTTAGAACTAATTAAACACAACTAACCTAAGGACATCACACACATCCATGCCAGAGGCAGGATTCGAACCTGCGACCGTAGCGGTCGCTCGGCTCCAGACTGCAGCGCCTAGAACCGCACGGCGCCTCCGGCCGGCCGGTAAGGATCGATAAGCACGAAGCCGAGCAGTAGAAATTCAGGCGTGTGCGAGCTAGCATTATCTTGCTGAAATTTAAGTCCAGGATGGTTTTCAATGATGGCCAACAAAACGGAGCGTACAATGTCTTCGACCTACCGGTGTGCTGTAAGGTTACGGGAGGATGACAACCAAATGGGTTATGCTATGAAAAGAAATGTCACCCCAGACCATCACTCATGGCTGTCGGGCCATAGGGCAGTTGACAGTCACGTTGGTATTCCACTGCCGTCCAGCGCGTCTCCAGACCCGTCTTCGGCCTTTAATCTCATTGACTGAAGTAGAATTGTCTTCCGTGATCAGACCCTGTTTGAACTGAGCCCCAGTGCCAGCGAAGACGTGTCTGGAAACGCCCCAGACAGCAGTGGGACATGAGTTGACTGTTATCCTCCAGACAGCCCGATAACCAGGTGTGACTGTCTGGGATGCCGTTTCTTTTCATAGCATAACCCATTTGGTTGCCATCCGCGGTCCCTTTACTGCACACCGGTACGTTAAAGATATTGTGCGCTCGGTTTTGTCGCCCTTCATGGCAAGTGTTTACATTTCAGCAAGATAATGGCGGCCCGCACACGGCATGAGTTTCCACTGCTTGGCTTCGTGCTTGCCAAACATTACCTTGGCCAGCAAGATCGCCCAGTTCAATGTATTTGGAGCATTATGAGAAGAGTCCTCCAATCAGCTCGAAATTTTGGCGATATAAAGCACCAATTGGACGAAATTTCGCACCATATCTCACAAGAGGACATCCAACAACTTAATAAATCAATGCCAAACCGTATAACTGACTTGCTCCGTTTGTGAAGCTCTTTCTCTTGAACAAATTTTCAAATTTTCCTGAAATTGTGATCATTTGTTTGCCTGTGTAGTGTACATCACATGTACCAATATCTGTACCATTCGGATAATTCCTTCATGGTGTGTGGGCTTTTTTAATTTTACTGGGTTTGCACTGGAATGTCTTATTGTGGCTGTACCCTTTGTTAAAATGATGACTGAATTTATTTAAATGTAATTTACGGCGTCTCCTACCACGAGCACTACAGTTCCGCGTATGCCTATGTTCGTTTTAAAGCAATAACGGCCTAAAATAAAAATGTTTTGAAAAAATTTAATGACCAGAACTCATAACTAGGGCTCTAGATTTAAGATGTGACTGTATCAGAGATGTTGCGCCACAAGACTATTTAATTAAAAGTAGGTTATCACTTCCAAAGAATAAATTTTCGACTTGGCTTCGTCGTGGCCGTCTGAATGCCCACCGGTGCATGAGGTTCGTGTGAAGAGTTCTGAGTTGTTGGAGAACGTACCTTGGCTCTTCGTGAGAGAATCTGAGTACAACATGACGGTGCACCGCCTCACTCTAGTGTGAATGTCCGCAAGCACTTCAGTGCTCTATTTCCTGGCCGCTGGATTGGAATGGGAGGTCCTATTCCATGGCCTGCGAAGCCGCCTGACCTGGATCCCCTAGATTATTTCCTGTGCGGATATCTGAGGTCACTTGTGAATGTGTATGAGACCCCAGTGGATACGGAGATGAAATTAGATGCAAGAATTGTAGCTGCCTGTGATGTGATTCGGGACATACCAGGGATATTTGTCAGGAGGCGTCAGACTCTTGTTCGCCGATGTCATGCTTGCATTGAGGTCGATGGGTGTCAGTTTCGGCCCATTCTGTAAGATACAGTACAAATGGTACGTTCATTGTGTAAGTGATGGCTTTTGCAGTTAACTGCAACTAACGTAAATAAAAAAGTACACAGTAATGTGATTTTATTCCTATTATCTCCTTAAGCAGCCTTCTCCGACCCCAGATTCCCTACCTCAAGTTGTTCAGTGGAGCATCCTCTATGGTTTGTTCCTGTTGGGGAGTGGTGAAAATGTTTTAGCTCATGTTTATACGAGGTAATCCCAAAAGTAAGGTCTCCAATTTTTTTTTATAAGTACAGAACTCTGTTTGTGTAGCAGTTGGTCATACTGTTATGATGAGTGCTTCACGCGCTGTCTGTAAACACGCGCAAGCCGCGCTGAGGCGGTCAGTCCTGGCTTGGCAGCCGTTGAGAATGGAGCTCCAGTTGGGTGTTACCGCCAAGTGCGAATTGCGCGCAGTTATTCGGTAATTGAACGCAAAAGGGCACTGCGCCGATTGAAATCCATCGCCAATTGACGGAAGTGTATGGTGAGTCGTGCATGGATGTCAAAAATGTTCGTAAGTGGTGTAGAGAGTTTGCAGCTGGTCGGACCGAAATTCACGACAAACAATGGAGCCATCAATTTCTGAGGAGAGAGTGTTGAAAGTTGAGCAAAGCATGCGTGAAGATCGGCGGACCACCCTGAATGACCGAGCGAGGTGGCGCGGTGTCTAGCACACTGGACTCGCATTCTGTTGAATCCCGCGTCCAGCCATCCTGATTTAGGTTTTCCGTGATTTCTCTAAATCTCTCCAGGCAAATGCCGGGATAGTTCCTTTGAAAGGGCACGGCCGACTTCCTTCCCCGTCCTTCCCTAATGCGATGAGACCGATGACTTCGCTGTCTGGTCTCTTCCCTAAAACAACCCAACCCCAACCCACCCTGGATGATCTCTGCACGTTGGTTCCTGAGGTTTCCCGAAGCATCGCACACACAATTTTAACGGAAACACTGAACTACCGGAAGGTGTACGCAAGATGGGTGCCACTCATGCTGAGTGAGGACCACATGCGGCAACGGGCTGATGCTTCCCGCGCATTTCTTCACCGCCTTGCAGCCGAACAGGACAACTTCCTGGATTCAATTGTCACGGTTGAAGAAACCTGGGCATACCACTTTACACCTGAGACCAAGCAACAATCACGCCACTGGCGGCATCCTTCTTCGCCAAAGCCGCGGTAGTTCAAACAAACACAGTCTGCCGGTAAAGTCAACCGTTTTTTTTGGGATCGGAAAGGGGTATTGTGGGCTGACTTTATGCCCACTGGGACCAAAATTGACGCTGACAGGTACTGTGAGACTCTGAAAAAACTCAAACGGGCAATTCAGAACCGGAGAAGAGGAATGTTGAGCAAGGTCGTACACATTCTCCATGACAACGCTCGCCCACACATCGCTCGGCAAACCGTTGCTCTCCTGCAACAGTTTCAGTGGAACATAATCACCCACCCACCCTACAGTTCTGACTTGGCGCCCAGTGACTGTCTCCTGTTCCCTAGGTTAAAAGAACATTTGGCCGGAAAGCGATTGAGCTCCGACGACGAGGTGAAAGAAGAGGTTCATAACTTTTTGAGCCGGCCGATGTGGCCGAGCGGTTCTAGGCGCTTCAGTCTGGAACCGCGCTGCCGCTACGGTCGCAGGTTCGAATCCTGCCTCGGGCATGGATGAGTGTGATGTCCTTAGGTTAGTTAGGTTTAAGTAGTTCTAAGTCTAGGGGACTGATGACCTCAGAAGTTAAGTCCCATAGTGCTTAGAGCCATTTGAACCATTTTTTAACTTTTTGAACAGCATGGCGATGAACTGGTATGACATGGGCATAGGAAAACTGCCAAAGCGTCTACAAAAATGCATCGACAGAAATGGTGATTAAGTCTAAAAATAGGTAAATGTTCAAGCTGTAAAGTGATGTAAACCATTTTAGAAATAGACAGGTGTATGTACTTACAAAAAATAGGAGACCTTACTTTTGGGATTACCCTCGTAGATGCAGCGGTGTAGAAACTATATGAGATGTGAACAGCAACTCCACTCTAGTCTGGACGGTTCCTGCTGCGGTTATGGGGGAACTCAAGTGGGCGCCGTATCTACCGCGCGGTCTATTCCAGAGGCCGCGTGGCGGGCCAGCGACCAGAGAGCGACCGCTTTCATCGGCCGCCCAGCCCTGGATAGCCTCGCAGAGTGACGGCTGCGGAAGCGGAAGCCGGCCGCCGTAAACTGTCTGAGGGATGACGCACCCGGAAGGGGCGCACCGCACTCGCGTCGCTGCCGCGCCTTGATACTCGGCGTGCTGCCGGAGGCGGATTGGAGTTCTCTGCCCTCCATTATTCTGGGTCGGCGATACAGTGCATCAGAGCGACTGAGCATGGCGCCGAGCGAGCGTGAGAAAATGTTCAAATGTGTGTGAAATCTTATGGGACTTAACTGCTAAGGTCATCAGTCCCTAAGCTTACACACTACCTAACCTAAATTATCCTAAGGACAAACACACACACACCCATGCCCGAGGGAGGACTCGAACCTCCGCCGGGACCAGCCGCGTAGCATCAGATCTCAGAAAACTGAGCCACGCAGGCTACACATGAGTAAGGGTTGTATAGATTAGATTAGATTGGTACTTGTTCCATAGATCATGAATACGACACTTCGTAATGATGTAGAACGTGTCAGGTTAATAAAAGGTGTCTATACAAGATATTACATTACACAAAATATTACATGACAGTTAATATTTTTAATTTTTTTTGTTGGGGTTGGGGAAATTACCCACTTACTATATCCAAAAATTCATCCAACGAGTAGAAGGAGTTGCCATTAAGAAATTCTTTTAATTTCCTTTTAAATGCTTTATGGCTATTTGTCAGACTTTTGATGCTATTAGGTAAGTGATCAAAGACTTTTGTGGCAGCATAATTTACCCCCTTCTGAGCCAAAGTTAGATTTAACCTAGAGTGGTGAAGATCATCCTTTCTCCTAGTGTTGTAGCCATGTACACTGCTCTTACTTTTGAATTCGTTCGGTTTGTTAATAACAAATTTCATAAGTATTGTCAGGCTACAGTGAAGATCTCTAGCTCTTTAAATAAGTGTCTGCAGGATGATCTTGGACGAGCTCCAGCAATTATTCTGATTACACCCTTTTGTGCCATGAATACTCTTTTACTCAATGATGAGTTAGCCCAGAATATGATGCCATACGAAAGCAGAGAATGAAAATAGGCGTGTTAAGCTAATTTACTGAGATGTATATCGCCGCAATGACCCTAATAGCATAAGTAGCTGAACTCAAACGTTTCAGCAGATCCTCAGTGTGTTTTTTTCCAGTTTAACCCCTCATCAATGCATACACCTAGAAATTTTGAATATTCTACCTTAGTTACCGATTTCTGATCGAAGTCTACATTTATTAATGGTCTCATTCCATTTACTGTGTGGAACTCTATATACTGCGTTTTGTCGAAGTTTAATGAGAGCCCATTTGCAGAGAACCACTTACTGATTTTCTGAAAAACATTGTTTACAATTTCACCAGTTAATTCTTGTCTGTTGGGTATGATAGCTATACCTGCATCATCGGCAAAAAGTGCCAGCTTTGCACGTCATTAATATATTGTAACAGGTTAAGCTTGTGGACAATTTAATCTAAAGCGAAAGACGCTTTAAAGCTTCTTCATGCTATCGAGACAATTAAGAACATCTTCCTGTTACAAAAGGCAGAGAAGAACCCGCAGACTTAAAAAAATTATAGTGAACCTCAGTTCATCCATTTTACTGCTTGTTGTACTCCGTCGCTGTGGATCATATTACTATTAAGGCCTTGTCCACACCAGTGTACAAAGTCGAGCGATTTTTGTATCTAGGCAGTGTCTACAGACAATCGAGTGATTTTGTATATACACAACAGAGGGACATTTCTTGACTATAGACACGCTTTTGAAACAAAATCGCGGAACTTTTGACACCCATTCGAAATGGGAGACACGAAACAATTCTTAGACAAAGCTGTACAACATTCGGTAGTGTGGACACCTTGATAAAGACGGCCTCCAGCTATTCTTTCTGCGCCGTGGAAACACTTCGTAGCTTTTTTACGTCTTTTGGTTCAATGGCTCCGAGCACTATGGGACTTAACATCGGAGGTCATCAGTCCCCTAAACTTAGAACTACTTAACTAACCTAAGAACATCATACACATCCATGCCCGAGGCAGGATTCGAACCTGTGACCGTAGAAGCAGCGCAGTTCCGGACTGAAGCGCCTATAACCGCTCGGTCACTGCGGCCGGCTTTACGAGTTTTGTTTTTGTTATTGTTAACATCACATATGAAGATGTGGCCAACGAAGAAAGTACTGCACCAGATTCAAGAATTCCACTCGGCATCATGATTGTGGAAAGTTAGCAATTCCGAATACAAAATTCCTTACAAAAGGAAGTTGGCTATCAAAGAGCTGCACAAAAAATATTAACTATC
Organism: Schistocerca nitens; assembly: GCF_023898315.1. NCBI lineage: Eukaryota > Metazoa > Arthropoda > Insecta > Orthoptera > Acrididae > Schistocerca > Schistocerca nitens. The sequence goes on along the minus strand of NC_064622.1, from coordinate 439,976,173 downwards.
AGTCAGTGATGTTGCACAAAAAACATTTGTCTTCTGATTCCAAAGTGGAAAATAACTTACTGCTGAAACGATGACCTCCTCAAACAGTTCACGTTTCCACCAACGTCTGATCCTTCCATTCCTTTCGCTATACATCATTGTCGCTGCACAAGGCGCAATCCCAGCAAGGTCAGCCATATTTACCAAACATGGGGGAACGAGGCATTCATTCATTCAATAGTGTGTATACGAGGCGAAGTATCAAGAATGTTTATGCACACTTTCTACCTGCATGTCTATAAACAGCCCCTTTACTACGGCTATAGACAATCGCTCGATTTTGTATACAAGTGTATACTTGCCTTAAGAAGAGGCAGGCTGCTAGACTCGTTACCGGCAGGTTCGAACAACACGCACATGGGAATCCCTGGAGGGAAGGCGACGTTCATTTCGAGAAACACAATTAAGAAAATTTAGAGAACTGGCATTTGAAGCTGACTGCCAAACGACTGTGCTACCGCCAACATCTACAGCGCGTAAGGACCACGAAGATAAGCTACGAGAAATTATTGCTCATAAGGAGGCACACAAACAGTCGTTTTTTTCTCGCTCTCTTTGCGAGTGGAACAAGAAAAGAAAAGACTAAGAGTGGCACAGAGTACCCTCCGCCACTCACCGGAGTATCTATGTAGATATAAACGTAGACGTACAACAACCACTCAGTTTTTTTTACACATTTTTAATTGTACTTAATTCCTACTCCAACTTTTTCTTTGGATTCCTTTACTGCTCGCTCAGTATACAGACTGAATAAGATCGGGGATGGGGTACAGCCCTGCCTCACTCCCTTCTCAACCCCTGCTTCCCTTCCATGCTCCTCGTCTCTTGTAACCGCCGTCTGGTTCCCGTACAAGCTGTAAACAATCGATTCCCAGATTTTACCCATGATCAGATTCTCAAAGAGAGTATTCCAGTGTGACATTGTCAAATGACTTTATCTATACAAATGCTATAAACGTATATTTACCTTTCCTTAAACTATCTTCTGAGATAGGTCGTAGGATCAGTATTGCCACGTTTGCTCCTACATTTCTCCGGCATCCAAACTGATCTTCCCCTAGGTCGGCTTCTACCAATTTTTTCCATTCTTCCATAAAGATTTCGTGTTAGTATTTTGCAACCACGACTTACTAAACTGGTAGTTCGGTAACCTTAAAACATTCAGCAAATGTTTTCTTTGGAATTAGAATTACTTTATTCTTCTTGAAGTCTGAAGGTATTTCGCCTATCTCTTACATTGTGTGTACACCAGATGGAAGAGTTTTGTCATGGCTGGCTCCCTCAAGGCTATCAGTAGTACTAACTGCGTATCGTTTACTCCCGGGGCCTTGATTCGACTTAGATCTTTCAGAGCTCTGTCAAATTCTTCTCGCAGTATCATATCTCCCGACTCACTTTCATACACGTTCAATTCTTTCCTGTAATACTACCTTCAAGTTCACCTGCCTTGTATAGACCGCCGATATACTCCTTGCACTTTTCAGCTTTCCCTTCTTTGTTTATGACTGGTTTTCCATCTGACCTCTTGATATTCAGAGATCTGCTTCTCTTTTCTCCAAAGGCCTCTTTAATTTTCCTGTAGGCGGCATCTATCTTTCCCCTAGTGAAATATACTTTTATATCCTTACGTTTATCCTCCAGCCATTGCTGTTTAGCCATTTTCAACTTCCTTAGATTGTAATATTTTAGATGTTTGTATTCCCTTTTGCCTGTTTCATTTACTGCATTTTTATATTTACTCCTCTCATCAGTAAAATTCAGTATCTTCTGTGTTATCTAAAGATTTCTACTGTGTCTTGTCTTTTTGCCTATTTGATCCTCTGCTGCCTTCACTATTTAATATCTGAGAACTACCCATTCCTCTTCTACTGTATTCCTCTCCCCTGTTTCAGCCAATAGTTCCCTAATGCTCTCTCTGGAACAGTCGGATACCTCTGGTTCTTTCAACTTATCCACGTCCCATCTCCTTAGTTCCTTTCCTTTTCTCAATTTCTCCAGTTTTAATGTACATAACAAGTACATTATGGTCAGAATCCTCATCTGCCTCTGGAAATGGCTTACAATTTAAAATCTAGCTCCCAAATCTTACCGCTCTATAATCAATATAAAACCGTCCACTGTCTCTAGGTCTCTTCCACGTACAGAACCTCGTTTTATGATTCTTGAACTAAGTGTCAGCGGTGATTGAATTTTGCTTTGTGCAAAACACTACCAGGCGACTACCTCTTTCATTCCCCTTCCGGAGTCCCTGTTTATCTACCATTTTTCCTTCTCGCTCTTTTCCTACTATCGAATGACAGTCCCCTATCACAATTAAATTTTCGTCTCCCCTAACTGTCAGGTTTCTCTTATCGCACCATACTTTAGCATCACAACGACGAAAATACTGCACGAATTGGATTAATATACTACTGGCCATTAAAATTGCTACACCAAAAAGAAATGCAGATGATAAACGGGTATTCACTAGACAAATATATTATACTAGGACATGTGATTACATTTTCACGCAATTTGGGTGCAAAGCTCCTGAGAAATCAGTACCCAGAACAACCACCTCTGGCCGTAATAACGGCCTTGATACGCCTGGGCATTGAGTCAAACAGAGCTTGGATGGCATGTACAGGTAGAGCTGCCCATGCAGCTTCAACACGATGCCACGGTTCATCTAGAATAGTGACTGGCGTATTGTGACGAGCCAATTGCTCGGCCACCATTGACCAGACGTTTTTACTTGGTGAGAGAGCTGGAGAATGTGCTGGTCAGAGCAGCAGTCGAACATTTTCTGTATCCAGAAAGGCCCGTACAGGACCTGCAACACGCGGTCGTGCATTATCCTGCTGAAATGTAAGGTTTCGCAGCAATCGAATGACGGGTAGAGCCACGGGTCGTAACACATATGAAATGTAACGTCCACTGTTCAAAGTGCCGTCAATGCGAACAAGAGGTGACCGAGACGTGTAACCAATGGCACCCCATACCATCACGCCGGGTGATATGCCAGTATGGCGATGACGTATAGACGCTTCCAACGTGCGTTCACCGCGATGCCGCCAAACACGGATGCGACCATCATGATACTGTAAACAGAACCTGGATTCATCCGAAAAAATGACGTTTTGCCATTCGTGCACCCAGGTTCGTCGTTGAGTACACCATCGCAGGCGCTCCTGTCTGTGATGCAGCGTCAAGGGTAACACAGCAGCCACGGTCTCCGAGCTGATAGTCCATGCTGCTGCAAACGTTGTCGAACTGTTCGTGCGGATGGTTGTTATCTTGCAAAGGTTCCCATCTGTTGACTCAGGGATCGAGACGTGGCTGCACGATCCGTTACAGCCATGCGGATAAGATGCCTGTCATCTCGACTGCTAGTGATTCAGCACGGCGTTCCGTATTACCCTCCTTGAACCCACCGATTCCATATTCTGCTAACAGTCATTGGATCTCGACCAACGCGAGCAGCAATGCGATACGACAAACAGCAATCGCGATAGGCTAGAATCCGACCTTTATCAAAGTCGGAAACGTGATGGTACGCATTTCTCCTCCTTAGACGAGGCATCACAACGACGGTTCATGAGGCAACGCCGGTTAACTGCTGTTTGTGCATGATAAATCGGTTTGAAACTTTCCTCATGTCAGCACGTTGTAGGTGTCTCCACCGGCGCCAACCTTGTGTGAATGCTCTGAAAAGATAATCATTTGAATATGACAGCATCTTCTTCCTGCGATTAAATTTCTCATCTGTAGCACGTCATCTTCGTGGGGTAGCAATTTCAATGGGAAGTAGTGTATAATATGCGCAATTACAAAATTTCCGTTACTCTGTGAGCACATCGCGGCTGGTCGAGTGACCAGTGCTGGAGACCAGTGGTTTCGCGAGCCGGAGAGAGCCGTAGGCTGGAACCTGGAGCCGGCAGGCGTGGCCGCGCCCGCCGCCCACCGCGCCGCCCACACGGGCACCACCTGTCGCGCAGACAAAACGGCGAGCGCGGCCCACGCGTGACCCGGCAAGTTGCCGCTGCAGCAGCGCGCATGCGTTCACAACACTCGCCTTTCTCCTCAAACTGAAGCGCGCAATTGATTCAGAGTCTCAGCGGGCGCACGAAGTCGACTTCACGACTTGCACATACGAGTACATTGCCTGACAGAAGAAGAGAAACACCCAGAAAGAAAGGTAATGAAACTCCGCGGCCTGAGAATGTTAGTGACGTTGTTTTAGTGACTATTGCCGTATCGTCCAGAAATCGCGATGCCATACCAAAGCTGACAACACATATCGATACCACAGACGTTAGTTACCGATCTTTTTAGAAGATGATGGTTTTATATCTGGCATTTCGTGGGGAGCCAATATTTCCTTATTGTTAAGTCTTAGATTGTTTGGGCTTTTAGACCCCTTTTTTAAAATTATTTAAGGATAAAGCTTTGGGCCTTCTGCCTTTTGAAAATTTATTGTAGTTGTGTTTTAAATCATGGGCCTTCAGCCGTTTTAAAATTAAAGAGATTGTGTGACATATCCAGTCGATAGTTAAGCTTGGAAATTTGCGCTGTAATGTTTTGGCAGCTAAATAAAGTTATATGTGTTCTAGTGTGACTGACAGCCGCTCATTTTTGGCCCCTTTGCACAGTTCCAACCACCTGTCCTGTCCGGCGGATTTAACCAGGCGTTTCACCAATATTTCTCTTAATTTATGGCCAGTCTTGAACTTGATGTCGTGGAATATATGTTAATGACATAAACGCAATCACTTCAAAATGGCACAAAAGGTCGAAATCGCATATAAGACCGAAATCTAAGTCGTTATTAAATAAACAACAATACATTCAAATGGTGGTATGTTCTTTTAAAAACTATTGTGTGACTGTCGCTTAGCAGCATCAAAAGCTGTTTCCATTCGACATAGTGTGGTGGTATGCTTGGGTGGCCAGCACTTTTTCCCTTGTACAAAAACTCCGTTACCTCAAATCGCCGATGCCATCTGAATATGTTGTAAGTATTTGTAGGTGCTCGACTGAATCAATGAAAGAACGAGAACAGTTAAATTTTAACACGCAGAGTGCCTCTTGTACGGTCTCTGCCATCAGCGTTTCACTTAGCCATCACCCCGCATGCGCCAGCTTCCGATTCCCTGTGCTTGCGCAACGATCGCAATCCCGATCTTTCTATTATCCTTTGCTCTCCACCCCCCACCCTCCAACCCCCACCCCCGCACCCCATCCCGACCTCTTGGGAACCTGGAGTACAGGGTTTTAATTCGTTACAGAGTTCTCGAACTTCAAGGAGCAATTTTCCGCGATTCGCCTAAACTTTTGGTTTAGCAAGCTGCAATACCTACACAAATTCGTTGTTGCGGCATGACACATCTCGGAACTGACCAACTCATTTATGTCAAAAATGGCTATTTTACGGTCTTGCGCCGCACTGGTTAAATTTTTCTGGGCGCCCATGAATAGTTACCAGTACAGCCGTTTGTAATCGTTTTGTTCATTTCATTTACAGAGAGTACTCTACTGCATTGGCTCGTTACTTAGCTTGCGTTTATCGCGAATCTCTTGCCCAACGTAAAGTCCCGAGCGACTGGAAAAAAGCGCAGGTGACACCTGTATATAAGAAGGGTAGAAGGATGGATCCTAAAAATTACAGACCAACATCCTTAACATCGGTTTCTTGCAGGATTCTCGAACATATTCTCAGTTCGAATATAATGAATTTCCTTGAGACGGAGAAGTTGCTGTGCATGCATCAGCACGGCTTTAGAAAGCATCGCTCCTGCGAAACGCAACTCGCCCTTTTTTCACATGATATCTTGCGAACCATGGATGAAGGATATCAGACGGATGCCATATTCCTTGACTTCCGGAAAGCGTTTGACTCGGTGCCCCACTGCAGACTCCTAACTAAGGTACGAGCATATGGGATTGGTTCCCAAATATGTGAGTGGCTCGAAGACTTCTTAAGTAATAGAACCCAGTACGTTGTCTCCGATGGTGAGTGTTCATCGGAGGTGAGGGTATCATCTGTAGTGCCCCAGGGAAGTGTGGTAGGTCCGCTGTTGTTTTATATCTACATAAATGATATTTTGGATAGGGTGGATAGCAATGTGCGGCTGTTTGCTGATGATGCTGTGGTGTACGGGAAGGTGTCGTCGTTGAGTGACTGTAGGACGATACAAGATGACTTGGACAGGGTTTGTGATTGGTATAAAGAATGGCAGCTAACTCTAAATATAGATAAATGTAAATTAATGCAGATGAATAGGAAAAAGAATCCCGTAATGTCTGAATAATCCATTAGTAGTGTAGCGCTTGACACAGTCATGTCGATTAAATATTTGGGCGTAACATTGCAGAGCGACATGAAGTGGGACAAGCATGTAATGGCAGTTGTGGGGAAGGCGGATAGTCGTCTTCGGTTCATTGGTACAATTTTGGGAAGATGTGGTTCATCTGTAAAGGAGACCGCTTATAGAACGCTGTTGCGACCTATTCTTGAGTACTGCTCGAGCGTTTGGGATTCCTATCAGGTCGGATTGAGGGAGGACATAGAAGCAATTCAGAGGCGAGCTGCTAGATTTGTTACAGGTAGGTTTGATCGTCACGCGAGTGTTACGGAAATGCTTCAGGAAATCTGGTGGGAGTCTCTGGAGGAAAGGAGACGTTCTTTTCGTGAATCGCTACTGAGGAAATTTAGAGAACCAGCATTTGAGGCTGACTGCAGTACAATTTTACTGCCACCAACTTATATTTCGCGGAAAGACCACAAAGATAAGAGAGATTAGGGCTCGTACAGAGGCATATAGGCAGTCATTTTTCCCTCGTTCTGTTTGGGAGTGGAACAGGGAGAGAAGATGCTACTTGTGGTACGAGGTACCCTCCGCCACGCACCGTATGGTGGATTGCGGAGTATGTATGTAGATATAGATGTAGAACTGTCCTGTAATACTGGCGAACAAAAACAACGTGTTTTGCCTATCGGAATGAACGCTGCTAATGCATCTCTGCTGTGTGGTTGGTCCCCAAGTACCGTGGTCGTGTGAACGGAAATAAGAATTTGGCAGTGCGTGAGAGATCTGTTTGTTGTTGACAGAAGGTCGTGTGGGCGGACAGAGCGCAGCGAAATGAATAGCGGCGGCCGCGGCCTCGCCAGCGTGCAACTGTTTTTAATTAGCGGCGAGACAATGGGCGAGTCGCCCTGGGGACACCTGGTGTCAAGGGCGCTCCCACCGCCGGGGGAAGGACGCGACAGGAGGAGCGGTGAGGCAAAAGCCAGCACCCAGTGGCGTGGTGCCTTCGTGCCGCGTCGCCAGCAGTATGAACACTGTCATGGAACTGGTCACAGTGCCGTCTTTATTTAGATTAGTTCATATCAATGCCACTCGGAGTCTAAGGCCTGTTCCGATTGATCGATTGCTGTCTACAAGGCAGTACGATCGTGGAACATGTGCTGTAAATAGTCTTCACGGGTTTGCCTTCGACTGACGTCGTACCTAGCCGCCAGCAAGGATCAGCCACCTGAAGATGACGGACAGTTGCTTCGAGGAAATATGTGGAGTTTGCACAACGTCATCCGACGGCAAAACCGTGAATACTACACTACTGGCCATTAAAACTGCTACACCAGGAAGAAATGCAGATGGTAAACGGGTATTCATTGGACAAATATACTAGAACTGACATGTGATTACACTTTCACGAAGTTTGGGTGCATGGATTCTGAGAAATCAGAACAACCAACTCTGGCCGTAATAACGGCCTGGGCATTCAGTCAAACAGAGCTTGGATGGAGGGTACAGGTACAGCTGCCCATGCAGCTTCAACACGATACCACAGTTCATCAAGAGTAGTTCAAAAATGGTTCAAATGGCTCTGAGCACTATGGGACTTAACATCTATGGTCATCAGTCCCCTAGAACTTAGAACTACTTAAACCTAACTAACCTAAGGACATCACACAACACCCAGCCATCACGAGGCAGAGAAAATCCCTGAAACCGCCGGGAATCGAACCCGGGAACCCGGGCGTGGGAAGCGAGAGCGCTACCGCACGACCACGAGATGCGGGCATCAAGAGTAGTGACTGGCGTATTGTGACGAGCCACTTGCTCGGCCACCATTGACCAGACGTTCTCAGTTGGTCAGAGATCTGGAGAATGCGCTGGCCACGGCAGCAGTCGAACATTTTCTGTATCCAGAAAGGCCCGTACAGGACCTGAAACATGCGGTCGTGCGTTATCCTGCTGAAATGTAGGGTTTCGCAGGGATCTAATGAAGGGTAGAGCCACGGGTCGTAACACATCTGAAATGTAACGTCCACTGTTCAAAGTGCCCTCAATGCGAACAAGAGGTGACCGAGATGTGTAACCAATGGCACGCCATACCATCACGCCAGGTGATACGCCAGTATGGTGATGACGAATACACGCTTCCAATATGCGTTCACCGCGATGTCGCCGAACACGGATGCGACCACCAGGATGTTGTAAACAGAACCTGGATTCATCCGAAAAATGACGTTTTGCCATTCGTGCACTCTGGTTCGTCGTTGAGTACACCATCGCAAGCGCTCCTGTCTGTGATGCAGCGTCAAGGGTAACCGCAGCCATGTTCTCTGAGCTGATAGTCCATGCTGCTGAAAACGTCGAACTGTTCGTGCAGATGGTTGTTGTATTGCAAACGTCCCCATCTGTTGACTCAGGGATCGAGACGTGGCTGCACGACCCGTTACAGCCAAGCGGATAAGTTGCCTGTCATCTCGACTGCTAGTGATACGAGGCCGTTCGGATCCAGCACGGCATTCCGTATTACCCTCCTGAACCCACCGATTCCATATTCTGCTAACAATCATTGGATCTCGACCAACGCGAGCAGCAATGTCGCGATAGGCTACAATCCGACCTTTATCAAAGTCGGGAACGTTATGGTACGCATTCCTCCTCCTTACACGAGGCATCACAACAACGTTTCACCAGGCAACGCCGGTCAACTGCTGTTCGTGTATGAGAAATCGGTTGGAAACTTTCCTCATGTCAGCACGTTGTAGGCGTCGCCACCGGCGCCAACCTTGTGTGAATGCTCTGAAAAGCTAATCATTTGCATATCACAGCATCTTCTTCCTGTCGGTTAAATTTCGCGTCTGTAGCACGTCATCTTCGTGGTGTAGGAATTTTAATGGCCAGTAGTGTATTTACAACATTTTCGCAGGGAAAGCTTGAAGAGTCAAAGTTCCTCATTTGTCCTCAAGAGGCCGAGTGGACACACTTCCAGACGTCCCTACCTCAGAAAAATCTGAGGAGAGATACCGGGAATCGAACACGGTTCCATCCGCCCAAAGGCAGCGAAGCTAACCATTCGGGCACGGAAGCGGGGTCAGATTAGACACAAATTTATCACCCGCATTGATGTCGGGTTTCTGCGCATTAGTCTTCGGGCTGGTTTGATGTGGCTCGCCAAGAATTCCTGTGCTGTACCAAGCTCATCATCTCAGAGTAGCAGCGCTACCCTACGTCCTCAATTGTTTAAAGAACAGGCCACAGATTTTACCCTGAAACTTCGTGGCACATTAAAATTGTGTGCCGGACCGAGACTCGAACTCGAGACCTTTGTCTTTCGCGGGCAAGTGCTCTACCAACTGAGCTACCCAAGCACGACCCACGGCCCGTCCTCACAGCTCTACTTCTGCCAGTACCTCGTCTCCTACATTCCACTTGCCCGCGAAAGGCAAAGGTCCCGAGTTCGAGTCTGTCCGGCACACAGTTTTAATCTGCCAGGAAGTTTCATATCAGTGCACACTCCGCTGCAGAATGTACAACGTGAGTTATTCCCCGATGTCCTATCATATGACAGATCATCCTTTCCCTTCTTCTCAGTATTTCGCATATGTACCTTTTCTCGTCGATTCTACGAAGAACCTCTTGAATCCTTACCTTACCACTCCAAATAATTTTCAATATCGTTCTACATCAACGCATCACAAATGCTTCGATTCTCTTCTTTACCCGTTTAACCACAGTCCGTAATTCGCTATCGTGCATCAAACGTACACTCTCAGAAATATCTTTTACAAATTAAAGCCGATGTTTGATACTCGCAGATTTTTCTTAGCCAGGAATATCTGATGCTAGCCTGTTTTTTATATATCTTCTTTGATCCGTCAGTTTCGTCTTATATCTGTAATTACACAGTGCTGCGACCGCCTTTATTTCAATTTTGTCAGTTTGTTTTATTTGCCATTAGTCATACGAAGGTTATCCAGGTGCTCGGTGTTCAGTTACCTGATGGGAAAAAGACAGTCCGGGAAAATCATATAAAACTATAATTAAATTATGCTTAAAGAATGCAGACTGCTTTGAGATTACATAAGACAACATTATTCTCTTTTTGATGAAGGCGAAGAAAAGTCTCTTGTATATCAAGTCTTAATTTTATTATTTAAACGGTTTATTTAAGAAAAATTACATATTGCTATCATCTACAACAAATTTCAACAAATCATTCATATCATTAATATGACTGTTACATGTTTACATGAAAAATTGTAAGACCAAAGAAAGAGTGGAACATGGAAAACAGACTACATAGTGTGTTCGTTGTAATATATGTGTCGAGGTGGAAAACTTAACACCAGATTCAAAAACGAATGATGGCAACATCAAACCAGGCAAGACACCATTTAAAAACTAAAGAAATAAAATCTTCTCTGTAGTTGTTGTTGTTGTTGTGGTCTTCAGTCCGAAGACTGGTTTGATGCAGCTCTACGTGCTACTCTATCTTGTGCAAGCCTCTTCATCTGTACATAACTGCTGCAACCAACATACATCTGAATCTGCTTACTGTATTCATCCTTTGGTCTCCCTCTACAATTTGTTATATCCGCTCCCTCACACTTCCCTTCCATTAACGCACCGACGATTTCAGGAAGTGACCTACCAACCGATCCCTTCTTTTAGCGAAGTTATGCCATATGCCTATTTCCCCGAAATTCGACTCAGTACCTCCTCAGTTATCTGATCTACTCAAGAGTTCTTCACAGTTCTCCCGTAGCACGAAGTTTCACTTGTCTTCTTGTTCCTAACAATTAAATTAAAATTCGATATTAACAAATTTCTCTTTTTCTAAAATGCTTCGGCTTGCTACTGCACGTAAGCATTTTCTATCCTGTCTACTTTGGTCCTCGTGACTTATTTATCTGCCCAAATTACAGAAGTCATCTACTACTTTTATAGTCTCATTTCCTAATATAATTCCCCCAGCATTAACATCTTCTCTGTAAATGAATTTTTTCAAAAGTTAATATTGTTACGCATAGCGAAACCTGGAACTAAATGAAATATTTCAAGTTCTTGGGCCACTAAGGTGTGGTAAATAGTTTACTACGTGTGTGAAACTGTAATGGTGACTAGATCATAGTTACAGGTTTTGTATGATAAAGATACGTTGCTTCAAAATCTGTTCCCCCTGCATTGTAAATAGCAAAATTTAGAACGTTGAAACAATGAAAAGATTAATAATTTGTGGGGCTATTTGAATCGTTAGTGGGGCTACGTGAAGCACTGTAAACTGCCATATAATTATACATGGAAGATCACACTTTTTAACCGTTTCAGTAGCTATTTCGCTATTTCCCACCGAGGAATTGGTTACCAACAGCAACCCCCGTACATATTTGGTGAAACCACAACTTGCACTTATCATACCTCATCCATTGCCCTTTCTTCACAGTTATAGGATCGCAATATTTGGTGTTGCAGAAACGACAATGTATGTTTTCTTGCTCCGACTCAGCTTCAGGTAGCAATGAAGAAAAATCCTTTTCTGGATATGAAGGTTTATCTTGAACATACAGCACGTTTCTGCAACCCTTGACCTTCTTTCTTTGGGAGTTTTCAAAATGCAACTTTCTTTTACCTCTTGTAAGACCAAGATGAGCCGGTGGAGTCAGATGACAACGAATTTTTCTCTCTCTTTGCACATGTGGTACCAGTGGTTTTCGTTGGGTTTGGCAAAGAACATAAAATAATGATGATGTTGGTGGTAGTATTGATGACGGCGAGCTCTGACTTTCCGAATTTCTTGGAGGTTTAGAAAGAGTTGGAGAGCCTAGATTTACTTCTGATTCTGTGGAAACAGAGCGAAAGTCATTATTCAGGAATGTGGACGAGGGTAGGAATGTGTGTGACGATAATTTTTTGGAAGTGAAGGGAAAATTCCCGTGCATTCTAATCCCTTCACAGCGTTTCCTACACTAGCTGCACGTGTCCACGCGACATCGAAAATTTACCAAAAACAAATTTTGTAATTGAGGCTGAGTGATTATTGTACATAAATAGGCTACATAAATATTATAATACGTAAGAGATAATGCATACTATTTTCCGGTTCAGAAAACCTCAAGAAGACTGATTCACATAGCCCCAACACCTTGTTATTCTTTAACTGTGCGCAGTTGGTCAAATTTATAACAGATGTGGCTAGTTGCAATTTTGACCGAAATAGTTGATGCTATAAAACTGGTAGCGGAAACATTTATAACTAGCGTTCATGTATTTCAACAACAATTCTTATTTTAAACAGTTTTAATAGTGCACAGCGGGTTGTTCATACCATTAGAACTACTGATAGCCTTGGGAGAGCAAGCCCTGACAAAACTCTACCATCTGGTGAGCAAGATGTATCAGACGAAATACCCTCAGACTTCAAGAAGAATATAATAATTCCAGTCCCATACAAAGCAGGTATTGACATGTGAAAAATACAGAACTATGAGTTTAATAAGCCACGGCTGCATCATACTAACACGAATTCTTTACAGGCGAATGGAAAAACTGGTAGAAGCCGACCTCGAGGAAGATCAGTTTCGATTCCGTAGAAATGTTGGAATACGTGAGGCAATACTGAACTTACGACTTTTCTTAGAAGAAAGATTAAGGAAAGGCAAACCTACGTTTCTAGCATTTGTAGACTTAGAGAAAGCTTTTGAAGATGTTGACTGGAATACTCTCTTTCAAATTCTGAAGGTGGCAGGGGAAAAATACAGGGAGCGAAAGGCTATTTACAATTTATATAGAAACCAGATGGCAGTTATAAGAGTCGAGGGGCATCAAATGGAAGCAGTGGTTGGGAAGGGAGTGAGACAGGCTTGTAGCCTCTCCCCGATGTTATTCAATCTATATATTGAGCAAGCAGTAAAGGAAACAAAATGAAAATTCGGAGTAGGTATTAAAATCCATGGAGAAGAAATAAAAACTTTGAGGTTCGCCGATGACACTGTAATTCCGTCAGAGACAGCAAAGGACTTGGAAGAGCAGTTGAACGGAATGGACAATGTCTTGAAAGGAGGATATAAGATGAACATCCACAAAAGAAAAACGAGGATAATGGAATGCAGTTGAATTAAGTCGGGTGATGCTGAGGGAATTAGATTAGGAAATGAGACACTTAAAGTAGTAAAGGAGTTTTGCTATTTGGGGAGCAAAATAACTCATGATGGTTGAAGTAGAGAGGATATAAAATGTAGACTGGCAATGGGAAGGAAAGCGTTTCTGTAGAAGAGAAATTTGTTAACATCGAGTATAGATTTAAGTGTCGGGAAGTCGTTTCTCAAAGTATTTGTATGGAGTGTAGCCATGTATGGAAGTGAAACATGGACGAGAAATAGTTTGGACAAGAAGAGAATAGAAGCTTTCGAAATGTGGTGCTACAGAAGAATGCTGAAGATTTGATGGGTAGATCACATAACTAATGAGGAGGTATAGAATAGAATTGGGGAGAGGAGGAGTTTGTGGCACAACTTGACAAGAAGAAGGGACCGGTTAGTAGGACATGTTCTGAGGCATCAAGGGATCACAAATTTAGCATTGGAGGGCAGCGTGGAGGGTAAAAATCGTAGAGGGAGACGAAGAGATGAATGCACTAAGCAGATTCAGAAGGATGTAGGTTGCAGTAGATGCTGGTAGATGAAGAAGCTTGCACAGGATAGGGTAGCATGGAGAGCTGCATCAAACCAGTCTCTGGACTGAAGATCACAACAACAACAACAACAACAGCGGGTTGATAAAGCAATACCGTCTTACCTCTTCTGTTTCCTTCTGGATGATTACTACCTGGATTAAATCTATTTCGAAAAAGCTTCTTGCCGCTTGTACGTTTCTTGTCTAGCAATCGTCCTGAACGCTAGTAGCGTCCGAGCTGCGCACATGCGCTGAGCAGTAGAATTTTTCTTATTTCCATCCACACAGCCCCATGATTCAGAGAGCCTCACGCTACACTTTACATGCCTCGCCTCCAGGCCTCATAAAACTTGACCGTTATTCGTGTGATTTTAGATTATTTGAGACAAGACCGTGGCCGACGACATATATATAGTGTGTTCTCAGTAGCCGCTACTTGGTGGCGAATAATACGCGAAAGATAACTCTCGGGGATAATTTTGCAGGTCGCCTTTCACGCTGAGGCTGTACTTCTCATCCGTCACTGTCCGAGCACTCCTGCGGAAACAAGAAGCGCACTGCGCCACGGCTGTGGAATACGGCAGCAGCTGAAGTTAAGATGCGAAATGGCGATAACTCGTCGAGACAACTACGGCATGGTAATGTATGCATCTTATGTCGCTCGTAAGCTTGCTAATGCCTGAAAAAGAGGAAAACGCCTACTGAACACACGTCTGTGTCGATGACAACTGACAGCTGGTCTTTGTCTACTCTGTCAGAAAATGTGAGTGCGTTGCATTTTCAACGAATGCTCGTCTCCTTAAAATCAGTATCGTTCAATTTGTATACATTGAGGTGGCAAAAGTCACGGGATACCTCGTAATGTCGTGTCGGGCCTCCTTTTACCCAGACCTTCTTCCAAGACGTTGGAAAACCCCTGCAGAAATAGTGAGCCATGATGTCTTTAGAGCCGTCCTTAGTTGCGAAAGTGTTGCCGGTGCAGCATTTTGTGCACGAACTGACCTCTGGATTATGTTCCATAAATGTTCTATGGGATTCAAGTCGGGATATCTGACTGGTCAAATCATTCGCACGAATTGTCCAGAATGTTGTTCAAACCAATCGCGAACAGTTGTGGCCCTGTGACATGGCATCGTTGTTTGTAACATGAAGTCCATGAATGGCTACAAGTGGTCTCCAAGTGAAACTTCCCGGCAGATTAAAACTGTGACCCGGACCGAGCCTCGAACTCAGGACCTTTGCCTTTCGTGGTCAAGTTCTCTAGCATCTGAGCTACCCAAGCACGACTCACGCCCCGTCCTCACAGCCTTACTTCTGCCAGTACCTCGTCTCCTACCGTGCAAACTTTACCGAAGCAAAGGTCCAGAGTTCTAGCCTCGGTCCGGCACACAGTTTTAATCTGACAGGAAGTTTCATATCAGCGCACACTCCGCTGCAGAGTGAAAATCTCATTCTGGAAACATGCCCCAGGCTGTGGCTAAGCCATGTCTCCACAATATCCTTTCCTGCAGGAGTGCTAGTTCTGCAAGGTTCGCAGGAGAGCTTCTGTAAAGTTTGGAAGATAAGAGACGAGGTACTGGCAAAAGTAAGGCTGTGAGGACGGAGCGTGAGTTGTGCTTGGGTAGCTCCTATGGTAGAGCACTTGCCCGCGAAAGGCAAAGGTCCCGAGTTCGAGTCTCGGTCCGGCACATAATTTTGATCTTCCAGGAAGTTTCATATGAGCGCACATTCCGCTGCAGAGTGAAAATCTCATTCTGGTCTCCAAGTGACCGAACATAACCATTTCCAGTCACTGATCGGTTCGGTTGGTCCAGAGCAACGTCCATTCGACGCAAACACAGCCCACACCATTATGAAGCCACCACTAGCGTGTACCACGCCTTATTAACAATTTGGGTCCATAGTTTCCTGCACTATGCGCCACAATCGAACCGCACCATCAGCTCCTACCAACCGAAATCAGGACTCATCTGACCAGGCCACGGTTTTCGCGCCATCTAGCGGCCAATAAATATTGCCACGAACCCAGGAGATGCGCTGCAAGCTATGTCGTGCCTTTAGCAAAGGCCACTGCGTTGACCGTGGTGAAAGATAATACCTGAAATTGTGTATTCTTGGCACACTCTCGACATTGTAGATCTCGGCATATTGAATTCCCTAAGGATTTCCGAAGCCGAATGTCCCATGCGCCTAGCCCCAGCTACTATTCCGCATTCAAGGTCTGTTAACTCCCACCGTGCGGCCACAATACGTTCGATACCTTTTCACAGGAATAACCTGAGTACAAGTGACAGATCAGCCAAGCACTGCCCTTTTATACCTTGTGTGCGCGATACTACCGCCATCTGTATATGTGCTTATCACTGTCCCAGACTTCTGTCATCTCAGTGCGTAACAGTGTCTCCGTTTTGCGCTACCCTCGATTCTTTAAGGAGTCGACCTCCCACGTCAGAGAATTCTGCAACTGAGTTAATGTGCTGAAATATTTCACGTTAAGCATGTAATATCTTTATGATTGAAGAGACAAAACCATATAATTGTGTCGGTTTTAATAGTTTAGGATAAAAAAAGTCGTGTGACTAGGGTCTCCCGTCGGGTAGACCGTTCGCCGAGAGCAAGTCTTTAGATTTGACGCCACTTCGCCGACTTGCGCGTCGATAGGGACGAAATAATGATGATGATGATTAGGACAACACGACACCCAGTCGCTGAGAGGAGAAAATCTCCGACCCAGTCGGGAATTGAACCCGGGCCCTTAGGACTGACATTCTGTCGCACTGACCACTCAGCTACCAGGGGCGGACATAGTTTCGGAATGTTCACCCACACACTGCACTTCAGCCGCTACCATTTTGCTCCTGCAGAGGCGGCGAAGTCAAGATTAAATACAACCTGCAGAGAGGCGTTTAATGTTGAAACGTGTGTGAAATCTTATGGGACTTAACTGCTAAGGTCATCAGTCCCTAAGCTCACACACTACTTAACCTAAATTATCCTAAGGACAAACACACACACCCATGCCCGAGGGAGGACTCGAACCTCCGCCGGGACCAGGAGCACAGTCCATGACTGCAGCGCCTGAGACCGCTCGGCTAATCCCGCGCGGCTGGCGTTTTATCTATGGTTCTTTCCACGTTCCCGCGTTCCAGGCGAGACTGGAACGGAAAGAAACCATAACATTTGTTACAGTGCTAATTGCGCTCTGCTTGCAGTGTGTGTGTGTGTGTGTGTGTGTGTGTGTGTGTGTGTCTGCTTGCAGAGTGTGTGTGTGTGTGTGTGTGTGTGTGTGTGTGTGTGTGTGTGTGTGTGTGTGTGTGAAGGGCTGCACGAGGCTATGGCGAGATAGCCAGCCAGCACCGCACCGCCTCCATGGCACACTCACAGAGGGGACAGCAAAAATTCAGTAGAGGAAAGAGGAAAACGAGAAAAAGGATTTGAGAAGTAAGACCGTGTGAGCCACATGAGTTCTCCTGACGAATTTCTTTGTTCTGCCTGCGAAAGATCCTTTCCCTCTGCGCAAGACTGAACATGCACGCTATTATCACTCTGTCAGTTCGTCCAAGTAGCGTTGTAAAGAAATGGCTAATATCAACCATGCATCACTTGTGGTACGTGGTTTACAGTGGGCTTAGTTGATACAGCTGCTGGCTACACAGCTAGTATGTTTGACAATTGTTTGCCACTGCTTCCATGTAGTATTTTAGGATCTAGAAAGGTCTTGAAGCAAGTAATATACTGTTTAACCGAAAACTTCCTATTTTTGCCGATTTCTGTCAACTGAGGACTGGAGTGAAACTTTATGTAGACTGCTTCGAAATATTTGACAGAGTAATAAGTGAAATAGAAAACAAATCTCATGTTTGCACATCATTCCATCTCACTCTAATTTACTGTCAGAAAAACATTAAATGAGAGCTCACAATCTCATTTTCAAAAATATGCAGCAGGTTTTGGTGCCAAATATAACAGAAATATCGATACATGAAAGCTGGTTAACGAAACACCTGCTTCAAAATTACAGCAGAAAGAGCTGATTAAGAGCACCGACACAGATTCCCGTTTGGATCTTTTGAATTTTATTTTAGTTTCGATGTATCGATTATGAGATGCTTATCCAAACATCGAAATAGCTTTGAGGATAGTTATGACAATTTGAACACCGTTTCAGCAAATTAAAAATGATAAAAAAACTACTTAAGGTGTAGGGGAACCAGACCGTCAAATTCAGCTATTTGTCGATATAATACGATACAGTTACTAAATTTGACTTCAGTGACACTGTCAATGAGTTTGCTGCGCTCAAGAAACGAAATGGAGAACAAAATTATAATAAAAACACAGCTGTTGTAAGGGAATGTGTTTTCAACAATTATAGCCCTTTTCCTTTTATTTACTGTTACTGATTCATACACTGTTAATAACTTAATAGGAGCAAATACGAACTTTAGTTTATTGTACCTGCTGATAAAATTACAGTACAGTATGTGGTATCATACACTGAAGCGCCAAAGAAATTGGTATAGGCATGCTTATTCAAAGACAGAAATATGTAAAGAGGCAGAATACGGCGCTGCGGTCGGCAACGCCTATATAAGACAACAAGTGTCTGGCGCAGTTGTTACATCGGTTACTGCTGATACAATAGCAGGTTATCAAGATCTGAGTGAGTTTGAACGCGATGTTATAGTCGGCGCACGAGCGATGGGACACAGCATCTCTGAGGTAGCGATGAAGTTGGGATTTTCCCGTTCGACCATTTCATGAGTGTACCGTGAATATCAGGAATCCCGTCAAACATCAGATCTCCGACATCGCTGTGGCCGGAAAAAGACCCTGCAAGAACGGGACCAACGACGACTGAAGAGAATCGTTCAACGTGACATAAGTGCAACCCTTGGACAAACTGCCGCAGATTTCAATGCTGGGCCATCAACAAGTGTCAACGTGCGAACCATTCGACGAAACATCATCGATATGGGCTTTCGGAGCTGAAGGTCCACTCGTGTACCCTTCATGAATGCACGACACAAAGTTTTACGCCTCGCCTGGGCCCGTCAACACCGATTTTGGACTGTTTATAAATGGAAACATGTCGCCTGGTCGGACGAATCTCGTTTGTATCCAGCGAAAGAACGTGTACGAGTATGGAGACAAACTCATGACTCCATGCTTCCTTCCTGTCAGCAGAGGACTGTTCAAGCTGGTGGAGGCTCTATAATGGCGTGGGGCGTGTGCAGTTGGAGTGCTATGGGACCCCTGATATGTCTAGATACGACTCCGACAGGTGACGCGCCAGCCGGTGTGGCCGTGCAGTTCTAGGCGCTTGTCTGGAACCGCGTGACCGCTACGGTCGCAGGTTCGAATCCTGCCTCGGGCATGGATGTGTGTGATGTCAAATGGCTCTGAGCACTATGGGACTTAACATCAGTGGTCTTCAGTCCCCTAGAACTTAGAACTACTTAAACCTAACTAACCTAAGGACATCACACACATCCATGCCCGAGGCAGGATTCGAACCTGCGACCGTAGCAGTCGCGCGGTTCCGGACTGAGCGCCTAGAACCGCGAGACCACCGCGGCCGGCAGTGTGTGATGTCCTTAGGTTAGTTAGGTTTAATTAGTTCTAAGTTCTAGGCGACTGATGACCTCAGAAGTTAAGTCGATAGTGCTCAGAGCCATTTGAACCATTTGAACCAGGTGACGCGCACGTAAGCATCCCGTCTGATCACCTACATCCATTCATGTCCACTGTGCATTCCAACGGACTTGGGCAATTCCAACAGGACAATGCGGTACTCCACACGTCCAGATGTGCTACAGAGTGGCTCCAGGAACGTTCTTCTGAGTTTAAACACATCCGCTGGCCACCAAACTCCCCCGACATGAACATTATTGCGCATATCTGGGATGCCCTATAACGTGCTGTTCAAAAGAAATCTCCATCCCCTCGTACTCTTACGGATTTATGGACAGTCCTGCAGGATTTATGGTGTCAGTTCCCTCCAGCACTACTTCAGACACTATTCGAGCCCATGCCACGTCGTGCTGCAGCAGTTCTGCATGCTCGTGGGGGCCCTAGACAATACGAGGTGTGGCTAGAAAAATACCGGACTAGTACTGGTGAAACAATAAAACGAATGCAATAAGGCTGAAAGTCGCGTGGCCTGTCACGTGACTCTCGCTCCGCCTACTGCTCGAGTTTCATCTGCCTCCTGCACTCAGTCTGCCCGTGGCGTCTGTTCTAAGTAGTTGACGTTTTGTCTGTGCGTCGGAAAATGTTGAGTGTACAGAAAGAACAGCGTGTTAACATCAAATTTTGTTTCAAACTAGGAAAATCTGCAAGTGAAACGTTTGTAGTGTTACAACAAGTGTACGGCGATGATTGTTTATCGCGAACATAAGTGTTTGAGTGGTTTAAACGATTTAAAGATGGCCGCGAAGACACCAGTGATGACACTCGCACTGGCAGACCATTGTCAGCAAAAACTGATGCAAACATTGAAAAAATCGGTAAACTTGTTCGACAAGATCGCCGTTTAACAATCAGAGCAGTGTCTGAGTTAACAGGAGTTGACAAGGAAAGTGTTAGGCAGATTCTTCATGAAAGTTTCAACATGAACAAAGTGTTTTCAAAAATGGTTCCAAAGTGTCTCACAATTGAACAGAAGGAACGCCGAAGAATGATTTGTTCTGACATCCTGGAAAACATTGAAAGTGATCCCACCTTCTTACAAAATGTTATTACTTGCGATGAATCGTGGTTTTTTACTTAAGATCCCGAAACTAAACGCCAATCGATGCATTGGAAAACTCCTGGTTCTCCACGACAAAAAAAAGCACGAATGTCAAAATCGAAATTCAAGGCAATGATGATTGTTTTTTTTGACATCAAAGGGATTGTTCACATTGATTGGGTACCAGAGGGACAAACAGTGAATCAGCATTACTACATTAGCGTCCTGGCTACCCTACGTGAGCGAGTACGGAGAAAACGGAACGATTTGTGGAGAAAAAAGTCATGGATCCTTCACCAAGACAATGCCCCAGCTCACAGTGCGTTGTCAGTGGACGTTTTTGGCAAAACACAACATTCCCATCTTAGATCATCCACCCTACTCACCTGATTTGGCCCCCTGTGGCTTTTTTCTTTTCCCTAAAGTCAAGTCAGCTTTGAAAGGAACTAGATTTGAGACTGTTGAAGCAGTAAAAGAAAAAGCGACGGAAGTAATGTATGGACTTACCGAAAATGATCTGCAGCATTGCTATGAACAGTGGAAAATTCGTATGGAGCGGTGTAGAGACCGAGGAGGAGAGTACATTGAAGGCGATAACATGAAATTGTAAATAATTGTAAATAAATGTTTTTCCAGCATCAGTCCGGTTTTTTTCTAGCCGCACCTCGTATTAGGCAGGTGCACCAGTTTGTTTGGCTCTTCAGTGTATTCTGAAACCACCCTCACCGGCGCCTCACAGCTGGCAACGGAAACGTATGTTTACGATAGTCGCTGATAGCGATTGCACGGGGACTCGGTGAATCCAATGATGCGCGCTCGCTGAGCCACGCCTTCAGCGGCTCCGACTACGGAGCGCCCTCTATCTTCGCCTACGCGGCCCAGTCTCATCCGCAGCCTTCAACAGCTTCCAGTTTCTGTCAACGTCTTCAACAGATCAAGCGTGCATTAGTAGTAGGAGCCTCAGACTGCATGACGTTCTTCAGTTTGCTTCTTGTAATAGCTGGACTTTACTGCTGTTTGTTCGTTTGTAAAATTTCTGTTTACGTATTTATGTATTGGCTAATCATTTCTGCTGATGTACAACTTCCCTACAATGACAGCTGCTGTATCTCTCTGTAGCCCACCTCTCGTTACCATTGTGCATGAACTAGTACATAACACAGTGGTTGCCACAAACAATAAAACACAGATTTTGCGCCGGCCGAAGTGGCCGTGCGGTTAAAGGCGCTGCAGTCTGGAACCGCAAGACCGCTACGGTCGCAGGTTCGAATCCTGCCTCGGGCATGGATGTTTGTGATGTCCTTAGGTTGGTTAGGTTTAAGTAGTTCTAAGTTCTAGGGGACTAATGACCTCAGCAGTTGAGTCCCGTAGTGCCCAGAGCCAACCATTTTGAACAGATTTTGTTTTACTTTCAATTCTATTAGAAGCTTGCACAATGTGTGATTTATTTAATGAAATGATACATTTGATTTGTAATGTGCAATATTTTTCAATAATGCTTAATTTTTACTAAATCTACCACAGAAGTTACAAAATTTTCTATATCTGTGTTTAAAAAATTGCAGAAAGGTAGTTTTTCTCAGGGGGAGGGGCTGGTTTGGTAGTTCCGCAAAGGTGTGTGTATGTGTGTGTGTGTGTGTGTGTGTGTGTGTGTGTGTGTGTGTGTGTGTGTGTGTACGTAATGTCGTTAGTATGAACAATTAAGGGGGGTAGGACGTCAAACGGGCCGTCTTGGAGCAGAGAGACACCACAGGACATTTTAATTTCCACTGTCTATTACGAATAAATTCATAAAACTTTGTCAGCATGACCAGGAAGGATTCAGGATTCACAATCACGGCAGTGGAAGTTCAAAAACATAACAAAATAATTTTTTTTTTACATGTGAAAGTTCATCATTTTTTCACTTCTATTGGCTGCGTTTTTTGCTATAGGTACAGATTTCTTCGATGAATTTTGCACAGCATACAAACCATACTTAGAGGTGTATGAAATTCTAGAAATTATTTAATTTATGAAAAAATGAATGTGCTATTATATTTTAAACTTCATGTTTAGAAAAAAAAATTTATAGTCATTGATCTCAATTTTTACCACAGTTTTTAACATATTTGGAAAATTCTAGAGTTTCATACACCTGTATGATTTGTATGCTGTGCAAAATTTATCAAAGAGTCTCCCTTACTTATGAAGAAAAATGTACGTATAGCAACCAATGCAGCCAATGGTAAGTGAAAAAAAGGTAAAATACAAATGTCAAAAAAAGAAATTATTTTCTTATATTTTTGAACTTCCACCACTATAAGGGTAAATCCTGAATCCTTTCTGGTCATTCTGACAAAGTTTTATGAAGTTATTTTTAAAAGTGTAGACAGTGGAAATTAAAATGTCCTGTGGTGTCTCTCGTGCTCCAAGTCGTCTCGTCTGACGTCCTACCCCCTTAACATTTCTTTGAAAGGAAAATAAAACTGCCTTTTGTTTTGGGCGTTAATGTTGAAATATTGAGTGTGTGTGTGTGTGTGTGTGTGTGCGAGAGAGTGAGTGAGAGAGAGAGAGAGAGAGAGAGAGAGAGAGAGAGAGAGAGAGAGAGAGAAGCAGGAGGCAGCGGCAGGAAGATTAGATTACAGCATCCCGTCGAGGTCAAGGTCCTTACAGAGTTGCGAACGTAAGAAGGCGGCTGTGCAATGCGTTCTGAGCAGAGGGAGAGAAACGGAAAATACTTTGCGGCGTCCGTAGTGTCTTCTCTCTGCCCGACTCACACCTCACGTTCTATCCATTGCCTACTCTGGTAACCGGCAACGAATGCATGTCGGGCCACTGATTCTGCTTGTGACCCTAGCAGAATTTATATGCTCGGAAAACTAATGCTGTAAAATCCTTAATGCACTACTTGGTTTTGGTTTATGCCACACGTAACACCCATTACAGCGGCTAAGTACATTCACCATACGTAACACTGAACTCAACGCTAAACGTTCTACGCGTAACCCGGAGGTCAAGCTACAGTCAGACGTTTCAGAAAGACGCTACGGGCTAGACTCCCACTCGGTACTCAGGTTCTTGTCACTGCGCACCTCCCCACCGCCCGACTTCTTACGTGCACACCACTACAGTAGCCTGTACTTGGTCGCAGAGCAGACATGTCGGAGGCTGATGCTATCAAACGACTCGGCGACAGGCAGCTGCCTGGCTTATTGCGGAAGACAAAGAGATGAGTAACGATGGGAGTGGAGTGAATTATGCTCGCAGTCTCAAGGCGATCCCTGTCTGCCAGCCGTGTGGGCGTCTAGCGCAGACGGGACAAACGAAGCAACCGAGGCATAACTCAGGCAGCACTGACAGGCACTTCTTCATGCACTGGCGCCATGCCGCGAGCGCAGACCACAGGGAAAGCCGCGGGCAGTCGCCGACGTCCGGCCGCCAGCACACAGTGTCAGGGAGTCGCCATCTTCGACACGACTGTGGGTCCACCTAAAATTGTCAAAACTTCAGTATGCTACCAATGAGCCGAAGTCTGCCAGCTGCCTGTGAACATCACATGTGGCATGTGTCCTATCTATCAAGTCCCTGTCTACCTCAACTCAAATTTCTTTAACTCCTTCAATGTATCCAGACAAACAAAAAAAAAAAAAAGGTTCAAATGGCTCTGAGCACTATGGGCTTAACATCTGAGGTCATCAGTCCACTGGAATTGAGAACTACTTAAACCTAAATAACCTAAGGACACCACACACATCCATGCCCGAGGCAGGATTCGAACGTGCGACCGTAGCAGACAAACACGTTCGGTGGATTTAGTCCAGTTCATCGCAGAGTAGCTGTAGTGGTCTTCGGTCTGAGGACACGTTTGACGCAGCTTTCTACGGCTCAACAGTTTTGTGTGAGCCCCTTCATCCCTGCAGAAGTACTCATGAGCCGTGCCGGCTCGTATCGATTGATCGATCGGGTCGGCATGGTGTGATCTTTCGGCTAGGCCGGTTTGACGTGGCTTTTGGCCGTGACGGGCGTGTGGCGCTATAGAGGGACAGCCGTGGAGCCGCGCGGCGCTGCGGAATCAGGGGGAGCGTGGATCAGCAGGCAGCGGCACGACGCGGAGGCAGTGTGCGATTTGTGCTTTTACCAGTGGGGGGGATGTCTTAGGGGATTAGTATAATTATATATGTTACTAGCTTGGACCGTGCCGTTGCCCGTGGTTAAACAGTTATTTAGAAATAAATGTTAATGCCGAAACTCACTATTCACGCGTATGTTCTATCAGAAAAGCTATCCCTTGTTATATCTTTAAAAATAATTATAGGTAAAGCTTATTTACAAAATCATCTACCTACAGGTATACGAAGGGAATTCAAAAAGTAAAAGCACATTTGTGAAAAGCTGTACTTATTCTGATGATAGAAAACTGAAACATGCGTTATTTTTCTACGTAACCTCCCTGGACTTCAATGCAGTTTTCCCGACGTTTTACGAGTTTTTTTTATTTCATCAGAAAATACGTTTTTAGGTTGCATCTGTAACCAATTTTGCACCGCAGCAATGACGTCTTCATCACTTTCAAATCTTCTTCCCTGTAGTGCTTCCGTTAAGGGTCCAAACATGTGAAAATCGCTTGGAGCCAGGTCTGGAGTGTATGGTGGATGTTCCAGCACCTCGAATCTGCTCTTAAGGAAATCACAAATTTTGCTTTGTTTGAATGACATCCTGAAATCCGTAGTTCTTACAGGCCCAGACGCACTCAATTCACTAATGAAGCTACTGAAGCGGGAACGTGTGAAGATCGCCGTGTGTTTGGCAGACGCGAGGCAACGAACCGAACGGCACCAATTAATTTGGAGTACGCGATGCCGGGGAGCCTGTGTTAAGCTCCACCCACGTGGTTCGCTGCTAGCGAAGTCAGATGTCCGATCCCGTCTGGTAGGTAACGTTGCTCACTTCGCACTACTTTGTGCTTTCGTCCCAGGCGCGTTAGTTCGCGCCATACCGTTGCCAAAAGGTGGCCTAACGGTAAATGTTCGCAAAGGTACCGGGCCGGTCACCATCCTATGTCAGGGCCCGGGGTGGGAATTTCAGCCCCCAGCTCACCCAACTCTGCGGTACGACTGCTGCGGTATGACTGCCACACTACTTCCCTCACAAGCTCGCAAGTAAACGGATGACACACCTTAGACGAAAGCAACAATGACAACATGAGAATGATAATTTAGTTCTAAATGTTTTGAAATGCTTAACTACTACATAACACTTTTTCAAAATTAATAAGCAAACATATTAATAGTATTAAAAGTAAGACTGTATTAAAAACTTACAGTGTTCGGCTCCACAAAATTAAATTATATGTAAAGTTTTACTGCAGTGCGTGGGAAATAAACATCACAGGTTGGGATGCATAAACTAAAACCAGAGGAGGGGATGGTCTGATGCAGAAGGGGGGAAATCCCCTCCATCCCCCCCTGCAAATCGCACACTGCGCAGAGGTTGTGGTGTGTTTGACCGAACCTGGCATGTAGTGTGGGAACTGGACTCGGCCACATTACCCGAATCGAGTCGTGCGGCCCTGATTTGGATCTGTAAAGGATTTCATAAAAGATTTGTGTGTTATAGTGTACTGTGTGCGGCACCCTGCCCAGCTCGTCCGCTTGCTGTGGGTTCTGGCTGTAGCCGCCTCTCGTCTGGGTCCAGTGCCACCCCCCCCCCCCCTCCACTGCTACTTGAATTAGCCCGTGCCTATGTGACATCACCTGTTTTGAAAATCTGTCACGAAGGGGTGTATCTGTTTGTAATTTTTTTTAAAATGTGATATCCATGATTGGTTAAACTTTATCTCATTGTTGTAGTCTCCTTTTGCGAGCTTTACTGTGTACAGAATTTAATTAACTTGCGAATCACTTAGTGTCTGTTTAAAGATTAATGTTGTTGTTTGAATGGGGCGCTTGCCCGTGCTTCTAAGGATTCTTTGCTAACTTACCTTATCACAAAAATTTTAAAGATAAAATTTTATTCCCTAAAGAAACGTTTAATAAAACTGTTGTTGTTGGTATAAACTGTGAATGTTGTTTATGTGGCCCGGCCCTCCCGCTCCACAACAATTGCCTGTTTAGTGTGGACTGACCACCACAACTGATACTTACATCCACTTGATCCTTCTGTACGTTGATTTCCCCTCTATAATTTTTACTCCCCCCCCCCCCCCACACACACACACACACACGCCGGCCGGTGTGGCCGTGCGGTTCTAGGCGCTTCAGTCTCGGACCGCGTGACCGCTACGGTCGCAGATTCGAATCCTGCCTCGGGCATGGATGTGTGTGATGTCGTTAGGTTAGTTAGGTTTAAGTAGGTCTAAGTTCTACCCCTGATGACCGCAGATGTTAAGTCCCATAGTGCTCAGAGCCATTTGAACTCACACTCACACACTTCCCTCCGTGACCGCCGACCGAGGTGGTCGACCGGTTCTGGGCGCTACAGTCTGGAACCGCGCGACCGCTACGGTCGCAGGTTCAAATCCTGCCTCGGGCATGGATGTGTGTGATGTCCTTAGGTTAGTTAGGTTTAATTAGTTCTAAGTTCTAAGTCCCATAGTGCTCAAGGCCATTTGAACCTCCGTGACCAACTTTAACTTTTCCTTGATAACTCAGGATGTGTCCGAGAAACATGGCCCGTTAGAGAACATTTCTCCAAACAAGCCACATATGATTTGGCACCTCCTCCCATTCCCCCTCCCTTACTTTAGACTTTAGTGTCCCTCTTCGGCTAGTTACTCATTTGACTCATGTCGTAAATACACTGACGGAAAAAATCGCAACATAAAAAAATAATTACAGTACAGTAACGAAATTTCGGGAATACATTTGTGTAGGTAACTTAAGTGATTAACACTGCAAGAGCAGAGGTTAATGTAAGCGGGGGATAAACCATTGCATATCTGAAATGCTGGTACAGTAATAATCTGTGCAACCGTGAGAATGTTTGATGCAAGCAAACAAACGCACATGCATTGTGCTGTACAGGTGCCGGGCACTAGTCTGTGGGACGGAGTTCCACGCCTGTTGCACTTGGTTGGTCAATAGAGGGACGATTAATGCTGTTTGTGGATGACGATGGAGGCGTCGTCCAATGATGTCCCATATGTGCTCGACTGGAGATGGATTTGGTGACACAGCAGGCTAGTGCAACATGCCGACACACTGTAGAGCGTACTGGGTTACAACAGCGGTATGTGAGTGTTATCCTGTTGGAAAACACCCCCTGGAATGTTGTTCACGAACGGCAGCACAACATGTCGAATCACAAGACTCACGTACAGATTTGTAGTCAGAAACAAGACTCGAACAGCGATTACTAGTCTCGAGTTCTACCGGTACTTTTTCTCATCTTTATGTATTTTACTCTTCATAGAAATGCTCATAGAAGACGCACCTTTGTTTCAAAATTTGCAGCAGCTGGGAATCGAATCCAGGCTATCATGATGGCAGGCAAACGTTCTATCACAAAGACATACAGTACATTAACAAATTACATTAGCTTCAGTCAGTTAAATGTCAAAGTCGATTTTCTCGAGAGTTAGCTGAGCTGCACGAGAACGACTCCCGGCTTGAGTTCGAGTCTCGGTCTAGCACACAGATCTTCTGGGACATTTCATATCTACGCAAACTGCACTGTGGACTCAAAATTGCTTTCTGGAACCTTGAACGTAATCATCTGCCACTGATTAACACCTTTTGTGAGTGCCTGTTTGAAATACATTCAAACAGCTGTAGCTCTGTAACCCATAAAAATGTTTATACGATATTTTATTAGAATTTGCCTATAGTGCCACTTTATAAAATATTTACTAATCGATCATTACAGCGCCGAAGCTCCGTAACAAATATGTCTGAAAAGGCGGCAGGGTCTTGGTGCTTGGCTCCAGTAAGAGCTAGGAACATGGAAAAAAAGTTGTTGGTTTAGCCCGCAGCAGCGGACGTTTGCATAGCCAATCGAGCATCTGGCTTACTGTAGCAATGTTACAGACATTAAGCAAATTTTGAACGACGAATTGAACCTTTCCCACGCAAATTCTGCGAATAGCTAAATTCCTTTTGCAAAAGACTTTGATTGGGCTGAAATTAATGCTCAGCTAATGGCACCATATGTTTGTGCACAGTTCCTATTTTTCGTGCAAAATCAGGCAGTCTCAAATAATACCGGACTGGAGAGGGACTGGTGGTTCAAATTTAGCCCACCACAGTACCCGACATTGGTCAAAGAGAAGATCTAACCGCCTGCAAAAAATCTTGCTTCTTTTGGATTTTACGCGCTAAAAAACAGTTTTTCTGAGTGGTTTTTGAAGCGCGCCACGTCTATAAACGTGTACGAACCAGTTCAAACTTTGCACGAAGGTAGATAAATCCAATAATCTTTATCCGTTGTCGAGGTAAGACTGAAGTCGAGCTAAATGTATCATATAAAATTCATTCTTATGTGAATTGAATGCGCACAAAATGAATCAAATAAATACAAAATGTACTCTTACGATAAAACTGAGGACTCGCTTTCAAAAATCTATCTTCATTCACATTTTACGTGCAAAAACACGTTTCCTGTGAGTTCTTTTTACGCGTGTCAATTCTATGTACGAATTGGTTCAACTTTGATACGAAGGTAAGCAAATAGATGTAATTAATGGTCATTCTGTTGTTTTGTGAGAGCACGGTTCTAAAGACAACAAAAAACTCTATATAGGATCAGTAGTCGCCCGACAACAAAAATCCACATCGGTTGCCAAGCTATTGCGGTCTAATGTCAAAATTGTGGTAGAGTATAAGTCGGAACTGGAATGAAAAAAGCTTCCTTTTAACACTAAAAAGGCGAATATGTCCTGGGCAGAGTTAAGGATGTGAAAGAAAGTAACTGACAACTTCAAAGATACTTAAATCAAAACATCTTGACATATTCGCGATTTTTTACGAGTGAATCCCATTTGCACAATGCAGTCAGCTCTCTTCGACCCACCCCTGTTAATGAGGGCGTCACAAAAACGTACGGCACAAACTGCGGGATCCACTCCCCACACCTAGACGAAGAAATTATGTTATATGAAGTTGGGTTTGGAACGCTTTGTCTCCATGTTACACCTCCCCATTTTCTCCAACTCATTACTCATGGAAAACACACAAGAACAGAACGTTAGAATCATGGAGAACATGCACTTTTGGTCACGTCTGGTTGCGTTGTGCACCGCCAGTGTTTTGTTTTACACGTCCCTGTTGCCACGCGACGTACGTCATTTCTTGTTTACAGGTAACATGAACTGCTCCAGCGATCAGTACGATCGTTGTAAGCACACAGGTTACTACGTAGAGTCAGTCACTGACTTGGCTCGTACAGTGGCGGAGATGGCAGATGCCCATTTGATGTGTGGCTTAGCTCACGGCGATGGCGCTCGCACTAAACGTTTGTACCGGAAAAGATTCCAGGACGAAGGTGCACTGACGGGAAGACGCTCGAAGCCCCTGATCGTCGATTCAGGGAACACGGTGCGTTTACTCACGACCTGGTGAGACCTAGAAGGACGAGGACACCACAACGAGAGGCGGCAATTCTTCATGCACCTGACGACGACCCCTAGGGTCACGGACACATCAGCGCATCCGAGATTCACTACGGCGGTGGGTTGATGCAAGTATCAGCACCCAGGGAGGAGATATTGAACATCTCCTGTGAGAAACAGTACATGTAGTATGCTGGTGCATTCTGTTCGTGTGTGTTTTCCATGATTAATTATACACTGCTGGCCACCGTAAATGCAACACCCTGAATGGCTCTGAGCACTATGGGACACAACTGCTGAGGTCATAAGTCCCCTAGAACTTAGAACTACTTAAACCTAACTAACCTAAGGACAACACACACATCCATGCCCGAGGCAGGATTCGAACCTGCGACCGTAGCGGTCGCGCGGTTCAAGACTGTAGCGCCAGAACCGCTCGGCCACCAGCGGCCGGCAACACCCTGAAGGAAGCATCCGAGTCAAGTGAAATTTACACCATGAGTTTGCAGCGATGAGATATGCAACTGATTAGAATTTCAGCGCAGACGCACATCACGCGCGCCTGTGGCGCCACCTCATAGCGCCATTTAAGGCTTGGCGATTTCGACGAGTGTACGTTCGGCAGGTGTGTTTACCTTGTGGTTGTTTCACAAGACGATCAGTTATGCCTCGTAGACAACAGCGAACATCTTTTGATCAAGTATCCGAGTTCAACAGAGGAAGGATAGTGGCTTACCGAGATAGTGGATTATCATACAGAGAAATCGCTAGTCGTGTTGGACGAAACCAAACAACTGTAATGCGGATATGTGACCGTTGGATGCAGGAGGGTACGACGGACCGACGTGGTCGATCGCATTCACTTCGGTGCACCACTGCACGTGCTGATAGGCAAATTGTGCGCATGGCAGTGACGGATCGCTCAGTGACATCCCGAACCATAGCACAGCACATTGCGTCTGTAACGCATCATCCAGTGTCTGCGCGTACCATTCGACGCCGTTTACAGCAGAGTGGTCAGTCCGCAAGACGTCCATTGCTTCGTCTGCCATTGACGCAGAACCACAGACGTCTCCGTCGCCAATGGTGTGATGACAGACGGATGTGGACGGCAGAATGGAATGACGTTGTCTTTACTGACGAGGCACGCTTCTGTCTGCAGCACCACGATGGTCGGATTCGAGTGTGGAGACACCGTGGAGAGAGGATGCTGGACAGCTGCATTATGCACCGCCACACTGGTCTTGCACCGGGTATTATGGTATGGAGCGGTATTGGATATTACTCTCGCACGCCTCTAGTACGCATTGCCGGTACTTTAAATAGCCGGCGCTACATATCCGAGGTGCTGGAGCCAGTTGTCCTTCCTTACCTTCAGGGCTCGGCCACAGCCATATTTCAACAGGATAATGCGCGACCACACGTGGCACGCATTGTCCAAAGGTTCTTCGTAAATAACCAGATTGAATTGCTTCCCTGGCCGGCTCGCTCTCCGGATCTTTCGCCGATAGAAAACATGTCCATGGTTGCTCAACGAGTGACCCAGATTACATCCCCAGCTGCCACACCAGACGATCTTTGGCAACGTGTGGAAGCTGCTTGGGCTGCTGTACCCCAGGAACACATCCAACGTCTCTTTGACTCAATGCTGAGACGTGTGGCAGCGGTGATCTCCAACAATGGCGGCTACTCTGGCTACTGATTCTGGCAGGAACCACATGTCACAGACGTCTGTAAACGTAATCATTTGATACTTGGTCAACATGTTATCTACAAAATAAATTGTGTTGTGCTGCCTCTTGTCTTTCTTGGTGTTGCATTTACGGTGGCCAGCAGTGTATATACATAGTGGTCCATTGATAGTGACCGCGCCCAATATCTCATGAAATAAGCATCAAACAAAAAAACTACAAAGAACGAAACTCGTCTAGCTTGAAGGGGGGAACCAGATGGCGCTATGGTTGGCCCGCAAGATGTCGCTGCCATAGGTCAAACGGATATCAACTGCGTTTTTTAAATAGGAACCCCCATTTTTTATTACATATTCGTGTAGTACGTAAAGAAATATGAATGTTTTAGTTGAACCACTTTTTTCGCTTTGTGATAGATGGCGCTGTAATAGTCACAAACGTGGTATCACGTAACAGCACATCCCTGCCGCATAGATTTTTATTGGTGACTGACGCCGGTGTATCGGACAACATTACATCAGAATTTACTTCATTTAGAGACTAATAATTATAGCTGTTAGGAGTAGTATGTTGTTGGCTTGGTTAGTGCCTCTTTGTTTGCAACAGAATTTCGCAACTGATCACGTTAATGGATCCATTCCATTACTTTCATGCTACTTTGTAATGTTACCTGGCCTAGCTAAAGTCGTACAAAATGTGATTCTCGAAATCGCCTTCGAATCGGCCGGAAGGATTGATCTTCAACAGCTAACCAATGCAATCTTCGTCTTTATGTTTGCCATATTATTGTACGACCTGCGACTGAAATACTCGTCGGAATGCGTGTAGCCCTGGGTTACACCCAACGAAGTTGGATATGATCTCAATTCACGGAGAGAAGATAACGGTTCTATAATGTGCAGTTTAGTAGAGTTGCAAACAATCATTTCTTGAAATTCGTGAAAACAGTGTAATAAATTAAAGAAAGCTTGTATCCAGAGTGCAGTAGGGGGAATTAATCCATCTTGCCGCCCCCCGCGCCCTTGCTAACGCCTATGTCTATAATAAACAGTCTAATCTTCCAGACACGTAGCAAATTAAGCTATATTTCTAGATGTTTCACTTAATACTGGTTCTTGTAATATTATAAGTATACCTAAGAAGGGACAGTTACCTGTTTTCAGGCGGCCTACACTTCAGGTTCCACGGTATCTCAACAACGCTCTACCGTGAGTCAGAGAAACCTGTGACCATCCGTGTCGCCCTTCCTTGCGCACGTGCAACATCCCCTGTTATTCCTCATTCGTGTGGGTCCCACACAATTGTGTAATATTCTAACATAGGGACCCACAAGTGATTTGCAGGTAGTCTCATTCGTACTGCTGACTGTGTTTCCCAAGTATCCTCCTATGAACCGAAGTCTGCCATCTGCTTTGTCCACGACTGAGCGTATGTGGTCATTTCATATCCCTTCAAATCGTTATAGGTATTTATATGGCGTGGCTGAGATCAATTGTAATTCATTCATATGAAACTTGCTTTTCCTCTTCTTCAGAGACAAGAAGTTAGAAAGAACATGAAAATCTCTGATTATAAGAAACTTGCATAGCATATATAAGGGTGGTCCATTGATCGTGACCGGGCCAAATATCTCACGAAATAAGCGTCAAACGAAAAAAGTACAAAGAACGAAAACTGTCTAGCTTGAAGGGGGAAACCAGATGGCGCTGTGGTTGGTCCGCTAGATGGCGCTGCCATAGATCAACCGGATATCAACCGCGTTTTTTTAAAAAATAGGAACCCCCATTTTTTATTACATATTCGTATTAATATGAATATTTTAGTTGGACCTCTTTTTTCGCTTTGTGATAGATGGCGCTGTAATAGTCACAAACATATGGCTCACAATTTTAGACGAACAGTTGTTAACAGGTAGGTTTTTTAAATCAAAATATAGAACGTAGGTACGTTTGAATTCGGTTGCTCCATTGTGATACATGTACCTTTGTGAATTTATCATTTCTGAGAACGCATACCTCAATGGATTTGGCAATACGTGTAACTGCATTCCTCTCAACAGCGAGTAGTTCGCCTTCCGTAATGTTCGCACATGCATTGACATTGCGCTGACGCATGTTGTCAGCCGTTGTCGGTCGATCACGATAGCAAATATCCTT
Source organism: Schistocerca nitens (assembly GCF_023898315.1). NCBI lineage: Eukaryota > Metazoa > Arthropoda > Insecta > Orthoptera > Acrididae > Schistocerca > Schistocerca nitens. Next base: position 439,942,079 of record NC_064622.1, on the reverse strand, counting down.
CAACTTTCCCCACAGAAAGCAATGCGGGGACGTCAGATCCGGTGAACGTGCGGGCCATGGTATGATGCTTCGACGACCAATCCACCTGTCATGAAATATGCTATTCAATACCGCTTCAACCGCACGCAAGCTATGTGCCGGACATCCATCATGTTGGAAGTACATCGGCATTCTGTTATGCAGAGAAACATCTTGTAGTAACAGCGGTAGAATTAAATTGCACAGTTTGCAATTTAATTTCATAACTCGTTGACCGGCGGAAGTGGCCGTGCGGTTCTAGGCGCTATAGTCTGGAGCCGAGCGACCGCTACGGTCGCAGGTCGAATCCTGCCTCGGGCATGGATGTGTGTGATGTCCTTAGGTTAGTTAGGTTTAATTAGTTCTAAGTTCTAGGCGACTGATGACCTCAGAAGTTGACGCATAGTGCCCAGAGCCATTTGAACTCGTTGGATACTCTGGATGCAATCGAATGAGGACATAACTTCAGATCGTTCGATGAAAAATGTGGCAACCATATTTATGTTAGTAATATAAATACTTTCATATACTATTGAAATGTGGTAACTGTTTGGGTACTAAAACAATTTACCTTAAAATATTGGAAGCATAAAAGTTATGAGTATTTCTTGCCAAATTTAGTTTTTGGGGCACGGCACACACCGTCTCAGTTATGTCAATTTTAGAATTTTTCTCCCTTTTTGCGAAGCACTCATTCTTTACGCGACCCATACGCGACTCCAGAGGGAAGACAGATGTAGTACTATAGGTTTGTTTATAAATAAATAAATCTTCTGCTACCAGTCACGATTTTTCTTCATTTTACTATTCGCACGACGCGTTTCGAGAAATATTTCCCATTTTCAAGTGCGTTTTTTATGTGTGTTAAGCCATTTCTTTAAATGTTGTCAGTGTGTGTGAGTCTGCTTCATTTTGTTGCCTTTTACTGTAATACATAAGAAACGCGATTTTTAGTTGGGTATCAATTCTTTCTGTGAGGTTAGCGGCTAAAGTTTGAGAACAATTTGTACTTACAGTTTTCCAAGTGTCCATTTGTGTAGAGTCTCACACACACTTAACATCACACACAACTTGTACACTTTACACATCGAAAATATCTTATATAAACAAAACAGTTACAAAGATCTTCTTACAGGTAGTTCACAGAGATAACATTATAGGTCTTCCACAGATTGTGATATGCTTTTGTACAGAGGTTATTTATCTTAACAGTTTGGCTCATGAATTACTTATATTGATTTTACAATTGTGCTTATTTATATGTTTTACTATTTTTATTTAAGTATATTATCTAAACATCTGAAGAAATTCACTGATTCACTTTCAAGTTTTTCATTTAATAATTTATCTTCATATTTTCTGTAATGTGAATATATCTCCAGTTCTTCAAGCAAATCCATTTTATGTCCTTTATTTAGTCGGTGGAGTACTTTGACATTTTGCTCTATTTTTCCAAATGGGTGTCCTGTATTATGTATGTGTGTTGCTATTGCTGATGTAGTGTGTTTGTTGTATGTGTATGCTCTAATGTGCTCTGTGTACCTGGTGTTAATATTTCGGCCTGTTTGTCCTACGTAGAACTTGGAGCATTCCTGGCATGCTACCTTGTATATTCCAGAGTCTGAATATGGATCATGATTACACTTTATATTATGTATTAGTTTTTGGTGTAGTTTATTGGATGTAGAAAACCCAATTTTTACTCTGTGATTTTTGAAAATATTTGCAATCTTCTGTGATACATTGCTTATGTATGGAATGCTAGATATATATTTGTTTTTGTCTTTTTCTTCTGTGGTGCAGTTTGTACCTCGGATTCTCTTCACTTTGTCTAAGATTGTGTCAACCATGGAAGCATTGTAACCATTGGCAACTGCAATCTTCTTCACTGTGTTTATTTCTTGTTGCATATTTTCCTGGTTCAATGGTATTTTTGTTGCCCTATGCAGCATTGACCTGTATGCTGCCTGTTTATGGATATTTGGGTGACATGAGGTTGCAGGGATTGTGGTGTCAGTCATTGTGTTTTTCCTATACATTTTGAATGTGCATGTGTTGTTGTGTCTTGTAATATTTAGGTCCAGAAAGTTGATACTTTTATTTTGCTCATGTTCCACTGTAAATTTGATTTTCTCATTTAGATTATTGAAATGATTAAGAATGTCTGTGATGTCTTTGGTATCTCCTTTCACTAACAGTAGTGTGTCATCAACATATCTCCTATAAAATTCTATTTTCTTTAGGCAAGGTTCTTGGCTGTCAAATAATTTTTGTTCTAAGTGATTTATGTATATGTCAGCTATGGTACCGGATATACATGATCCCATTGCTAGGCCATCTGGTTGCTTATAAATGTTGTCATTAATGGTAAAGTAGTTGTAACTTAGGGTTAGCTGAAGGAGTTCCATAAATTCGACAATCTCTGTGTATGAAAGTTTCTTGTGTTGCATAAGGTTCTTTTGTATTACTGTTAGAGCTTCTTATATGGGTATGTTTGAATAAAGGTTGGTGATGTCAAGTGATATAAACTGTGCATCTTGGGGGAGCTATCTGGTTCTTAGTTCTTTGGCTAGAATCATGCTGTTTTTTATGGAATATGTTGTTTCATATGTATAATTTTTCACCAGTATGTTATTTAGTTTTTAAGACAGTTTGTATGCTGGGCTGTTTATAGAGTTGACCACGGGACGTATCGGGTTTCCATTTTTGTGTATTTTTGGCTGCGCTCTTAGGCGTGGTGCTTTTGTATTCATACATGTACATGAATTTTTTTCTGCTAATAACATTCAGCACATTGAAAAAGACCCAACCAAACAATTCCAAAGTAAAATTAAGGAACAATTAAAGAACACATATTTCCTGTTGACAGAAACTGAAAAGAAATACCATACGGGTGTATGGTGACGATATGGCTTACTGAAGCTAACGAGCCCGACTTATGTACAGTGTATAACAAATTCTTCGCGGAAAATAAAATGGTAATGCGGAGTATTCATTGTAAAACACACAATCACTTGCACGTAATTCCCAAACCTAACACCACGCGGCAGCACGTTCCCGCCATCCAGCAAGAGAGGGCAGCACCTACCCAAGAACGAACGCCGCCAAGCGGTGGCCCGGTGAACTCCGTCGGAAACTATGACTCACGTGCGACTGCGTTACGTCATTAGCTCGCGCGTACTACATAGCGACCACGTGCGCCACGCCCACGGGGGCAGTAGGCTCGTCTGTGACGTCACGAGCCGTGTCTGCACTTTCGCCGCTCAGGTCAGCCGGCTGCGGCCGAGCGGGGCGTGACTCTGCGAAAGGGGGAACGACTACGTAGAAGCGATGCAGTATCATTCTGCGAGCAGAAGATTTCGTTGAGAGTGCCATGACAGAGGCGAGAGTTCTCTCGTAATGTCTTCAGCGATATATCACAAATTGAGCCTCACTTTATTTGTGCATGAATGGAATCCGCCACTATAAGTGTGGAAACCTGTATCGAACAGGGCTGACAACGGTTATTGTACATTACGTCGATAATCGTTACTTTTGGAGCTTCTAATTGCAACTGAATGAAACCATTTTTGTGCCATACACGTTCCGCCTTTATTCTTTACAAGGCATCTTCAGTGCTAGGTTTGGTGGATGTTGTGCTAAATGATGTGTTTTTGTTCCATTTATGGCAATATTCTTTTTCTTATAATTGCCACTTGTAATTGTGTTTTTCTTACTTCCCAGCATACTTATAGTTCCTACAGCAATTCCACGGCAACTAAACAGATCTGTGACGAACTGCGCAGTTGTTCTTTGTATCTTTTCTGTCTCTTCTGTTAACTCTTTTCTTACCATTGGGAGGTGCATTTCCCGCGAAAGGTTATCAGAGAACCAGTGGGAATTTGCTGCTTGTTATTGCTATGTATCAATGTCGGAGTGGTGATGGCAAGGACAGTAACGGTTTGCAGGAGTTTTATAGACTGCTCCTGTAATGTGTGCTGTATTCGAATTTCATTGTTAGCCTTCTGCTCGTTAGATGGCTCTGAGCACTATGGGACTTAACATCTATGGTCATCAGTCTGCTCGTTAGACGTCTCATTGCTATTGTTTGATTTTCTTATCCCACTTGGAGAGCAAATGATTGCATTGAGAATGAAAGACGCCCATGTTCTACGTGCAGATGTATGGTAGTACTGGAGACCATCTGTCAATCATGATAAAATAAGAACTAGGAGCGCAGGATAACAGAAATAAGGAAACTACAACGAAGACCTAATGAACCTCATGTCAAATTGCTTTGTGCACGAACTGTTTCACACCATGCCACAATTAGGAAGATCCATCCAAAGATTTATCAGAGTAACGTGTAAAAATTTGAAGGAAATCGGTGAAATTGTTTTCGAGATTATTGGTAATACCGTTTCCCCTTTCATAATATATACAGGGTGTTTCAAAAAGAATAAACGTGTTACAAAGTACTATTTTGTCCAAACTATTGATCGCTGCGCTTCGGTTCGGGTATTGGAGGAACGAATACATAGTCTAGTTTATATTAATAGCCGCTAGATGCCTTTTTTTTTTTTTTGCTTGGTAACCGTCACATGTTTAAAATGGCTACTCCGCAGCAGAAATCATTTTGTGTTCTCGAGTTTGCGAAGTGCAATTCCGTGATTACAGTGCAAAGACGTTTCCGGTCAGGTACCATATTGATCCTCTGAATGGGTGGAACATTCGCAGATGGTATCGGTCGACAGTTTCTAGATACCCGGATGTGTATGTAACGGAAAGAGTCCTGGCCGCCCTTGTGTTCCTGAAGAAAACGTTTCACGAATTCACACTGCTTTCCAACGCAGTTCTTCAAAATCAACTCGTCGTGCCAGTCGGGAGTTACAAATGCCTACCACAACAATTTGGCCTCTTTTGAGACGTCGACTGGTTATGAAGCCGTACGAGTTACAGCTGTTACACGCTCTGCGTCCTGATGACAAACGCAAACGTGTGGCATTTTGTAACGAGATTCTTGATGCTATGGACAATGAAAACACTTTCGCACAACGCATCGTGTTCAGTGATGAAGCGACTTTCCATGTTAGTGGTCAGGTAAACAAACACAGTGTTCGAATTTGGGGCCTACAGAACCCACATGCAGCCATTGAACATGCACGAGATTCGCCCGAAGTCAACGTGTTTTGTCCGATATCCCGATCATCTGTTTACGGCCCACTGTTCTTTGATGGAAACACGGTTAACGGTCAGCAGTATGTCGCTGTGTTACAAAACTGGTTGTTTCCGAGCCCGCTAAGACAACTTCATTTTTCAACAAGACGCGGCACGTCCCTCATTGAAGTCGCCTTGTGCATGAATATCTGAATGAAACTCTACGGAACCGTTGGACTGGTCGTCAGGGAGCTGGCGATTTAGAATGTCTCAGCTGGGCTCCAAGGTCACGGGATTCGACACCCTCTGACGTCTTCCTATGGGGTTTCGTTAAAGACTACGTTTACGTACCACCACTCCCCGAGAACCTGGAGGAGTTGAAGAGCCTGACCCGTACTGCCATAACATCAGTGAAGGACTTGCTTGCCCAAGTATGGGAGGAATTTGATTATCGATGTGATACTGTTCGCGTCGCTGATGGAGGACATGATGAACAACTGTAATCTAGACTTAGGTTCGTAAACATGTGTGTAAAGTTTCGTTTTCGTATGTCTTAAAGTTTAACAAATATATGCATTCGAAATACATATATTCTTTTTGAAATATATATACACGCCCATCTTGATGTTCATGAAAGTATCGTGTAAAAGACTGAAGCAAACCAGTCAAATACTTTTCGAGATTTTTCGTAACAATGCTAAACAGAGACCTGTCGTTGTTTAGTAGTACAGATACAGATAAACAAAACTACAGAATGGCCACTCACGTCATTACCACTTGGACATACAGGTCACACAAAATACGGGTGGGACACATGAAGTGCCGGCCGGGGTGGTCGAGCGGTTCTAGGCGCTACAGTCTGGAACCGCGCGACCGCTACGGTCGCAGGTTCGAATCCTGCCTCGGGCAGGGATGTGTGTGATGTCCTTAGGTTAATTAGGTTTAAGTAGTTCTAAGTTCTGGGGGACTGATGACCACAGATGTTAAGTCCCATAGTGCTCACAGCCATTTGAACCATTTCACACATGAAGTACCTACAGAACTTCATAAGACGACCGTCCGTAAACTGCAGTACATGCAGAAAAATGATACATATCAACAGATATACCATCTGTCTGCCTCGGTTCTAATACTCGCCATGGCGTAGTTGCGCCAAGAGGCAGGCACGTCAGGACATGTAGACAAATCATATGCTCTTGTACTGTCCGATCGCATTAGTTTGCGCCTGCAGTTAGACAACCCAATGGAACAGATTTGCAAAGCGGGCTGCTGTTGCGCCTTCCCGCACAGTTCGTGCCACAGAACTGCAAGCTCGTACTGACGTTTGCCACGTCACAGACGGGGTCCATACTGGGCATCTGTAACATGGCTTAAAAACGCTCTATCCACAGTGCGTGTGTGTGTATGTATGTGTTTTCTGTACAACTTGTAGTTCTCGTGCAATGTCTTCTGACATTCAGGAAATACTTATGAATAACACTGCATGTCCCACACAACACCGCATTCGAAAACGAAACGTCGCAAAATATTTCTTTTACATACTTTTACTTTCGACAACGACAGTAACTAAAATCATGACACATTTAACGTCTGTCACTCTGAGAAAAGAAAACTGCCGGTTCTGCACAAACTTAAAATCTGCAGACAGTTGACTCATCCAGAGAGTTGAGAATCTCGACAGATTTTGCCTGCTATCGACACTGATACAGGAAAGATAATTTTAAGGTTAAAGTCGGGTAAGAAATGACGAGAGAAAATTTTTTTCGTATGATATAATTAAATTAATAATTTTCTGATTTTTTCCCGCTTTATTTACATTGTGCAATGTTATTCTCGACAAATTTCATGATTATGGGCCAACGAGTTTTAATGAATGAGTTGTAGAGTATCAAAATATCTGACACAAATAGCCGTATCTTCTGATTCCACCGACATCGAGGCTTATATTTATTACAATGCCAAGCGACCGTCCACCTTAGTACGTGACACAAATTTAAACTTGATACCTCAACCCGTTCTTGTGAGAAAGGTTTTAACAGTCGGATAAGCAGACAGAAGAACAGACGGAGAACAAAGCGATCCTACAAGGGTTAGGTTTTTACGAATAGAAGCACGGAACCCTTAACATGTAGTGAAAGGGTAATGTCATTCGATGAAGGTCCCATGCTCTAATACTGATCGAACAACCGTTTGGTAAGGGACCCGCTTTTTGTCTGAAATATATATATGTGTGTGTGTTGGGGCTTACGGTTGTTCAACGCGAAGGTCATCAGAGTGAAATACACGTTTCCCCATAAAGCTGTCTAGCAGTAGCCTCCCCCACGGCTGAGTTAAGTGGTCTCCCTACCTTGAACCTCCCCGGAGAGAAACTGGAGCCTGGAAATAGTTAGCTATATGTGAGAACTGCAATGATACCTCGTGACTTGCCAGTCTTGAGACTGACCCGTTCACTACGCTGAAGCACAGTGGAGGTGGCAGGGCTTGGCCAGCACGTTAGAGCCCTGACTTTGCTGCGTTGCCGGTTTCCGGCCGTGATCTCCAGCAGTTTACTCGCTCACATTCCATTCCTTCCGTCTGAGCAGTTCTGCCTCGCGCAACAGTCGCACGCGAGATACGAGCGCCACCGGTTTCATATTTCCGCAGGCACGGCATTCCGTGCCATTAAGCCACGAAAACAGGGAGTCGGCCGTCGAATAAACTTCGCCGTCTCTACTGTGTCGTGTCTCCCCCTCCCCTTCTCTACCACGTGGAAGGAGACGCGAAGCCCTCGCCGAAGTTTGCAATCGATAGCAGAACCCAGGCGGGTGATTTTATTTTCTTTTCCTCTACTTGGTCCTGCGCTTGTGTCTTGTGCTTCCCTCCCTCTTGTTGGTCGTTCGACGTCAGGCGGTGGCGGTGGCTTTGGCGGGGATTACAGCACGTGCCACAGGGAAGGGGCTGGGAAACGGCTCCATTGCAGTTACCACGTGCCACTCAAGCACGAGAGACGACGGAAGGCGGCACCGCTGCTGGGCGAACAACACAGGTCAGCAGATGCCACGTGTTCAACCTTGTACGAGGGCTATCCACAAAGTACATTACGTTTTGGAATTAAAAATAAACAAAGTATTGGAAATTTTTTTTATTATATACAGATGAAAGCCACAATTAAAAACTACTTTTCTACATAGTTGCCATTTAAATTAAGGCACTTATCGTAGCGATGGACCAGCTTGGAAATTCCTTCGTCGTAAAATTCGGCCGCCTGCGCCTTCAACCACGTGGTTACCTCTTCTTGAAGCTGTGCGTCGTCATCAAAACGCTGCATAGCCAACCACTTCTTCATTGCTGGGAATAAGTGGAAGTCGCTCGGTGCCAGGTCGGGACTGTACGGCGGATGAGGAAACAACTCCCACTTAAAAGATTCGAGAACGTCACGAGTGGCATTTGCCGTGTGGGCCCGGGCGTTGTCGTGAATCAGCAAGATCTTTGAGCTCAACTTTCCTCTGCGCTTGTTTTGTATTGCTCTTCTGAGGTTGTGCAGAGTTTGGCAATACCTTTGAGAGTTTATTGTAGTGCCTCTTTCCAGGAAATCCACAAAAATCACACCTTTTCTGTCCCAAAAGACAGTCGCCATCACCTTCCTTGCCGACATTGTCTGCATGCATTTCTTGGGTTTTTTGGGGGAATTTGTGTGCCCCCACTGCATTGACTGCAATTTTGTCTCGCAGTTCACATGCTTAAACCATGTTTCGTCACCAGTAACGACGCGATCGAGTAATGAGTCGCCATCACTCTCGTAAGCGTCCAAAAACGTTAACGCTGCAGCCATTCGCTGATTTTTGTGAATCTCTGTCAAGATTTTTGGTATCCATCTTGCACAAAACTTGTGGTAACCAAGCCTTTCGGTAATGATTTCGTGCAACAAACTTGGTGAAATTTATGGAAAACTCATAGAGACTTCCGTTATTGTGAAATTACGGTTTTCACGGACCGCGCCATCGACTTTTTCGACAAGTTCGGCAGTTACTATGCTGGGTCTTCCACTTCGCTCTTCGTCGTGAACGTTAGTTCGGCCATTTTAAAATTTTATGACCCATTGACGCACTCCACCTTCAGTGATTATGTTGTCCCCATACACTTCACAAAGCTGCCGATAGATTTCTATCGGTGTACAGTTTTTTTGCAGTCAGAAACCTTATTACAGCACGCACTTCACACTTCGCGGCATTTTCAATTAACGCTGACATTTCAAACTGTCACAGTAACTCAACAGAGTACAGCACGAACCTCTCACTAGCACGGCAGGATGCCGACTGAGCGGCGGAATGCCATGACACCAAGATGGCCGCGCTAGCCCCGCCCCTAACGGACACAAACGAAAACGTAATGTACTTTGTGGATAGCCCTCGTATTTCCTTTGAGAGTGGCAAATGAAGTGCAAAGTACTGACTAAAATTATTTCCGAATGTCGGATTAAATCCGAATACTGCCGTCGCGAGCGCGGGCGTACAGACAGACTGAAATTCGATATAGGATAAAAAAGCACTCCATCTTCAGGCCACAGGTGGCCCATCGGGACCATCCGACCGCCGTGTCATCCTCAGCTGAGATGCGGATACGAGGGGCGTGTGGTCAGCACACCGCACTCCCGGTCGTTATGAAGGTTTTCTTTGACTGGAGCCGTTACTATTCGGTCGAGTAGCTCCTCAGTTGGCATCACGAGGCAGAATGAACCCAGAAAAATGTCAACAGCGCATGGCGGCGCGGATGGTCACCCATCCAAGTGCTGGCCACGCCCGGCAGCGCTTAACTTCGGTGATCTGACGGGAACCGGTGTATTCACTGCGGCAAGGCCGTTGCCTCGATATAGGATAATGAACCATTAATGGTAGGACTTAAGGCAGCAACTCATAGTACAACTGACACGGTGAGTGCCGAGAGCCAACTAATACAGAAAACATCTCCCCCCTCCCAATCCCCCAATACATACAAACAGTTACATATCCCCAGTAGAGTTGCAGTGCCGGTACAATCTAGTCTAGTGAGCTAAGAACGTAGGTGTGTTTCTTTGTGTGCGTTTTCTGTGTTAGTTATCATGGACCTCTCGAAGCTTCAGTTACACCGTGAGTTGTTACTTTTACTCCTTCCATTACTTATACTCTACCGAGTGAGGTGCGCGGGAACAAAGACCATTAGTAAGCCACGCATGCTTCCAAACTTTTGTGACTGGTCTTTTTAAGAGGTTTAGGCCTATATGGCTGGTGAACCACAACATTATAATCAGTGCCCACCGCGAGACTGAGTCCCGTAAGTTGGCACTGTGAGCACGTCACGTACTAACAAACGTATATAAGCGCAGTAAAGACGACTGGGGTATCATTACAGTGACGACACGACATGTAACTGGGGAAACCAACTGACACAAGCGTCTTTGACAAAGTGCAGATAGTTACGGCCCAGAACCTAGGAACGAATACCTCCCATACGGCGAAGATAGTCGGCAGTTCGCGCGCGAGTAGCTATGGACAGTGACTGAACGACGATGAAGTCACGAGCGGCGTCAGGTGTTGGACATCAATGTCTCATCACAGAACGTGAAAATCGTACTTGCCCGCTCTTTAAAGTATGACAGGCGGCGACCTGTGTTAGATCTGACAACAGAGAACAATGCTGGTGCAAGCACAAGTTTTTTTGGAGCACACCGTTCACCGAAGATTGTTGCTTACCGGGTTCCGTAGCAGAATACGCCAACGTGTTGCCCCGTTGACCCAACGACATCGCCATTTACGATTGCAGTGGGGACGGAATCACAGAGAAGGGTCGTAGATCAATGATAGGTGTCGCCTAGTCGGATGAATCACATTTGTTGTTACGGCAGGTCCAAAGTCGTTATCAGATACAGCGTCAGCCAGGCGAACATCTGCTCGAAGCATCCACTGCATCACGCCTGCACATTTTTATGGACATGCTAATTACATATACCAAAATTTTTTATACAGGTACCCACAACTTGCTTGGTGGGACTGTAAAATACGCTTTCTGCAGATCAACAAACGTAAAGTGAGCCGTCATTCGCCATTCTAACTTCTACCTTCTTTTCCAAATCTTCTAATGTTTTGCATCAGGATAATAAGAATATTATTATTATTATTGGTTCAGTCTGGTTAAAGGGAAAAGAAAGAAAAGAGAACTTACGTGTTTCTAATATGTCCTGTCTCTGTCCATCTCCCTCTATCACCTTCTCCTTCCCCATTCTCTCTGTCATCTCCCCCTTTCTACGTCTCTCTGATCATCGCATCCTTCCCGCTTTCTATCTTCATGTCCTCCAACCTCACTGTTCATCTCCTCTTTCCCCAGCTCTCTGACTTGAGCGTCGCTTATTGTTGTCTGTAGTAGTACTCTAAACATAAGACCAGAAACCATAAATACACTTTGGCCGGCCGGAGTGGCCGAGCGGTTCTAGGCGCTACAGTCTGGAGTCGCGCGACCATTGCGGTCGCAGGTTCGAGTCCTGCCTCCGGCATGGACGTGTGTGATGTCCTTAGGTTAGTTAGGTTTAAGTAGTTCTAAGTTCTAGGGGACTGATGACCTCAGAAGTTAAGTCTCATAGTGCTCAGAGCCATTTGAACCATTTTTCAACCATAAATACGATTTCCCTTTTGTTAACATTATACATAGTCCCTCCAAATGTTCATCAGACTATTGTGTAAAAATTTGAAGTAAATCGGCCAAGAACTTATCGAGATTTTTGATTATAACGTTTCGCCGTTACATATCACATATTTATTTACATATTATATATATTAAAAATGGGTATATCAAACACGTGCGTATTCGAATGCAGAAATTACAGTAACGAATAACAAGAAGACGACTTGGAACGATCATATAGATAATGATGTGGGGAAGGCAATCCAAAGACTACGTTTAACTGGTAGAACAATTAGACAATGCAACAGGTATACTAAAGAGATGCCTACACAACGCTTGTCCGTCTTCTGCTGGAGTACTGTTTCGCTATATGGGACTGCCACCACACAAGATAGACGGATGCCATCAGAAATGTTCAAAGAAGGTCAGCTCGATTTGTATTATCGCAAAATAGAGGACAGAGTGTCACATTTATGATACGCGAGTTTGGATGGCAACTATTAACATCCGTTGCGACCGTATCTTTTCACGAAATTTCAGTCCCGAACTCTCACCTCTGAAAGAGGAAGTGTTTTACTGCCGCCAATTTACTTATGGAGAAGCGATCATCATAATAAAATAACAAAAATTAGAGCTCGTACAGAAAGATTTAAGTGTTCATTTTTACCACGCGATCTTAGAGAGTGTAACGGAAACAAAACAGTCTTATGGTGTTCAAAGAACCTTTTGCCAGATACTTAAGTGTGAATTGGAGATTAGTCATGTAGACGTACATACAAGGTTGAATAAAAATTTCAAAGCAATCGGCGAAGAAGATTTATATTTTTGTTTATACAGTTGTAAAAGTTTGCTTGTTCAAAACACACTGAAGAGTCGAAGAAACTAATGCATCTGCTAATATCGTGTAGGAACCCCGCGAGTACGCAGAAGTGCCGCAGCACGACGTGACATTGACTCGACTGATGTCTGAAGCAGTGCTGGCGGGAACTGACACCGTGAATATTGCAGGGCTATCCACAAATCGGTAAAAGTACGAGAGGATGGAGATCTCTTCTGAACAGCATGTTGCAAGGCATCCCAGATATGCTCAATAATGTTAATTTCTTGGGAGTTTGGTGGTCAGCGGAAGTGTTTAAACTCAGAAGTGTGTTCCTGGAGCCACTCTGTAGGAATTCCAGACATCTGGGGTGTCGCATTGTCCTGGTGGAATCGCCGAAGTCCGTCGGAAAGCACCATGGACATGAATGGATGCAGGTAATCGGACAGGATGCTTACGTACCTGTCACCTATCAGAGTCATATCTAGCTGTATCAGGGGTCCCATATAACTTCAACTGCAACTGCACACACCCCACGCCATTTCAGAGCCAGCTTGAACTGTCCCCTGCTGACATGCAGTGTCCATGAATACATGAGGTTATCTTCATACCCGTACACGTTCATTCGCTCGGTACAATTTGAAACGAGACTCGTCCGACCAGGCAACATCAGTCCAATGTCGGCGTTGACGGGCCAAGGCGAGGCGTAAAGCTTTGTGTCGTGCACTCATCAAGGGTATACGAGTGGGCCTTTGGCTCCGAAAGTCGATGTCCATGATGTTTCTTTGAATGGCTCACACGCTGACACTTATTGATGGTCCAGCACTGAAGTCTGCATTCTGTTCAGCCGTCGTTGGGCTGGTTCTTGCAGGATCTTTTTCCGGTCGCAGCAATGTCGGAGATTTGATGTTTTACCGGATTCCTAATATTCAAGGGACACTCGTGGAAAGGTCGTATGGGAAAATCCCCACTTCATCGCTACCTCGGAGATGCCGTGTCCCACCGCCCGTGCGCCGACTATAACACCACGTATTGATAACCTGCCATTGTAGCAGCAGTAGCCGATCTAACAATGGCGCCAGAGACTTGGCGAATGTTGTGTCAAAACTTCGAAGGAATAGGTGAAGAATTTTCGGAGATTGAAAGTTATGAAAAAATGAACATTTACATTTCTATTTTTGTAGATTAATATATCTTCTTCGAATTAGTTAACCCTTTGTCCTGGTTCCCTCAAAATGCGGGACACACCACTCATGTCCAATATTAAACGTTTATTAGTAGAGCAGGCGAACGCCGGAATTGGCGTTCGGAAGAAAACTGACGTAAAGAGCGCTTCGAAAATACGATGCCTCCTCGCGGAATGACTACAATACCCTCTTGTAATATTTCCGCAATACCCTACTATTCGCGCACGTAGCCGTGTCGTGTGGTGATTTCAGCTACGAGTCCACGCTAAATCGTTCAGGGACGACGCAAAGGCCGCAGAGCACAGTGTTTTGTAGGCTGGGGAGGGGGCAGTCGCCGTGTGGAGTGGGTAAAGGTCAGAGCACACAACTGTCGCGTCGCAGACTGCTGGCGATCGATAGCTGTCGCGTGCTCACACGGCCACGAAGGCGCGCACGCCGGCCATTCTCCTCGCTTCTTGCTACGCTCTCTGGGGCACGCCGCGCTGGCCTTTGCGAGTCTTCCCGGCGGGCCACTAATAGGATCTGCCAATCCCCTGCCGCCGTTTCTGCCAGACCTAACCCCGCGCCTCGACGCACACCATCGTACTTCATACCGCTACTTCTAAAACCGCTGTTAACACTATACCGTGCGCGCGACACCACAGTGGTGTCGTGTGCATAGTATCGCTCAGTGGCCGGCGACACCACAGTGGTGTCGTGTGCATAGTATCGCTCAGTGGCCGGCGACAACACTTTAGTACCTTTAGCATTCTGTTGGTGTTTTGTTTAGGTAACAGTAAGTTACACACGACAACAAGTTTTTTTTTGTTTTTATAAGTACTTGTGCACTTCCATCATGGCGGACGAAAGAGACAATAGGATTACTTACGATGAATGCGAGGTCTTGTCTGACGTTCCGTACGACTTGGCCGATTGGGAAGAAGACATCGGATATCAAAAAAATGAAAGTGAAGCGGAATCGTAGGAGGATAGTGAAATACGTCCAAGAATAATTCGGCGAACGCTATGGTTGCCAACTGATTCGGCGGAATCAGACGAAGAAGGGAGTGATTTGCCGAGGACCAATAATAAATTTGAAGGATCCCCGGGTCCAAATATATTTTCCTAAGATACACAGAGCGTCGAGGATATCGTACAATTATATATTGTGAGCGATCTATTTGAATATATTAGCAACGAAACCAACAAGTGCTACAGTCAAAATTGCAATAGAAGGAAACTGGATTACAAAATACTAAATTTGTCGACTTTACGGGACCCGAACTTAGAAAATGGTTTGGGCTTGTTATCCTTATGGGAACTGTAAAAAAAGCAAGGAGCGATGATTATTGCTCAACGAATCCGTTGACAGACGCACCGATATTTCGCAAAACGATGTCTCGCAAGCGAGTCAGACAAATACTATCATTTTTACATTTTTCCGACAGCAACAATAAACCGGATAATGCCGACCGGCTTGTCAAAGTGCAATTCGTAATTGATTATTTTTCCAAAAAGTTTATAGAAACGTTTAATCTAAGCCAAAACAACTGATGAAGGAATGATATCGTGGCGTGGACGATTAAATTTTAAAGTATACAATCCGCCGAAAATTACGAAATACGGCATACTCATTCGGATGCTGTGTGATTAGATTACAGCACACATTTCCTCATTCAAGATATATGCCGGCGCTGGACAGCCTTTAGCAAAAACAGTGATGGAACTATTCACACCTTCTGATGGAAAGTGGCACCACCTCTGCATTGGTAATTATTATAACAGTGTAGAACTTTAAGAGAAGTTGCTCGAAAAGAAAATTCGCGTTTGTGGAACGATACGGCAAAACAGAGGATTACCGGAAAATTAAAGCTCGCAAAAGTCAATGTGCTTGAAGCTTGTCATCAACGGAAAGGTGACAAGCGGCCGACGACAAGCCAAGTAATCCGAATTAGCGCTGCCGGCGCCAAGCGAGTAAATTTGTACGAGACGTGCGGACGGCAAAGTGTTAACAATATTGCCGGGCAGAAGAAGATACAACTTGCAGAACGGACACCACGCTTTCATATAAATGATTCACGTCGGTAGGCAATGAATTCACAACCTGCTCTGGCGACGCACATTTACTTCCGACCTCCAGCGGAAATCTAAAATTAGCGAGCCTGGAGGACATGGATGGGGACTAGGGATACTTGGCGCAAGGCGCAGTGGTTAACGCAAATGCCTAATAAGCACGAGACACCGGTTTCGAATCCCGGTCGGGCACACATTTCCACTCGTCGCCACTGGTACCGCGTAAAGTCCCAGTGCAGCTGCTATTATTAGTTCCTTCGCTTCCTTTTCTTCTCCCCCTCCACATTCAATTTACATAATATTTAAACAATACCAGCGAATTGTTCATCGAACTTCCGGCTCCAGATTTCGGTCCTGTCCCTGAATCTTCTTCGTATCATCCTTCTTTCTGCAGGGACTCTCATGAAACAGACACTAGAAAAACTACGGTACAACTGGAAGAGACATAAAGAAAGGCAAAACATAGATTTTTTCCTGCATCATGTAGGTTGTGAACAAATGGGAAACAAACTAAACCCTATAGGATGGTGAAAGAAATTAATAAAGATGAAAGAGATATGGTTCAAATTAACCCCATTTCAGAAACTGAATGCTTCGATTTATTTCCAAAAATGTATGGACAGGTAATGAGGAAAATTTGAAACTGCAGTTAGTGACGAGCACGTTCATCTTATATCAATGGAAGAACTGAAGGATGTGTTAAAACATCTAAAAACAGAATAGCCCCAGGGAAAGACAACCTCAGTGTGGAAGTACGTACAGTGTGGAATTATTTAAACGTGCTTCGGAATCATTATTGAGTTTTATAAATACTTGTTGGAAATACAGCAATATAACAGAGGACAGGCAAACAGCAGTCGTTATCCCATTATTTAAGAAGGGGGATCGCAGGAAATGTGGCATCCATCGAGGTGTTAAGTCTTCTGAACTCTGGATACAAGATATATGCAAAACTAATAACAAATAGACTACAGATATTTCGGAAACATTTATTACAGAACAACAGAATGGGTTTCAGATGGGAAGGTCTTGTTTACACAGAGTTTCTCCAGTATGCTAAATCACTAAAAAACATATTGAATACGATCATCCCACATACATAAGCTTTATTCACTATTAGAAAGCTTTTGATAAAGTTAACATAAATTATGGGAAATTTATGGAAAGAATAGTGTACTCCAGAATCTAATAAGTGTAATTCAGATTTTGCATAGACACAACAAAAGCGGAGACAGAAAAGGAAGTCCGTTTGCGAGAAACATCGGTCAAGGAGTGAGACAAGCGTATCCTTCATCATCCACATTATTTAATATACACACAGACGACGGCATAAAGACATACCAGAACAAAATAGTGCACCATCATAAGCTTAATAATAAAGTTGTGAATACACTCCAGTTTGCAAATGATAAAATAATCTTAGCGGACTCAGAAGATAGAGAGAGCAAATGGTTCTTGAACAAGGTGGCAAATGATTATAATACGACAATATCGAAAAGTGAAATTAAGATAATGCCATTCCATGGTAAGGAGCATTTAAGAGAAAAAATAATAATTGATGATCAACCGCTAAAACTCGTAAACAACTTTAAATACCTGTGATCTGAGGTCCCATATATCACTCACAACGACAAGAACACAAACTGCAAAAATTCCTTCAGTTTGTACGTGCTATAAATCGCACTGTCATAAAAAAATTACAAAGAGACGGTACTAAATTTTTGTAGTGTGATGGCAGTGCCAGTTCTAATGTATGGGTCAGAGACTTGGACTCTGACAGTCAAGGAAGGAGGATTAAGGCAGCAGAGATGAGACTCCTAAGACCTCTAGCTGGTTACAAACGCACAGATCGGATAAAAAATACTTAAATAAAGCATGAATCGGTGTGAAAAGCATGCTTCAGAAAATAGAAGAGTATAGAAAGAAATGTCATGAACGTATTCAAAGGATGCCAGGAGCACGAATACAAAAATGTTCAAATGTGTGTGAAATCTTACGGGACTTAACTGCTAAGATCATCAGACCCTAAGCTTACACACTACTTAACCTAAATTATCCTAAGGACAAACACACACACCCATGCCCGAGGAAGGACTCGAACCTCCGCTGGGATCAGCCGCACAGTAGAACGAATACCTACAATAGCACGCAAACGCAATAATATGCAAGGTAAAAGAAATGTTAGGCGTCCTAAGAAGAGATGGAAGGATCAGTTGCAATCTGTTTGAAATTGAAACAGAAAAGGATGCCTAAACCAAAACTGGAAATGAAGATGATAATGACAAAATTAGTGCCAGAGGTGAAAGAAGCACTAGGTGACATTAAAAATGCTAGAACGTACAGAGGATAGAATCACAGACCTTGGATTTAGAGCGTAGCATTTACCCACTAGTCCACTCATTCACACATACCTGACATTTATCTCCCCTCATTTCTATTTTCTTAGCGAATATCGTCTATGGCGTTGCGCAATGCGCAGCACGGCACCATCTCTCCTTGAATAATGTTATAACACGTTACGTTAGTCTGATCGCCCATCAGCAACAGCGTTACAGGCGATATTAAAAAGTACAGCGCACGAACAACTGTTTGTGATTGCAGCCGCTGAAATTGGTTTTGTCACGCGCACTGCATCGGATGTCAACTCAGCTAATTCCAGGACAAATTAATCGGCATGTACTCAGCTGCGCCGCTTCATTTGTCAGCGGAAATAAACAAATAAAACCTGACAGCGTGCGTCACTCGCAAATCGACTCTCCAGGCTCAGTTCATGTGAGTGAGATGGGAGACTGCGTACCATGTAGGAATGCGCTATAGATCACGGCACCTGGTAGTAGCTCAGAATATCGTATCAGTCATAAATTTACTTTTTGGAGGAAATGAATGTTTACAATTTTGCAGGGCACTTTAATCCGTGCGGTACGCCGGCACTATCTGACAGTAAGTTTGCGCCAGGGCTAGTTTTTCTTCTACTGAAGTCTCTCCTCCCGAACAGGCCATGAAGGCCCAAAGGTACCGACCGGCCACCGTGTCATCCTCAGAGCACAGGCATCACTGGATGCGGTTATGGAGGGGCATGTGGTCAGCACACCGCTCTCCCGGTTGTATGTCAGTTTCCGAGACCGGAGCCGCTACTTCTCAATCAAGTAGCTCCTCAGTTTGCCTCACAAGGGCTGAGCGCACCCCGTTAATCAAAAGCGCTCGGCAGACCGGATGGTCACCCATCCCAGCCCAACAGCGCTTAACTTAGGTGATATGACGGGAAACGGTGTTACCACTGCGGCAAGGTCGTTGACTTCTGCTGAAGCACCATGTAATTCACATTCGACAGACTAAAGAAGAAGTCTACCGTGACCACATTTTAATACAACATAATCTGCCACATTCTTGACACAGTGTGTCCAGCGAAGGAGTCCCTGATATCAAACATCTCGAAAACTAAGATCGTTAGTGCGACAAACGGTACGTTTATTGTGAAAGTTTTAATAATAAAGTACTGAAGTTATGCAGAGGTTTCGAAGAGGTTCGAAAAGCTGATACCAAATGGCGCTGTAGTGTGCCGCAAAATGGTTCAAATGGCTCTGGGCACTATGCGACTTAACTTCTCAGGTCATCAGTCGCCTAGAACTTAGAACCACTTGAACCTTACTAACCTAAGCACATCACACACATGCATACCCGAGGCAGGATTCGAACCTGCGACCGTAGCGGCCGCTCGGCTCCAGACTGTAGCGCCTACAACCGCACGGCCACTCCGGCCGATAGTGTGCCGCAAGAGCGGTGAGTTCCACCGTTGAAACGTGAGAGGAGGTTAGAATACCGCAGGAAGCGGTTGAAATCATGTATTATCCATTCAAAAACGTGTTTTTTTTATACTGGAGTACTACAGATTAAAACAGAGACCTATGGCAACAAGACGCAGTTCTCAAACACGATTGAATGTTCGATAGGAATCCGATGGGAAAACAAATGGCAAGCTCTTCGCCAAATTCCAAGGGACAGGCAGCGCGGCTGGCGATCTAGAGGGGAATGTTGGCCACAGGTAAACTGTAACTTCTCTTGAAAACGTTGCGACGGTTTCTGGAACTATTCAGCGACATCTTAGGAGATTCGTCCGAAGAATTGCAGCAGAGAATGGTTTGAAGCGTGCCAGCACGCAGAAAATACTGGGTCACAGCGTACTACACCTGTACGTTCTGTGTAACAGAGGGCTGACTTTGCGAACCAGAGTCTCACAATGACTGATAATGAAGTATCTGATGTTGGTTGTATCTGGTTCACACATGAAGTGCACTTCCAACTAAATGGAGACGGGAATAAACAAAACTGGCGATTTTGGGGTACTGAAAACCACTATCTTTGTGAGGCGATACTGCTGTATTCTACCAAGCTTGGGTCGGCGATCTGTGTTGTATCTGAATCCACTTCCGTTGATACACTACACAGTATTTTACGGCAAATTTCATTGTTCCTTTGCGTCACTTCCGTACATGATGGGCATATCAGAGAGATTGGGATGTGGTTGCAAAGACTGCCTGCAGAGGGCGAATTTAATTATGCACTATGACACAGTACGAGCTGCACGGCATACAGTGCCACCTGTTAGGACCTTTTCGAACTATTTGGAACTTTTCGTATATGAACCAATTTCTTAAAGTTTTCATAATAATTACACCTTTTGTTGCACTCGTCTACGCTCTTAGTTATCGAGATATTTAATTCTGTAAGCAGCGACTCATTCGCTGGGTCCCCTGTACGTTCCATAAGGTGCTATTCGCATTCCTAATCGCTGAACCGAGTTTCTGATATTTTATTTGAACATTTATGTAACAATGAGAAGCCAGAGGAAATCGATGGTTGGGTTGGGTTGTTTGGGGGAGGAGACCAGGCAGCGAGGTCATCGGTCTCATCAGATTAGCGAAGGACGGGGAAGGAAGTCGGCCGTGCCCTTTCAAAGGAACTATCCCGGCATTTGCCTGGAGCGATTTAGGAATCACGAAAAACCTAAATCAGGATGGCCGGACGCGGGATTGAAACGTCGTCCTCCCGAATGCGAGTCCAGTGTGCTAGACACTGCGCCACCGGGCTCGGTGAGGAAGGCGAGGTACGAACTGTCGTCACATCTCGCTTACTTCTAAACTGGTCGTACAGTTCCTTTATAAAATGTACATTAAATCACCGTAGTGTAACAAACGTTGCAATGTGAATCTGTAAATACACTCTAAGCGAAAGAAACGACGCGCCACGAAAGAGTTACCCGAACGGAACGGAAGTCGGTGGATGTGATATACATGTACAGACGAACAGATGATTACAATTTCAAAAAAAATTGGGTGATGTATTCAAGAGAAACTTCTTCACCAACTGAGCAAGTCGATAACGCGTTGGTCCACCTCTGACCTATATGCAATCGTTTATTCGGCTTGCCATTGACTGATAGAGTTGTTGGATGTCCTTCTGAAGAAATCATATCAAAATCTGTGCAGCTGGCTGTTTAGATCGTCAAAATACCGAGCAGGTTGGAGAGCCTATCCCAGAATGTTCCACATATTCTCAACTGGAGAGAGATCCCGCGACCATCCTCACCAATGCAGGGTTTCGCGTCTACGAAGACAAGCAGTAGAGACTCTCGTCGTGTGCGGGCGGGCATTATCTTAGCTGAAATGTGGGCACAGGATGGCCTGCCATGAAGGGCAACGAAACGGGACGTGAATGTCGTCGATATACAGCTGTGCTGTAAGGGTGCCATGGATGACAACGAAACTGGTCCTGCTATGAAATGATATGGCACTCCAGACCGGCACTTATGGTTGTTGGGCCGTATGGCGGGTGCAAGTCACGTCGGTATCCCATTGCTGCCCCGGGCGTCTCCAGACTGGTCTTCGCTGGTCATGGCCTGGAATCTCATTGAATGAACTCAAAAAAAATGGTTCAA
This sequence comes from Schistocerca nitens, assembly GCF_023898315.1. Lineage (NCBI taxonomy): Eukaryota > Metazoa > Arthropoda > Insecta > Orthoptera > Acrididae > Schistocerca > Schistocerca nitens. The sequence goes on along the minus strand of NC_064622.1, from coordinate 439,920,301 downwards.
ATGGCTCTGAGCACTATGGGACTCAACTGCTGAGGTCATTAGTCCCCTAGAACTTAGAACTAGTTAAACCTAACTAACCTAAGGACATCACAAACATCCATGCCCGAGGCAGGATTCGAACCTGCGACCGTAGCGGCCTTGCAGTTCCAGACTGCAGCGCCTTTAACCGCACGGCCACTTCGGCCGGCTTGAATGAACTGTCTTCAGTCCCACTTCGAACTGAAATCCGATGACCAACGACGACGTCTCTGGAGACGCCCCTACCTCGACCAAAGGTCGCCATATTTCTCCCTAAGTGGAAACGTATGGAGCATTATGGGCAGGCTCTTACAACTAACTCGATTTTTGAAGATGTAACGCACCAGGTGGACATTTGGCGACATATCCCGCAGGAAGACACCCCACAACTCTGTCAATCAATGCCAAGCCCAATAACTGCTTGCATAAGGGCCAGAGGTGGATCAACACGTCACTGACTAGCTCAATTTCTGAAGCTCTTTCTCTTGGACAAATCATCCAAATTTTACATGTACGTCACATCTACCGATCTCCGCTCCATTCGGATAATTTCTCCGTAGTGCGTCTTCTTTTCTGTCTTAGAGTGGATTTTAAGAGAAACTTTGATAGATTCACTGATTTTACACCAACATAATGTGTATTTACTTGTAAATAGACTAAAATCGCAATGTTGGCTCTGCCCTTTAACTTTTAACCTGTTGTTGTTGTTGTGGTCTTCAGTCCTGAGACTGGTTTGATGCAGCTCTCCATGCTACTCTATCCTGTGCAAGCTTCTTCATCTCCCAGTACCTACTGCAACCTACATCCTTCTGAATCTGCTTAGTGTATTCATCTCTTGGTCTCCCTCTACGATTTTTACCCTCCACGCTGCCCTCCAACACTAAATTGGTGATCCCTTGATGCCTCAGAATATGTCCTACCAACCGATCCCTTCATCTAGTCAAGTTGTGCCACAAACTTCTCTTCTCTCCAATCCTATTCAATACCTCCGCATTAGTTATGTGATGTACCGATGTAATCTTTAGCACCACATTTCGAAAGCTTCTATTCGCTTCTTGTCCAAACTAGTTATCGTCCACGTTTCACTTCCATACATGGCTACGCTCCATACAAATACTTTCAGAAACCACTTCCTGACACTTAAATCTACACTCGATGATAACAAATTTCTTCAGAAACGCTTTCCTTGCCATTGCCAGTCTACATTTTATATCCTCTCTACTTCGACAATCATCAGTTATTTTCCTTTAAGCGTCTCATTTCCTCACCTAATTCCCGCAGCATCACCCGATTTAATTCGACTACAAATGGTTCAAATGGCTCTGAGCACTATGGGACTTAACTTCTGAGGTTATCAATCCCCTAGAACTTAGAACTACTTAAACCTAACTAACCTAAGGACATCACACACATCCATGCCCGAGGGAGGATTCGAACCTGCGACCGTAGCGGTCGCGCGGTTCCAGACTGTAGCGCCTAGAACCGCTCGGCTACACCGGCCGGCTAATTCGACTACATTCCATTATCCTCGTTTTGCTTTTGTTGATATTCATCATATATCCTCCTTTTAAGACACTGTCCATTCCGTTCAGCTGCTCTTCCAGGTCCTTTGCTGTCATCGGCGAACCTCGAAGTTTTTATTTCTTCTCCATCGATTTTAATTCCTACTCCGAATTTTTCATTTGTTTCCTTTACTGCTTGCTCAATATACAGATAGAATAACATCGGTGATACGCTACAACCCTGTCTCACTCCCTTCCCAACCACTGCTTACCTTTCATGCCCCTCGACTCTTATAACTGCCATCTGGTTTCTGTACAAATTGTAAATAGCCTTTCGCTCCCTGTATTTTACCCCTGGCACCTTCAGAATTTGAAAGAGAGTATTCCAGTTAACGTTGTCAAAAGCTTTCTCTAAGTCTACAAATGCTAGAAACGTAGGTTTGCCTTTCCTTAATCTATTTTTCTAAGATAAGTCGTAGGGTCAGTATTGCCTCACGTGATCCAACATTTCTACGGAATCCAAACTGATCTTCTCCGAGGTCGGCTTCTACTAGTTTTTCCATTCGTCTGTACAGAATTCGCGTTAGTATTTTGCAGCCGTGGCTTATTACACTGATAGTTCGGTAATTTTGACTTCTGTCAACACCTACTTTCGTTAGGATTGGAATTACTATATTCTTCTTGAAGTCTGAGGGTATTTCGCTTGTCTCATACATCTTGCTCACTAGATGGTAGAGTATTGTTAGGCCTGGCTCTCCCAAGGCTGTCAGTAGTTCTAATGGAATGTTGTTTACTCCCGGGGCCTTGTTTCGACTTAGGTCTTTCAGTGCTCTGTCACACTCTTCACGCAGTATCATATCTCCTAATTCATCTTCATCTATATTCTCTTCCATTTCTATAATATTGTCCTCAAGAACATCACCCTTATATAGACCCTCTATATACTCCTTCTACCTTTCTGCTTTCCCTTCTTTGCTTAGAACTGGGTTTCCATCTGAGCTCTTGATATTCATGCAAGTGGTTCTCTTTTCTCTAAAGGTCTCTTTAATTTTACTATAGGCAGTATCTATCTGCCAAAGGAAAATTAAATATTTTTAACCTATAATCAATTATTCTCTCGAAGGCCCGAAATGAAGATATAAGACAAAGGCTACAGACTACTGGAAAAAAACTGAACCACACCAGGTAAAAATGGTCTAATAATGAAGAAAGAATGGCCTGTAGTAGGGAATACTACAGAGCAGGTGATAACGTCGGTTTCAAGGTTCTTTAAGACGGAACAGCTAAACAAAATTAATCCTCGACGTAAATACTGGTGGTGGTGGTGGTGATGATGAAACGTTTTCCGTAACTTTGCAGACGAATACCGGACTCATTCGAGCTTTCACTATCACGATTATGCGCGGATGTCGATTACATGTGTACCACGATATGAGAGCAACGTTCGAGCAGCTTAATGCTCGTTCTTTCCCACAAACGTAAAGAGCATTAAAAAGACATTTTAACCGCGTGCTCGAGCGTCCCTCGCAAATAATTACGCACCAAGTTTGCTAGTTAAATTATGCAAGTGCTCCAAGTCCCTGATTAAATCTTCATTAAGTTTCGCGACACCATTCGTCAGTCGGAGCCACTAAAGCCGAACTAACGGCGCCAACAGCCAAATTAATTCAGGCTGTCACAGGGCCCGGGACCAAATTGGACATTAATGCACTTACCTAAAATACAAGGCCGGCGCGAGCTGCCCTACATCTGTCTACTCTCGGAGACGGTATAAATCATTTCTCTATCTAGCGAGTGTAAACGAGTAGAGCACATGAGATTATAACAAGACGGAGAATTTTTCTGAAACGGTTTGTACGTTTCTTGTTCTATTTCCACAGAATAGTTGCACGTTACGCCTCACAAATATAGCGCAATTCGTGTTTCCAGCAGTGGTGGCAAAGAGGTTTAATAACTCAGACTAAAAATACTGTCTTAGAGAAGTGTAGTTATCATCATGAAAAGGATTTTTGGTACCGTACTCGTGTTTTGTATTTCAGCTTCTGATCACACAAACAAAATCCGCGTTAGTAGGGACCCGAGATTTCCCGGACACACGCAAAATAAGTATAACTCAAAATACATATCTTTTACCAGATATTGCTATTTACTGTACTTAATGAAACATGCTTCATATCACATTCTACACCCCTCTACAGTCGTCCTTAACAGACAACTTATTTACAAAATTAAAGTTAACCGGTATTCCGTATCACATGCCTCCAGTTCCTTTTAGAAAATTATCGTTCAGTTTCTTCTTTTTCATATTTTCATTTACATTTTCCCTAAAGACGGTTCACATTTTCCGGAGAGTCAAAATATCAGTAGAGTAATCGCGTTTTGTCCTGCACACCATAAGAACCGTTCGACGCATTTCAGTGTCTCTGAGTGCTTGATAAGGCGTCCTCCCTTCCTTTACCGAACACAGTTTCTCCACTATAACTGCGTCACTTCGCTGCTCGGATCCGGGTTCATAGACATTGCTGTTCACTCACGGATATTTTCACCTATGTCTTCAATATGATTGATCTGTATTCTAAACTAAAATATTCGTTCGAATTACAACAGCATATTTGAAGTTTCGTCTTTCATTTCATGTAAATTCGCTGAACTATGCACCTATAATAAGTAAGGCGGATATTTCTCAGCCGCGTAATGCGGAGCTTGCTGTAGTATCATTATAAAGTCATCGTCATCAGATGATTTTATTACGTTACGTAGTAACTCGTCAATGAATGGATCTGAAGACACACACACAATGTGCGATAGCACTTCCGATAGCGTCAGTAGACATACGATTATAATGGGAAAGAATATATATATATATATATATATATATATATATATATATATATATAGTATTTGTGCAACAGCGAATTTTCTCCATCACACGTCTCTATAAGCTTTGTCTGCAATTAGCGGAAATACTGCTTAGACACCAGCAGTTCTCACACGGAGCCCCGACACCAAAAAAGATAGATAGCATTAAAAATAATGTATGTGCAACGGACTTGTTGACTGACTGGAATATGCTGTGCAGTTAATGAGTGAAGTGTTGCATACAACCATAGATGTTTACGAAATTGTCTCTCACGAAGAAGAACGTAAGGTGTTACACATCAGCAACAAACATTCCTTGGATATAATGAATGGAACTTCAATAAACAATCACAGAGCGATACATCATTCGCGATATGTTAAACCCAATAACAAAACACAGGTAGTATACGTCACTGCTTGTTTTTTTGCACGTTCTGGCATAATAAAAACTTTAATCCTCATTGCATGACACCTGCAATGTAACATTATACCATGTATAGAAAAACCAGTTTACGGAGCGTATCACACATTTGGTATCTCTAGAATTGTTCGGGTATTCACGGGGAATTAAATTTGAGAAAATACCGCACATACTGAGAAACGCTAAAACTCCACAGAAGATTGAAAAATTTGAGAAATTTGTGGTAAGGGCTATGGGACCAAACTGCTGAGGTCATCGGTCCCTAGGCTTACACACGAATTAATCTAACTTAACCTGACTTACGCTAAGGACAACACACACGCACACCCATGCCCGAAGGAGGACTCGAACCTCCGACGGGCACGGAAGATTGGAACCGGAGGGCTCCTGAAGTGGTCAGCATGTCGTAATGTTCTTAGTCATCTGTGATAACGTAAGGAATACATTCTAATCTTCGTCCCTCTCCACGCAATAGGTGATCCTGCAGTGTATCCTTTATTTGTGTACGATTATAGCGAAACAGAAGGATATGAAAGTCAAGGGTTTGTTGTTTTCCTATTCTTCGATGAACGTAAGAAAAGACATAAACGTAGAGACCTAAACTGTTTACGGACAGTTCTCCAATTTTTGTGAACGGGCTATCAGTAACTCATTTGGTTCTCATTTGATACGCGCCGCACCCGCAGTTGCCTGAGTGCTGCTTTCACGTCCGAGTGAGCGGCAGAGAAAGTTCTCAGACAGTTAATAACACTGAAATGAGGCCTTCCGCAGAGTGTCTTCGGCGCCTTCTCCGTAACAACCAATACGAGAATCCTTCCGTGTTTCTCACCGTCAGATGCCGGCAATTGCCACGAGTCACGAACACAGGCTGTAAGTCTTTCCGCCACCTTCGCCGATACTAAATCTTGTGAGGTCTGCATTTCAAAATCCCTCTTAGACGCAACCTTTCAACGTTGCACTTTTTAATTCACAACAAGTTCCTTCTTCAGCGAGTAAGGTTCGCAAAGCGTCAACTGCTATCGTGTAATGTTTTGTTTTAGGGCGCAAAGACAACTAGGGTCATACGCGTCCATGTCACAACCTTTTTTTTTTTAAAAAAAAATAGCGTTTATATTGGACGGACAGGAAGAGCTTTCAACGTAAGATACAAAGAACATCTTTTAGGAAAAAAAAAGGCCATAATGTGCACAATTCAACATTCGCAGAACATCTTTTCATAACAGGGCATAACCCCAAAGAATTAAACGAAATGACAATTCTGCATAGAGAAAAGAAAGGGAGAAAACTTTATGTCTTGGAAGAACTTGAAATTTTCAGGCACACACCAAATGAAGATGACATGTTGAATGAAGAAGTACAGTTGAGAAATAGAAATTTCTTTAATGCTTTTAAACCAGTGCTCTCAGTTTTATGCTACTTATAATCCAGGTTCTCTCCTCCTTTTCAGAAACATTATTTTACCTCTGTTATGTTACGCTCATTACTAACACACCAGATGACATCTGTTCCCTAGTTATGCAAGCTTTCTTTTCAAAGTTTGTGTCATATAATGAACTGATGTTCTACATTACGTATGTAATTCCAGTCGTATTTAACTCTGGTTCTACCTGTGCTACGTAAAACTTAGCGAATTTTGTACTGTTTTATCCCGTTTCAAGCTCATTTATAAATGTTAATAATGTGTAAAATTAATTTTTGTTAAAAGCTATATTAGCTATAAGTATGATTTACTTCAGAAAATGTGTAATATACAAAATTGTTTTGCTCACGTTACTAGTGGCCCGCCCTACATTACGTTTACTTGGCAGCGTGACTAGTTGGCACACATTCAGTCTGCTCACACCACACTGGTGTTACTTATGTTTTAGTGTTTGACTTTTTCAAGAACATTATGTCTTATATTTTAATGTATGACTTGAGCAACTCAGCTATTAAATCACTGTACATCTTTGACGATATGTTCTTCATGTAAGTACTATTTGTTTTACATTCGTTTACATTAATGTAAACTTTCATTAGATAAGATATTTAATCTGACATATTCATTTTACGCAATTACCTTAACTTCTGATGAAGTCACCCTTAGAGGTGACGAAACCTGGTCAAGGTATATAGAAAACCTATGCAACCGGTTGGCTGATTTTTACATATTTTTCAAACGTTAAAAGCGACTGCACTTAAGCCTAGTCGACGGAAAGAAAGACAGCTGAAACGACTGACTTGGAGAAAGACCCATAAAATACGCCGTAGAGAGGTCCAGTTGAGCAGCTGGGTGCTGGATCATGATCCGCCAATCATCTGGATTAAGGGTGTTTGGTTTGTGGGGCGCTCAACTGCGGGGTCATCTGCGCCCGTACAAAGTCTCAATTTTTACACGGCCCAATTTTCGAACACAATCCAGCCTAACCACTGACACGAATGATGATGATGATGATGATGATGATGAAATGATGAATATTACACAAGCACGCAGTCCCCGGACAGAGAAAATCTCAAACCCTGCCGGGAATAGAACTGGGGACCCCGTGATCCAGAGGCAGGAGCGCTAGCCACTAGACCACGAGCTGCGGACTCGATTAAGGGTGCCTGCACGTTACAACGCTGCAAGAGTCGCAGCTGTGTGCGGCCAGACGCACGCGGGTGATCTGACCGGTCTGCGCAATCTTCTTGGAATGATGACAAACGCCTTTCCTTTCTCGGGCCTTTGTCCCGCTCCAACGCGGGCGGGGTCGGATTTGGCAGTGTTAATTGCAGAGGGTGGCCGGATGCCCTTCCTGCCGCCACCCCGAACGCCCCGGGACGGAAGTAGTGTACCCCAGCTGTCTGCGTCTAATGTAAGTCATGAAATAGTGCGAACGTTTTCAAATGTCTGCGAGTCGTGTAACTGAGGCGGAACATGGGGACCAGCCCGGTATTCACCTAGCGGGATGTGGAAAACCGCCTAGAAACCACATGCAGGCTGGCCGGCATTCCGGCCCTCGTCGTTAATCCGCCGGGCGGATCCGATCCGGGGCCGGCGCGCCTACCCGAGTCCAGGAAGCAGCGCGTTAGCGCTCTCGGCTACCCTGGCGGATGATGATTACAAAAGCCTCACCTAACGAATCGACTCGCGTGCTTTTGCTTACTGCCAGGTCTCCGCAGACATTCTGCAAGCGCCTATGAAGATCTGCGAATTTCTGGTTTTCCGGCGCTCAGTTTCGAACAGACCTCCGTTACAGACGCTATTTTGGAGACTACGTATAGCACCGCCACCGACTAGGAATTTCATGAAAGGGGAATATGCCACGCTATAAAAACTTTCGCATTTTTTCAACCGAAACTGGCGCAGAAAAATGTGTGTTGCATTACTTATTGTACGCTCCTTGTACATGAAAGTTCAATTCTTATTAGAATCGCGGTTTTGAGATTTACTGGTATAAAGTGAAGCGCAGTCGCAAAGTAATATAGCACCGCAAAAAGTTCCTCGTTGTGTGAACACTACCTTTTGAATTTCTGTCAAACAATGTGCATAGCTCCAGAAACGTTTTCTACGCGTTGGCTCTCAAATTTGTGGCTGGACTTCACAGTATTAGACACTGGAAACAAAACTGGCAATTGCCTTGTCTAAGAAAAGAACCCTAGTACTCGCCCGAAATGATTTATCGAAATCTGGGGAAAAATTAATCAGGTTCGCCGGTCCGAAAATTACATTGTCGTGCCTTACACACTGCTCCACATATCGCTGGCTGTCAATGTAATGTCCAGTAAAATTGTCGCAGAATTATGTCGACGGAAAACTGCTTTTACGTCTAAGAAAGCTGCGAATGGTGAATATGGTTAATGCGGCAAAATTGCAGGCGCGTACGCGCTTTTGTGTGTTTGAGTGAGAGTCAGTGTGTGGTGTAGTGTGGTGTGGTGTGCGTGTGTGTGTGTGTGTGTGTGTGTGTGTGTGTGCGTGAAGGTGGGTGCGTGCGCTTCGCTTTGAGTTCCCAGGAGAAAATAACGTAAAGTTCGAAGGAAACGCTACACTGACTGCACAAACTGTTGATCAGACCAATGCGGCGGAGCAAGTGCTCACTGAATCGGGCGGTGGATAAATTGTCGGGGAAAAAAACTGCTTGGAAAAGATTGCGAGCGCGTTTGGTGTGGTTGCAATCACGCCATGTTAAAGCTGCGACAGGTTTCCGATAATCGGGAAAAAATTCTGCTCGGGATAAAATTTTATTACGAGCCCCGCTGGACGCAAGTAGTTGGCAACTACGTACACAGTTTAAGGACCTCCCTTTAAAGCGTTTGGTCATTCACAACGCTGCGCAACCGCACGAGTTTTATTTTCGCGGCCAGAATGCCTCTGGCCTTAGGCAAGCTGAACTCCGTTTCCAGCGGTCTCACCCTAGATATTGCAGTACCACTAAAAAGTACTTCGATTACGCCGAAATGGTCTTCCTCTCTCATCCAAAGAGGAAGTGAAGAATTTCTGAAGCAGACAGTTGCTACACCGGAAATGCCGGTCGCAAATTTTATTGTACTAGCTGCGTACGCAATGTGCCGACTACTTGCTCGTCCATCACACAGCTTACATGCAGTATAAGGAGTGTCTTTTTCCACTCAGTTTCTCGTCGCTCCCGCGTTTTCTTCATCAATTTCGTGGTTGTATTTGATTTGTAGTCATCCACTGTGGAAGGGACGTGTAATTCGGATGGAAATGAAGTTTCCATATCTAGTCTGCACATGCATTGTGTAATATTGACACAGATGCCTTATAGACCCCTTTCATATTTCTATCAATTATAATGTCTTGCTATCTTATAAATATCTCTCACAGGTGCTGTTCTGTTGTCTGATAAAATAATTGGAAAAACAATGTTGGAGCGACTTCTTTATTTCATCTTGATACTAGAAACCTCTTTCGTTTCCTCATCTTTGCTTGAATAATTACTGTAAAGTGGATATGCGTGGATCAGTGTAATTTGATTGCGCTGGGAGCGTTCAGAGAAGTAATTTGAATGCGCCGGGAGCGGTCACAAAGTTTCGCTTCTTCAGTAGGGCTTTCCACAGAGCTCCGGTAGTATATCTCGTTGTCGATTCGGAGCTTTATCGTCTTTTTACTTCGTCTGACTGCCTAGGTACTCGTACAGCAACGGAAACCAACCAATCAACCATCTAAAAAAAGCATGATCCGCTCCCTCAACAGCGACCGTTGGCAGTTTCTTTAACACACTCCGGTGCCCGCCGCCCATCTGTGAATATCACGCGCCCATCTGTGAATATCACTGTTCTTCGGAACAAACTTTTTATGCATGTTGAGACTGCTTTATGAAGGTTAAATGCTGATTACTGTTAGGGAACCAATCGCTTATTTTTACGTGCTCAGACATTTTTTTGGTTTGGTATTGATTGATTAACCCTCAGTGAAATAAATATCTTGTAATCATACTTTGTTTCCGTCCCGCTCCTTCGGCATATCTGTTTGTTAGCTTCAGTGATTTCCCATGAATGCTCCCATTGAAAAATTCTTGACTATTCAGCTGAGTAATCGCTGTCAGCGATTTATTAGTAGCATTCGTTTGCGCTGTTTATTAATTTTTGTCGTGGGTTCATAGCGATTTTCCCCATATTACGAACTGGTCCTTGGTGTCGACCAACCACCACGTGTAATGAAAACAATGGTTTCCTGTTGGAGAGTAGAATGGTTCAAATGGCTCCGAGCACAATGGGACTTAACATTTGAGGTCAGCAGTCCCCTAGATAACTACTTAAACCTAACTAACCTAAGGACATCGCACACATCCATACCCGAGGCAGGATTCGAACCTGCGACCGTTGCAGCAAATTATGCTAACTACGCACGGAGATATTTCCAATCATCGGAATCTATTCCTTTTAATGCAATTTTACCGGAAGACTCGGAATTTGGTCCGCATCTGCAACTGAATGGTCAGCGTGGATGACTGCCGTGCGAGGGGGACCGGGGTTCGATTCCCGGTACTACCAGGCATTTCTCTTTGGTGTAAGGACTGGACCGGGGTGCACCAGCCTCACGAGGTCGACTGAGAAGCTGCATGATTGACTAGTAGCGGCAACAACCGGGAGAGCGATGTGCTAATCACATGTCCCTCCGTACCGCATCCGATGGCGCTAATGGCGGAACTTCACTTTACCTTTACTCTGAACTTGGCTTCCATCCACTGTAGTCCACCCACTTTCAGATCAAGAGGATTTCCTAGCCAGGGGTAGCGAGGAAAATCTTCCCCTAATTTCCTTTCATATGACTGACTGCACAAATTGTGAAACAGAATTGTTCTTCCCTCAGTGAAGAATAGTATCCACGATGATATTTATGCTCAAGAAAGTGATTAGCGATCCTAGTGTATATTGCGGGACTATTCATAATTAATGTTGTGCTCATATTGTGTCACGCGTGGTTGCGAAGTAATCAAAATTTGATTGTAATAAACCTCTATTTATTCGTATACGATCTGCTATTGGTCTCATCTTTCGCATGATCCGCCTCTGTGCTGTGCAGAACTGGACAGTGACTCGCTCATGGTCTATCGATATAGCTGTTCGCGGTTACACAGTACTGGTCATCGAATGTCATAGAAAAACAGGATTTCGACAGACTCACGCGACTAGCGCCCGAGAGGACTCATATTGTTCGCTGGGCTGTGCAGCATGGTACAGTCATGCTGCGGATCTTGAGTCAGGAAATGGGCTTTTTGGTAGTAAGACAAGTATCTACCGCATGCGACTAGCGCCCGAGAGGAGTGACAAATTGTTCACTGGGCTGTGCAAGATCGTACAGTCATGTCACGTACTTTGATTCAAGAAATGGGCTTGTTTGCAGCAAGACAAGTATCCATATAGGCAGCCAGACGATGGTTGGAGCACCGTGTATTGTCAGCACAGTGCTCGTTGATACAGCTTCCGTTGACACGGCAGAAGAGATAGATGCGTCAACTGTGGTGCGCCCAACGACAACCGTGGAAGGAGGAATGGCACCACGACGTGTGTTCAGATACGTTCTAGTTCTGTGTACAGTAATATGATGGATGTATCCGAACGCATGTTGGGAGATTGTGGAAGTGGCCTAGCACTGGGTGTGACTGTATGGAGTGGCAGTGGATACACCCCGAACACTTCTATTCTGGGTAGGCGAGTATTTTGGCAGCAGGTACTACATTTCTGACGTGTTAAGGTTAGTGGCTGTGCCCTGTCTTCGAGTTCCTCGTAACAAAATAACGTAGGACACCATCTTGCCCGTGCTGTCCCGCCCTACATCGATACTGTGGACGAAGCCAGCACATTCTCCAGATCTGTCACCCAATGAAACCATATGGCCACACCGCACGGCACCACTCAGTAGCCACTACCTCCAGCATAGAACAAAACCGTAGCCGTAGCCGTATCTGTCATCTAGGCTCATTTCTACTGGATATGCTGCCGGATTAAAGCGGCTATTCAGAGAGGTGACAGATCTACAGGGCGTTCGGAAGTTCCTGTTACATACTTCTAGGACCTGTGGAGGGGAGTGAGTACGTAATACTTTGAACAGGAATGCATGTTCGCAAATGTACAGTGCTACAGCCGCTTGAAAACATGTGTGTTACGTACGCTTGCAACAGAATAGTCAAGGTAGGGAGAAATTACGTCGGACTGGGTAACGTCATTGCTTGTGTACTCCCTGAGGGGTTCTTTTTGATGTGATGCATACGGGTTCATCCGATTCGGGTGTGCGGCATCTCCTTGGAGCACCTCAGTCACGCCTACTGCCGTGAAAGTGTCCGTATGTCGAAGACGTTGCGTATTTGTGGCGAAAAGGGTCTACGATGGACTCGGACGTTGTGCATAACGTTCTTGATAAAGGCGACGAACAGCTCCTCCACACAGAAGGACCATGTTCGCGTATTCTGCAAACGTGTACTGAACCATGTTTCTCTAACAGTGAGGTAGGACAGAAGACAGACGTCAAACGACACCAGCCGATCCGACATACCACCCCTCCCACCACCACCACCCTCACCCCCCCCCCCTCCCGCATGACCACCCTGTTGCAAAGCTACCTATCAAACACATTTTCAAACGGAAGCGGTACATTTCCGGAGACGGGTTGCTATTCCAAGTATTACGTACTCACTCCGCTCTAAAGGTACTAGAAGATGTAACGCGAATTTCCGAATACACACCATGTACTAAATTTCATACCCTTAATGCTCTCGAGTCATCCATACGTTTACTCTTACTATACACACAATAGGTAAAATTTCTTTACTTGCAGCCGGCCGTGGTGGCCGAGCGGTTCTAGGCGCTTTAGTCCGGAACTGCGCGACTGCTACGGTCTCAGGTTCGAATCCTGCCTCGGGCATGGATGTGTGTGATGTCCTTAGGTTAGTTAGGTTTAAGTAGTTCTAAGTCTAGTAGACTGATGACCTCAGATGTTAGGTCCCATAGTGCTTAGAGCCATTTGAACCATTTTTCCTTACTTGCTATCGTTTCTGGCGCTGCAGTTTTAATGTGCAGCAGCGAATCTCACTGGCTGCTCCTGTCAGCATATGAAACCAGGTCTCTGGACTGAGGTTCTACTGCAGCCGCTGCGTGCAGCTCGGCCGCCATCGACCGCGCGCTTTAATCCCGCTGTGGGTGGGCCGCGCGGCGCCTCCTAATTATTAATTACCGCCTTCCGGGCGCGGGAAAGAGCCCGCCAACCGATCCAGGAAGCGGTCTGCCAGAGTGCTCGCTCTGCTGCTGGCGGGATACCAAGTTCACAGAAATTGTCCTCTACGTGCTGTACAGTGGAAAATCATTCTGTAAACAGCAGCCTGTGGGTAAGTCATTTCTGTGCAACGTGTTTTCTTTTAATGAGTGCTAGCCCAGCTAAACTTTCATAAGTCTGGATAGTCGGGAAGTAGGAGAGAGGCAGTGGCGGAGACGAAGCTATGAGAGTGGCTCGCGAGTCGTATTTCGACAGCTCAGTGCGTAAGAGGCCGTGAAAAGAGAAGTTCTGGGACCGAGTCCAGTTCCGGAAAACAGTTCTAATCTTCCATGAAACTTCAAAACAAATCACTCACTACTGCAAAGTGAAAATTCATCTCGTCAACTTGGTGACAATTATTGAACTACTTTATTCGACGTGTAAACGACACTACAAATATTCGGATTTAGATAGTGACTTGTTCGATAGTGGCGATGATGTGGCGCAGACGAATAGCGAAATTCGGCATGAACCACTGAAGTCTCGGAACATCGATGCTGTCGATGAGTTCTTGAATGCCTGTTTTCAGCTCAGCAATGATTTTGGGGTTATTGCTGTACACCTTGTCTTTAATATAGCCCAGCAACATATGGCGGCCAGTGGCTTCTGGGTACCTCAGAGCCAGAATGCGGCCCCCGAAGTGCTCCTCCAGTACATCAAACACTCTCCTGCTTCGATGGGGTCGAGCTCCCTCTTGCACGAACCACATCTTTTCAGTATATTCATTGTTGATGACGAAATGCGACTGTGATTTAAACTGGCGGTTTATCCTGTAATAAATACGCAACCACTCGCTTTTTTACGGTTCACTCAACCATGAACATGTTTTAGAGCCACTGCAGGCTCATCATCAGATGACGACGTCTTGTCGAAATCTGGGTCACTTTGGATAATGGGGACGAAATCATCTTCCAAAACCTTCACGTACCGTTCCGTAGTCACCGTGCCATCAAGGAATATCGCACCGATTATTCCCTGACTGGACACTGCACACCACAGGGTCACCAGCTGAGGATGAAACTTCTTGACCGCGAAATGCGGATTCTCAGTCCCCCAAATACGCCCGTTGTGTTTTTGACGAACCCATCCAAACGAAAGTGGGCTTCGTCGCTAAACCAAATCATGCGTGTACGTACTAACTCCAATCATGCACCGCGGCCAACCGTGCAGTTTGAACGTCCTAACGCAAACCGTTCAGAAGTTATGACGATTTTATTTCATATACTTCAATAATTGTCACGCTGTAGCTACTGTACCAACTCTGCCACCACCTTTTCATTTCACACTTCATCCGTCTGTACAATATGTAAGCACCAACCGAACTTTTTAAGATACTTCTGTATTTCACCGATTTGACTCTGAACTTTTTCCTTATTCACGTGAGGCCTTCGCACATCTTTTCTACTTTACACTGTCGGAGACGGTTCAATACTGAATTACAAGAGACCAATTAGTTCAGTTTGCACCGATCACTGTATCTTGGGTGGTACAAAATAGACTCTAGAGTATGGAAGTAAAACTGCGCTGTCTCCCAAAATTCACGTGAAGAGCACTTTTCTAGGGAGGTCCTACTGCCTGTGGTATAGTCTTGGCTTCCTCTCACTCTCGGACCCAGATAGTCATAGGAAGATCTACACTTTAATGTGAATACAGAATCACGACGCAGCGTGCCGTTTTCCATCTAAATAACTCACGTTCAGAGGTGAAAGAAGCGAAAAATTACACTTATCCACTGACCAACAACACCACACGAAAAGATATTGCACACTGTAAACTGGACCCAGTTTCTTGGTTAAAAGCAGAAGCCTGACGCATATTCGGCCGTCATTGTACAGGAAACGCAATAATACTAGTTCGAGGCTGGATACGGCAAACAGCATTAATTCGCTAGGAAGGGTCAGGTGTTTGTTTGGGGAGGAAAAAAAGTAGTGTCGGACAAAGAGCAAAATTTTCAGAACAGATTATGGTTTATGCTGGATGTAGTGTCAGGCAGAAGTGAAAATAATAGTAAACATAAAAAAATTGAACATTAATGTTAATAAAGCACCATACAATTTTATAGCCTCCTGAAATATTCGTCCATTAATTTCTGGCATTAAGAGTCTCCTGACTGGTTCGAAGCGGCCCGCCACGAACTCCTCACTTGTGCCAATCTGTTCATCTCAGAGTAGAAGTCGCACCCAACGTCCTTAGATACTTGTTGGGTGTTCTCCAGTCTCTGACTTCCCCCACAGTTTTTATACTCTACAGCTCTCCCTAACCATGGAAGCTATTTCCTGATATCCTGACACATGTCCTATTGTCCTGTCCCTTTATCTTGTTAGTGTTTTCCACATATTCTTTTCCTCGACGATTCTCCGGAGAACCTCCTCAGTCTTTGAAACTTCCTGACAGATTAAAACTATGTGCCAGGCCGAGACTCGAACTCGGGACCTTTGCCTTTCGCGGCCTTTCTGGAAACATCCCCCAGGCTGTGGCTAAGTCATGTCTCCGCAATATCCTTTCTTTCAGGAGTGCTAGTTTTGCAAGGTTCGCTGGAGAGCTTCTGTAAAGTTTGGAAGGTAGACGAGGTACTGGCAGAAGTAAGGCTGTGAGGACGGGGCGTGAGTCGTGCTTGGGTAGCTCAGATGGGTTCAAGTCTACCGTCGAGAGAAAAATTTAATTTCTTATTAGCCGGCACGGTAGCTCAGCGTGTTCGGTCAGAGGGTTAGCAGCCCTCTGTAATAAAAAAACTGAGTTAATCGATCAGCAACGAACTTAGACGGATGTCTTACGACGTCCGCCCCGAGCAGATGCAACGAACAAAAGCGAACAAAATGAGATTTAAAAAAAAAAAAAAAAAAAAAAAGATGGTGGAGCACTTGCCCGCGAAAGGCAAAGGTCCCGAGTTCGAGTCTCGGCCTGGCACACAGTTTTAATCTGTCAGGAAGTTTCATATCAGCGCACACTCCACTGCAGAGTGAAAATCTCATCCTCAGTCTTTATCTTATCAATCCACCTAATTTTTTAACATCTGTATGTCGGACCACATCTCAAACGCTTTGATTCTCTTTTTTTCCGATTTTCTCACAGTTCATGTTTCACTATCATATAATGCTGTGTTCCAAACATACTTTCTCATACTATACTTCCTCCGACTGATGCCGATGTCTGATAATACTAGGCTTCCTTTGACTAGGAATACATTCTTTGCCTGTTCTAGCCTGACCACCTTGTATCGTCCGTCATGTTTTATTTCGCTTACAAGATAGTAAAATTCCTTAACTTCGTTGTCTCTAATTTGGATGGTAATTTACTCGCTCATTTCTGTTATTGTTATTACTTTTGTCTTCTTCGGTTTACTCTGGTTCCATAATATGAACTCAGTACCAGCTAATTCCAATCGGTATGTATTGTAACCCTCCTTCACTTTAATTAATGAAAAGCACACTACTGTGTACGTTCTACAGGAGTAATTTATTTGGCGAACTGCTTTTCGGCTTATAAGGCCATCATAAGACCTTAATTATCAGTCTAGATGAGCCCTTTTTAGACTGAGGCACAAGCACGGCGTAAATGTTATTTTTGACAGTGCCGTGAGAATATAATCAAAAAGGTAAAAGTTGAACAATAAGTAAATATGAAGGCAGCAAACGAGATAGAACATTAAACACTAAACTGGAAAAATAGTGCCTATATAACAATTTACATTAAATAAACAATCCTAAAAAATAAAACTGGTAACTGCCAAGACTTCAGAGGAATAGCTTAGCAGGTATTATAGGTGGGAAATGATACAGAAACTGAGTAAAAGGTGGAACTGACGTTGCAACAGCAGTATATATGGAGTACATAGGCGACCACAGTAAAATAAAAAATACAGGATAATGGAGGGACAAAAAGGAACAGAGAGTGTGGGAAGTAATGGAAAGCTGAAAGGATTTGTGCGAAGAGTGGGAGCATTAAGGTATGTTTGGTAATTTTCGATTAAATCGGGAACATGGGCTAGATGTCTGTTGATTTACAGGGCTTCCAACAGGCTGAGATTTTACGACATGGGAGTGTATCTGGTAGCTGCAGCCTTCACTCAGTATATGCTCAGCAAGTGTGCAGTGACATGTCTGCAACCTACAGCCGCGTTGAAGCGTAGCCAGTTTAGTTGCTTATGCCTCTGCCTGACTGACCAGTACAAAAATTATCACAATCAGAACATGTAATTTCGTACACCCCATTGTTGGCTAATAACTGAGTCTTATCTTTGTTACTGAAAAACACGAGCTGTAGTGTTCATCACATTGTAGGAAATCCTACAGTTGCAGAATTTCAGTATTTTTGCTACACACTGTGATACACGCCATAGGTACACCGCTTTCTGCCAACAGTCGAAGGAGCAACAGCGGAAGTATACCGGAAAGGTATAATTTTTAATTTTGTTTCTGCGTAAAATGTGGTCTATCAGGACAGGATTGTAGGCACTGGGTGAGGCAATAAATTCTAATGTATCTAATTCTGCTTTGGAATATTCTTTCGACATGGGAATAGATTGGTTAACTAAATAAATTAACCCTATAGAACATACACAATACTGTGTTTTTCATTTATTATTATGCTCTATCAAGAAGCGATGGAAAAATCAGAAAACTTCCTTTTTACAAAGGATAGCAATCTCACCATCAAGAAGACCAACAGCGGAAGCTTGTTCCGTTATGTTTTGGTAAAAACTTTGTTTTTTAGTGGTCTGATCTAGGACAAATCGTTCATACGTATTATTCTTGTTACCTCACTTGTAAGGGGAGTAATATAATTTTTTACAATATCAATGATTAAACAACGTCTTTTGGCCTAAATATATAGGTCCTTGTTAATTATTTGAGTTTCATTCTTCTGTAGATCACTAATGCCGAGATAACGTCTCATTAGGAAAAGCCACGCTACTCGTCGAGAAAAGTAGTCAAGGTGTTCACGCAAAAGACAGTAACTTCCAAAAACCACGCATAATACAACAGACAAAACTGACTTGCAAGCCCTTTTATTTACAAAGCTATCATCCGACATTATATCCATCTGTAATAATTTTGAGTTAATTTACTTATGTTATTTAAAACTGTCTCTGTTCTGTTACATATGGCCTAATATAGAAGTCCGACTGCAGCCGGCTGGTATTATTTCAGATACTAGGGCTTAAATATGTCTAGAAAAAGAGCCCGAAAATCAAAAAAAACATAGGATCCTGTTGCCATGGCAGAAAGTTGGTCACTACTTAAGCCTTCAGAAAAATGCATGTAGTTCCAACACACTGATGAGCCAAAACATTATGACCATCTTCTTAACAGCTTTTCTTTGGAACGAATTACACCACTGATTCTGCGTATCAAATGGTTCAAATGGCTCTGAGCACTATGGACCTTAACTTTCGAGGTCATCAGTCCCCTAGAACTTAGAACTACTTAAACCTAACTAACCTAAGGACATCACACACATCCATGCCCGAGGCAGGATTCTAACCTGCGACCGTAGCGGTCGCGTGGTTCCAGACTGAAGGGCCTAGAACTGCTCCGCCACACCGGCCGGCTCTGCGTGTCAGAATCCGGCTGTTTGTTGATAGCTCTGTGAAGGTATGTAACATCAGATGTCTAAGCAAAGGTCATGTAGTTCTCGTAAATAACGAGACGCTGATTTGCGTACGCGGTGATTGCGCCCGACCGCGACCAAGATGGTTCCAAACGATTTACAACAGTCGAGTGTGGTCGCCTAACCATCAACTTGAGTCCATTACTACGCACTTCAAACCTACCTAGGACGATTATGGCTCCAAGAGACGGATAATTATGCTGCTAAAAGGTGGTATCGCCGTCGGGGAAGACATCAAGTATGAGGGGGTGCAGGTGGTTCGTATCTTCGATTACCACGGCAGGTCCCATGCAAGGAAGGAGAATATCTCCCATAGAACAGTATTGCTCCTACCAGACTGTGTCCGTTACACGCTGCACGATTCGGCCACCGTTCACCTTGATGACAGCGTCTCTGGAGACGACCTACGACCTACTGTAGCAAAAATGACTCACACGAAGAGCCGACAGGTTTCTATTAATCGATGATCGAATCCCCACTGCAAACGCAATTGACGATGTCGTTGGGTCAACTTGTGAACACGTAGGGATATTCGGCTGCGGAGCACCACGTTCAACAACGCTCGATGAAAGGAGCGCTCCGAAACACTTGTGCGTGAACCAGCATTGTGCTCTTGGCAGAGATGCCACAGATCACCACCTACCCCACTTTGCAGTGCAGACAAGCCTCCGAACCCCGTGTTCTGTGAAGAGTCGTGGACGTCCAACCATGTACCGCCTAACGCTACTTCCACTGTCCTACCTCTTTCCGTAGATGCTCTCGACAGTAGTATGTGAACATTCGACCAACCTCGCCGTTTTCAAGATACTCGTTCACAGGCTTTGGATGATAATAATCTGTCCTTTGTCGAAGTCGCTTATCTCAACGGATTTTCCCATTTGCAGCTCTTATCTTCGCTAAGTCATCCTCCATCCGTGTCTGTTCCGCTTACATACACTCCTGGAAATTGAAATAAGAACACCGTGAATTCATTGTGCCAGGAAGGGGAAACTTTATTGACACATTCCTGGGGTCAGATACATCACATGATCACACTGACAGAACCACAGGCACATAGACACAGGCAACAGAGCATGCACAATGTCGGCACTAGTACAGTGTATATCCATCTTTCGCAGCAATGCAGGCTGCTATTCTCCCATGGAGACGATCATAGAGATGCTGGATGTAGTCCTGTGGAACGGCTTGCCATGCCATTTCCACCTGGCGCCTCAGTTGGACCAGCGTTCGTGCTGGACGTGCAGACCGCGTGAGACGACGCTTCATCCAGTCCCAAACATGCTCAATGGGGGACAGATCCGGAGATCTTGCTGGCCAGGGTAGTTGACTTACACCTTCTAGAGCACGTTGGGTGGCACGGGATACATGCGGACGTGCATTGTCCTGTTGGAACAGCAAGTTCCCTTGCCGGTCTAGGAATGGTAGAACGATGGGTTCGATGACGGTTTGGATGTACCGTGCACTATTCAGTGTCCCCTCGACGATCACCAGTGGTGTACGGCCAGTGTAGGAGATCGCTCCCCACGCCATGATGCCGGGTGTTGGCCCTGTGTGCCTCGGTCGTATGCAGTCCTGATTGTGGCGCTCACCTGCACGGCGCCAAACACGCATACGACCATCATTGGCACCAAGGCAGAAGCGACTCTCATCGCTGAAGACGACACGTCTCCATTCGTTCCTCCATTCACGCCTGTCGCGACACCACTGGAGGCGGGCTGCACGATGTTGGGGCGTGAGCGGAAGACGGCCTAACGGTGTGCGGGATCGTAGCCCAGCTTCATGGAGACGGTTGCGAATGGTCCTCGCCGATACCCCAGGAGCAACAGTGTCCCTAATTTGCTGGGAAGTGGCGGTGCGGTCCCCTACGGCACTGCGTAGGATCCTACGGTCTTGGCGTGCATCCGTGCGTCGCTGCGGTCCGGTCTCAGGTCGACGGGCACGTGCACCTTCCGCCGACCACTGGCGACAACATCGATGTACTGTGGAGACCTCACGCCCCACGTGTTGAGCAATTCGGAGGTACGTCCACCCAGCCTCCCGCATGCCCACTATACGCCCTCGCTCAAAGTCCGTCAACTGCACATACGGTTCACGTCCACGCTGTCGCGGCATGCTACCAGTGTTAAAGACTGCGATGGAGCTCCGTATGCCACGGCAAACTGGCTGACACTGACGGCGGCGGTGCACAAATGCTGCGCAGCTAGCGCCATTCGACGGCCAACACCGTGGTTCCTGGTGTGTCCGCTGTGCCGTGCGTGTGATCATTGCTTGTACAGCCCTCTCGCAGTGTCCGGAGCAAGTATGGTGGGTCTGACACACCGGTGTCAATGTGTTCTTTTTTCCATTTCCAGGAGTGTATTTTAGTTATCGTGTCATGTACGTGCAACGCTAGCAGGCCCCTCCTTCCTATGCAGCTCGAGTTGTCGCCCTAGAATGTCAGTCTTGATTCTTAAGTGAAAAGTTTGACGACCACTGTTGCAGAATGTTTTTATCAGATTGAGAACTTCTAAGAACGTGGCTTTTTTTTTTCGATTATCAAACGCAACGTAAGAAGCGCCTCTCTGATGCCCCTGCCTTCCCGGAAGCCAAACTAAACGTCATCTAACAAACCCTAAATTTTCTTTTCCATTATGCTGTACGTTATTAGTGACAATAAATCATAGACCGTGGGGGAGTGTAGGGTCTTGGGGCATCCACACACATTTTAAGTTTAGGAGTGGCAAAGTATGCTCAAGGCAAGCTGCTCTCTCGAGTGGCGCGTGGTCCTTCACTGTTCCTTCGCAGTAAATCCCTCGAGAGGTCTCTCAGTTTTGGCGGCGCCAGAGGAACTTGTTGGAGGAGCTTTCGCGTCGCACTCGTGCCGCTAAGCTGCCGTCCGTGACTGCTGCCACTTCGATCCCCCTACAAAGCCGCGCTCCCACTGAGAAATGCTATGGAGGGGCAGAGGTGACCGGGGGGAGGGGGGGGCTTTAATCCTAGAGCTGGGGAAGACTGGGGGAGCACTTCTGCTGCGGTGCCAGCCGGCGGGAACCCCTCGGCATCGGCCAGAATTCCTCGCGCAGAATTCTTCGCCCTCCCGGCGGTGAGCGGAATATCTGACGATAATATTCCGCAACCGGAAAAAAAAGAACGCGTATTTCTGCCGCATGAAGGCAACGCGTTGCCAATGACTCAAGAAAAGTGCGAGGGTGGCTGAGAAAAAAAAGTGCGAGCAGTGCTTTCCAGAATTCAACAGGGAGCTGTAGCTCTTAATTCAGTGAAAAATTATGCAGCTGTGCTTCAGGACCAGTTGCCGCCCCTCGCATCCGTTATTTGATTTAGAGACACAACAGGGCTAGCGACGAAGCCTGTTCTTGTTTTGAAAATATCTTATTTTCCGGGAAAATCACACGTAGTTTCTGTAAGAAGTTACCGACCATTTTGAGATCACGAGACTAGTGCTGTGGTTCAAGCTCACCAATGAGGAAATCACATTTCTCTCATAGTCTGAAGATGACTTATGACATGTCGGAACAGGTTATTCCGTATTGAAATTGTGAATGACTGTGAAGGAAAATAATCTTTTTTAAACTATGAACACTGGTGTCTCTAAAGCCTCCTTTACATCGAATGGAAACGACCTCAAGCGAGTGCCTATTCGCAGAAAATTCCCCAGTGTTCGCTAAAATTCGGTTGCATCTCTCTGAACAATGTTTTACACTAAAGAGAACGGAAGAGAACACCAGATACCGAACACACTCTTTGGAAGCTACGTTACTGTTTGTTGGCAATACTGATCGGGAGGCAGAACTGTCTGAATTTGTACTTCAGCGTGAAATGCGTAGGGGTAGTGCACTTAGCACTTCAGCTCCAGATTGTGAGCTAACATCCCATACATGTTCGGGCAGTTCCTCTTCGTCGGAATGTCTTAGTTCAAACTCGCCTAGGTGTTGAACCGCACGTGTCACATTACTCGTCCTAATTAGACACTTGTGACCCTTTGGTTAAATTGCCTGGCTGTTGGCAAGTTTGCGAAATACAAAGTTAACATAGCGTATAACAACAGTAATAATAATATCGGGAACTAAATTAACGACCTGTAAATGATGTAGGCCAGACAGTTGCGATTTGGTTAGGATAATTTTTATTCAGATACCAAACTAATAGCGAAAGTGGTCGTATTTACAATTACTATTACACTCAAGCGCATATAAGTCCTGCGATACCACACAACTCCAAATTTTCGAAGTCGTTTCACTCCCTAGCTGCGTTAAGACCGACTGTCTGCTTTCGCGTCTCAATCCGAACTGTACCCTTTGGTGTCTCGGCCAGAACTGAACTGTCCGCTTTCGTGTCTGCACCAGCACTGTCTCTGCCCGCCCCCGGCCGCGTTTTCCTGACATCTTCGCTCAACTGTCTAGGGCAGTTCCCTTTCCTAAATCCGCCGACGAATTGGCTACGGCTCATTCTAAATTATTTTATATTTCAACATATTTAAATAATCAAAGCTTGACCACTTTCACGTTCTAAATAAAGCAACAACAATATCTGCTACATAATAAACGTTAAATTCTTTTACATAAAACCAATACAATTTCCTTCTTAACTTTGAATGTCACGGCCAGTAGTCTTGAACCCATGTGCTTTCTGATAAATAAATAAAGAACAAAAGTAACTATTAAGCACTAAACTTCACAAAAAATATTCTATTACCTAATAATTCAATAAGGTGTCATGCTGTCGTCGTTCAATGTGTTTTGTGTGGAGGAAATGATGATCTGATGCTTATCTGAAAATACAGAAAATTTAAATTTACTATATCTTTTAAACAAATAAAGTTACAGAGTTGATATTTACAACGTTTGTCATTTTAATGATGCGCTTCTATATGAAATATCGATCGTTAAGATCGACCAAAGCGTTCAGATTTTAGCACTCAGGTCTTTGTTACAAAACTTGGTAATTTCACTTTAATAGTAAATCCTAAACTACTATAGGTATGATCAATATTCAAGTTTTATTGGGATCACCATGAAAATTTATGGAGGATCGCAGATTAATATTACTGTGGTTTGATTCCCTGCATTAATACAGAATTAAACAGTTTTCATAAATGTTTCCCTTTATGGCCGATCTTAGGTCCGCCATATTCAACACTGCTACGTCTCCTTGGCCACAAAAGCCGTCTGCTGGGTTTCCCTATGACGTGGGTTCTCGTCTGTCTCACTCGCACACAACAGCGCTTAGATCTCCATAGACAATAGACGCCGGTCAGTTTCCCCATCTCGTGGTGAATCTGCGCCCTTTGTGGCACCCGGTCCTAGGCGACAGGGATCGCTTCACAATTGCAGAACGCTGTCTCTTTCGGCCATATACTTAGATGAGAGCGAAATGCTCGTTAACTCACAAGATTTCCTTAGCATTGTTACAAAACTTTGCATGTATGTCGTTTGGCACTTTTCGCTGGTCTCAATGTAACTGAAGACAAAATTTACAAGCAGAACATTAATTACCGACAACAAACACAACGTGAAGAAAGATTAGCATTTATTCTCTGGTTATTAGCGACCCGATACATTTTCCTTAGGGACTGTTTCTCACTTCAATAGCTGCTATATATCACACAGTCTCTAATGTCTTCATTGGCATAGGGCATTTCATTCAAGTACGTATAAGGAAGATAATGCCAATAAAACATGATTAATGACATGTGAAATATACATATGACATGTCGCATGGGTACTTGATATAATCAGATATACAGGATGTTTCAAAATTATACCGACCAACTTTGCGGGAATGTGAAAGGTACCTGGAGAAATAAAATGACAGGAATTCGCGTCCGGAAACGTCATACAACGACGTTACAGAGCGTCTTAGTTACTTATATGTATACACAGGGTGATTCGGCTATCTGCGACGATTGTGAAGGATAAATGTATCAACTTCAGGTAAGAGACCCTAGTCCGGAAACGAACGAGACGGGAGTGATATGTGAAAATCGTTTTGATACGTCTCACACTGGAATATACAGGGTGTTACCAAAAGGTACGGCCAATCCTTCAGGAAACATTCCTCACACACAAATAAAGAAAAGATGTTACGTGGACATGTGTCCGGAAACGCTTAATGTCCATGTTAGAGCTCATTTTAGTTTCGTCAGTATGTACTGTACTTCCTCGATTCACCGCCAGCTGGCCCAATTGAAGGAAGGTAATGTTGACTTCGGTGTTTGTGTTGACATGCGACTTATTGTTTGGACAGGCATCGTTGGTGATGTCTTGATTGGGCCCTATCTTCTTCCACCTACGCTCAATGGAACACGTTATCATGATTTCGTACGGGATACTCTACTTGTGCTGCTAGAACATGTGCCCTTACAAGTACGACACAACATGTGGTTCATGCACGATGGAGCTCCTGCACATTTCAGTCGAAGTGTTCGTACGCTTCTCAACAACAGATTCGGTGACCGATGGATTGGTAGAGACGGAACAATTCCATGGCCTCCACGCTCTCCTGACCTCAACCCTCTTGACTTTCATTTATGGGGGCATTTGAAAGCTCTTGCCTACGCAACCCCGGTACCAAATGTAGAGACTTTTCGTGCTCGTATTGTGGACGGCTGTGATACAATACGCCATTCTCCAGGGCTGCATCAGCGCATCAGGGATTCCATGCGACGGAGGGTGGATGCATGTATCCCCGCTAACGGAGGACATTTTGAACATTTCCTGTAACAAAGTGTTTGAAGTCAAGCTGGTACGTACTGTTGCTGTGTGTTTCCATTCCATGATTAATGTGATTTGAAGAGAAGTAATAAAATGAGCTCTAACATGGAAAGTAAGCGTTTCCGGACACATGTCCACATAACATACACTCCTGGAAATGGAAAAAAGAACACATTGACACCGGTGTGTCAGACCCACCATACTTGCTCCGGACACTGCGAGAGGGCTGTACAAGCAATGATCACACGCACGGCACAGCGGACACACCAGGAACCGCGGTGTTGGCCGTCGAATGGCGCTAGCTGCGCAGCATTTGTGCACCGCCGCCGTCAGTGTCAGCCAGTTTGCCGTGGCATACGGAGCTCCATCGCAGGCTTTAACACTGGTAGCATGCCGCGACAGCGTGGACGTGAACCGTATGTGCAGTTGACGGACTTTGAGCGAGGGCGTATAGTGGGCATGCGGGAGGCCGGGTGGACGTACCGCCGAATTGCTCAACACATGGAGGAGGAGGAGGAGATTAGTGTTTAACGTCCCGTCGACAACGAGGTCATTAGAGACGGAGCGCCAGCTCGGGTGAGGGAAGGATGGAGAAGGAAATCGGCCGTGCCCTTTCAAAGGAACCATCCCGGCATTTGCCTGAAGCGATTTAGGGAAATCACGGAAAACCTAAATCAGGATGGCCGGAGACGGGATTGAACCGTCGTCCTCCCGAATGCGAGTCCAGTGTCAACACGTGGGGCGTGAGGTCTCCACAGTACATCGATGTTGTCGCCAGTGGTCGGCGGAAGGTGCACGTGCCCGTCGACCTGGGACCGGACCGCAGCGACGCACGGATGCACGCCAAGACCGTAGGATCCTACGCAGTGCCGTAGGGGACCGCACCGCCACTTCCCAGCAAATTAGGGACACTGTTGCTCCTGGGGTATCGGCGAGGACCATTCGCAACCGTCTCCATGAAGCTGGGCTACGGTCCCGCACACCGTTAGGCCGTCTTCCGCTCACGCCCCAACATCGTGCAGCCCGCCTCCAGTGGTGTCGCGACAGGCGTGAATGGAGGGACGAATGGAGACGTGTCGTCTTCAGCGATGAGAGTCGCTTCTGCCTTGGTGCCAGTGATGGTCGTATGCGTGTTTGGCGCCGTGCAGGTGAGCGCCACAATCAGGACTGCATACGACCGAGGCACACAGGGCCAACACCCGGCATCATGGCGTGGGGAGCGATCTCCTACACTGGCCGTACACCACTGGTGATCGTCGAGGGGACACTGAATAGTGCACGGTACATCCAAACCGTCATCGAACCCATCGTTCTACCATTCCTAGACCGGCAAGGGAACTTGCTGTTCCAACAGGACAATGCACGTCCGCATGTATCCCGTGCCACCCAACGTGCTCTAGAAGGTGTAAGTCAACTACCCTGGCCAGCAAGATCTCCGGATCTGTCCCCCATTGAGCATGTTTGGGACTGGATGAAGCGTCGTCTCACGCGGTCTGCACGTCCAGCACGAACGCTGGTCCAACTGAGGCGCCAGGTGGAAATGGCATGGCAAGCCGTTCCACAGGACTACATCCAGCATCTCTACGATCGTCTCCATGGGAGAATAGCAGCCTGCATTGCTGCGAAAGGTGGATATACACTGTACTAGTGCCGACATTGTGCATGCTCTGTTGCCTGTGTCTATGTGCCTGTGGTTCTGTCAGTGTGATCATGTGATGTATCTGACCCCAGGAATGTGTCAATAAAGTTTCCCCTTCCTGGGACAATGAATTCACGGTGTTCTTATTTCAATTTCCAGGAGTGTATTTTCTTTCTTTGTGTGTGAGGAATGTTTTCTGAAAGTTTGGCCGTACCTTTTTGTAACACCCTGTATGTACCGGTACTTTTGTTGCTACGACTGTATGGTAGGCAACTTTCGGATGTGGCAGTATGGACCAAAAATAAGAAAAAAAGTCTAGTAAATATGGCCTCTAAAATGCATATCATAAGACATTCACTTTACGTCATTTTTCCTTGTTTTGCTCTATACTAGCACCTCTGAAAATTGCGTATCCTACAATCTTAGCGACCCCTGTGCACTGTCAGAGGTATCAGAACGATTTTCTCTTTTAACTCCCGACTCGTTCATTTCCGAACCAGGGTCCCGTCCCTCAAATTGATACCTTTATCCTTCTACATCGTCGCAGAAACTTTACATCTTTCACCCCGTACATACATATACACACATCCGTCGGTCACTATAACGTCGACGCTCTGTAGCGTCGTTGTATGTTTCCGGAAACGGGTTCTTATCGTGATTTTATTCCTCCAGGCATATTCTAGATTGCCTCAAAGTTTGAAGATGTAGTTCCGAAACATCATCTATACTTTTTCTGAAGGAAATCAGCGTGATACCGGGTTAGTCATATTTATTTATCATCAAAAATCTGTTAGATCACAGTGATACATCAAGCACGTAATTACATATGCAGGTGAACGTAAGCAACGAGAATGATCGGGCCTTTCCTATATATTTAACTTTCATCTGCGTAGCAGATAAACATTCGAATTTGTTTAGTTTCAAGAGAATTTATTGTGTTTTCGCTTTATAATAAAAAGAATTACAAAGCTTACGTTTATTCACTCCGTTGCCGCCTGATGCAAGCATCTAATGAATTCATCGTCTTTCTCACGCCCTCAGCAGGACGTTTGAATTTTTCGACAATTTTCTATCAATCATATTTCCTTTCCATTGGGATTTGTGCTGTAGATGGTCGGTCTTTGGATTGCCGACACACAGACTACACAGGGGTCTGCTGTTTGGGCCTCCCGCTCCTGCGCAAACGCAGCCAGCCAGACCGGCTTGCGCGGCGGGTTGCCTGCAGCTGCATCAGCTGGCGCTGCAAACGCGGTATCGCTACCGCGCAGTTTTCGACACGCGTACGAAAAGCCTGTTTCCACTGTTATAGCTGAACTGGATAACCTCAATTTGTTCTTCTGCAACAGAAACTCAACAATAACATCGGTGCACGTAACATTTTCGTAGCTTAGCTGAGTAACGGTGTCATATTAAACGATACAATAGGGGCGCAACTGCTCATATTACCAAAGTACTATTTTTCGTGGGATATTAGTGCGCGATTGTTTTCCCAACTTTAATTGTATGTTGAGCCTGTGACAAGACTGGCCACCTAAACAATTCATAAGTGAAGCATGCCAGCCCATTAGACTTATTGCATATTTATCATTACAGGATTTGAGTACGTGACACAGCAACTGGTCAATATATTCAAATCATTTAATAACACCTTGGTAATGTGTTTAAGATGGTAATGATAACATATGTCTGACCTGAGGCAGAAATAATTATTTTAAACCAAGGAGATGTATATGTTGCACCATCTGTGCAGGTGATTTATCTGCAGAACTATTCGTTTGGGTAAGGCCGATGTTTGAAGGTTAACGAATCCAAAGAGTATATAAGGAGAAGTCAGTGAAGAAACAATACGGTGTCCCAGTTTGTGACAGCTGTCGTTTTCTCCGTCACTTGTGTAGTTCTTATACTCTTTAACCTTCGAATTGCGACTGTTTACTGTACAAAATTGTTACCAGACGGTTCGAAATAGTCGTAATTCCGGCATTATTTGAGGCAGATGTAAATATTCACTAGAAATAATTTACGAATGGATCTGCGGATGAAAGTATCAACTCTCAGTTTACAGGGTGACAATTATTGAGTAATATGAAAAGAAACGTAAAGTAGTTACAAACGGAGTGCACCCACTTTATTCAACATGTAAACGTCACTACTGATATTCAGATTCAGGTTATGATATGTTCGATATGTCTGCCGGCATTGGCGATAATGTGGCCCAGACAAATAGCGAAATTCTGCATGACCCGCTGAAATATCAGAACGTCGACGCTGTCGATGACCTCCTGAACGACTGTTTTCAGCTCGTCAATGGTTTTGGGGTTATTCCTGCACACCTTGTCTTTAATATAGCCCCACAAAAAGGAGTCGTATGCGCGGCCGATCGAGGCCCATGCCAGTGGCCTCTGCGTACGCCAGAGCCAGAATGCGGTTCCCAAAGCACTCCTCCAGGACATCAAACACTCTAATGCTTCGACGGGGTCGAGCTCCGTCTTCAACGAACTTCATCTTTTCAGTATATCCATTGTGGATGACGAAATGCGACTGTGATTAAATCCTCCGGGACATCAAACACTAACCTGCTTCGATGGGGTCGAGCTCCATGTTGCATTACCCACATCTTGTCGACATCAGGATCACTTTGGATAATAAATTCATCTTCCAAAACATTCACGTACCGTTCCGCAGTCACCGTGCTATCAAGGACTATAGCACCGATTATTCCGTGGCTGGACATTGCACACTGCGCAGTCACTCGCTGAGGGCGAAGAGACTACTCGATCGCGAAGTGCGGATTCCCAGTCCACCAAATGCGCCAACATTGCTTATTGACGAACCGATCCAAATGAAAGTGGGCTTCCTCGCTAAACAATTCCCCGTGGCTCAGCGTGCAGTTCGAATGCCTTGACGAAACCGTTCAGGAGTTATGACTCTATTTCATATAGGCAAAGGTCCCGAGTTCGATTCTCGGTCCTGCACACAGTTTTAATCTGCCAGGAAGCTTCTATTTCATATACACTCCTGGAAGTGGAAAAAAGAACACATTGACACCGGTGTGTCAGACCCACCATACTTGCTCCGGACACTGCGAGAGGGCTGTACAAGCAATGATCACACGCACGGCACAGCGGACACACCAGGAACCGCAGTGTTGGCCGTCGAATGGCGCTAGCTGCGCAGCATTTGTGCACCGCCGCCGTCAGTGTCAGCCAGTTTGACGTGGCATACGGAGCTCCATCGCAGTCTTTAACACTGGTAGCATGCCGCGACAGCGTGGACGTGAACCGTATGTGCAGTTGACGGACTTTGAGCGAGGGCGTATAGTGGGCATGCGGGAGGCCGGGTGGACGTACCGCCGAATTGCTCAACACGTGGGGCGTGAGGTCTCCACAGTACATCGATGTTGTCGCCAGTGGTCGGCGGAAGGTGCACGTGCCCGTCGACCTGGGACCGGACCGCAGCGACGCACGGATGCACGCCAAGACCGTAGGATCCTACGCAGTGCCGTAGGGGACCGCACCGCCACTTCCCAGCAAATTAGGGACACTGTTGCTCCTGGGGTATCGGCGAGGACCATTCGCAACCGTCTCCATGAAGCTGGGCTACGGTCCCGCACACCGTTAGGCCGTCTTCCGCTCACGCCCCAACATCGTGCAGCCCGCCTCCAGTGGTGTCGCGACAGGCGTGAATGGAGGGACGAATGGAGACGTGTCGTCTTCAGCGATGAGAGTCGCTTCTGCCTTGGTGCCAATGATGGTCGTATGCGTGTTTGGCGCCGTGCAGGTGAGCGCCACAATCAGGACTGCATACGACCGAGGCACACAGGGCCAATACCCGGCATCATGGTGTGGGGAGCGATCTCCTACACTGGCCGTACACCACTGGTGATCGTCGAGGGGACACTGAATAGTGCACGGTACATCCAAACCGTAATCGAACCCATCGTTCTACCCTTCCTAGACCGGCAAGGGAACTTGCTGTTCCAACACGACAATGCACGTCCGCATGTATCCCGTGCCACAAAACGTGCTCTAGAAGGTGTAAGTCAACTACCCTGGCCAGCAAGATCTCCGGATCTGTCCCCCATTGAGCATGTTTGGGACTGGATGAAGCGTCGTCTCACGCGGTCTGCACGTCCAGCACGAACGCTGGTCCAACTAAGGCGCCAGGTGGAAATGGCATGGTAAGCCGCTGCACAGGACTACATCCAGCATCTCTACGATCGTCTCCATGGGAGAATAGCAGCCTGCATTGCTGCGAAAGGTGGATATGCACTGTACTAGTGCCGACATTGTGCATGCTCTGTTGCCTGTGTCTATGTGCCTGTGGTTCTGTCAGTGTGATCATGTGATGTATCTGACCCCAGGAATGTGTCAATAAAGTTTCCCCTTCCTGGGACAATGAATTCACGGTGTTCTTATTTCAATTTCCAGGAGTGTAGTTTGATAACTGCCATCCTGTAGAAAAGGTTGTAATACCCTCGTTACGCACTCGTATTCCATTTATGAACCGCGCACATGCTGGTAACAACTAGTGCCATGTACACTACTGGTCATTAAAATTGCTACACCAAGAAGAAATGCAGATGATAAACGGGTATTCATTGGACAAATATATTATACTAAAACTGACATGTGATTACATTTTCACGCAATTTGGGTGCACAGATCCTGAGAAATCAGTACCCAAAACATCCACCTCTGGCCGTAATAACGGCCTTGATACGCCTGGGCATTGAGTCAAACAGAGCTTGGATGGCGTGTACTGATACAGCTGCCCATGCAGCTTCAACGCGATACCACAGTTCATCAAGAGTAGTGATTGGCGCATTGTGGCGAGCCAGTTGCTCGGCCACCACTGAGCAGACGTTTTCACTTGGTGAGAGATCTGGAGAATGTGCTGGCCAGGGCAGCAGTCGAACATTTTCTGTATCCAGAAAGGCCCGTACAGGACCTGCAACATGCGGTCGTGCATTATGCTGCTGAAATGTAAGGTTTCGCAGGGATTTAATGAAGGGTAGCGCCAAGGATCGTAAGACATCTGAAATGTAACGTCCACTGTTCAAAGTGCCGTCAATGCGAACAAGAGGTGACCGATACGTATAACCAAAGGCACCCCATACCATCACGCCGGGTGATATGCCAGTATGGCGATGACGAATACACGCTTCCAATGTGCGTTCACCGCGATGACGCCAAACACAGTTGCGACCATCATGATGCTGTACACAGAACCTAGATTCATCCGAAAAATGACGTTTTGCCGTTCGTGCACCCAGGTTCGTCGTTGAGTACACCATCGCAGGCGCTCCTGTCTGTGATGCAGCGTCAAGGATAACAGCACCCGTGGTCTCCGAACTGATAGTCCATGCTGCTGCAAACGTTGTCGAACTGTTCGTGCAGATGGTTGTTGTCTGGCAAACGTACCAAACGGTTGACTCAGGGATCGAGACGTGACTGCACGATCCGTTAAAGCCATGCGGATAAGATGCGTGTCACCTCGACTGCTAGTGATACGAGGCTGTTGGGATCCAGCACGGCGTTCCCTATTACCCTCCTGAACCCACCGACTCCATATTCTGCTAACAGTCATTGGATCTCGACCAACGCGAGAAGCAATGTCGCGATACGATAAACCGCAATCGCGATAGGCTACAATCCGACCTTTATCAAAGTCGGAAACGTGATGCTACGCATTTCTCCTTCTTACACGAGGCATCACAACAACACCAGGCAACGCCGGTCAACTGCTGTTTGCGTTTGAGAAATCGGTTGGAAACTTTGAGCACGTTGTAGGTGTCGCTGCCGGCGGCAACCTTGTGTGAATTCTCTGAAAAGCTAATCATTTGCATATCACAGCATCTTCTTCGTGTCGGTTAAATTTCGGATCTTTAGCACGTGATCTTCGTCGTGTAGCAGTTTTAATGGCCAGTAGTGTATAAGGGTAGAAAGCACTGTCTTTTGTGTAAACTGTTCCGTCTTACTGAACGTATGTTTTTGTTTTCAAATTTAATCAAAGACATAAAGATATAGAATTTTTGTCCGCCAATCCCTTCATGTGTTAACACAGAGAAACTTGTGTTACGAATCATTGATGTGATAATGTGGACTTTGAATGAAGTGATTAGAACACAGTAAAGTGAAACAGGTCGAGGCGAGTGTTAACAGTGGGGACGGACGTAAGATGATGTCGCACGACCCCATAGTCAAGGGTGCTAATTGCAGCGCTATGCCTCATCTGACAAGAGCTCGCTGTGTCGGAGGCTGGCGTCAGGGTGGGCGTCATCAGCGACAGCAGAGGTGGCGCGCCTGCTGTCATGAATGGAGCCGCAGCCAGCTGGTGCGGCCCGTTACTCAGTCCGCTGGCTGGCTGGCTGGCTGAAATGTCAAGGGGAGACTCCCGCCACGCCGGGCCGGCTCACCTCATTACCATGCGCGGGGCAGCGCCGCCGGTCTGCCGAGCTCGCATTCAGTGAGCCGGGCGGCCAACGGCGGCCGCGCCACTACTCTACACTTTCCAGCACCGTTCTGCAGGTATCAGTCACAGGTCGCCACCATTCACCACACCGGCACAGCACAGATTGGCTCACTACCAGCAACGAAGAACGCGGCCTCACGCTTGTCAGACCTGTTTCACACTTGTGGGGTTCCATTCGGTACGGTTCCTTTTTGGCTGCAACCGAAAACGAATGAAATCCTTTCACACATACACGGTTCTG
The DNA here is from genome assembly GCF_023898315.1 of Schistocerca nitens. Lineage (NCBI taxonomy): Eukaryota > Metazoa > Arthropoda > Insecta > Orthoptera > Acrididae > Schistocerca > Schistocerca nitens. Next base: position 439,886,099 of record NC_064622.1, on the reverse strand, counting down.
AGACGGTTTGTATCATGTTTCGAGTTTCTTTTCCGTACACAGGCACAAGTAGTTGAAAGAGTAGTTCACGACTCAAGTACGTTCAGTGAGCTAGCAGTTTTATAAAATTTGATTTACCTTAATACTTATCAAAGTTAGGGGCGTTCTCTGTTATAATTTGATATGTATTCTAAATAAATGTCACTAGTTACATCAATGATTTTCAAAACTTTTCCATTTACATTTCCTCAAAACCGCGGTGAGTTTACCATCTGTCGTAACATACTATACCAATCATTCCAGAAAAATGAATTTTTCAGTAATACCCAATGCCATTTTTTAGCGAGGTTAAATTCATCAAAACCTTTGAAAATTTCAACACAAACGTCTTTCCCCGTTTCCTGCGTCTTCACTCTATCCTTATACTTTTCACAAGTTTTCTCCAATAGCATCGGTTTAGATTGCACTGTAGAAATTAAACTAACTTTATCAACACCTGCTATAGCGCTCATTTTATCAGAAGGACTGAGACAACAACTTTCAAAATACACACATCATAAACAGTACTGCATCACCCTGGTTCCCAGAACTCCTAAAGACAGACGTTGACTCTGGATAATGTACCACAGACACAGTCCCTTTGACTGTTCAGAGACGTCACTAAACCCGCCCAAAGATGTAAACAAACATGTACGAGCAGCGTCTATTAGACGAAGGGGGTCCGACAGACGATCAGTTGCAGTCATTCCACCAAGAAGGACGTACACGGCTCGTGTTGTCTCCCGTTCGACCATGCCTAGACGACCAATACCGCGATTCGATTGCGTCCGCATTGTTACTTTGTGCCAGGAAGGCTCTCAACAAGGGAAGTGTCCAGGCGTCTCGGAGTGAACAAACGCGATGTTGTTCGGACAGGGAGGAGATACAGAGAGACAGCAATTGTCGATGACATGCCTCGCTCAGGCCTCCCTAGGGCTACTACTGCAGTGGATGACCGCTACCTACGGATTATGGCTCGGAGGAACCCTGACGGCAACGTCACCATGTTGAATAATGCTTTTCGTGCAGCCACAGGGGGTCATTTACGACTGTGCGCAATAGGCCGCATGATGCGCAACTTCACTCCCGACGTCCATGGCGAGGTCCATCTTTGCAACCACTCCACCATGCAGCGTGGTACAGATGGGCCCAACAACATGCCGAATGGACCGCTCAGGATTGGCATCACGTCCTCTTCACCAATGAGTGTCGCATGCCTATCAGACAATTGTCGGAGGCAATCCGGTCAGGCTGAACGCCTTACATACACTGTCCAGCGAGTGCAGCAAGGTGGAGGTTCCCTGCTGTTTTGGGATGTCATTATGTGGGTCCGACGTACGCCGCTGGTGGTCATGGAAGGCGCTGTAACGGCTGTACGATACGTGAATGCCGTCTTCCGACCAATAGTGCAACAATATCGGCAGTATATTGCCGAGGCATTCGTCTTCATGGGCGACAATTCGCGCCCCCATCGTGCACATCTTGTGAATGCCTTCCTTCAGGATAACGTCATCGCTCGACATGAGTGGCCAGCAAGTTCTCCAGACATGAACCCTATCGAAAATGCCTGGGATAGATTGAAAAGGGCTGTTCATGGATGACATGACCCACCAACCAGATCTACGCCGAATAGCCGTTAAGGAGTGGGACAATCTGGACCAACAGAGCCTTCATGAACTTGAGGATAGAATGCCACAACGAATACGGGAATACATCAATGCAAGAGGACGTGCTTCTTGGTATTAGAGGTAGCGGTGTGTACAGTAATCTGGACCACCACCACTCAAGGTCTCGCTGTATGGTGGTGCAACATGCATTTCCGGATCTCTCCGAACCGAGGTGATGCAAAACTTTTTTTGATGTGTGTATAATAATAAACGGTAATTTTTAAAGACATCCACTCACCATCAGGTTAAAGCATAAACTGAACCCTGTGTATGAACGCCTTGATTGCTTTTCTTCCCTGGATGCGAGTTCGCACCTTATGGAAACCTGATGAAACCTATTCATGTCGGGGGAGCATTCGGTGATCTACTGCTTCTATTACGTACCGAATAGGAACCGAAGCACCGTCCCACACCTCTCAACAGTGACCGAGAAAGAACTGAAAAGCAACCAAACTGGATGGAACGAAGTACATGTGAAACGGAACTTATTGTAGTCTTCAGTCTGAAAACTACTTTGATCTGTCTCTCCATGTTAGTATTCATTCTACAACTCTCTTCATCCCTGCACAGCTACTGCAGTCTATATCTATTTGAACCTGCTTACTGTATTCCAACCTTGGTCAAACCACGACGGAGGTTCGAGTCCTCCCTCGGGGATGGGTGTGTGTGTGTTTATCCTTAGGATAATTTAGGTTAAGTAGTGTGTAAGACTGATGACCATAGCAGTTGTTGTTGTTGTTGTTGTTGTTGTGGTCTTCAGTCCTGAGACTGGTTTGATGCAGCTCTCCATGCTACTCTATCCTGTGCAAGCTTCTTCATCTCCCAGTACCTACTGCAACCTACATCCTTCTGAATCTGCTTAGTGTATTCATCTCTTCGTCTCCCCCTACGATTTTTACCCTCAACGATGCCCTCCAATAATAAAATGGTGATCCCTTGATGCCTTAGAACATGTCCTACCAACCGATCCCTTCTTCTAGTCAAGTTGTGCCACAAACTCCTCTTCTCCCCAATCCTATTCAGTACCTCCTCATTAGTTATGTGATCTACCCATCTAATCTTCAGCATTCTTCTGTAGCACCACATTTCGAAAGCTTCTATTCTCTTCTTGTCTAAACTATTTATCGTCCATGTTTCACTTCCATACATGGCTACACTCCATACAAATACTTTCAGAAATGACTTCCTGACACTTAAATCTATACTCGATGTTAACAAATTCCTCTTCTTCAGAAACGCTTTCTTTGCCATTGCCAGTCTACATTTTATATCCTCTCTACTTCGACCATCATCGGTTATTTTGCTCCCCAAATAGCAAAACTCCTTTATTACTTTAAGTGTCTCATTTCCTAATCTAATACCCTCAACATCACCCGACTTAATTCCACTACATTCCATTATCCTCGTTTTGCTTTTGTTGATGTTCATCTTATATCCTCCCTTCAAGACACCATCCATTCCGTTCAACTGCTCTTCCAAGTCCTTTGCTGTCTCTGACAGAATTACAATGTCGTCGGCGAACCTCAAAGTTTTTACCTCTTCTCCATGGATTTTAATACCTACTCCGAATTTTTCTTTTGTTTCCTTTACTGCTTGCTCAATATACAGATTGAATAACATCGGGGAGAGGCTACAACCCTGTCTTACTCCCTTCCCAACCGCTGCTTCCCTTTCATGTCCCTCGACTCATATAACTGCCACCTGGTTTCTGTACAAATTATAAATAGCCTTTCGCTCCCTGTATTTTACCCCTGCCACCTTCAGAATTTGAAAGAGAGTATTCCAGTCAACATTGTCAAAAGCTTTCTCTAAGTCTACAAATGCTAGAAACGTAGGTTTGCCTTTCCTTAATCTTTCTTCTAAGGTAAGTCGTAAGGTCAGTATTGCCTCACGTGTTCCAGTATTTCTACGGAATCCAAACTGATCTTCCCCGAGGCCGGCTTCTACTAGTTTTTCCATTCGTCTGTAAAGAATTCGTGTTAGTATTTTGCAGCTGTGGCTTATTAAACTGATTGTCCGGTAATTTTGACATCTGTCAACACCTGCTTTCTTCTTGAAGTCTGAGGGTATTTCACCTGTTTCATACATCTTGCTCACCAGATGGTAGAGTTTTGTCAGGACTGGCTCTCCCAAGGCCGTCAGTAGTTCCAATGGAATGTTGTCTACTCCGGGGGCCTTGTTTCGACTCAGGTCTCAGTGCTCTGTCAAACTATTCACGCAGTACCGTATCTCCCATTTAATCTTCATCTACATCCTCTTCCATTTCCATAATATTGTCCTCAAGTACATCGCCCTTGTATAGACCCTCTATATACTCCTTCCACCTTTCTGCTTTCCCTTCTTTGCTTAGAACTGGGTTTCCATCTGAGCTCTTGATGTTCATACAAGTGGTTCTCTTATCTCCAAAGGTCTCTTTAATTTTCCTGTAGGCAGTATCTACACTCCTGGAAATGGAAAAAAGAACACATTGACACCGGTGTGTCAGACCCACCATACTTGCTCCGGACACTGCGAGAGGGCTGTACAAGCAATGATCACACGCACGGCACAGCGGACACACCAGGAACCGCGGTGTTGGCCGTCGAATGGCGCTAGCTGCGCAGCATTTGTGCACCACCGCCGTCAGTGTCAGCCAGTTTGCCGTGGCATACGGAGCTCCATCGCAGTCTTTAACACTGGTAGCATGCCGCGACAGCGTGGACGTGAACCGTATGTGCAGTTGACGGACTTTGTGCGAGGGCGTATAGTGGGCATGCGGGAGGCCGGGTGGACGTACCGCCGAATTGCTCAACACGTGGGGCGTGAGGTCTCCACAGTACATCGATGTTGTCGCCAGTGGTCGGCGGAAGGTGCACGTGCCCGTCGACCTGGGACCGGACCGCAGCGACGCACGGATGCACGCCAAGACCGTAGGATCCTACGCAGTGCCGTAGGGGACCGCACCGCCACTTCCCAGCAAATTAGGGACACTGTTGCTCCTGGGGTATCGGCGAGGACCATTCGCAACCGTCTCCATGAAGCTGGGCTACGGTCCCGCACACCGTTAGGCCGTCTTCCGCTCACGCCCCAACATCGTGCAGCCCGCCTCCAGTGGTGTCGCGACAGGCGTGAATGGAGGGACGAATGGAGACGTGTCGTCTTCAGCGATGAGAGTCGCTTCTGCCTTGGTGCCAATGATTGTCGTATGCGTGTTTGGCGCCGTGCAGGTGAGCGCCACAATCAGGACTGCATACGACCGAGGCACACAGGGCCAACACCCGGCATCATGGTGTGGGGAGCGATCTTCTACACTGGCCGTACACCACTGGTGATCGTCGAGGGGACACTGAATAGTGCACGGTACATCCAAACCGTCATCGAACCCATCGTTCTACCATTCCTAGACCGGCAAGGGAACTTGCTGTTCCAACAGGACAATGCACGTCCGCATGTATCCCGTGCCACCCAACGTGCTCTAGAAGGTGTAAGTCAACTACCCTGGCCAGCAAGATCTCCGGATCTGTCCCCCATTGAGCATGTTTGGGACTGGATGAAGCGTCGTCTCACGCGGTCTGCACGTCCAGCACGAACGCTGGTCCAACTCAGGCGCCAGGTGGAAATGGCATGGCAAGCCGTTGCACAGGACTACATCCAGCATCTCTACGATCGTCTCCATGGGAGAATAGCAGCCTGCATTGCTGCGAAATGTGGATATACACTGTACTAGTGCCGACATTGTGCATGCTCTGTTGCCTGTGTCTATGTGCCTGTGGTTCTGTCAGTGTGATCATGTGATGTATCTGACCCCAGGAATGTGTCAATAAAGTTTCCCCTTCCTGGGAAATGAATTCACGGTGTTCTTATTTCAATTTCCAGGAGTGTATCTTACCCCTAGTGAGAAACGCCTCTACATCCTTACATTTGTCCTCTAGCCATCCATGCTTAGCCATTTTGCACTTCCTGTCGATCTCATTTTTGAGACGTTTGTATTCATTTTTGCCTGCTTCATTTACTGCTTTTTTATATTTTCTCCTTTCATCAATTAAATTCAATATTTCTTCTGTTACCCAAGGATTTCTACTAGCCCTCGTACCGAGCGAGGTGGCGCAGTGGTTAGACACTGGACTCGCATTCGGGAGGACGACGGTTCAATCCCGCGTCCGGCCATTCTGATTTAGGTTTTCCGTGATTTCCCTAAATCACTCCAGGCAAATGCCGGGATGGTTCCTCTGAAAGGGCACGGCCGACTTCCTTCCCCATCCTTCCCTAATCCAATGAGACCGATGACCACGCTGTCTGGTCTCCTTCCCCCAAAAACCAACCAACCAACCTAGCCCTCGTATTTTTACCTATTTGATCCTCTGCTGCCTTCACTACTTCATCCCTCAAAGCTACCCATTCCTCTTCTACTGTATTTCTTTCCCCCATTCCTGTCAATTGTTCCCTTATGCTCTCCCTGAAACTCTGTACAACCTCTCGTTCTTTCAGTTTATCCAGGTCCCAACTCCTTAAATTCCCACCTTTTTGCAGTTTCTTCAGTTTTAATCTACAGGTCATAACCAATAGATTGTGGTCAGAGTCCACATCTGCCCCTGGAAATGTCTTACAATTTAAAACCTGGTTCCTAAATCTCTGTCTTACCATTATATAATCTATCTGATACCTTTTAGTATCTCCAGGGTTCTTCCATGTATACAACTTTCTATCATGATTCTTAAACCAAGTGTTAGCTATGATTAAGTTGTGCTCTGTGCAAAATTCTACCAGGCGGCTTCCTCTTTCATTTCTTAGCCCCAATCCATATTCACCTACTAAGTTTCCTTCTCTCCCTTTTCCTACACTCGAATTCCAGTCACCCATGACTATCAAATTTTCATCTCCCTTCACTATCTGAATAATTTCTTTTATCTCATCATACATTTCTTCAATTTCTTCGTCATCTGCAGAGCTAGTTGGCATATAAACTTGTACTACTGTAGTAGGTGTGGGCTTCGTATCTATCTTGGCCACAATAATGCGTTCACTATGCTGTTTGTAGTAGCTTACCCGCATTCCTATTTTCCTATTCATTATTAAACCTACTCCTGCATTACCCCTATTTGACTTTTTGTTGATAACCCTGTAGTCACCTGACGAGAAGTCTTGTTCCTCCTGCCACCGAACTTCACTAATTCCCACTATATCTAACTTTAACCTATCCATTTCCCTTTTTAAATTTTCTAACCTACCTGCCCGATTAAGGGATCTGACATTCCACTCTCCGATCCGTAGAATGCCAGTTTTCTTTCTCCTGATAACGACATCCTCTTGAGTAGTCCCCGCCCGGAGATCCGAATGGGGGACTATTTTACCTCCGGAATATTTTACCCAAGAGGACGCCATCATTTAATCATACAGTAAAGCTGCATGCCCTCGGGAAAAATTACGGCCGTCGTTTCCCCTTGCTTTCAGCCGTTCGCAGTACCAGCACAGCAAGGCCGTTTTGGTTATTGTTACAAGGCCAGATCAGTCAATCATACAGACTGTTGCCCTTGCAACTACTGAAAAGGCTGCTGCCCCTCTTCAGGAACCACACGTTTGTCTGGCCTCTCGACAGATACCCCTCCGTTGTGGTTGTACCTGCGGTACGGCTATCTGTATCGCTGAGGCACGCAAGCCTCCCCACCAACGGCAAGGTCCATGGTTCATGGGGGGACCTTAGCAGTTAAGTCCCATAAAATTTCACACACATTAACATTAACAACCGCTGCAGGTTTTATCCCCGCACCCCTCCTTCCCCTCCTCCTCTTCCTACCAAACACACACACACACACACAAACACACACACACACACACACACACACACACACACAATCTTCCCTCCATACCACTGTATTCCTCCATACACCTCTGTTCTCTGCTATTGTCTTCCGTCCTCGAATCTCTAGCTTGGTAAGATCAGCCATCACATTGCGCAGCCACCTAAACGTTGGTCGGCCGTTCCTTCTGGCGGACACGTACAATCGACCTTTCATTATTCGTTACGGTATCCTGTCGTCCTTCATCCTCTCCTTAAGTCCTAACCAGGGAGCCATCAATATCTGGATTCCAAGAATTCGATTTTGGAATGTTTACTTCGAATACTTGACAACAACTGAGCACACCTGCAGCCTGAGAAAGAAAAAGAGAGATGGCTCCAGTTATGCAAATATCGATATATCTGAATGTATATACACGGAGTGCATAGGGGCCCTTAAGATTGTATTATTGAGATGCAGAAACTGGGTATCTAAATAAAATAACTTCTCAAAACATGCGGCTGTTTGGCGATTTTCCTTGGTAAATACTTGCATTTTATGGTTCAATCTTGCTCTCCAACCCTGTGCCTCTCTCACAGTTTCGTAATTTTTTTTTCAAATGTCCCTAGCTTACTCTTGTCTGCTTCTGTCGTCGTCCACATTTCTGACACATATGTAACAACTGCTTGTACAAGGGAATAGTATAGTCTTAACTTGGATGATCTTTTAATTAGCGAACTCTTAAAATACCTCTAGGTAGTATTTCCGGCCTATATCCTTTCTCTAACACGCTGTCTCATATTATCATCACTGTTTAAGAGGTCACATCGCTAATGGAATCAGCTAAGAGTTTATAAAATGTATTAACATTGTTGTTCCTCTCTTGTGTATTTTTTTTTTTTTTGTGTCTGACTATGCAGTGCTAACTTTAACGGGACTGCAGACACATCATAACACTGTTTCACTCCAGCTGTTTAGTTAAGGTCATTTTGTCGTTCACCTTTTCTTATACCTGTGTATTTCTTTGTAACCTTCTTAACCTGTCATGGATGTCCAATGCTTGAAGCGCATTATGCAGTGCTGGTCTGTTAGCAAGATCAATAGCTGCTTTAGAACAACAAACAGGAGGTGGAGTTTTATGTCATGTTCATAAAATTTCTCCATTATTTGTTTAAAAACAAACAATTTGTTAGAAATCCTTTGTTTGGTCGGAAACCACGCAGGTATTCTCCGAGGATATTTCCAACACACCTGGAAATATCATTTATTCTGTATCCAATTCCTTCATGCCTCACAATATCTCTTATCAACGCTATCACTCGCTATACTCAAATTGTACCATACACGTATTTTCTTCCCGCTTCCGTTAAGTACCTACTAATTACTTATCCAACCTAGCCATCTGATCTTCAATATTCTTCTGTAATACTACATTTCGAAAGCTTCTAGTCTCTGCCCTGAATTGTTTATCGACCATGTTTCACCTCCAGACAAGGTTAACAGACTGTAACGTAACACACCAATATTCACCTGCTGTTTACGTTATATCTGATTAATAAACAACACGATATACTGTATTCTGATGACGCGGTTACATATTTACGATCATGTGCTGAAGCTCAACTTACACTAATTATTGTTTAATGACATCTGAGACAATACACATAATACATTAATAGAATATTTGTTCACACCTTATAAAATGACAAACAATTCTTGATGAAGAAAATATTTGTTAACTGCTAGTCTCAAATACAAGATGTGAGACAGTATTTTTTACAGCTTAATTAGGATTGTTGAATGGAACGTCCAGTATGATAGGTAAATGAAATATTAATTTAATTCTGATTAAAATTTGCGTACTGTGATATTAATTATTAAAAACATTCATCATTTAATGTTTCACAGTCAAAGCCAAAATACTATAGGAAATAGTTTATTTAAAATATGTCTTCGTTCTGTGTTGACCTTCATGTAACATCACAAAATATTTGTATTAATCTTTTCACTCTGTAATTTATATATTATGCAGATCGCAGTCACATCTGAAACTGTGTCCATTGCATGCAGCCGGCCGGAGTGGCCGAGCGGTTCTAGGCGCTACAGTCTGGAACCGCGCGACCGCTACGGTCGCAGGTTCGAATCCTTCCTCGGGCATGGATGTGTGTGATGTCCTTAGGTTACTTATGTTTAAGTAGTTCTAAGTTCTGGGGGACTGATGACCTCAGAAGTTAAGTCCCATAGTGCTCAGAGCCATTTGAACCATTTCATGCAAGCGACCGCGGCTGCGACAGCAGGGATAGTTGGCAGTTGAAATCTTGCTCAGTTCGACACAAATATATCTCATTGTTTGTTAATGAAAAGTTTTAAAAATAAATCATGTATGTTAAAGAAATATTTGTGACGCGAAAGCCATTTGTAATGTCATAAGAAAGCAACATGTTTCCCCAATACTTCCTGCAACGAACGAGAATAATCTCTTGAACTGATCAACAATGGGGGACACCTCCAACTGAACGAGGTAAGTATAAATTTTTCAAAGAAACGTAACATCATTCAAAAACCATAATCTAATAACAAGAAAATACTTGTATCCGGTGTTGAGCATAGTGAAAATTACGAAGACTGTAACTTTTTGAAAATTAATTACAAACTGGTTGAGAGAATGAATGTTTCAACTCCAAAGAACCATAAGAAAGGACTTCCTAACATTTAAATTCATATTCGATATAAAAATGTTTTCTTTCTTCACAAATGCTAGTCTCCCATACGTATCTTCTTTTTCAGCCACCGCGAGTTATTTTACGTCAAATTGCAAACTGCATTTCCCAATGACTGTCCTCTGAATCCGCGTGCCTCGCCGCTGAAGCCAGTAAGAAATGTTCACTGCTTTTCTTATCCTGACCTTCCGTTGTGTCACGAGAAACCTGACTCGCGGTCACTGTCAGATTCCAAGCATCCTTGGCGAGTTATGAAGGCGCTTCAAGTACCTAACTGCACTAAACAACATCGCGATATCCGATCATTGGAGTGGGGAACGCACTCCGCTAGTAATCAATAGATAGCCTCCAGCTAGCCCCTAGGAACTTACACCGATAAACCCCTATAAATACAAATCGCGATAAGAGTTCAAAATTAATGGGTCAAAAGGCACACACAAAGACATAACACTTCATGTTGCTACGAAAACAAATGTAATTTTTGGCTTCAATTAGACTCACCAAATCAATCACTTTCTTTAACCAACACCTCCGCATAGCTAATGCCTACTACGTTGGGCGTGGAAAAATTCGATGCATCGCAAACAGTGAAACAGCCTGAGATGTTCACAGACATTTGACAACACGTAAACTACAACCACCAACGACAATAATGAATAAAAATGGTTCAAATGGCTCTGAGCGCTATGGGACTTAACTTCTGAGGTCATCAGTCCCTCTAGAACTTAGAACTACTTAAACCTAACTAACCTAAGGACATCGCAAACATCCATGCCCGAGGCGCGGTTCCAGACTGTAGCGCCTAGAACCGCTCGGCCACTCCGGCCGGCGACAATAACGACAACCCGCAGTAACACATCAGCTGCATTCCAGGAGACAGGCAATGACATGAACAACAGAATCTGTTGCGAACTACAATAAAAGGGAAGCCACTGATGCTACTGATACATCACCGATAGATGCATGGGTGAAGAGGAAAAAGGAATGGTGTCAATTTTTAAAGCATGTTTATTGTATATGACCTAGTGCGTAAAGTAGACAGCTCCATAAGCTGTTTACGGATGATGCTGTTGTACAGCATTAGGTCAGAAAATTATAGCGAAATACAGGAAGATCTGAAGAGCACCAACACTTGGAGCTGTGGTTCGCAGCTGATCCTTAGTATAAATAAATTTTACGTATTGCGCATATGTTGTCCAACAACCACCGGAAAGGATCACACCCACTCAATATCTTTGTCTATAATACTATGTTATCAAATGTCACGAATCTCGCAAAATGTTCCTATCTTTAGGTATGTCACGACCCATCCCACGTAAGCCAAATGTCACAAATTTTGGGGGCTTGTATAACATTTTAAATGTAACTCTTTTTCAATAAATAATGATAGAATATATGAAGATTTCCGAATGTGTTTCTGAACGTATTGATGGCGGTAACGAAGAAAGTAAGAATAGAAGAAAGCAAGAATACGGTGTGCAAGGAGGTCACGATCAGCCGATGAAGTGACGGATCGCGCCAGGGCATGGCCGAACTTCGTGTTTCGAAAACAATTAGCTGCTTGCTCATTGACTGGCTGCTACTTCTCTCGCCAATAAGTGCTTCGTTTATTTGTGCTGATATGTGTCTGCAATAATTCACTGTCAACATGAAGTTAGTAATTTTGATGTTCAGAGCAGTACTTTTGATTTCAGTTGCACCAGTACCTGTGTTTTTTGTTATCTACGATGTAGGTACATAAAGTAATTTCCATTAGTATTTCATTCCGCCGCGCGGGATTAGCCGAGCGGTCTAGGGCGCTGCAGTCATGGACTGTGCGGTAGGTCCCGGCGGAGGTTCGAGTCCTCCCTCGGGCATGGGTGTGTGTGTTTGTCCTTAGGATAATTTAGGTTAAGTAGTGTGTAAGCTTAGGGACTGATGACCTTAGCAGTTAAGTCCTATAAGACTTCACAAACATTTGAACATTTATTTCATTCCGCCGCGGCGCCTACAATCGCAGTTCAGTGCATGCGCGGTAGCTGTTTTGAGCCAAGCTGCGGGAACTGACCCCATTTTGAACTCTCTGTGCGTTGTTTATGCTGTACAGCGCTTGTTTAGAATGGCGAAGGTAACTGTAAATTCCGTTGTATGTGATATTAGATCTGCATTTCGTTTTCTGAATGGGAAGAACACTAAACCTTTCGATATTATCAACTGATATGTGAGGCTTTCGGAGGAATTGCCATCACTCATTCAATGGTAAGGAGATGGGCGCGGCCTGACAGTTCACTAAAGGACGTGACCAAGTGCACGACATCGAACAAGGTGGCCGTCCATGTCTGATAAATGAAGAACTGGTTCGCGCAGATGAAAAACTCGTAAAGGAAAATCTTACGTCTATAGTAGCCAATCTTTCTGAGAACTTCCCGCTAATTTTAGGATCAGTTCTTCACGAAATTGTTTCTGGAAACCTAAATTTTCGAAAACTGTGTGTTCGTTGGGCGACAAAAATTCTTACAGAGCAACACGGAAAACGGCTTTGGGGCGGTACATGGTGATATTTTCTAAGCAAGAAACTGACCGTGGTCCCTAACCCCTCAAGCGAAACGACACTCACTCTAATGGAGGCACGCAGCGTCGGCAGTAAAGACTAAAGATAAGCAAACCTTGACAACTCAAAACGTTTTGTGCACAATCTCTTACCGAGAGGGGAAGCAATCACGGCTTTTCTGTGAAACGCTTATGAAACTGCGTCGCGGAATACAGAATACGCGCAGCGGAAAGATCACAAAAGCTATTGTTTTGATTCGTGACAATGCTCGACCTTACAGCGCGAGCAAGAGACTTGGGCTGGAGCCACAATGAGCGCCCTCGGTAAAGCCCCGACCACGCCTCTAGCGACCTGCAACCCTTTTCGCACCTGAAACGATTCCTTGGTGTTCAAAAATCCAACAACGGCGCTGAGCTGTAAGAACATTTTACTGCATGATTGAAAAAACAGGCGGCAATGTACTATGGGGCCGGCACACAGTAACATGCGCCACGCTGGCAAGTTCTTACAATATGGTGGGAGCTAAGTATAAATATACTTTAAAATTTGTAGCTTTTTCCACAAAAGCTCTTTTATATCCCCGTACCTGTTCTGTTTTTATTAGCAAACGGTACTTACTTTCTGGACGTACGTGTATTCTATACTTGCTTAACAACTGAAAATTTACCTCTTTTTTATGTCCCACCTTTAAGGATCTTATTCCACCGATTTTTAGCCACCAGACTTTATAAGTCTCTAGTTTCTCTACATCTGATCTGGCAATGCTAAGGCAAACTGACTGTCGATTTATTGGACTACGGCAGCCGTTTCCGTTGGATCGTACTTTCGCGACGGGCGAAAAAAATGAGTAAGGACAGCAGAAAAGGGGCACAGGAAGGCCGAAACGGAGAGGAGAAAAAAGTATGTGCAAGAGAGAGAAGATGAAAAGAACGTGCTGGAGGGCAGTAGAATGGTAGAGAGGAGCAAAAGTACGAAAGGATATAACGAGACGATTCTGGTTGGACTGAGATGAGCAGTAAGCATCCTCAACGACAGTGTCTAGAGTATAAACGTTTTCTATTTTCTTCTATTGTTTCTTAAGGCTTCGCATTGATCTGAAATGATACAACGAACAAATATTTAAGTACAAAAATTATAAAATAATCTCCTAGCCCCAACAGATTCCAAGCCTCATACGGACTCCTCTGAAAAATTGTGACGATACACGTTTGTCACATTCTTTTCTTGAGTCATCAGCCTTCTGACTGCGGCCCGCCACAAATTCCTATCCTGTGCCAACCTGTTCATCTCAGAGTAGCAGTTGCAACCTATGACCCCAATTATTTGCTGGATTTATTCCAATATCTTTCATTCTCTACAGTTTTTGCCTTCTACAGGTTCCTCTAGTACCATGGAAGTCATTCCCTCATGTTTTAGCAGATGACCAATCATCTTTCCCCTCTCCTTATCAGTGTTTTCCACATGTCCCTTTCCTCTCTGATTCTGCGCAGAACCTCCTCGTTCCTTATCTTATCAGCCTATCTAACTTTCAACATTCGTCCTGAACCCTGCTTTAATTTCCATCATTAATTCTTCAATGTACAGAATGAACAGTAGGACGAAAACTTCTTCCCTGTCTTACAACCTTTTTTAATCCGAGCACTTCGTTCTTGGCTCCTGTACGTATTGGATATTACCCGTCTCTCCTTATAGCTTACCCATATTTTTGTCAAAATTCGGAACATCTTCCATCATTTTACATTATCTAACGCTTTTTTCAGGTTGACAAATCATATAAACGTGTCTAGATTTTTCTATACCTTGCTTCCAGTATCAATCGAACCGTCAGAATTGCCTGTCTGGTGCCTCTACCTTTCCTAAAGCCAAACTGATCGTCATCTAGTGCATCCTCATTTTTCTTTTCGATTCTTCTGTATCCTGTTCCTGTCAGCAACTTGGATGCATGAGCTGTTAAGCTGATTGTGCGATAATTCTCGCACTTGTCGGCTCTTGGAGTCTTCGGAATTGTGTGGATGATATTTTTGTGTGTCGTCAGACTCATATAGTCTACACACCAATGTGAACAGTCGTTTGTTGTTAATTCCCCCAACCATTTTAGAAATTCTGGTGGAATGATATCCATCCCTTCTACCTTCTTTGATCCTAAATCGCCCAAAGCTCTCTTAAATTTTATTCTAATACTGGATCCCCTATATCTTCTAAATCGACTCCTGTTTCTCCTATCACATCAGACAAATCTTCCCCCACATAGAGGCCTTCAATATACTTTGAGTTCCTTTATTCAAAGGAAACCGTTACAGGTTTCGAATCGTTGCGATTCATCATCAGACGGTTTACACGCTTTCTTTCTGCATTTGATGTGTTTTTATAGATTGTCCTAAAATATAAATAAAACATAATTACAAACACTCCACACACAGATGGTTGCGTTGCAGATTTTCGTTGCATGTGAGTTACGTGAAACGTCGGTTTCGAGTGTTTGTTTCCATAACGTTCATCCAATCGATGTAAATGCATTCACACTGCATCCTCGTTGTTGCACACGTAATAGTTCTCACTGTACACTTTAGATTTGTCGCTGAGATCATTCCAAGCACGCACCACATGTTTTGGTACATACAAAGAGCTTACAAACATATGGGTGTCACAGATGCTATGATATATCGTAACATTTGACGATGATGTCCTATGTTTGGAAAGAATCATATATTCTTTTACAAAACTGTAATGTCTTTTATATTAGTACAGAGATTTTTTTTTAAAATCTGTTATTGCTAATTTAATTATAAAGTTTTTTATATATATTTAGAACTGTATAGGTAAAATAATACATTATTTTATTACATTTGGCAGCATGAGGATTATAGTAACATATAAATTTTCCACTTGATCTGCAGATAGGTGTATTAATATTATTTGCTATGGAGGCTGGAAAGTAATTTTTTGAAATTTTTCAGGAAAGGGGTGTTAGCCAACTCTGTTTGTTCGTTAAGGATATAGTCTGGGGTGCTGTTTTTGTGTGTGTGTATTTCTAATTCTTCTAATATGGTGCTGTTTTTGTGTGTGTGTATTTCTAATTCTTCTAATATATTAGAAGAATTACAAATACACACACACAAAAACAGCAGCCCAGACTATATCCTTAACGAACAAACAGAGTTGGCTAACACCCCTTTCCTGAAAAATTTCAAAAAATTACTTTCCAGCCTCCATAGCAAATAATATTAATACACCTATCTGCAGATCAAGTGGAAAATTTATATGTTACTATAATCCTCATGCTGCCAAATGTAATAAAATAATGTATTATTTTACCTATACAGTTCTAAATATATATAAAAAACTTTATAATTAAATTAGCAATAACAGATTTTAATAAAAAAATCTCTGTACTAATGTAAAAGACATTACAGTTTTGTAAAAGAATATATGATTCTTTCCAAACATAGGACATCATCGTCAAATGTTACGATATATCATAGCATCTGTGACACCCATATGTTTGTAAGCTCTTTGTATGTACCAAAACATGTGGTGCGTGCTTGGAATGATCTCAGCGACAAATCTAAAGTGTACAGTGAGAACTATTACGTGTGCAACAACGAGGACGCAGTGTGAATGCATTTACATCGATTGGATGAACGTTATGGAAACAAACACTCGAAACCGACGTTTCACGTAACTCACACGCAACGAAAATCTGCAACGCAACCATCTGTGTGTGGAGTGTTTGTAATTATGTTTTATTTATATTTTAGGACAATTAATCTATAAAAACACATCAAATGTAGAAAGAAAGCGTGTAAACCGTCTGATGATGAATCGCAACGATTCGAAACCGGTAACGGTTTCCTTTGAATAAAGGAACTCAAAGTAAATTTGTGGCTGGTTGCTGTCCTAACACCATCAACATTTGTCTTCAAAAACAGCCACGGTCTCCAACATGTCATCATATGACAAAATTGCCTTCAATATAGTCTTTCCACCTATTCGCTCTCTCCTCTGTATGTAACAGTGGAATTCCCGTTGCAATCTTAATGATATCAGCTTTGCGTTTAATTTCTCAAAAAGCTTTTCTGACTTTCCTTTATGCTGAATCAGTCCTTCCGACAATCATTTCTTTTTCGATTTCTTCACATTTTTCATGCAGCCATTTCGTTTTAGCTTCCTTGCATTTCCTGTTTATTTCATTCCTCAGTGACTTGTAGTTCTGTATTCCTGAATTTCCTTGAACATTTTTTCACTTCCTTCTTTCAACGATCAGCTGAAGTATTTCTTCTGTTACCCATGGTTTCTTCGCTGTTAACTTCTTTGTACTTATGTTTTTCTTTCCAACTTCTGTGATTGTCCTTTTCAGAGAAGTCCATTCCTCTTCAACTGTACTGCCTACTGAGCTATTCCTTATTGCTGTATCTATAGCCTTAGAGAAATTCAAGCCTATCTCGTCATTCCTTAGTACTTCCATATCCCACTTCTTTGCGCATTGATTCTTCCTGACTATTAGACTTCAGCCAATTCTTCATCACTACTATTTTGTGATCTGAGTATATATCTGCTGAGTCCCTCTGCCCTACAATGCCCGTCCATACTTAAACCCCTTGAAACGCATTCCGTTACTACCTGCAAAAACGCCGGTCGTGCAGGCAGATGACAGCCGTTCCCAACATTTTCCACCCCCAACCACACCCCTACCGAACAGACCGATAAGAAAACGAGTTAATACTGGATTGTCACACAGTTGTGAGGTATGTTTAGAATTTCAAGTCTCTAGTTTACCAGGAAGCTAGGTTCAAATGAATTGCAAAATTTATATCGAAGTAAGTGACCTAATAAAAACATGGTAAAATACAATCTCGTTTCTGTTGCGAGCAATGCGGCTTTGGACTGTGTGTTGTTTCCTTTGTATCAGACTAAAAAGGATTATTGAACTGTGTATCCACTCCTGACGACCTTCTGCATCTGGTAAATGTTACAAAACGTGAATTACAAGAACAAATGGGTCTGAGCACTATGGGACTTAACATCTGAGGTCATCAGTCCCCCTAGAACTTAGAACTATTTAAACCTAACTAACCTAAGGACATCACACACATCCATGCCCAAGGCAGGATTCGAACCTGCGACCGTAGCAGTCGCGCGGTTCCAGACTGAAGCGCCTAGAACCGCTCGGCCACTCTTGCCGGCGAATTACAAGAACATTTAAGCATATAAATGAAACAAGAACAAAAAAATAGTGACTGAATCACGTATAGCCTAGCTTCTGTAGTACGATCGTAATGATGAAATGCGTCCTTTAAAGGAAGCGTTTTCTTTGATGAACGGAACAACTGACTTTGAGGTTGGCCACTGTCTGTACGTCACGGAGATATTGTGTGTTAGGCTCATGACAACTTGCTCTTTAAAATTACATAAATGCAAATTTGCTCTTTCCTGGAGTACAGAAGCCTTGAGAAGCATCTGTAGACGCTATGTTCTGTTCGTTCTTTATTCTCTTTACTGTGCCACGGTAAACGCCACAGCCTGCTGCAACCCTAGTCTATAGCATACATTTTAATGCGATCACTACTCCCTCCTCTGCTTCTTCCGACATAAATTACACTGAAGATCCAAAGAATCTGGTAGGGCCTCCGCGAGCACGCAGAAGTACCGCAGCATGACGTGGCATGGACTCGACTAATGTCTGAAGTAGAGCTGGAGGGAACTGACACCGTGAATGCCGCAAGGCTGTCCATAAATCCGTAAGAGTAAGACGGGGGGGGGGGGGGGGATCTATTCTGCAGAGCACGTTGCAAGGCATCCCAGGTATGGTGAATAACGTTCATGTCTGGCGAATCTGCTAGCCAGCGGAAGTGTTTAAACTCAAAAAAGTGTTTCTGAAGTCACACTGTAGCAATTCGGGACGAGTGAGGTGTCGCATTGCCCTGATGGAATTGGCCAAGTTCGTCGGAATGCACGATAGACACAAATGGATGCAGGTGATCAGACAGGATGCTTACGTGCGTGTCAGGGGTCACACATCACTCCAACTGCACACGCCCCTCACCATCACAGAGCCTCCACCAGCCTGAACAGTTCCCTGCTGACATGCAGGGTCCATGAATTCATGAGGCTGTCTCCATACCCGCACACATCCATCCGCTCGACACAATTTGAAACTAGACTCCTCCGACAACGCGACATGATTCCAGTAATCAAGAGTCCAATGTCGGTGTTCACTGGCCCATGCGAGTCGTGCAGTCATCTACGGTACACGAGCAGGCCTCCGTCTCCGAAAGCCTATATCGATGGTGCTTCGTTGAATGGTTCGCACGCTCACACTTGTTGGTGGCCCTGCACTGAAATCTGCAGCAATTTGCGGAAGGGTTGCGTTTGTGTCACGCTGAACGATTCTCTTCAGTCGTCGTTGGTCCCGTTCTTGCAGTATCTGTTTCCGGCCGCAGCGATGTCGGAAATTTGATGTTTCACCGGATTCCTGATACTCACGGTATACTCGTGAAATGGTCGTGCGGGAAAATCCCCAATTCATCGTTACCTCGGAGATGCTGTTTCCCATCGCTCGTGAGCTGACTATAACACCACGTTCAAACACACGTGAATCTCGACAACCTGCCATTGTAGCAGCAGTAACCGATCTAACAACTGCACCAGACACTTGTGCTGGCGTTGCCGACCGCAGCGCCGTATTCTGCCTGTTTTCTTATCTCTGGATTTGAAGTCGCATGCCTATACGTATCTTTGTCGCTTCAGTATACAGGGTGGTCCATTGATAGTGACCGGGCCAAATATCTCAAGAAATAAGCATCAAACGAAAAAACTACAAAGAACGAAACTCGTCTAGCTTGAAGGGGGAAACCAGATGGCGCTGCCATAGGTCAAACGGATATCAAATGCGTTTTTTTAAAAAAAAGGAACCTCCTTTTTTTTATTACATATTCGTATAGTAAGTAAAGAAATATGAATGTTTTAGTTGGACCACTTTTTTTCGCTTTGTGATAGATGGCGCTGTAATAAACGTATAAGTACGTGGTATCACGTAACATTCCGCCGGTGCGGACGGTATTGGCTTCGTGATACATTACCCGTGTTAAAATGGACCGTTTACCAATTGCGGAAAAGGTCGATATCGTGTTGATGTATGGCTATTGTGATCAAAATGCCCAACGGGTGTGTGCTATTTATGCTGCTCGGTATCCTGGACGACATCATCCAAGTGTCCGGACCGTTCGCCGGATAGTTACGTGATTTCAGGAAACAGGAAGTGTTCAGCCAAATGTGAAACGTCAAACACGATCTGCAACAAATGATGATGCCCAAGTAGGTGTTTTAGCTGCTGTCGCGGCTAACCCGCACATCAGTAGCAGACAAATTGCGCGAGAATCGGGAATCTCAAAAACGTCGGTGTTGAGAATGCTACATCAACATCGATTGCACCCGTACCATATTTCTATGCACCAGGAAATGCATGGCGACGACTTTGAACGTCGTGTACAGTCCTGCCACTGGGCACAGGAGAAATTACGGGAGGATGACAGATTTTTTGCACGCGTTCTATTAAACGACGAAGCGTCATTCACCAACAGCGGTAACGTAAACCGGCATCATATGCACTATTGGGCAACGGAAAATCCACTATGGCTGCGACAAGTGGAACATCAGCGACCCTGGCGGGTTAATGTAAGGTGCGGCATTATGAGAGGAAGGATAATTGACCCACATTTTATCGATGGCAGTCTAAATGGTGCAATGTTTGCTGATTTCCTACGTAATTTTGTACCGATGTTACAACAAGATGTTTCACTGCATGAGAGGGATATTTGCTATCGTGATACACCGACAACGCCTGACAACATGCGTCAGTGCATTGTCAATGCATGTGCGAACATTACGGAAGGCGAACTACTCGCTGTTGAGAGGAATGTCGTTACACGTATTGCCAAATGCATTGAGGTTGACGGACATCATTTTGAGCATTTATTGCATTAATGTGGTATTTACAGGTAATGCTGCTGTAACAGCATGCGTTCTCAGAAATGAGAAGTTCACAAAGGTACATGTATTGGAACAACCGAAACAATACGTTCAAACGTACCTACGTTCTGTATTTTAATTTAAAAAACCTACCTGTTACCAACTGTTCGTCTAAAATCGTGAGCCATATGTTTGTGTCTATTACAGCGCCATCTATCACAAAGCGAAAAAAGTGGTTCAACTAAAACATTCATATTTCTTTACGTACTACACGAATATATAATAAAAATGGGGGTTCCTATTAAAAAAAACGCAGTTATCTGTTTGACCTATGGCAGCGCCGTCTGGTTTCCCCGTTCAAGCTAGACAAGTTTCGTTCTTTGTAGTTTTTTCGTTTGACGCTTATTTCGTGAAATATTTGGCCCGGTCACTATCAGTGGGCCACCCTGTATATGACACTGCACACAATCTGCCGTACATAGTAAGAAGCAACATCCCTGCACGTACTGCGCGGTAACTGCGATGTCATGTTTTATAGGACAGAGACAGGAACAAGAATTCTCGAAGTACCAGGGTCGGCAGCCGACAGACCGTTGACAGTTCAAGCGGCGAGCTTAGCAGGGGACAAACAACTGTGAAGACAGGACTGGACCAGAATGCGTTTGTGCGAATGGGCACGTCATCTTGCGTGACCTCTACTGTTGACCTAAGCGACGCGCTAGACCGCTGAGAAAGGCAGGGGCGTTGCCGAACGCGCGACCTGACACGTCCATCACAACACCGCAGCTGGTCTCCGTAGCTCGGCGCGAGGTTAGTCGTTGACATACAGCGCCGTGTCGCAACTCTACCAGCCAGTGGCGGCCGGTCCCGAGAAGCTGTCTCAGGCCAGTCACTCAGCCAGTCAGCATTGGGCAACGGCGCCAGTCCAGCGGTCGGTCGCGCACGCGTACACCGGCGAACCGTGACGTCGCTACGACACGGCACGGCGAGCCCAGCCGCGACCTCGTCCGCCGCAGCTAGCTAGCTAGCGTTCTCGCGGCTGTTGGCCAACCTCCTCCAGCCCCGTGGGGCGTGGCGGCCAGATGAGATCTCGGGCCACGTTCCGCTGCCCAAGCGGATCTGACGCCCACCACAGCCAGCTGGTCTGGGGCCCCTGCGGGGACGCCGATTCCTCCTCTGCACACACGGCTGCTTGCACAGGGGCCGGCCGGAGTGGCCGAGCGGTTCTAGGCGCTACAGTCTGGAACCGCGCGATCGCTACGGTCGCAGGTTCGAATCCTGCCACGGGCATGGATCAGTGTGATGTCCTTAGGTTAGTTAGCTTTAAGTAGTTCTACGTTCTAGGGGACTCATGACCTCAGAAGTTAAGTCCCATAGTGCTCCGAGCCATTTGAGCCTTCTTAGCCGGCCGAAGTGGCCGTGCGGTTCTAGGCGCTGCAGTCTAAAACCGCGAGACCGCTACGGTCGCAGGTTCGAATCCTGCCTCGGGCATGGATGTGTGTGATGTCCTTAGATTAGTTAGGTTTAACTAGTTCTAAGTTCTAGGGGACTAATGACCTGAGAGGTTGAGTCCCATAGTGCTCAGAGCCATTTGAACCTTTTTTGAACCTTCTTGCACAGTCTCTAGTTGCTATTGTTTTCAAAAATGGGCATGGCGAAGTCACGAAAATGCGTCTAAAAATGAAAAAATGGTTCAAATAGTTCTGAGCACTATGGGACTTAACTTCTGAGGTCATCAGTCCCCTAGAACTTAGAACTACTTAAACCTAAGGACATCACACACATCCATGCCCGAGGCAGGATTCGAACCTGCGACCGTAGCAGCAGTGCGGTCCCGGACTGAAGCGCTTAGAACCGCTCGGATACAACGGCCGGCTGCTATTGTTTTAAACACACTCGATCATACATGGGGTGGGCAAAAACATGGAAAATCACAGCACATTAGCATGCATAATTCGCTGTAGGAAAACCGTTGGCAGTCAAAACTGTTTCCAGTCGCTCGGAATGTATAAATACGGGTCCTGTATTCAGGGACATTATTCTATTCTTCCTCCAAACCAGTGGCAATTAACAACGATGGAGATGGATAGCGATCACGGTTCTCATCAAAGCAGACCACAAAGGCTCAACAAAATTGAGGTTTGGTGATTGTGGTGG
Source organism: Schistocerca nitens (assembly GCF_023898315.1). Taxonomy (NCBI): domain Eukaryota; kingdom Metazoa; phylum Arthropoda; class Insecta; order Orthoptera; family Acrididae; genus Schistocerca; species Schistocerca nitens. The sequence continues at coordinate 439,863,283 of NC_064622.1, read as the reverse complement.
CCAGGGAGATGCGACAATTCATCCTCGTGTTCACAGCGACATCCTCGTGTTCACAGCGACAATTCATCCTCATGCTCACAGCAACGATTCACCCTCGTGCTCACAGCGACAATTCACCCTCGTGCTCACAGCGACAATTCACCCTCGTGGTCACCGCGACCATTCACCCTCGTGGTCACCGCGACAATTCACCCTCGTGGTCACCGCGACGGAAAGTTGGTTAAAACCGGAAGTGAACAGTAACGAAATCCTAGACACAGAATGGAATATATACCGCAAGGATAGGATAAACGCCAATGGTGGAGGAGTATTTATAGCAGTAAAGAATTCAATAATATCCAGTGAAGTTATTAGCGAATGCGAATGTGAAATGAATCTGGGTTAAGTTAAATATCAAAGGTGGGTCAGATATGATAGTCGGATGCTTCTATAGACCACCTGCATCAGCAACCGTAGTAGTTGAGCGCCTCAGAGAGAACCTGCAGAACGTCGTGAAGAAGTTTCGTGATCATACTATTGTAATAGGGGGAGACTTCAATCTACCAGGTATAGAATGGGATAGTCACACAATCAGAACTGGAGCCAGGGACAGAGACTCTTGTGACATTATCCTGACTGCCTTGTCCGAGAATTACTTCGAGCAGATAGTTAGAGAACCAACTCGTGAAGCTAACGTTTTAGACCTCATAGCAACAAATAGACCGGAACTTTTCGACTCCGTGAATGTAGAAGAGGGTATCAGTGATCATAAGTCAGTGGTTGCATCAATGACTACAAGTGTAATAAGAAATGCCAAGAAAGAGTGATAGGGCACAAATCGCAGAATATCTGAGTGACCACCATCAAACGTTCATTTCTGAGGAAGAGGATGTGGAACAAAAATGAAAAAAAATTCAGAAACATCGTCCAGTACGCCTTAGATAAGTTCGTACCGACTAAGGTCCAAAGCGAGGGGAAAGATCCACCGTGGTATAACAATCATGTACGAAAGGTACTACGGAAACAAAGAAAGCTTCATCATAGGTTTAAGAGTAGTCGAATCATAGCTGATAAGGAAAAGCTGAACGAAGCGAAAAAGAGCGTAAAGAGAGCAATGAGAGAAGCATTCAACGAATTCGAACATAAAACATTGGCAAACAATCTAAACAAGAACCCTAAAAAGTTTTGGTCATATGTAAAATCGGTAAGCGGATCTAAATCCCCTATTCAGTCACTCGTTGACCACGATGGCACCGAAACAGAGGACGACCGAAGAAAGGCAGAAATACTGAATTCAGTGTTCCGAAACTGTTTCACTGCGGAAAATCGTAACACGGTCCCTGACTTCAGCCGTCGCACGGACGCCAAAATGGAAAATATTGAAATAAACGATATCGGAATTCAAAAACAACTGCTATCACTTAGTAGCGGAAAAGCATCCGGACCAGACGAGATACCCGTAAGATTCTACAGTGATTATGCTAAAGAACTTGCCCCCTTTCTATCAGCAATTTATCGTAGATCTCTGGAAGAACGTAAAGTACCTAGCGACTGGAAGAAAGCGCAGGTCGTTCCCATTTTCAAGAAGGGTCATAAATCAGATGCGAATAATTATAGGCCTATTTCGCTTACGTCAATCTGTTGTAGAATAATGGAACATGTTTTATGTTCTCGTATTATGACGTTCTTAGATAATACAAATCTCCTTCATCATAACCAACATGGATTCCGCAAACAGAGATCATGTGAAACTCAGCTCGCCCTATTTGTCCAAGAAATTCACAGTGCCGTAGACACTGGCGAGCAGATTGATGCCGTATTCCTGGACTTTGATACGGTTCCGCACTTACGTTTAGTGAAAAAAATACGAGCTTACGGAATATCGGACCAGGTTTGTGATTGGATTCAGGATTTCCTAGAAGAAAGAACACAACATGTCATTCTTAACGGTTCAAAATCTGCAGATGTAGAGGTAATTTCGGGAGTACCGCAAGGAAGCGTGATAGGACCTTTATTGTTTACAATATACATAAATGACTTAGTTGACAACATCGGTAGCTCCGTGAGGCTATTTGCAGATGACACGGTTGTCTACAAGAAAGTAGCAACATCAGAAGACTCGTACGTACTCCAGGAAGACCTGCAGAGGATTAATGAATGGTGCGACAGCTGGCAGCTTTCCCTAAACGTAGACAAATGTAATATAATGCGCATACATAGGGGCAGAAATCCATTCCAGTACGATTATGCCATAGGTGGTAAATCATTGGAAGCGGTAACGACCGTAAAATACTTAGGAGTTACTATCCGGAGCGATCTGAAGTGGAATGATCACATAAAACAAATAGTGGGAAAAGCAGGCGCCAGGTTGAGATTCATAGGAAGAATTCTAAGAAAATGTGACTCATCGACGAAAGAAGTAGCTTACAAAACGCTTGTTCGTCCGATTCTTGAGTATTGCTCATCAGTATGGGACCCTTACCAGGTTGGATTAATAGAAGAGATAGACATGATCCAGCGAAAAGCAGCGCGATTCGTCATGGGGACATTTAGTCAGCGCGAGAGCGTTACGGAGATGCTGAACAAGCTCCAGTGGCGGACACTTCAAGAAAGGCGTTACGCAATACGGAGAGGTTTATTATCGAAATTACGAGAGAGCACATTCCGGGAAGAGATGGGCAACATATTACTACCGCCCACATATATCTCGCGTAATGATCACAACGAAAAGATCCGAGAAATTAGAGCAAATACGGAGACTTACAAGCAGTCGTTCTTCCCACGCACAATTCGTGAATGGAACAGGGAAGGGGGGATCAGATAGTGGTACAATAAGTACCCTCCGCCACACACCGTAAGGTGGCTCGCGGAGTATAGATGTAGATGTAGACCATTCACCCTCGTGCTCACAGCGACCATTCATCCTCGTGCTCACAGCGACCATTCATCCACGTGCTCACAGCGACAATTCACCCTCGTGCTCACAAAAACGGTCCTGGACGATGCGAGCTGTGTGAACAGGTGGGATACAGCGTCGCCTGTCGGAGGCAAAAAACTGTACCATGGGATGGACCTGATCAGCAAAAACGGTCACATATCCCTTGGCAATAATGGGACCTTGCAGAGTACTCATGGAAGAGCATGCTATGGCTGTCAAAATCATCACCGGACCCTTGCCATGTTTCACTCTTGGGATGTAAACTCGACCAGAAGTTGGAAACAGTATTCGACGAAATGACTCTCTACCATTGCTCCATAGCCCAGGTTTTATGGCTTGGGAACAACATTCTTCTGTTAAGGACATTTGCAGCACTGATGTGTGGTTTTGGAATTCCAGACAGCCCTGCGATTCCCCGCTTCTGCAGCTGTCTTCGTGTTGCTTTGGTGCTGTCAGGGTTCGCGAGTGCGAATTCAGGTGTGCAGTGATTTTTGCAGCTGTCGTCCTCTTACTCTGCGTCACAATCCTCTTCAGTGACCGTCTGTCACGATCAGTCAACACACACTTTCGTTCGCATGATGATGATCTCGGCTTTCCCTGTCTGCGGTATGTCTTCTTGAAACACCAACGACTTCGGCTACCTTTGTTATGAAAGCACCGAGCATACGAGCACCAACAACTTATTCATTTTCAAACGCACTCAGCTCCGAAATAATGCACTCACAACTGCACGGAACACTATTCTGGCCACGAATCACACTTGCAACGTACTGAGGACATTGTGCGGGTGCCTTACGTGGTCAAATACGACAGCGTAACCTGCATGCTTGGCTAGCGCCTGAATTAATATCAAGCATGCATTTCTCGCGGTGTTCCGATATTTTTATCCAGCTCCTGTATTTCTTCTGTTCTTTTGTACATATCGTTCCTATGTCGACGATCTCTACCGTTACCTAGGCGCCAGACCTGAAGATATCAACAGTACGATCGTCCAGATGAGCGATGATATGCATTCAGCGGTTACATGGCCGCAAAGGCTGCGACTTAAACTAAATCCAAACAGTCACAAGTAACAGTAGAATCCCATTAGAAATTAATAAATTCAGAACCCGTAGACCGATACCTCGAGTTCTGCTCGACGGCAGTCCAATACCATATCAGAAAACAGTGAAAAATTTTGGTGTAACTTTGGAAGAGCACCTTCAGCTGGGAGATGGTATTGTCTCCGCGTACTTGCCGGCCGAAGTGGCCGAGCGGTTCTAGGCGCTTCAGTCTGGAACCGCGCGACCGCTACGGTCGCAGGTTCGAATCCTGCCTCGGGCATGGATGTGTGTGATGTCCTTAGGTTAGTTAGGTTTAAGTAGTTCTAAGTTCTAGGGGACTGATGACCCCATATGTTAAGTCCCATAGTGCTCAGAGCCATTTTTTCCCTGTACTTCCAGAAGGGTTCCGCTGGCCTCTACGCCACGAAAAAATTTTGGAACATATTTCCACATGATTTGTAACATAACTAACGATATCACTCATTCTACTGAAGCTAAACTATTGTGATGTAATCCAACACTGCACGATTAGTGAAAATATAAGAGGATTAGATCTAACCATGACTACTTGTGTGATTTACATCTGCAACATTCGTCTCTATGAATATGTCAGTGCGTCATACGCCCAGTTAGTGTGGTTCCGTGACTTCCATACGCTACATATCCTTGGCTCCTCCGTATGCGCTAGAGTACCTTGCATCAGAGATTAAGTATCTGTCACCTCGCCATAATCTAAACACAAGAGCACTGGCTGCTGCAATTCATAAACCAAAAATGATCGCAAACTTCTTCACTGTTGCTGCTATCAGTCTTCGCAGCAAGTTGTCCTGCACTCTTTGCACGATACAAGGCTCTCGTACTTTTATCTTCATTAACTGCGTGTTGTTATGATCCTCCATCCCTCCCTCCTCCATCTCTTTCGCACATGCCCATTGCTGCTAGCGCCGGAAAGTTAAAACCTGCCTTCCCGTAATTTATTACTGTACTTATCATGTACGAATTTATCGGTAACACGTAATTTCTGCCCGCATCTCGTGGTCGTGCGGTAGCGTTCTCGCTTCCCACGCCCGGGTTCCCGGGTTCGATTCCCGGCGGGGTCAGGGATTTTCTCTGCCTCGTGATGGCTGGGTGTTGTGTGCTGTCCTTAGGTTAGTTAGGTTTAAGTAGTTCTAAGTTCTAGGGGACTTATGACCACAGCAGTTGAGTCCCATAGTGCTCAGAGCCATTTGAACCATTTGAACGTAATTTCTAAATGTAATATAACATGGTTATCGTAATATAGTGAAGAGCCAAAGAAACTGGTACAGCTGCCTAATATCGTATAGGGCTCCCACGAGCACGCAGACGTGCCGCAACACGAGGTGGGATAGACTCGACTGATGTCTGACGTAGTGCTGGAGAGAACTGACACCATAAATCCTGCAGGGATGTCCACAAATCCGTAGGAGTACGTGGGGGTGGAGATCTCTTCTGAACAGCACGTTGCAAGGCAGCCCAAATACGCTCAATTATGTTTATGTCTGGAGAGGCTGGTGGATAGAGGACCTGTTTAAACTGAGAAAACTGTTCCTGGAGCGACTCTGTAGCAATTCTGGACGTGTGCGGTGTCGCATTGTCCCGCTGGAATTGCCCCAGTCCGTCGGAATGCACACTGCACATGAGTGCATGCAGGTGAACAGACAGAATGGTTACGTGCGCGTCACCTGTCAGAGTCGTATCTAAAAGTAACAGAGCTCCCATTCACTGCAACTCCACACGCCTCACATCATTACAGAGCCTCCACCAGCTTCAACAGTCCTCTGCTGACATGCAGGATGCATGGATTCGTGACGTTGTCTCCATACCCGTACACCCCCTTTCGCTGGATACAATTAGAAACGAGACTCGACCGACCAGGCGACATGTTTCCATTCATCAACAGTCCAATGTCTGTGTTGACAGGCAGGCCCAGGCGAGGTTCAAAATGGCTCTGAGCACTATGGGACTTAACATCTATGGTCATCAGTCCCCTAGAACTTAGAACTACTTAAACCTAACTAACCTAAGGACATCACACAACACCCAGCCATCACGAGGCAGAGAAAATCCCTGACCCCGCCGGGAATCGAACCCGGGAACCCGGGCGTGGGAAGCAAGAACGCTGCCGCACGACCACGAGATGCGGGCCCCAGGCGAGGCGTAACACTTTGTGTCGTGCAGTTATCAAGGGTACACGAGTTGGTCTTCAGCTCTGAAAGCCCATATCGATTAAGTTTCGTTGAGTGGTACCCACGCTGACCCTTGTTGATGGCCCAGCACTGGAATCTGCAGCAATTTGCGGAAGGGTTGCACTTCTCTCACGTTGAACGACTCTCTTCAGTCGTCGTTGGTCGCGTTCTTACAGGATCTTTCTCCGGCAGCAGCGATGTCGGAAATGTGTTTCACCGAATTCCTGATATTCACGGAACACTCGTGAAATGGTCGTACGGGAAAATCCTCACTTCATCGCTACGTTGGACATCCTGTGTCCCATCGCTCGTGCACCGACTATAACACCGCGTTCAAACTCAATTCTCGGTATCTGCGACTGTAGCAGCAGTAACCAATCTAACAACTGCACCAGACACTTGTTGTCTTATATGGGCGTTGCCGACCGCAGCGCCATATTCTGCCTTTTTACGTGTCTCTGTATTTGAATACGCATGCCTATACCAGTTTCTTTGGCGCTTCAGTGTATATGTAATGGAAAATATGTAGAAATGTAGAGAGCCTGCCTTTTATCCTGTGCATGTTTGTACCCCATAGCGTGACCGGATGCCATTCCCGTTGCTCCGCAGAGACAAGCAACGGATGTGAAACCTTACTTGGGAGCATCATACAGCAAATGATATCGACTAAAATGATCGAGGAACTTTTTGCTTGCCGACTTGGATACACACCGAAACACTACTTTGAAGGACTTTGCTATTGCAGAGGAATGAAGTGTCCTGTTCTGTTTTGGACCCCAATGGGCTGCTCCGCAACAGCGACTTCTGATGACCTAGGAACACAGCGGAAGCGTGCTTTAGGCGTGACGGCGACGTAACAGGAGTCGTTACTCGAGCTGCGCGCGCCGGAAGAGACTCGCCCGTTAGGTCAGGCAGGCTGGTGGGTGAGGGCTGCGAGCAACGGTGTGCTGGGAAGATCCGCACCGCTCGGCTGCATTGCGTCAGCAGACCTTAACGAGCTGCAGAAGGCCGAAGAGCAGACCAACAGCGATACATCGTAGCGGATGTGTGTATGTATGCCTCGCATGTAGCACATACATACGATGACATACAGCTACTTTTACAAATTACGAGGAAGGCTAGGTTATGTCAAAACAAATAACTTTCGATAAGATAGTAATAATGGAAAACGTATAGTTGTTTCACAGGAGCCTTCGTTCGTGTATGTTTGTAGCGCCTGAAAAATGTTTGCATATGGGTCGCTGATAGCCAACTGATCACCACTTCACACAGACGAGGAGAACAGGGCAAGTGCCATAATCCGATTTCCCAGAAACTTATCTCAGTGGAAGAAGAGTGAAAATAAGCAAACACGTGTCTCGCCTTATTCGCAGATACTCCACCATGAGAAAACGACAGTCAACGTTTTCCATGTAATTTAGCGCGCGCTGATCTCACCAGAAATGGTGGCACAGTGGCTAGCGTCGCGGGCTCTCACATTTGCGCCCTCCGTTCTAAACCCGATTATTTATTTTATTTTATTTTCTTTATTTATGTTATTTTTTTCGCTTATCTACCCATGTCCACAAAAGTTTACTACAAAAATGTTTTTGTGAGGTTTGAGGGGGGGGGGGGCTCTAATTTACAACTGGGTTTCACACTAAGTGTCATAGATTTACTATAGAGGCCTAATATGTTTGTGTATGATATTTACAGGGGTTACATCAATTCTTATTTAATTTCTTTCATTTCAAAAATGGTTCAAATGGCTCTGAGCACTATGGGACTTAACTTCAATGGTCATCAGTCCCATAGAACTTAGAACTACTTAAACCTAACTAACCTAGGGACATCACACACATCCATGCCCGAGGCAGGATTCGCACCTGCGACCGTAGCGATCACGCGGTACCAGACTGTAGTGCCAAGAATCTTTCATTTCATTGTTATATTTATTCTTCAGGAAGAATTGGTGCATTCCCTTGGATGATACACATCGTCGAAACAGTTGAAAAACAGAAATTCCGAACATCTCACTCAGGAAAGACATTTCGTTAATATTGCTGAAGATTCACGTGTTGGCAATAATTCGGCGGTACACCATACATAATGAATTACTTTACCGAAAACTGGCCTCGTCATGGTGATCGAACACACGGTCAGGATTTAAAGAATATAGGTGTGGCCTAGTTCAGGCCCTGTTTTGTAAAACTGTCACGGAGTTAGACTACAAGGCGGGCAAGGCGTGTTCGAAGCTTCCACATACGATTTTTTTCCCCCCACAATGTTAGGAACTGTTCGCTGTATTCAAATTTGTATCTGTGGCGTGACGTAACGTCCGTTTGCAGCGGCGAGGTGTACGGAAGGGACCTATAATGGAAGTTAATTCTGCATAACTACTCTATTAGAAGCCGAAAGGGACTGGCTTTCGTATGGGAAACCTCAAACGTTTGATGACAAGGCGACAAGTCAACCAAATCCTCTACCGGAAAACACGGCTAGTGTGTCATGCACGGAATGTGTGTCATATGATGGGAATCTGTTATCGAGACACCTAACTTGTACGCCTGGTGAGTGAGTGAGACATGCCTCCTTGCTCGACTTAGATGTTCTTATGAATGTCAATCTGATCACTCCCAAAGAAATGATGAAAACATTGTGAAGCAAGAAGGTGCTTAAAACATCAATGTAGGCCTGTACTGTGATAGTGCCACGCAAAACAACAGGAGGTGCAAGCCCCCTCCATGAAAAACACGAGCACATCATAACCGAATTTTACTGTTGGCACTACACACGCTGGCAGGTGACGTTCATCGGGCATTCGCCATACCCACACCCTGCCATCGGATCGCCACATTGTGTACAGTGATTCGTCACTCCACACAACGTTTTTCCACTGTTCAATTATCCAATGTTTACGCTCCTTATACCAAGCGAGCCGTCGTTTGACATTTACCGGCTGTATGTGTGGCTTACGAGCAGCCGCTCGACCATGAAACCCAAGTTTTCTCACCTCCAGCCTAACTGTCATAGTACTTGCAGTGGATCCTGATGCAGTTTGGAATTCCTGTGTGATGGTCTGGATAGATGCCTGCCTATTACGCATTAGAACCCTCTGACAAAGACCGCCGACAGTTGAAGGTCTTTGTCAGTCAACAGACGAGGTCGGCCTGTACGCTTTTGTGCTGTACGTGTCCCTTCACGTTTCCGCCTCACTATCACATAAGAAACGGTGGATCTATGGATGTTTAGGAGTGTGGAAATTTCGCGTACAGAGGTATGACACAAGTGACACTCAATCACCTGACCACGTTCGAAATTCATGAGTTCCGCGTATGAAACGTCCCCTTTGAACAAATATACATGACTGCTTAAACTGACACACAATATTTTTAGCGCAACGGAATCTGACTTTCAATAATCCCTACAAAAGAATGGCCCTGACTATACCTTTCACAAATCACTTACCTCACAAAAATCTTCGTTACTCGAACTACTGCAATACAGCGAGCGCCACTACTGCCAGCTAAATAAAAGATTCAAACTACTGATAGGCATAGTTATCAAATGAAAGATTTTAATAGAGAACAAACAATGTATTTACCTTAATAGTGTTGAAAACTCATAATATACACTCCTGGAAATTGAAATAAGAACACCGTGAATTCATTGTCCCAGGAAGGGGAAACTTTATTGACACATTCCTGGGGTCAGATACATCACATGATCACACTGACAGAACCACAGGCACATAGACACAGGCAACAGAGCATGCACAATGTCGGCACTAGTACAGTGTATATCCACCTTTCGCAGCAATGCAGGCTGCTATTCTCCCATGGAGACGATCGTAGAGATGCTGGATGTAGTCCTGTGGAACGGCTTGCCATGCCATTTCCACCTGGCGCCTCAGTTGGACCAGCGTTCGTGCCGGACGTGCAGACCGCGTGAGACGACGCTTCATCCAGTCCCAAACATGCTCAATGGGGGACAGATCCGGAGATCTTGCTGGCCAGGGTAGTTGACTTACACCTTCTAGAGCACGTTGGGTGGCACGGGATACATGCGGACGTGCATTGTCCTGTTGGAACAGCAAGTTCCCTTGCCGGTCTAGGAATGGTAGAACGATGGGTTCGATGACGGTTTGGATGTACCGTGCACTATTCAGTGTCCCCTCGATGATCACGAGTGGTGTACGGCCAGTGTAGGAGATCGCTCCCCACACCATGATTCCGGGTGTTGGCCCTGTGTGCCTCGGTCGTATGCAGTCCTGATTGTGGCGCTCACCTGCACGGCGCCAAACACGCATACGACCATCATTGGCACCAAGGCAGAAGCGACTCTCATCGCTGAAGACGACACGTCTCCATTCGTCCCTCCATTCACGCCTGTCGCGACACCACTGGAGGCGGGCTGCACGATGTTGGGGCGTGAGCGGAAGACGGCCTAACGGTGTGCGGGACCGTAGCCCAGCTTCATGGAGACGGTTGCGAATGGTCCTCGCCGATACCCCAGGAGCAACAGTGTCCCTAATTTGCTGGGAAGTGGCGGTGCGGTCCCCTACGGCACTGCGTAGGATCCTACGGTCTTGGCGTGCATCCGTGCGTCGCTGCGGTCCGGTCCCAGGTCGACGGGCACGTGCACCTTCCGCCGACCACTGGTGACAACATCGATGTACTGTGGAGACCTCACGCCCCACGTGTTGAGCAATTCGGCGGTACGTCCACCCGGCCTCCCGCATGCCCACTATACGCCCTCGCTCAAAGTCCGTCAACTGCACATACGGTTCACGTCCACGCTGTCGCGGCATGCTACCAGTGTTAAAGACTGCGATGGAGCTCCGTATGCCACGGCAAACTGGCTGACACTGACGGCGGCGGTGCACAAATGCTGCGCAGCTAGCGCCATTCGACGGCCAACACCGCGGTTCCTGGTGTGTCCGCTGTGCCGTGCGTGTGATCATTGCTTGTACAGCCCTCTCGCAGTGTCCGGAGCAAGTATGGTGGGTCTGACACACCGGTGTCAATGTGTTCTTTTTTCCATTTCCAGGAGTGTACATAGCAGTTCATGACATCCAGTCTTACAAATTTCAAAACTCCGGCATCTCTCTCCCCACATCCATCACTGCTGGCAGCTCACCTCCAACTGCGCAACGCAACGCGCTGTTAACAGGCAACAGCCCAACACTACAATGGCGAATATTACAACAATGCCACTCAGCCACAGACTGCACACAGCACAGCCAGTGATTTTCATATAGGGCGCTACATGGCGTTACCAATATAAAAACCTAAACAGCCTGCTTACACGCGGAACGCCCCATTCTGCTCTCTCACGATGTCTAATGACTACTGAGGTCATTGATATGGAGTACCTGGCAGTAGGTGGCAGTACAATACACTTAATATGAAAAACGTACGTTTTTGGGGATGTACAGATACTTTTGATCACATTGTGTATATTCTGTAACTAATGTATAGTATGATAATTGCCCAGACAACAGAAAGAGACCAAACATTACAATGACCGAAATAACAGTTCATAATTTTGTGACAAAGAAGAAGAAGAAGAAGAAGAAAGGCGCCAGAGAGTTTTGAGAACGGTTCGTCCGCTTACCAGTTCCAACACCAAGACCATTTAACCACGACGCTGTAGGAAGCCTCTGCGCTCAACAATGCACTTGTTAATCTTGTAACATTCACTGTTTCCATTTCGCTTCTTTCACAGTTCAGTACACCTTCTTTCTGTTTTAATGCTGGATCTGTGTTCAGTTGTTGCAGGCTACCCGCTGGTCCATATTTCCACTCAGTCTGAGTGTGGAGGGGGGGGGGGGGGGGAATGCGATTGGGAATTATGGATGTCAGGTGCCGTCCAACGAGTAGCCCACGATCGAAGTCACTGAGCTCTCCTGTCCCACCCGTTATGCTGCCACTACTTCACTACTGACAACACCAAGTCGCCACCTCCTTCTACACACCTGTCGTGACGTCTAGAGATCAACTCCGCATTACATAGGGGTGTCCGCACACTTTTGGTCAGACGGTGTTCACGGTGAATCATCTAGATCCTGCTCTGCTTGTATTTCATGGCGGTTCAAGATACTGCAAACGAGGTGTTTCCCATGTGGCAATAGGCAGAGTGGCACCAAATTCTGTCGTTTGTGTAATAATCTGAACTCTTCTATCATCCGAGATATTGAAGAAGGTATGGACTCTTTGATGGAGGGCATATTTTTTTAAAAACTGTATTCGAAAACTCTCGAAAAGATTTATACATTCACAACATTCATATAATACTTTTTAGCGAAGGCGCTAAAATTTTGGCGAAAATATCCCGGAAATGAGCTGAAATTAAAAGGCAATACAGCTGGAATTGGCCAAGTGGGGCTGTCATATCATGCCCGCCGTTTGTCAAAACTTTAGACTAATTACTTGTTTCTACCATCGCTGTTAACAAACACGCTTACGTGTCTCACATGCTTAGGATTAGTGTGCAGTTCGAATTATGTATCTTAAATGACCTTGTTTTGTCATATAAAGTGGGACCAAGAAAGAGTGAGTCGTGCGTAGCTCGTGTTTGTGCCATCTCTCTCATTTCCATTCTGTTTTACTGTACTGCCACTTCGTTTTGTTAATTCAGTTACTGGTGTTATTGAGTTGCTGCCTTGTCTGCCCGTGAGCGGCAGCAGCAGCGCTTATCAATATATATCCCCCCCGTATAATCTTTGCTGGACTGCTATTACTTCCCGGTTGTCGTGTGTTGGTGCAGTTCGTATCTGGAAGTGAGCTGCAACGCGCCAGGAGTGGCGTTAGGACCTGGCAGTCGGACAGCTGGGATGCGGCAGTGAGGTTCGGATAGCCATGACTCGCCCGACCGTCGCCGGCACACATGACTTGAACTGAGGACAGTCTTGGTTGATCTTCGGTTGGTCGTCTTCCCGGACGACGTGATTGCTCGCCGATCGTTTATGGGTTGGCGATGGTGAGAGGCACCCACATGCCTTGCTCATACTGTGGCATCAAGCAGTCAGGCCTGCAAGATGAGTGGTCTGCCAAGCGAGTGGATTCATTCTTATTTATCGAGTAACATGAACTCTAGTACTCACAATTAAGTTACAAGTTATCCTCCTATATGATTAAAACGCAACGGAAACACGCATCTGACTATCAGTAATTTACAGAACTCTGACTGTACACTACGCACTGGCAATACCACATTTTCTTTCTATTTTTATTTAACGGCTTTCGGCAAAACGTGGCCACCGCACTGAATATGAATGGCGCACACATTATAAATTCGGGACATCATGACAACATACAATTCGAAGGAAAAGTCCACCAATCTTTTTCTTTTCACTATCTTATTTATTCCGATAAATTCTCTAACCTAAACACACAAATTCTATAACCTACAACAATAACACATGTGGGCATGGCTTTACATTGGTGAATCTCTATATTATGGTCTCGTAATTATTTAACGCTACAGTGCACTTTCTGGATAGGATGGTGGCTCTTTTATTATTTCTCACACTTCGACTCTCACAATCATCATCACGAAACTATCCTCCAGACCGAGCAGCACAGAAGGAACAAGCATAACCCACTAATCTTTTGAAACTACCTTGCTACTCTCCCATGCAAATCACACATACCCAAATTACATGACATACATCACACCACAATATGAAATACAAAACACTAAATAGTCACAACACTATCACTTTCAGCTTTCCCACTTCAATTAATATTTATCCCAGTTTCACACGACACTGCCCCACTTCGTAATTCTACTTTCCTACTATGAACTCTGGAGATATATGCACGTCTTCCTGTGCAATGCAAGCCAAGTGGCGTTGCTGGATAGACGGCCGACTCACCTTGCTTCTCTCTCAGAGTTTGAATCTAGCGTCACACGGAATCTTATCACGCAAAGTAATATTAAGAACATATTCATCACACACACGAGTCCTCAACTGATACCATGGACGAGTACTTCTCTTTATCTTTTGTCTCATACACAGTTTGAGACTCACACAGTACTCACCACGTGGAAGTACTCGTCTCTAATTTCAAGTCCTGCACACGCCATTTCTTAAATATTTCAACTTATGGTACACACGCTATTTCTTAAATATTTCAACTTATTGTACACACGCTAGTAATTCAGCTTAACTTAAGCACACGGAAGTATTTCAACTTATTGCTACACGTGGTTTCATTGTGACCGTTGGTCACTTCCGAAGATTACTACAATCTCATTAATATTACCTGCCTGACATTTAATTCTCCCCACAAAAGTTCTTGAAATAGAGAAATTATTATTTCAAACTACTCTTAAATATTCCACATGCATACCATGTCTCCACTCTTTTGTCATTACGGAGCACAACTAAGACAGGTCTTAACAGCACAAGATCCAGCGGCAGAGTGCTGAAACATAGCCGTTCTCTAGGTCATCTCGCACCTCTGTCGAGGTGGGGGAAGACCATGCTACCGTATTGGTCAGCCACATTTCAGGCGCTCAAAGCTCAGGTAAATTTCATCTCTTTGGTCCCACCAAAGGTGGCCAAAGGATCGTCTCAAATATGATCATATATTCACATTCACTATCTGCGGTTAGCAGACGACCATACATTCATTCATTTCACAGATTTCACCAAACTGGATGTAGGGATTAATTTTGTGGGAGTGCACATGTGATCAATTAAATAAATAAATTGTCATTCTTTCCCACACTGGTATCCGGTTTCGCTGTATTAATTGAAATTGAGTTATTTTACAAAAAAAATGTGTTGTTCTGACAAAAATAATGAAGTATGTTGTACCTATTTTCAATGTCGGGCGGTACTGTACCCTTTCAATGTGTGTATCTTAACTCGTGGTTCGTCCTCGTCACTGCATAATCACTGCCTTCGCTATTGGTCCAAGTGTTTGTGATATTGTGTATAGCTTGTGATGTCGACTGCCCAGTTATTTTAGTGCTGTTTCCGTGCTGGTGTGTAACACTTGGTCGGTTTGCGCAGCCGTGACGTAGCATCAGTGGGGCATGCAGCGTCAGGAAGGTGCGGATAGCCATTAGTTGTCCGACGATTGCCGACACACATGTCTGAGTGGGGACGACTTTGGTTGACCATAGGGTCGGTCCTCTTGTTAGACGACGTGTATTTGGCCGGCGATTGCTTATGGGTTGGCTGTGTGCGCCGACGCGTGGTTCGTCTTGGTTATTGCACAATCCCTGGCTTTTAAATTTCTGATTACGGTTGCGTTTTAAGTTATTGGCCTTCAGTCATTTTTAAATTAAAGTGGCTTTTTTTTGTGCTCTTGTACTGTTTGATCAAATAATGACGTTGTATGTTCGAGTGTAAGTGACAGCCACTTATTTTGGCCCCTTTCCACAATTTATTCTTCCTCTCCTGTCCTGCGGGTTTAGTACGGCGTCTCAAAGAGGGACTACGTTCCATATGAGTCGTGTAGACTTACCGCTTCGCTGCATCTAGTGACGGAGCCTGACATGAGAATCACACTTGGCGGTGTTTACACGGCCACAGCCCTTTCCAGCCGTCATGTATTTGAGCTATGTTTTACATTGCTCGTATACAATAGCGAAAAGCTTCAACCTCAACATTAACGAGCGTTGTATCACTGTACGGTTTCTTTTCAAGAGCTTCCGAACGTCGTCGAAAAAAATACATCGTTCCATTTGGAAAATCATAGTTCAATATCTCGGCCGATCCAACAGTTACGAGGTGTAACCAACTAACACAATTACGTCCCCGTCTGAGCACTATCATTCGCCGAATACCTCGTTTCCTTATTTTGAAGTGTTCTCGAAGAGATAAGGGGGAGGGGTGCAAGTTTTGGGTGATTGTCCTACTGTATCCCTGGCGCGGAGCTGCAAGAAAAACCTGAGAGAGTGTGAAGCAGTATTGTTATCTACTAACGAAAATATATAGTTGCAGACATCCTGTGATGATCGGCAGCCGGTAGTTTGTATACTGTCTATTCATCGAGCATAAAATGTAAAACGTAGCGAGAAGATGAAGGACAAAATGCACTCGGAAACAACCTAGAGCAACTGGAAACGACAGTATACTTTGATGGTTACTATGTCTGAAAAGATACAGTGTCTGTAACTTCACATACAATGTCCTTCAGACATAGTCGCTGACAGCTGTGGTAAACATCTATTTCGTAATTTTTTCCACAGCTGTATTCGTCAGCGAAGGACAGTGTACTGGTGTGATGCAGGCACTGTACGACCCTACCACGATATTATTGCACTTGGCCTCTCGTGGCCGTTATCAGAAATACACGCTGACTTTACAGTAAACAAGTACAGAGGCGACTGAGCAAAAGACAGCGCACTGTGAATGATTTCAAGACTTGTGCACAGAGAGTGTCTCCGTAAGAGCGTGCAGAAATATAACAGGACATACAGAATGCTCCACTGAACAATTTGAGGTAGGGAACATGGGGTCGGACAAGCCAGCCTTTGGAAATATGGACGTAAACTTGTCTACCGCTTCGTCTAGCGTTACTGTTTTCCAGCTTATTTACAATTAACCAGCGTACAAGTTTACAAGTACTGTGCTGTTTATTTACATGTACATTCTTTGATTCCTGCAAGGAAACAAGGAGGACGAGGCTGATTACCGGGATGTCATGATGCCGGTTTTCTGCACTTTACATTTCCATGAGGTGGCTCTGTTGTATCATACACTCCTGGAAATGGAAAAAAGAACACATTGACATCGGTGTGTCAGACCCACCATACTTGCTCCGGACACTGCGAGAGGGCTGTACAAGCAATGATCACACGCACGGTACAGCGGACACACCAGGAACCGCGGTGTTGGCCGTCGAATGGCGCTAGCTGCGCAGCATTTGTGCACCGACGCCGCCAGTGTCAGCCAGTTTGCCGTGGCATACGGAGCTCCATCGCAGTCTTTAACACTGGTAGCATGCCACGACAGCGTGGACGTGAACCGTATGTGCAGTTGACGGACTTTGAGCGAGGGCGTATAGTGGGCATGCGGGAGGCCGGGTGGACGTACCGCCGAATTGCTCAACACGTGGGGCGTGAGGTCTCCACAGTACATCGATGTTGTCGCCAGTGGTCGGCGGAAGGTGCACGTGCCCGTCGACCTGGGACCGGACCGCAGCGACGCACGGATGCACGCCAAGACCGTAGGATCCTACGCAGTGCCGTAGGGGACCGCACCGCCACTTCCCAGCAAATTAGGGACACTGTTGCTCCTGGGGTATCGGCGAGGACCATTCGCAACCGTCTCCATGAAGCTGGGCTACCGTCCCGCACACCGTTAGGCCGTCTTCCGCTCACGCCCCAACATCGTGCAGCCCGCCTCCAGTGGTGTCGCGACAGGCGTGAATGGAGGGACGAATGGAGACGTGTCGTCTTCAGCGATGAGAGTCGCTTCTGCCTTGGTGCCAATGATGGTCGTATGCGTGTTTGGCGCCGTGCAGGTGAGCGCCACAATCAGGACTGCATACGACCGAGGCACACAGGGCCAACACCCGGCATCATGGTGTGGGGAGCGATCTCCTACACTGGCCGTACACCACTGGTGATCGTCGAGGGGACACTGAATAGTGCACGGTACATCCAAACCGTCATCGAACCCATCGTTCTACCATTCCTAGACCGGCAAGGGAACTTGCTGTTCCAACAGGACAATGCACGTCCGCATGTATCCCGTGCCACCCAACGTGCTCTAGAAGGTGTAAGTCAACTACCCTGGCCAGCAAGATCTCCGGATCTGTCCCCCATTGAGCATGTTTGGGACTGGATGAAGCGTCGTCTCACGCGGTCTGCACGTCCAGCACGAACGCTGGTCCAACTGAGGCGCCAGGTGGAAATGGCATGGCAAGCCGTTCCACAGGTCTACATCCAGCATCTCTACGATCGTCTCCATGGGAGAATAGCAGCCTGCATTGCTGCGAAAGGTGGATATACACTGTGCTAGTGCCGACATTGTGCATGCTCTGTTGCCTGTGTCTACGTGCCTGTGGTTCTGTCAGTGTGATCATGTGATGTATCTGACCCCAGGAATGTGTCAATAAAGTTTCCCCTTCCTGGGACAATGAATTCACGGTGTTCTTATTTCAATTTCCAGATTTAGACCGTTCCCTTGCTGTCCGTGAGAGGATGTGGATACTACATGACGGTGCACCGCCTCACTTCAGTGTGGATGTCCACAACCACCTCAGTGCTGTACTTCCTGGTCACTGGGTTGGAAGGGGAGGTCCTATTCCATGGCCTGCGAGGTCACCTGACCTGAATCCCCTAGATTATTTCCTATGGGGACATCTAAAGCCACTTGTGTATGGGACCACAGTGGATACGGAGATGGAATTAGTTGCCAGAATTGTAGCTGGCTGTGATGTGATTCGAAACACGTCACGGATATTCGTCAGGGTGCGTCAGACTCTTGTTCGCCATTGTCATGCTTGCATTGAGGTTGACAGCGGTCAGTTTCAGCACATTTTGTAAGATACAGTACAAATGGCACGTTCATTGTGTCAGTGATTTGTAGTTACATGTAACTAATGTAAATAAAAAAGTACTCAGTAATGCGGTTTTATTCCTGTTATCTCCTTAAGCTAGCCTCTTCGATCCCAGGTTCCCTACTTCATACTGTCCTACATCACTAACGTCGATTTGCAGTGGGGTTTTAGAACATATACTGTATTCGAACATTATGAAGTACCTCGAAGAAAATGATTTATTGACAAATAGACAGCACGGATTCAGAAAATATCGTTCTTGAGAAACACAACTAGCTCTTTATACTCATGAAGTAACAAGTGCTAGCGTTAGGGGATGTCAAATTCATTCCATATTTTTAGATTTCCAGAAGGCTTTCGACACCGTTCCTCACAAGCGTCTTCTAATCAAACTGCGTGTCTACGGAGTATCGCCACAGTTGTGCGACTGGATTCGTGATTTCCTGTCAGAAAGGTCACAGTTCGTAGTAATAGACGGAAAGCCATCGAGTAAAACAGAAGTAATATCCAACGTTCCCCAGGGAAGTGTTATAGGCTCTCTATTGATCCTGATCTATATTAACGACATAGGATACAATCTGAGTAGTCGTCTTAGATTGTTTGCAGATGATGCTGTCATTTACCGTCATGTAAAGTCATCAGATGATCAAAACGACTTGCAAAATGATTTAGATAAGGTATCTGTATGGTGCGAAAAGTGGCAATTGACACTGAATAAAGAAAAATGCGAAGTTATTCACATGAGTACTAAAAGAAATCAGCTAAATTTCGATTACGCCATAAGTCACACAAATCTGAGGGCTGTAAATTCAACTAAATGCTTAGGGATTACAATTACAAATAACCTAAATTGAAACGATCACATAGATAATATTGTGGGTAGAGCAAACCAAAGACTGCGATTCATTGCCAGAACACTTAGAAGGTGCAACAGGTCTACCAAAGAGACTGCTTACACCACGCATGTCCGCCCTCTTCTGGAGTACTGTTGTGCGGTGTGGGATCAAAAAATGGTTCAAATGGCTCTGAGCGCTATGGGACTTAACTTCTGAGGTTATCAGTCCCCTAGAACTACTTAAACCTAACTAACCTAAGGACATCACACACATCCATGCCCGAGGCAGGATTCGAACCTGCGACCGTAGCGGTCACGCGGTTCCAGACTGTAGCGCCTAGAGCCGCCCGGACACTCCGGCCGGCGGTGTGGGATCCGCATCAGGTGGGACTGACGGATGACACCGAAAAAGTACAAAGAAGGGCAGCTCTTTTTGTATTACCGCGACATAGGGGAGATAGTGTCACAGACATGACACGTGAATTGGACTGGCAATGATTAAAACAAATGTGTTTTTCGTTGCGACGGGATCCTCTCGTGAAATTTCAATCACCAGTTTTCTACTCCGATTGCGCAAACATTCTGTTGGATCCCACCTACGTAGGGAGAAATGATCATCACGATAAAATAACAGAAATCAGGGCTCTCACGGAAAAATTTAAGTGCTCATTTTTCCCGCGTGCAGTTGGAGAGTGGAACGGTAGAGAGACAGCATGAAGGTGGTTCATTGAACCCTGTGCCACGCACTTTATTGTGAATAGCATAGTAATCACGTAGATGTAGATGTTCAGTGGCGCATCCTCTATGTTCTGTTTAATTTTTGCCCGCTCTGATGGAAACATCCTGTATACTACCAGGTGGTTCAGCGTGTTCTGGTGAAATATGACGATAAAAACTCGCGATAAGCCGACCGAAGCGACCTCCGACTTGATGTAGCCACTCCTCGACGTTTAGCACGATGTAATACTTATCTCCCTTTGCGGGAATGACGAATTGCTTATGCTTAAGGGTTGTGGTTGGTTAGGTTGTGTTGGGGGGAGGAGACAAAACTGCGAGGTATCATCGGATTAGGGAAGGCCGTTCCCTTTTCAAAGGAACGATCTCGGCATTTGCCTGAAGAGATTTAGGGAAATCACGGAAAACCTAAATCAAGATGGGCGGACGCGGGATTGAACCGTCGTCCTTCCGAATACGAGTCCAGTGTGCCTTAAGGGTTGTGACTACGTGACATATAGAAGTTTGGATCGGCCCTGGAGGCGTGCTCTGTCACCTGAAGTGATTAAGGCGACCGCTCGCGATTAGCTGGAAATCCCGGCCGAGTCAAAGTCCGGGACGAATTTTCGTATGTCGCAAACTGCTAACGTCAATGCATAGCTGCAGATGAGAATCTACTTGGTAATAGTGTACTTCAGTCTTAGGTCAGCATACGACAGGAGTGCGACTTGAGGTCTCCCTTACGTCTCGTCCACATGACGTCGCTCTGGGTGCAGGGGGCCTTTCAGAGGACAGCGTTCTGGCCGCCGACGCAAACCGCTAGGGTGGTGACGCACGCGGCTAGCGGCACGTGTCCGGGAATGCGCAGCCCGGCTTGCTGGGACGCTTGTGCGAGGCGCTGAGCCCGCCCTTCCGGCGAGCCTGCGACCGGCATGCTGACCAGGCACTTCCTTCCGCCGCTAGCGGCCCAGCCACAAGG
Source organism: Schistocerca nitens (assembly GCF_023898315.1). Taxonomy (NCBI): domain Eukaryota; kingdom Metazoa; phylum Arthropoda; class Insecta; order Orthoptera; family Acrididae; genus Schistocerca; species Schistocerca nitens. Next base: position 439,842,082 of record NC_064622.1, on the reverse strand, counting down.
CCGTCTGCCCCTGCACCTGGAGCCAGTACTGCTGCACTTGATGCCGCAGTAGGGAGCACACAGGATCAAAACTTGGTAACCCCACAAGACAGGACGATAGTTCGACGCGACACCGCCTCTAGCCTTGCTGACGGTCTCAATTCGACGACAGCCAGTTCACAAGTCTGTTTAACTGTGCCATATCCAGACGAAGGGCAACGGCCTTGCCGCAGTGGATACACCGGTTCCCGTCACATCACCGAAGTTAAGCGCTGTCGGGCGTCGTCGACACTTCAATGGGGGACCATCCGGGCCGCCATGCGCTGTTGCCATTTTTCGGGGTGCACTCAGCCTCGTGATGCCAATTGAGGAGCTACTCGACCGAACAGTAGCGGCTTCGGTCAAGAATACCATCATAACGACCGGGAAACCGGTGTGCTGACCCCACGCCCCTCCTATCCGCATCCTCCACTGAGGATGACACGGCGGTCGTATGGTCCCGGTGGGCCACTCGTGGCCTGAAGACGGACAGTGCTATATCCAAACGAACACACTCACTGATCTTAGACTCCTAAGAGCTATCAAATCGCGGGAATTTCGACTGCTACGTTTCGCCCTCTGTTCCAGATCCTCCGCGATTAAGATAAGGCGCTTTAGCGGGCTGGACGAGGTGCAATACGGTCCCTGTGTGTTCGTCAAACGAGGAACATATGTTTGTAGCCCTCAGAATACAACAATGGGTAGCAGACAACGTTGAAATACATATCCTATTTCGTGTCCACGGCAACCTGAACGAGTGTGACCTTGCAGGAAAAACACTCAAAATATCACAGGATTACTTACGGCCAGAGCTACACCCCCAGACACTGTTGGTTAAGCGGGTACACTACGGTGAACCTCAATTTTGGATCCGAAATCCATGAATTTTTTTTCCAGTAAAATAGCAAAATGTGTGTGAAATCTTGTGGGACTTAACTGCTAAGGTCATCAGTCCCTAAGCTTACACACTACTGAACCTAAATTATCCTATGGACAAACACACACACCTATGCCCGAGGGAGGACTCGAACCTCCGCCGGGACCAGCCGCACAGTCCATGACTGCAGCGCTTTTGACCGCTCGGCGGTAAAATAGCAAATAAATTAGAAAACTTCCTTTAGACTTTTATTGTACACCCTTGAGATTGTACTATGTATTTTTTAAATAGAAAGCTTGCTCTCACAGGACATTACACGATATCGACGAAAGGTTTTCGTGATGTCCGATGGCGGCTGGCGGGAGCTCTGAACACCACAATTTTCAACCTACAACAAAATTTCAAAAACTGCTTTGAAACAGATAATATTGTCTAACTGACACATGTGTCCAAAATTAAAGCAACAAACCGCTATTTGTCCGTCCTGTGTCTAATTCACGATATAATAATATAAACTGTCAACATGTGTCCCTACGATCGTGTTCTGCACGAAAGATAGCATTCCGGTCAACGGACAATAACGCCAACCAGGACGTCAGGGCACCTATCAAACGATGCAGTGTTTGCCGGTTAGTCCCGCATCCACAATAGCTGTGTACACAGTCACAGACGGTGCAGTACCAGACACTCTGCGGTGGAGCGCCATAGGAAGAATCGAAGCTGGTCAGTCGCAAACTGTTGTGGCTCCATGACTTAATGTGACTCGTTCTGTAGTTTCTCGAATGTGGCGACAGTTTATGGAGATCGAAACTGTATCTCGGAGACCAGGGCAGGGTCGACCACGAGTGCCATCAGAAAGAGAGGATCGTTATTTGGCAGCAAGGGCACGTCGGTATCGCCTTAGTACTGCACGGATCACTTTTCCGAAAACTGGCGGCTTGTAATTGATTATGAATCAAGGTACACCACAGGAAGTTCTCCGAAAACAGTTTCAAAACATTTTTCCATTCATTTTTGTCATTTTTTTCTTTTTAATTCATTCACCATATAATTAGTACACCAATAATAACAGCGTCATTTCAGCATACACTGTAAAACACCCGTCTAGTAATCTTCAATGGCCATGGATAGATAAATAAACAACAAAAATTAAAAAACAAATAATAATCGGGTTTAGAAAACGGAGCGCGAAATTGTGAAACCGCGACGCTAACCACTGTGCCACCGCTTCGGTTTAACTACACTACTGGCCGTTACAATTGCTAAACCAATAAGAAATGCAGATGATAAACGAGTATTCATTGGAAAAATATATTATACTAGAACTGACATGTGATTACATTTTCACGCAATTTGGGTGCATAGATCCTGAGAAATCAGTACCCAGAACAGCCACCTCTGGCCGTAATAACGCCCATGACACGCCTGGGCATTAAGTCAAACAGAGCTTGGATGGCGTGTACAGGTACAGCTGCCCACGCAGCTTCAACACGATACCACAGTTCATCAAGAGTAGTGACTGGCGTATTGTGACGAGCCAGTTGCTCCGCCACCATTGACCAGACGTTTTCAGTTGGTGAGAGATCTGGAGAATGTGCTGACCAGGACAGCAGTCGAACATTTTCTGTATCCAGAAAGGCCCGTACAGGACCTGCAACATGCGGTCGTGCATTATCCTGCTGAAATGTAGGGTTTCGCAGGGATCGAATGAAGCGTAGAGCCACAGGTCGTAACACATCCGAAATGTAACGTCCACTGTTCGAAGTGCCGTCATTCCGAACAAGAGGTGACCGAGACGTGTAACCAGTGGCACCCCATACAATCACGCTGGGTGATACGCCAGTATGGCGATGACGAATACACGCTTCCAATGTGCGTTCACCGTGATGTCGAAAAACACGGATACGACCATCATGATGTTGTAAACAGAACCTGGTTTCATCCGAAAAAATGACGTTTTGCCATTCGTGCACCCAGGTTCTTCGTTGAGTACATCATCGCATGCGCTCCTGTCTGTGATGCTGCGTCAACGGTAACCGCAGCCATGGTCTCCGAGCTGATAGTCCATGCTGCTGTAAACGTCGTCGAATTGTTCTTCCAGATGGTTGTTGTCCTGCGAACGTCCCCATCTGTTGACTCAGGGATCGAGACGTGGCAGCACGATCCGTTACAGCCATGCGGATAAGATGCCTGTCATCTCGACTGCTGGTGATACGAGGCCGTTGGAATCCAGCACGGCGTTTCGTATTACCCTCCTGAACCCACCGATTCCATATTCTGGATCTCGACCAACGCGAGCAGCAATGTCACGATACAATAAACCGCAATCGCGATAGGCTACAATCCGACCTTTATCAAAGTCGGAAACGTGATGGTACGCATTTCTCCTCCTTACACGAGGCATCACAACAACTTTTCACCATGAAACGCCGTCAACTGCTGTTTGTGTATGAGAAATCGGTTGGAAACTTTCCTCATGTCAGCACGTTGTAGGTGTCGCCACCCGCGCCAACCTTGTGTGCATGCTCTGCAAAGCTAATCATTTGCATATCACAGCATCGTCTTCCTGTCGGTTAAATTTCGCGTCTGTAGCACGTCATCTTCGTGGTGTACCAATTCTAATGGCCAGTAGTGTACTTCCTTGCTAAAAGGCACATAAAGTACCGTCCTTTTCTCAGGATCGGGGAGCTACGGATAAATCGCGACACGTGTTCGCTTATTTTGACTCCTCTTCCACAAAGCGAAGTTCCTGGGAAACCGGTCTATGGCACTTGCCGTATTCTCCTCGTGAGCCAAGGGTGGATAATACTAATATCGAGATGGATTCGTCTCAACATATTACTGAACGCCTCAAACACATAAGTTCCGCAACCTTATATTTTCGCACAATTACTAGCATTCTGAATAAACAAAACAACATCGAAGCATATTTCCAGTCATAAAAATTTTAGGGCTTAATTTTCTAGAGTAACTCATCGCTCAGAAAATAGTACTTCCACAAGAGCGACAATTGAGAAGATAATACGCTGTGTTCACCCAGTCATCTTGCAGGCGCCTCTTCAAGAAATTAGATGCACGTAGCCGCCACTGAAGCTCGTCATTAAGTAATGCACGACAACGTGAGAGGAACAGCGTTACAGCACTAGAAATAAGAAAGGCAGCTGTGCCAAGTAATTTTTTTTTCCTACAAGTTCCTCCATTTTTGTTCCTCGTATCTAAGTGGCGGCGACTGCAGAAATAAGTTTGCTTGCAGTTTTCTTGCAGAATCGTCAAGTCGCCCTGAGGGAAATGACTGCTTCTACACACCCTATTTTCTGTATAAAATTCTCCAGCGCCGCCAAGAAAGCACGCTAATTAAAATGCATGTTCCGAGCTCTTAAACTCTCCGAGGTTAAAGCGGGGGTCACAGCCCGAGGCGCTGGGGGAATCCTGAAGGAGGTGCGCTCGTGAATTTTTATTCGGCATCGCAGCGTCCATTGCACGCATTTGCGAACAGCGTCGGTCTTGGAGAATGTTGTATTTGGATAACATTGTAACTCTGTGACACGTCTGTGTGTTGTTACCACTTTTCTACTTATACTGTTAACGTGTTCTTTGACGCTAAAAGTCCGAAGACTTTCAGTCCGGCAAAAAATGTAAGCCACGAAACTATTCCTTCTGTGACTCATGCACCGCGTGGCGTACCTCTTCATCAGAACGGAACTTCTTTCCTTCCACTGCATCTTTGAGTGGTCCAAACAACTGCTGCAATGTTCTGTGGAGTCACAACTCACTGTGCCTAGACCTGGACGAGGAGCATCTTCTACTGAAGTCACACCATTTGCGAACGTCCTACTCCATTTGTAGACTTGCTGCTGTGACAAACATGCATCACCGTACTGAACCTTCATTCGTCGATGAATTTTAAAGGTTTCACACTTTCACTACGCAAAAGCCGAATAACAGAACACTGTCCTTCCCTGGTGCAAGTCGCAAGTGGGGCGGCCATCTTTATACTGATAGTGCGACGGTGTGTGTGCATATGCACTATGCTGCCACATACAGGCCATTCTGCACGCTGTTTGTAGCACGCTTACCAACTTACAGGATAACGGCGGTTATTACAAATTTAAGGTTTTCATTTGACTCACTCTCGTACATAGGGGAAGTTATTTTTTTCCTTTGCCTGCGTCATAACCTACAGAAAATCTGTATGTGTTCATCAGCAGATTGACTTTTGTTGATAATATCGTACACAGTATTTCAAAAAAACTCAAAAATTAGGTATTTCTTGGTGCACGGTAACACTGAAAAAATACCTTTATTTGATACGCGGAATCGACCCGAAAATTCGCATTGCGTATGACGTAAGTGGTGGAACTGTCCTTGCACGATTAGTTAAGAATTTGGGTCGGACGGAGCAGCGTGGCCGGATGGTCGAGGCGGTTAAGGCAACCTTTCTAGAGAGGCAGATCATCCGGGTTCGAGCCCCAGTCCGGTAAAACTGTCAAGTTTCGCCATTTCATTACCACAACGCCCTGTCCGGCTGGAAGTCACGAGTTTCCCACCCATCCTTATCCTTTCCTTCCCAATCCTCTATTTCATATAACGTGTCCTGCTTGATATAGCATCTTATGTAAGATCTAAAATACTGCAACCGTCATCTAAATTGGCTCATGATGACAATATATGGCCGGCCGGTGTGGCCGAGCGGTTCTAGCCGCTTCAGTCTGGAACCGCGCGACCGCTAGGATCGCAGGTTCGAATCCTGCCTCGGGCATGGATGTGTGTGTTGTCCTTAGGTTAGTTAGGTTTTAGTAGTTCTATGTTCTAGGGGACTGATGACCTCAGATGTTAAGTCCCATAGTGCTCAGAGCCAATTGAGAATATATATGCACCTGATCCATTATTATAAACCATCACGAGAATCTGTAAAAGTACATCTAGATCCCAACAACTACATCTACATGATTACTCTGCAATTCACATTTAAGTGCTTCGCAGATGGTTCGTCGAACCACAATCATACTATCTCTCTACCATTCCACTCCCGAACAGCGCGCGTGAAAACGAAAACCTAAACCTTTCTGTTCGAGCTCTGATTTCTCTTATTTTATTTTGATGATCATTCCTACCTATGTAGGTTGAGCTCAACAAAATATTATCGCATTTGGAAGAGAAAGTTGGTGACTGAAATTTCGTAAATAGATCTCGCCGTGACGAAAAACGTCTTTGCTTTAATGACTTCCATCTCAACTCGCGTATCATATCTGCCACACTCTGTCCCCTATTACGTGATAATACAAAACGAGCTGCCCTTTTTTGCACCCTTTCGATGTCCTCCGTCAATCCCACCTGGTAAGGATCCCACACCGCGCAGTAATATTCTAACAGAGGACGAACGAGTGTAGTGTAAGCTGTCTCTTTAGTGGACTTGTTGCATCTTCTAAGTGTCCTGCCAATGAAACGCAACCTTTGGCTCGCCTTCCCCACAATATTATCTGTGTGGTCTTTCCAACTGAAGTTGTTCGTAATTTTAACACCCAGGTACTTAGTTGAATTGACAGCATTGAGAATTGTACTATTTATCCAGTAATCGAATTCCAACGGATTTCTTTTGGAACTCATGTGGATCACCTCACACTTTTCGTTATTTAGCGTCAAATGCCACCTGCCACACCATACAACAATCTTTTCTAAATCGCTTTGCAACATACTGGTCTTCGGATGACCTTACTAGACGGTAATTTACAGCAACAACCTAAGAGAACTGCTCAGATTGTCACCCAGATCATTTATATAGATCAGGAACAGCAGAGGTCCCAGGACGCTTCCCTGGGGAACACCTGCTATCACTTCAGTTTTACTCGATGATTTGCCGTCTATTACTACGAACTGCGACCTTCCTGATAGGAAATCACGAATCCAGTCGCACAACTGAGACGATACCCCATAGGCCCGCAGCTTGACTAGAAGTCGCTTGTGAGGAACGGTGTCAAAAGCTTTCCGGAAATCTAGAAATACGGAATCAACTTGAGATCCCCTGTCGATAGCGGCCATTACTTCGTGCGAATAAAGAGCTAGCTGCGCTGTAAAAGACCGATGTTTTCCGAAACCGTGCTGATTACGTATCAATAGATCGTTCCCTTCGAGGTGATTCATAATGTTTGAATATACGTAGTATATGCTCCAAACCCTTACTGCAAACCTACGTCAATGATATAGGTTTGTAGTTCGATGGATTACTCCTACTACCCTTCTTAAACACTGGTGCGACCTGCGCAATTTTCCAACCTGTAGGTACAGATCTATCGGTGAGCGAGCGGTTGTATATGATTGTTAAGTAGGGAGCTACTGTATGAGCGTAATCTGAAAGGAAACTAATAGGTATCTACTTCTAAGAAACTCATGCTGGCAGCTGTGCAATGATGTGGTCTCATTTTCGATTTCTGAAAGGGATACCGTGAACCCTTCATGTTATGGAACAAGTTGTCGGTAACCTCGACTGCCACTATAGGAACGCAGCTACACCGACGCCGGGTCGCTCCTCCAGCGACTGGAAATGGCGAATCGATAAATATCTTCCCGAGGGAGCTGGTCCCTCCCCGTTCACTTCGCCGTTGGCAGCCCCGTCTCCCTGGAACTCGTATCCCGCGAGAATTCCCGCTGGTACGGAGGGCCAGGGAGGATGCGCGCCGCTGGCCACCCAGACAGCAGAGGACATGGCTGCTAGCTGGCCCGCGAGCAGACAAGGCAGTGCGTGTCTCTTCCGCACAGCCGCTATCGTCTGCGCGTCCGCCCATGCTCTCGTGTCCGAACTAGCTGCGTCCTCTTACACCGCAATCTCTACCTGGATTCAGCACATCTGTCCTCGCTTGTTTTCTAACCGCGTTCACTTTCACAAATAAGACACGAAGTGTTATTTCGCTCTACACGTCGTTTGCGAAGTTTCACCACTATTTATTCCTCACAAAAAGGCCTCTCTTTCTAAAGATGCGTTTATATGGACCAGATTTGAAAGCAAAGAGAAGTGGTTATATAGCCCAGCGGTCAAGGCGAGTGCTCGCAATAAACAAAAAAATGGTTCAAATGGCTCTGAGCACAATGGGACGTAACTGCTAATGTCATCAGTCCCCTAGAACTGAGAACTACTTAAACCTAACTAACCTAAGGACATCACACACATCCATGCCCGAGGCGGGATACGAACCTGCGACCGTAGCGGTCGCGCGAATCCAGACTGTAGCGCCTAGAACCGCTCGGCCACTCCGGCCGGCCTCGCAATAAACAGCACATCTGATTTCGAGTAGCTGGCTGTCACGAATTTGTCACTACATATTAACTTGAAAAGTATTTTTTTTTTCAAAGAACATTACCTGTGCTATTGAAAGTCGAAAACCACGCAGTATAGTGTGGCGACTGTGTTGGTGTCAAATTTGCTGCAGTTGGCTACAATAAACGGCGGTATGGCCAGACAATATTGCTGATGGATCAGACTGCTGCAGATAGCTGTGGTCCACCATGAGTGGAAAATATTCCGTGACCGGGCCATATTCTACCTCTGTCTTTATGTCTAAATGCTTACTTTTCATGATATTCGGCTGACCTTTCTTTAATTATTTTTCTGTAGTTTCGTCAGCATGAGTGGCTGGCACTGTCAAAGATTCATCCTTCAGACCGCTGCGAGCAGCCTATGACAATCTATGACAATCTGGCCATTCGCGTCGACAAAACGTCAGAAAGTTTTTAAACAAATGTCGGCCGAAGATCCCAAGACAGAAGCCATCAAGCAATAAGTCAATAAGCGGTCACGAAGCCTCAACAGTTTTGTATTTCACTGTTATTTCAAACTTGTGTTAATGAATTCGTTGACTCCTCCTACCAAAGTGCTGCAAACATATCGTACCAAGAGGCATTTCGGTGAAATGTGTGCTTTAGAAGGACACCAAGCTAATGTATGAATCACCACAGCCAATCAAGTCGTAATTGGTGTACAGTCTCTCTCATATTGTTATTGATCTTATCAAGTCTCAGACCACTGCTTTTACTATCAAAAAATATGTCAACATTCTGGCGAAATTCTGGAAAAAGTATGTATCCATAATCATTTAACGAGTTAAAATTTCGGAAGCAGTTCAGTTACTTAAAAATGAACGCATCGAAAAAGCCTGAATTCTCGTGTTCTGGCTCACTTTTTTCCATGCGGAATGCGAAAGCTGAGAACTGCGCTCAATTGCGGTAGCTCGCTTTCGTTTCATTTCGCGGCAAAACTGCAGCCTGCCTAAATACTTTTGGCCCAGTACTGTACTCCACAAACAATGCTGAGCAGGAGTAGCCGGCAATTTTGTCGATCATGTGGCTGCAACTTACGTGGCAGGCAATGTTGCCCTACGACATTCACGACAACACACCATTTCCAAGCCTCTTGTAAGCGTGCCTTACCCTCATACAATGAAGTCTTTCACGACCGACTGTCTTAGTTGTTTGTAAATCGGAACATTCACCTCTATCGTCAATTCCTCAATGAGCTTGATGGTCAAGTGTGAGACAGAAATTACAGCGGCCATCGCGTAATTTTGGTCTTCTGTATTCCTACATGCTTTTATTGCGTGTATCTTAATGTCGTTTCCAAATGATCAACTGTAGATTTTCGCCACTTTAACTTTCGCAAGCCACAATAAGGCGTGTGGCACAGCGTTCACATTACCATTAGGTCCCTCTTTTCCAGTTTGAAAACCGGATAATTCACTGGAGAAACGAGCAACTTCATTTCTCTAATTTCACAGTCGCCATCAGTCATTCGCAAATCACTAAAAAGTGCGTGGCAGAGAGTATTTATGCTGTACCATACATTCACGGATGCTGCCTAATGCGAATAGTTACTTCTATGTCTCCGTGAGAGCAGTTAATATCACAACACTATTTTTATAGTCTTTTCGAGAGCTATCCTGAAGAATAACCGTAAACCCTCCCCAAAATTTTAGTAGTTATTATTTTCTAGGTAAGTTTTCGTCGTATATTAGCCCTGCACTATAAATTTTTGTCATTTATCCTATACTCAACGAGCAGTTACGTAACCATATGCCATGTGCTTCGTCCTCCTCTGTATATGCTAGACACACCTTATTACGTAAACTGACATAGTTCCTGCATAGGTCTCCTTGAGAGTATATGTCTAAGAAGTTTTTCGTAAATAATCTCTTTCGAAGGGTGTTACCTGGTATTCTACCAAAGCTCCAAGCACGCCATTTTCTTTAAATGTAACTGAATTTGTATGGGTTTTTCGATTTCTATTTGCATATACAGTTACTCCCCCATACTTGCAAGACTAACTCCAGGTGTGACATGCAGATTGTGTAATCAGATTCATAAAGTGCGGAAGTGTGCTTCTCGTTACATTAAGAGCTGGTTGTCAATCTTCGAACTAAGATGAGTTGTTTTGAAGATCAAATAAAAAATTACACTCAGAATCACTTCGATTTCTGTAAAGAACCTCCGACCACAATTACGTGCTGTATTCGGCCTTCCGAGAAATTTTCAAGACAAACGCTAAAATGTCCAGCACGAAAGTATTTTCCTTTTGTAGTGATTGGCATGGTAGTGACGCTATAGTACTTCGAAAGTCTAGAAACACAGAATCCTCATTACTAAACCTGTCCATAGCTCTTAGAGTAGTATGTGTTAAGAGCACGAACTGACTTTTGTATTTTCTGTGTTTTCAAATTGCGTTGTGGTTGTCCTGGAAGTCATCTCATCAGACGCAGGTCACTACCGTTGGAAAAGTATGTTCAAGAATTGTGCTACAAATAGAACTGAGTCACATACTACGGCACTTTCTCACTACGGAATATGGACGTGGTCGGTATGTTCGGAAAGTTAATTTTGGGAATTTTGAGAATAGCATATTGCCTTTGGTATGGCCCTTCGACTGTTTGTTGCAAAAAACATACACCGCATACCTATTTATAAACATTAACAACAAATGATCAACTAACTGAAAAAACAACGAAAGCTACAAACGCAATTTCTTTAATCTTCATACGGTTGCAGAGCGTATGACGCTTGCCTGCTACATGGTCAAATCCTTTTCTGACAAGTAATTACGTAATGTGGAATATTGGTAGAGAAACGCCATGTGTTCCTATTCGGAACTGTAGGAAAGTACTCATAAATTACCAAAATTGGAAATTATGAGGTAATGTCACAAATAACTTACGTATTGGTAGCGTGCCTTCCCAGTCAATGCACTAGACTCACCTGAAAAAGAAAGAAAAGAGATATGTAAGTTACAGTAAGCTCTAGAAACTGTTACCACACATCAAAAAGGATATAAAAAGACTGTAAAGATCATACACTAACGTACGCTCAACATCCGTAGTAGTAGATCCAACGGCCTCCTTTGACAGCATTTGTGGAAGTAGCTGCCGCTGATCACCGGCGTCTTATATTAACAAAACAGGCAATGACTGCTACTGCAAGGGTAACGAAAAGTTCTCGTAACTATAAAATATACAAATGAACATTAAAGTAATGAAGGGAGAACTGAATGCGCTAATCTGTACCGTCTTCTCGATTAAAAGAAAAATCAAAACAAAAGTTTCCTACAGCACCAAATCATTTCGATTTACACGATGTTCGCTCTTAGTCAATAACATTGTGAGGAGCGTAAGACAAGTTGAAAATAAAAGAAGACGTAATTTCCTCGGCATGCTAATGTCAAAGTAATTGTATCCGCAGAAGGTGCTGGTACTATATGGAGTAACTAATTTGCCCCGCGCCTGTTAGTTAGGCTACTACATACGCGTAAGATACAACAGGGTTGCATATACATCAGGCGATACTCTCGCACTACCAGTTCAGCTGGATGCCGCTAATCCGCGATTGAGGAGAGAAAGTAACAAGGCCAACACGTGAGCTGTGACAACGGACGGAAATATTACACATAATATATCACTGTCAGCTGAGTTTATGCAAGCAGATCGTAACACGCTACACTGCCTTTCCCATTCAGTTTTTCGATATGAATACCAAACTAAATGTACCCAATCAATTGCATACAACAGTTCCACAATGTAATCACAGTAGTTGAACACGATAATATTTCTGTAAATATGAACTGATATTAAATACAATGAAATGAATGGATAGATGCAGTTGAAATCAATGAATATGCAAGCCGCTCATATCTGCTGAAGTCGCAATGTAATGAATATGTTGTTTTTATTGAAAATTCGATACATTCATATCATTTGGTAATATTTAATTAATTCGTAAATATTGCTTGGGGCAGGGTGATCCACAGTCTTCCACCGACTCCATTCTCAGTGGTGCTGTTCTATTCCAACATAGCTCGTAGGAGACCCTCGGGTAATGGTGTTGGGAAATCACAAGCGGAAGTGTCAGTGACTAAGAGAGTGAGAGTCCGCTTTGGAGGAATGGTTATATAGCCCAGCGGTCAAGGCCAGTGTTCGCAATAAACAGCACATCTGGTTTCGAGCAGCTGGCTGGCACGAATTTGTCGCTACATATTAACTTGAAAAGGATATTTTTTTTTTCAAAGAATATTACCTGTGCTTTCGAAAGTCGAAAACCAGGCAATACAGTATGTCCATGGGGACGAGATCCCTCATGCACAACCAGTCTTTTTGAAGCAGCTCAATTGTTCTTTACGGTGCAGTTCAAAAATCACGTACAATCTACATCGAAAAAATTGATGAAACGTGTTCAGAATTGCAGCAGGAAGCGACGATTTCAGACTGGTGCTTCAGCTTGGGCCTTAAACAAAGAGTTCAGTGCTGGGATGGTCACTTTTCAGTGTTAAGTTTTAATATGGAAAACCTGATACGCCGTGGGTAAGCCATTTTCTGCAGAAATTGCTCTCTCATCGTGGCTAGTGCGACAAGATGTACGTTGGAACCTGTGGCACCTCCTGAAGTAAAACGTACGGACAGTTAAAGATAAAAATTTTGAATCTGGCCCATGGTAGATTACGTGCAAAAATGAAAACAAACGCAAGAAAATAAAGGAGAATTACCCTATGCAGCTCCTTCAACGAAGAGTTCTCCAGAAACGGAGCTTTACTAGAATTGCGGAAACGTTGGGAAGGCAGTCGCCGTACGCTTTCCAAAGGAACATGCCCGACATTCGGGTTAATGTGGTTTAGCGAGACCTGAATCTGGATGGCTGGTTGGGGGTTTGAACGGACGTCGTCGTGAAAGCGAGACTAAGTGTATTTGGCACGTCGGTCTGTAAAGTCCGGTCAATGACGAGGTCATTAGAGACACTGCAGCCTTTGCAAAACCAAATAAAAACACATTGGATTATCTTTGTGATTAGGTTTTCAGAAATTACTGCAACCAGTCGCCTTTTATGTAGATGTATTTTATTTAACCATGACCGGTTTCGAGCTGCCTAGCAACTCATCATCAGATGGTGTATACATTTAGTGCTTTTTTGTACCCATTGTGTGGGTGGTTGAGTATCTGTGGCTAGACAGAAACGAGAACAAATAATCGCTACATGTGGTACAGTAACACGAAATATTTACAGCATAATTTATGTTTAACGTATAAGAGCAAATAATCACTACATGTGGTACAGTTACATGAAATATTTACAGTTTAATTTACGTTTTGAGGTGTTACTTACAAATAAATCTTTTTGCAGGTATATATATCTCTTTTAGGACGTATTTTTGAAACCATTGTGTCTTGTTTTTCACAATTTCACAAGTTAAAACTTTCACTAGATGTATATTGCTTTTATGAGGCACTGTTGGAAACATATATCTCGTTTTTCGTAAACATCGCTGAACACACTTAGCCACAGATACGAATACAGGATTTACACATTATAAACAAGCCAAAGATTGCAATATAACTACAGTATCAAAGATTTCAAGTTGACCAGAGGCATTATTAGTCATCACACACACTGACAAGAGATTTGTCTTTATTACATAGAAAATAAATGTAAATTAGCTTAAACTAGTAAAATGTTTATAAATTAGCTGTGCAATTTAACAGGTATATAAAACTAGATTTTATACATTATATTTCAGTTACATTTAAGATTATTGGTATTGAGAGTATTATGACAGCTAATTTCTTGCTCCTTCCATTGGCTGATCTTGGCATATGATGTCTGGGATGAGAGGTTGATGGTTAACTTGAAATAATAAGTAATGCTGGAACTTGTAAGGGTGTGGAAAAGGAGTTGGCGGTGGGGGGGGGGAGGTGGTTGTATAGGAAAAAAGGAGAGGGGGGGGTTGAGAGGGTGATGTGGAGAGAGAAGAGAGCTGAAGGGGGGTGGGGGTGGGGGGGGCAGAAGTGGTACAAGCTTTTATGTGTGTGTGTGTGGGGGGGGGGCATTTGTTACTGAATGACTGTTTAGTTTTTTAAGTTCAAAGAATCCTTAAAATTCTGAAAGAAGGAGTTATTCGCCAGTTCTGTCTGCTCATTTAAAATGGTATGTGGGGAATTATGTTTGTGGGTAAAAATCTCTAATTGTTCGAGAAGATCCATCTTGAATCCCTTGTCTACAGTGTGTAGGATTTGAAGGTTAGTTTTAATGTCTGTTATGGAATGTTTATTATCTGCTAGATGGGTAGCAAAAGCGGATCTATTTAAGTTGTTTAGGCGAAGTGCATCAGTGTGCTCTTTGTATCGGATCTCAAAATTTCTACCTGTTTGCCCTATGTAGTAGCAGGAGCAGCTGTCACATCTTAATTTATATATACCAGATTTTTGGTAGGGTGTGCTGGCTCTTTTGGTGTTGTGGACTATTTTGTTCTGTATTTTGTTGTTAGTGTGAAAACTTATTTTGACATTATGTGGTTTGAATAGCTTAGCAAGTTTGTATGAGATATTGCCGAGAAACGGCATACAAACGAATTTGGTTTCTTCTGCTACTGAGGTCTGGCTTGCTAGTTTTGCTTTGTTAGATATAATGTTTTTATCTAATTTTTCAATTATGCTTGGGTCATAAGCATTGTTTGATGCTATTGTTTTTTTTAATATATTGATTTCATTAATTTTTGCAGTAGGATCAGCTTGAATCTTGTTGATACGGTTAAGTGCTGATTTGAAAAAAGCTAGTTTATGCTGATTTGGGTGGCATGATGTATTGTTTATTATAACATCTGAAGTGGTGGGTTTCCTATATATCTGAAATTTATGTTTGTTGTTGTGATGTGTTATGTTTAGGTCAAGAAAATAAATACCTTTTTGGGTTTGGTGTTCTACTGTGAACTGTATTTTGGGGTGAACATTATTAAGTTTACCAGCTAAGGCCTCAATTTCAGTGGCTGTCCCATCATATAACAACAGGGTGTCATCAACATATCGTTTATAATAAATGATCTTGTCTGTTTCTATTGGGTTTGCTTTAAAGAATTTAATTTCAAGATCATTAATGTAGATGTCAGCAAGAAGGCCAGCTAGACTACTGCCCATTGCTAGACCATCATGTTGAATATATATTTTGTTGTTGAAGGTGAAGTAATTGTGGGACAGCACTAATTCAAGTAAATCCATCAGCTCACAGATTTCCATGTCACTTAACTTTTTATATTGTAATAAGTTATTTTTTATTATTCGAAGTGTGTCTATTATAGGTATGTTTGTGTACAGGTTGACAATATCAAGGGATGCAAAGTTAGCTGCATTGGGAATGGAAATTTCTCTGATACTGTCAATCAAATCATAGGTGTTTTTTATGGAATAATTGGTTGGGAATGTGTAATATTTCTTGAGTATTTCATGCAGTTTTTTAGTCACTTTGTACCCTGGGCTATTTATGGAATTCACAATCGGGCGTATCGGGTGTCCATCTTTATGAATTTTAGGTTGTGATCTAAGCTTTGGTGCTGTAGGGTTCATTATAACACATTGTTTGGCTTCAATGGATGTCAACAGAAAGTTACAATTTTTTAACATGTCTTTTATTTTAGCTTGGTATTTGGGAGTGGGGTCAGATTTCAACTCAGTTATGTTGTTATTCTTGAAAAATTCTAGGGTTTTCTTAATGTAATCAGACTCGTACATTATCACGGCTGTGCTGCCTTTGTCAGATTTAACAACAAGGGCACTACTGTTTGTTAGCTTTTTGTTAATTTGTTTCAGTGTTGCAGATTCATCATGTTTATTACTATGGAGCCTTTGTGCATCTATGGTTATCTTTATTATTTTGTTTGCATCATGGGCTAGAGCATTTTGATCATTCTGATCTAGTTTTGATGTTATACATGCTATTTTGGTGTTAGTTATTAGGTCTTTAACACTGTTGTAATCAAGTTTTGTGGCAATATTATGTTTAAGTCCCTTATTTAACAAATTTAATTCTGTGCTATTGAAATTAATGCTTGTTGTGTTAACTACTCTCTCAAAGAATTTATGTTGCACGGGAGGGCATTCATTTGGTGGAATGGGGGATTTTTTGGCAATCAGGAGTGAGAGCTTTTCTTTTTGTTTATGTGCAATTTTCAACATCTCTTTATGCACATTTAGTTGGGTTAGATCTAAGAAATTCGTGATTTGGCTTAGAGTGAGATAGTTGCTTAACTCTAAGTGCAGCATGTAGATGTCCCTGTTTAACAAGTCTTTTCGTTTGTAATGTGATCTAATTTCATTTTTGATCCATACAATTTCACATTTTCTCTTGGCTGCTTGTGCAGATTCACTCTGGTCTTTAACTACAACTCTTATGTAATTAGGAGTTACATTCTCTAAGATACATTGCTTATTAAATTTGATGGCAAGAATAGTTTTCATTAGTTTCACTTTGCACTTCCTGTATTTGTTCATTGTTCCTTTTACCTGGCTAGGTAGCAAAATAAGACTTTTATCCATTGTGGATGTGGAGCACTGCGACTGTGGTGTGAACAGGTTTTCAGAAATTACTGCAACCAGTCGCCTTTTATGTAGATGTATTTTATTTAACCATGACCGGTTTCGAGCTGCCTAGCAACTCATCATCAGATGGTGTATACATTTAGTGCTTTTTTGTACCCATTGTGTGGGTGGTTGAGTATCTGTGGCTAGACAGAAACGAGAACAAATAATCGCTACATGTGGTACAGTAACACGAAATATTTACAGCATAATTTATGTTTAACGTATAAGAGCAAATAATCACTACATGTGGTACAGTTACATGAAATATTTACAGTTTAATTTACGTTTTGAGGTGTTACTTACAAATAAATCTTTTTGCAGGTATATATATCTCTTTTAGGACGTATTTTTGAAACCATTGTGTCTTGTTTTTCACAATTTCACAAGTTAAAACTTTCACTAGATGTATATTGCTTTTATGAGGCACTGTTGGAAACATATATCTCGTTTTTCGTAAACATCGCTGAACACACTTAGCCACAGATACGAATACAGGATTTACACATTATAAACAAGCCAAAGATTGCAATATAACTACAGTATCAAAGATTTCAAGTTGACCAGAGGCATTATTAGTCATCACACACACTGACAAGAGATTTGTCTTTATTACATAGAAAATAAATGTAAATTAGCTTAAACTAGTAAAATGTTTATAAATTAGCTGTGCAATTTAACAGGTATATAAAACTAGATTTTATACATTATATTTCAGTTACATTTAAGATTATTGGTATTGAGAGTATTATGACAGCTAATTTCTTGCTCCTTCCATTGGCTGATCTTGGCATATGATGTCTGGGATGAGAGGTTGATGGTTAACTTGAAATAATAAGTAATGCTGGAACTTGTAAGGGTGTGGAAAAGGAGTTGGCGGTGGGGGGGGGGAGGTGGTTGTATAGGAAAAAAGGAGAGGGGGGGGGGTTGAGAGGGTGATGTGGAGAGAGAAGAGAGCTGAAGGGGGGTGGGGGTGGGGGGGGGGCAGAAGTGGTACAAGCTTTTATGTGTGTGTGTGGGGGGGGGGCATTTGTTACTGAATGACTGTTTAGTTTTTTAAGTTCAAAGAATCCTTAAAATTCTGAAAGAAGGAGTTATTCGCCAGTTCTGTCTGCTCATTTAAAATGGTATGTGGGGAATTATGTTTGTGGGTAAAAATCTCTAATTGTTCGAGAAGATCCATCTTGAATCCCTTGTCTACAGTGTGTAGGATTTGAAGGTTAGTTTTAATGTCTGTTATGGAATGTTTATTATCTGCTAGATGGGTAGCAAAAGTGGATCTATTTAAGTTGTTTAGGCGAAGTGCATCAGTGTGCTCTTTGTATCGGATCTCAAAATTTCTACCTGTTTGCCCTATGTAGTAGCAGGAGCAGCTGTCACATCTTAATTTATATATACCAGATTTTTGGTAGGGTGTGCTGGCTCTTTTGGTGTTGTGGACTATTTTGTTCTGTATTTTGTTGTTAGTGTGAAAACTTATTTTGACATTATGTGGTTTGAATAGCTTAGCAAGTTTGTATGAGATATTGCCGAGAAACGGCATACAAACGAATTTGGTTTCTTCTGCTACTGAGGTCTGGCTTGCTAGTTTTGCTTTGTTAGATATAATGTTTTTATCTAATTTTTCAATTATGCTTGGGTCATAAGCATTGTTTGATGCTATTGTTTTTTTTTAATATATTGATTTCATTAATTTTTGCAGTAGGATCAGCTTGAATCTTGTTGATACGGTTAAGTGCTGATTTGAAAAAAGCTAGTTTATGCTGATTTGGGTGGCATGATGTATTGTTTATTATAACATCTGAAGTGGTGGGTTTCCTATATATCTGAAATTTATGTTTGTTGTTGTGATGTGTTATGTTTAGGTCAAGAAAATAAATACCTTTTTGGGTTTGGTGTTCTACTGTGAACTGTATTTTGGGGTGAACATTATTAAGTTTACCAGCTAAGGCCTCAATTTCAGTGGCTGTCCCATCATATAACAACAGGGTGTCATCAACATATCGTTTATAATAAATGATCTTGTCTGTTTCTATTGGGTTTGCTTTAAAGAATTTAATTTCAAGATCATTAATGTAGATGTCAGCAAGAAGGCCAGCTAGACTACTGCCCATTGCTAGACCATCATGTTGAATATATATTTTGTTGTTGAAGGTGAAGTAATTGTGGGACAGCACTAATTCAAGTAAATCCATCAGCTCACAGATTTCCATGTCACTTAACTTTTTATATTGTAATAAGTTATTTTTTATTATTCGAAGTGTGTCTATTATAGGTATGTTTGTGTACAGGTTGACAATATCAAGGGATGCAAAGTTAGCTGCATTGGGAATGGAAATTTCTCTGATACTGTCAATCAAATCATAGGTGTTTTTTATGGAATAATTGGTTGGGAATGTGTAATATTTCTTGAGTATTTCATGCAGTTTTTTAGTCACTTTGTACCCTGGGCTATTTATGGAATTCACAATCGGGCGTATCGGGTGTCCATCTTTATGAATTTTAGGTTGTGATCTAAGCTTTGGTGCTGTAGGGTTCATTATAACACATTGTTTGGCTTCAATGGATGTCAACAGAAAGTTACAATTTTTTAACATGTCTTTTATTTTAGCTTGGTATTTGGGAGTGGGGTCAGATTTCAACTCAGTTATGTTGTTATTCTTGAAAAATTCTAGGGTTTTCTTAATGTAATCAGACTCGTACATTATCACGGCTGTGCTGCCTTTGTCAGATTTAACAACAAGGGCACTACTGTTTGTTAGCTTTTTGTTAATTTGTTTCAGTTTTTCCTATACAACCACCTCCCCCCCCCCCACCGCCAACTCCTTTTCCACACCCTTACAAGTTCCAGCATTACTTATTATTTCAAGTTAACCATCAACCTCTCATCCCAGACATCATATGCCAAGATCAGCCAATGGAAGGAGCAAGAAATTAGCTGTCATAATACTCTCAATACCAATAATCTTAAATGTAACTGAAATATAATGTATAAAATCTAGTTTTATATACCTGTTAAATTGCACAGCTAATTTATAAACATTTTACTAGTTTAAGCTAATTTACATTTATTTTCTATGTAATAAAGACAAATCTCTTGTCAGTGTGTGTGATGACTAATAATGCCTCTGGTCAACTTGAAATCTTTGATACTGTAGTTATATTGCAATCTTTGGCTTGTTTATAATGTGTAAATCCTGTATTCGTATCTGTGGCTAAGTGTGTTCAGCGATGTTTACGAAAAACGAGATATATGTTTCCAACAGTGCCTCATAAAAGCAATATACATCTAGTGAAAGTTTTAACTTGTGAAATTGTGAAAAACAAGACACAATGGTTTCAAAAATACGTCCTAAAAGAGATATATATACCTGCAAAAAGATTTATTTGTAAGTAACACCTCAAAACGTAAATTAAACTGTAAATATTTCATGTAACTGTACCACATGTAGTGATTATTTGCTCTTATACGTTAAACATAAATTATGCTGTAAATATTTCGTGTTACTGTACCACATGTAGCGATTATTTGTTCTCGTTTCTGTCTAGCCACAGATACTCAACCACCCACACAATGGGTACAAAAAAGCACTAAATGTATACACCATCTGATGATGAGTTGCTAGGCAGCTCGAAACCGGTCATGGTTAAATAAAATACATCTACATAAAAGGCGACTGGTTGCAGTAATTTCTGAAAACCTGTTCACACCACAGTCGCAGTGCTCCACATCCACAATGGATAAAAGTCTTATTTTGCTACCTAGCCAGGTAAAAGGAACAATGAACAAATACAGGAAGTGCAAAGTGAAACTAATGAAAACTATTCTTGCCATCAAATTTAGTAAGCAATGTATCTTAGAGAATGTAACTCCTAATTACATAAGAGTTGTAGTTAAAGACCAGAGTGAATCTGCACAAGCAGCCAAGAGAAAATGTGAAATTGTATGGATCAAAAATGAAATTAGATCACATTACAAACGAAAAGACTTGTTAAACAGGGACATCTACATGCTGCACTTAGAGTTAAGCAACTATCTCACTCTAAGCCAAATCACGAATTTCTTAGATCTAACCCAACTAAATGTGCATAAAGAGATGTTGAAAATTGCACATAAACAAAAAGAAAAGCTCTCACTCCTGATTGCCAAAAAATCCCCCATTCCACCAAATGAATGCCCTCCCGTGCAACATAAATTCTTTGAGAGAGTAGTTAACACAACAAGCATTAATTTCAATAGCACAGAATTAAATTTGTTAAATAAGGGACTTAAACATAATATTGCCACAAAACTTGATTACAACAGTGTTAAAGACCTAATAACTAACACCAAAATAGCATGTATAACATCAAAACTAGATCAGAATGATCAAAATGCTCTAGCCCATGATGCAAACAAAATAATAAAGATAACCATAGATGCACAAAGGCTCCATAGTAATAAACATGATGAATCTGCAACACTGAAACAAATTAACAAAAAGCTAACAAACAGTAGTGCCCTTGTTGTTAAATCTGACAAAGGCAGCACAGCCGTGATAATGTACGAGTCTGATTACATTAAGAAAACCCTAGAATTTTTCAAGAATAACAACATAACTGAGTTGAAATCTGACCCCACTCCCAAATACCAAGCTAAAATAAAAGACATGTTAAAAAATTGTAACTTTCTGTTGACATCCATTGAAGCCAAACAATGTGTTATAATGAACCCTACAGCACCAAAGCTTAGATCACAACCTAAAATTCATAAAGATGGACACCCGATACGCCCGATTGTGAATTCCATAAATAGCCCAGGGTACAAAGTGACTAAAAAACTGCATGAAATACTCAAGAAATATTACACATTCCCAACCAATTATTCCATAAAAAACACCTATGATTTGATTGACAGTATCAGAGAAATTTCCATTCCCAATGCAGCTAACTTTGCATCCCTTGATATTGTCAACCTGTACACAAACATACCTATAATAGACATACTTCGAATAATAAAAAATAACTTATTACAATATAAAAAGTTAAGTGACATGGAAATCTGTGAGCTGATGGATTTACTTGAATTAGTGCTGTCCCACAATTACTTCACCTTCAACAACAAAATATATATTCAACATGATGGTCTAGCAATGGGCAGTAGTCTAGCTGGCCTTCTTGCTGACATCTACATTAATGATCTTGAAATTAAATTCTTTAAAGCAAACCCAATAGAAACAGACAAGATCATTTATTATAAACGATATGTTGATGACACCCTGTTGTTATATGATGGGACAGCCACTGAAATTGAGGCCTTAGCTGGTAAACTTAATAATGTTCACCCCAAAATACAGTTCACAGTAGAACACCAAACCCAAAAAGGTATTTATTTTCTTGACCTAAACATAACACATCACAACAACAAACATAAATTTCAGATATATAGGAAACCCACCACTTCAGATGTTATAATAAACAATACATCATGCCACCCAAATCAGCATAAACTAGCTTTTTTCAAATCAGCACTTAACCGTATCAACAAGATTCAAGCTGATCCTACTGCAAAAATTAATGAAATCAATATATTAAAAAAAAACAATAGCATCAAACAATGCTTATGACCCAAGCATAATTGAAAAATTAGATAAAAACATTATATCTAACAAAGCAAAACTAGCAAGCCAGACCTCAGTAGCAGAAGAAACCAAATTCGTTTGTATGCCGTTTCTCGGCAATATCTCATACAAACTTGCTAAGCTATTCAAACCACATAATGTCAAAATAAGTTTTCACACTAACAACAAAATACAGAACAAAATAGTCCACAACACCAAAAGAGCCAGCACACCCTACCAAAAATCTGGTATATATAAATTAAGATGTGACAGCTGCTCCTGCTACTACATAGGGCAAACAGGTAGAAATTTTGAGATCCGATACAAAGAGCACACTGATGCACTTCACCTAAACAACTTAAATAGATCCACTTTTGCTACCCATCTAGCAGATAATAAACATTCCATAACAGACATTAAAACTAACCTTCAAATCCTACACACTGTAGACAAGGGATTCAAGATGGATCTTCTCGAACAATTAGAGATTTTTACCCACAAACATAATTCCCCACATACCATTTTAAATGAGCAGACAGAACTGGCGAATAACTCCTTCTTTCAGAATTTTAAGGATTCTTTGAACTTAAAAAACTAAACAGTCATTCAGTAACAAATGCCCCCCCCCACACACACACATAAAAGCTTGTACCACTTCTGCCCCCCCCACCCCCACCCCCCTTCAGCTCTCTTCTCTCTCCACATCACCCTCTCAACCCCCCCCCTCTCCTTTTTTCCTATAAAACCACCTCCCCCCCCCACCGCCAACTCCTTTTCCACACCCTTACAAGTTCCAGCATTACTTATTATTTCAAGTTAACCATCAACCTCTCATCCCAGACATCATATGCCAAGATCAGCCAATGGAAGGAGCAAGAAATTAGCTGTCATAATACTCTCAATACCAATAATCTTAAATGTAACTGAAATATAATGTATAAAATCTAGTTTTATATACCTGTTAAATTGCACAGCTAATTTATAAATAAACATTTTACTAGTTTAAGCTAATTTACATTTATTTTCTATGTAATAAAGACAAATCTCTTGTCAGTGTGTGTGATGACTAATAATGCCTCTGGTCAACTTGAAATCTTTGATACTGTAGTTATATTGCAATCTTTGGCTTGTTTATAATGTGTAAATCCTGTATTCGTATCTGTGGCTAAGTGTGTTCAGCGATGTTTACGAAAAACGAGATATATGTTTCCAACAGTGCCTCATAAAAGCAATATACATCTAGTGAAAGTTTTAACTTGTGAAATTGTGAAAAACAAGACACAATGGTTTCAAAAATACGTCCTAAAAGAGATATATATACCTGCAAAAAGATTTATTTGTAAGTAACACCTCAAAACGTAAATTAAACTGTAAATATTTCATGTAACTGTACCACATGTAGTGATTATTTGCTCTTATACGTTAAACATAAATTATGCTGTAAATATTTCGTGTTACTGTACCACATGTAGCGATTATTTGTTCTCGTTTCTGTCTAGCCACAGATACTCAACCACCCACACAATGGGTACAAAAAAGCACTAAATGTATACACCATCTGATGATGAGTTGCTAGGCAGCTCGAAACCGGTCATGGTTAAATAAAATACATCTACATAAAAGGCGACTGGTTGCAGTAATTTCTGAAAACCTGTTCACACCACAGTCGCAGTGCTCCACATCCACAATGGATAAAAGTCTTATCTTTGTGATTATTCAAAGAAGTCACTGTAGTAATTGGCAATACAAAATAACAATAGCTCATGTTAAAGCGCAACCGCTGGATGCATTACGTGTTCCCACATCTCGCCATATGATGGTACGACTGCATTTTCGAACATGATGTTTTGATGGCACAAGTGTTGTGTTGTGGGATAGCATACTGTCGCATAGGCGTACTCGACTTTGTAATATTTCTGGCATAGTCAGCCATCATATTGGACTCCAAGAAGCTGCCCCCAGAGCAGTGGAGATGCAAGAAGTATATAGATAACGAAATGTGTGAGATACGTGTGACAGATGTTAGATTCGGTACCATTCCCGTGAGAAAGACCGCCTGCATAATGCTACTGCTCTGTGATTCGGTGCTGTGTTCGGAGCAAGGGCGCCAAAACGTTAAAGTATAGTTATTATTATTTGTTAAACGACTCATTGGAATGACTTCACTTTTTAATATATCTCTCAACAGCTATCAATCAGTCATTTTAGAATTATTAAAAACAATTTAGATCAAAAACAAAAGACTGACGAAATTGCTGACGAAGCACTTCGGAAGCGTTCGGGTCACGCATTTTCTGGTATGGCACACAAAGTGTTTCGGGCTGTTCGTCACTCTGGATTAGGCAGTCGAGAAGAACAGACATGTTGTCTGTCGCAGGAGGTGTTTGCCAGTATTCAGTATTAAAAGATTCACTCCGGTAGTCATGAGGCACAGACACGTGCCACAAATAGTGTAAAGATACATTTTCGTAAACATTGTGTTTGATCATGTACTTTGCTGTATCAGAAGGTGTTGTATTAAGATCATGTAGTCTTCTCGTGTGGCTATATTACAATAAGCGAGTGGCATCCTAAAGAAGTGATACATTATTTCAGAACAGAACCTCGCTAAAAGTCAGTTTCAGCCTCAAGATACAGAACCTACGACCTGCGTGCTGTTTTCTGCGCTGGTGACATCAACTTGAAAACAGCAGGTCAGTGAACTAGAACAGAACCTTCGTGTTTCACACAGTGCAGTGGAAACAACTAGGCGCCTCAGGTGTGCACAGAACAAACGTGCTCAGTGACACGTCATCTGCAGTAATGCAGAGTAGGTGAAGGAGGATGATCGTTATCAACACCAACAATCGATTCATTCTTTCTTTCTTGCCGTAACTTCCACATCTTTGAACACGGTACACTCGGGGTCAACGTTATTGTGAGGCTGTACTCTTTCCCCACGTCGTCTTTTCAGCGGTGTATTTGGCCCTGACGTCATTTTTGTGGATGACAATGCGCGACCGCATCAAACATCGCAGTCGGAGGAGCTCTTGTATGGAGTGGATGTACGAGGAATGGACTGTCTGCCCGCTCCCTCGGCTCCATATCGAGCAACTGAGCGATTCCGCAGAGAGACGTATTGCAGTATATACAAGTGCAGGGCGATCCAGCACTTGTCAAGCGCGCTGGTGATGGGATGAAATGCTTTAACACAAGTTCTTACCAGCCTTGCGGCTAGCATAGGAGCATGTTGGAGAGCGCGTACTGCCCTACGTGGTGATCATACACCTTACTAACAAGGGAAGCTCCCTATGGCACCCCCCTTAGATTTACGAGTAGTTATAAGTTGGCACAGGGATAGGCCTTGAAAAACTAAACACAGATCAATCGAGAAAACAGGAAAAAGTTGTGTGGAACTATGAAAAAAATCGGCAAAATATACAAACTGAGTAGTCCATGTGCAAGCTAGGCAACATCAAGGAGAGCGTGAACTTACGAGCACTGTGGTCCCGTTGTTAGCGTGAGCAGCTACGGAACGAGAGGTCCTTGGTTCAAGTCTTCCCTCGAGTGAAAAGTTTAATTTTTTATTTTCAGACAATTATCAAAGATCAGGCACTCACACATAATCAACTTCGCACTCCAAAATTCCAGGACATGTTCAGATTTGCTTGGACATATGCAGGATTTGACGGTCTACACACGGAAACATTTGAAAACGTAAAAAACATGTTTCGACGGAGCACAGGGAAAACTGTGCGACTGTGAAACTGTTGCATTCATTTGTTGCAGTTTATGCGACAAACTCTTATGTTTTCATCACTTTTTTGGGAGTGATTATCACATCCACAAGAAAACCTAAATCGGGCAAGG
The DNA here is from genome assembly GCF_023898315.1 of Schistocerca nitens. Classification (NCBI taxonomy): domain Eukaryota; kingdom Metazoa; phylum Arthropoda; class Insecta; order Orthoptera; family Acrididae; genus Schistocerca; species Schistocerca nitens. The sequence continues at coordinate 439,815,869 of NC_064622.1, read as the reverse complement.
TAGAAGAATCTTTTTATCCATTCGCCAAGTGTGCAAGTTTTGTGGGTCGACAACATATTTCTGTCATGTGACGCACATGCCGTCAACAGTGTTGTATAGAATATATCAGACGTGTTTTCCTGTGGAGGAATCGGTTGACCTATGACCTTGCGATCAAATGTTTTCGGTTCCTATTGGAGGCGCAAGTCCTTTCGTCTACTAATCGCACGGTTTTGCGGTGCGGTCGCAAAACACAGACACTAAACTTATTACAGTGAATAGAGACGTCAATGAATGAACGGACAGATCGTAACTTTGCGAAAATAAAGAAAAAATTTTCACTTGAGGGAAGACTTGAACCAAGGACCTATCGTTCCACAGCTGCTCACTCTAACCACGGGACCACGGCGCTGCTCAGCTCACGTTATCCTTGATGTTGCTTATCTTGCGCATGGACTACTCAGTTTGTATATTTCGCTTATTTTTTTCATAGTTCCACACAACTTCTTCCTGTTTTCTCGATTGATCTGTGTTCAGTTTTTCAAGGCCTATCCACTGTGCCAACTTGTTGCTTATCTTGCGCATGGACTACTCAGTTTGTATATTTCGCTTATTTTTTTCATAGTTCCACACAACTTCTTCCTGTTTTCTCGATTGATCTGTGTTCAGTTTTTCAAGGCCTATCCACTGTGCCAACTAATAACTAAATCTGAGGGGGCTGCGATGGGGAGGTTCCCTTGTAAGAACCATGTCATGCCGTTTATAAAGACCAGAGGACCTTCAAAAATCGTGATTAGCTCCATGTAATTCCGGTCTTTGACTAAAAGTGTAATTTCTGTTCGTCTCATTGTGTATTTTTTTCAGTTACCTTCTGGGGTAAACTGTAGCAGTTCTTTCTATCTATCGTTCAAGTTCCATCGGAGCTACGTCACTTGGCACTGATACTTCACGCGTTAATTCCTTTCTTCCTTACGTTTTGCACAGAAGTGTATATCGGTCGTAACAGTCTTGCTTGCTAGATGCTTTTCGCTACGAACCAGAATGATATGATGTTAGCAGCCGTCCGCAGCTCGTGGTCGTGCGGTAGCGTTCTCGCTTCCCACGCCCGGGTTCCCGGGTTCGATTCCCGGCGGGGTCAGGGATTTTCTCTGCCTCGTGATGACTGTGTGTTGTGTGCTGTCCTTAGGTTAGTTAGGTTTAAGTAGTTCTAAGTTCTAGGGGACTGATGACCATAGATGTTAAGTCCCATAGTGCTCAGAGCCATTTTTTTTTGTTAGCAGCCGTGAAATCGGCTATGGTCTACATGAAGTAGTAGTTTAATGAACTTGTGACCGTTGGAACTACACTCATGCTCGTAAATTAAGGATAACTGCAGTATGTGGTGCCACACAACTAGCGTTAATAGCAAAGGCACATAGGGAACACACACGACACAGATCTGTAAGTCCACGGCATTGGTGATGAGTTGAGAAAACCGTCCCGAAACACATGTGCTACAAAACGCCATAGTTTCCTGCGAATGTACCCCGACATCAACTTAGGATATGATCACCATGCACACGTACACAGGCCGCACAACGGGTTGGCATACTCTGGGTCAGGTGGTCGAGCAGCTACTGGGTGTAGCCTCCATTCTTGCATCAGTGCCTGTCGGAGCTCCTCAAGTGTCCTAGGGGCTTGAAGACGTGCAGCGATACGTCGAACGAGAGCATCCCAGACGTGCTCGATGGAGTTTACGTATGGAGAAGAGGCAGGCCACTCCATTCAACTGATATCTTCTATATCAAGGTACTCCACGATGGCAGCTCGGTGAGGCCGTGCGTTATCATCCATAGAGGAAGGTGGGACGCACAGCACCCTTGAAAAGGCGGACATACTAGTGCAAAATTACATCCCGATACACCTGACCTGTTAAGAGTTCCTATGTCAAAGACAAGCACGGGTGTACGTGCACCAATCATAATCCCACCCCACACCATCAAACCACGACCTCCATACAGGTCCCTTTCAAGGACATTAAGAGTTTGGTATCTGGTTCCTGGTTCACGTCCGATGAAAACCCGGCGAGAATCACTGTTCAGACTATACCTGTGACCACTGTTCCAATGACCATGTACAGTGTTCTTGACACCAGGCTTTACGGGCTCTCCTGTGACCAGGGCTCAGTGAAACGCACCTTGCGGGTCTCCCGGCGAATAAACCATGTCTGTTCAGTCGTCTGTAGACTGAGTGTCTGGAGCCAACTGTTCCAGTGGCTGCGGTAAGGTCCCGAGCCGTCTGCGGGCAGTGATGGTGAGATATCGGTCTTCTTGTGGTGTTGTACACTGTAGACGTCCCGTACTGTAGCGCCTGGACACGTTTCCTGTCTGCTGGAATCGTTGCCATAATTTTAAGATTACACTTTGTGGCACACGGAGGACCTGCTGTGTTTGACCAGCCTCCTGTCGCTGGTATTCTACCCCTCATAACGTCATCAATATGTGTTCTTTGAGCCATTTTGAACACATAGTCACCAGTAGTACATCTGAAAAAGTCTGCACACTTACTCGCTGCACCATACTCTGACATACACCAACACACCGCTGCGTATGTGGACTGCTGCCAGCGCCACCGTGCGACGACCACGAGTCAAATGCACCGCATGGTCGTACCCCGAGGTGATTTAAAACCGCAAACCGCCCACCACAGTGTTGTTTCACCATGTATCAGCATTATCCTTAATTTACGAACATGAGTGTAAAATTCACCAGACTACATAAATAATGCAGCAATAGGGCTCAACACAACGAAGAAGATGTGCGGCAATGCTCTATTTTCTGCGTAGTAGTGCTCCCTGCCAACCCTCAACATGAGAGACGCTAATGGCGCAAATGTTGACGTTGGTCGAGATGTGCGGAGCCATACGTAACAGCTGGCTCGTTCCTCGCGGCCGCAGCTGCGCGGACCTGAGTTTACAGCCTGGAAAACAAGCGCTGGGCGGGACGCGGACAGAGGGACAGCGTTTACTTAGGCCGTGGTGACTCACCACCTTCCTGAACTCACACTCAGGACCATCCTGCCGCGGAATGTTCTCGAGTGTGAAAACACGGAGAAGCAGCGTCCTCATCTTCTCGTGTATCACTAGTGAGCCGCGGATTTATTTCAGTACTTCTTTAGCGACACGCAAACGCACGACTATTCTAGGTACAGACGAAATAAGCAAATAATCCTATCAAACCTACGCTCGAAAACCAATGATCTCCCCGATACGACGTACAACGACTGAGTACTGAGCACCTTGTAACGGAGTCCCCGAGGATCGAAATTTCAGATATGCGCTTGGGGAGAAACACATTACAAAAAGTGTTCGACAAGGCTACAGTTCATGTGAAGGCAGGTTTAGAGAGAGAGAGAGAGAGAGAGAGAGAGAGAGAGAGAGAGAGAGAGAGAGAGAGGGAGAGGGGGGGGGAGGGAGGGAGGATGGGGTGTGGGTGGGGGCTAAGATGAAATCATGGAGATATTAATCTTTTCCGTGATGGCAAAAAAAAGTGGATAATGCTTCAATCTTGTACAAAAGATAATATAAGGGGCATTCAAATGAAACCCGGTCCCTAGGGGAAAGTAACGGTAACTATTTTATTAACTCAAAAATGTAGTTATACACAGTACACATACTCAAAAATAGTCGCCAAAACTGTTGGCACATTTATTCCATTGCGACACTAGCCGGTCGATTCCATCCGTGAAGAAGCTAGTAGGCTGCTGTCGGACCCAGGCCTGAGCCCAACGAATCGATGTCCGCGAATAGCTTGTTTTACAGGTCCAAACACATCAAAGTCATACGGTGGAAGGTCGGGACTGTATGACGGATGATCCAGCGTTTCCCACCGAAAATGCTGCAATGTCGTCTTCACCGCATTGGCCGTGTGTGGGCGGGCATCATCATGCAGGAGTATAACGCCATTGGACAACATGACAACATGCCTAGGCGTTTCGACTTGATGGGTCGTCTAAGGTTCTGTAAAGTGGCTTGATAACGCTGGGCACTGATGGTGGTTCCCCGTTCCAGGAACAAGCAGTTGGTCCTTCTGGTCAAAAAAGGAGGACATCATGACATTACCAGAACTGGTGTGCACGGCCTTTGATTTCTTTGGAGACGGAGATGTCCATTGCTTGCTCTGAATTCCTTCTCATGATAACGTTGCGGATGATTCAAACACAGCGCCATTCGAGTATTGCGCTGTTCGGCGGTCAGTTGATGGGGAACGCATTGCGCACAGATTTTTCGAAAGTTCAAAAAATGTGTGTGAACTCTTATGGGACTTAACTGCTAAGGTCATCAGTCCCTAAGCTTACACACTACTTGACCTAAATTATTCTAAGGTTAAACACACACACCCATGCCCGAGGGAGGACTCGAACCTCCGCCGGGACCATCGAAAGTTCAAGTGTTGATGCATTATGGTGTGGGCGGTGCCCACGCAAATACCCAGTAACCGATGGATCTCGTCCACGGTGATTCAGCGGTTATCCAAGACTAAAGCATTCACTTCTGCAGCCATTTCCGGTGTGATGACACGGTGAGCCTGTCCAGGACGAGCATTGCCTTCCAGTGACTCGCGCCCCTCAAGAAATCGTTTGCGCCATCCGCAACACTTGAACGACTCAAGCTGTACCTACCGCACACAGCTTTCATCTGTCGATACATTTTACCGGCTCCAACTCCCTTGGCCGTCAAAAATCAAATCACTCCTCGCTGTTCCTGCTTGCTCGCCTGCATGTTCGGCAGTGGACGATAACTTGTGTGAGCACCTTCTCTACGGTGTGAAACCACACTGGCGCTATGCAACATCGAACGGCGCGCACGCGTCAGTCTCTCTACCAATAGATGGCGCCACCATACCAGCAGTCACGTGGTGCCACCTTACGTGTAAAGCAAAGGTAGACGCACTGACCAGGTTTCATTTGAATGAACCTCATAGAATTGTTGATTGACGACTCCATGTTGTCTTGTGCACTACGACCAGATAACAGGTATACTTGAAAAAAGAGACAGCATTGGTCGTATATTTTTTACTATTGCAAAATCGATTTTCTGTCACTGAGTGACCATCTTCAGTGCTAGAAGTTAAAAATTTTTTCACATTACGATCAGAGAGTACAACATAGAAAATCACAATTACATCTGCATACGAACATAACACTTGTTAGAAACAAACCTATATAGTATAACTTAAATTGGGATGCACTGTTGTCACTAAGCTTACGGCAATCACATAGACTGAGGTCGCTGTTTACCTGCACTTGTTCAGCAGACCTCGGTGTGACGGGGCTTGACACGCCCTCTATGTGACATGTGTCACGTGAAGACATAGTATTATTGGTTTTGCGAATTATTAACACTAAATAAGTCTTGTACTTTTGTGAATGGTGTAGTAATTCAAATTTAAAATGTACGTACAACACATAGCAGACGCAGGAGAATATCTAAAATACATTGGCATATTGTTTTTTATAAACTATAAAACATAAAATAGATCGATGATAAGTTGTTAGAGTGCATAACATATAAAAAGCAAAAGATAATGCCAAAGAATAATAAATGAACAACATAAAAAGAGGCGCAACACAGGTCTTTCTTAAAAACGTAACACCCACCATCTGGCGTGGGAAGTCAAAAGTACAACGTTCGTAATTTATGTAACAAACGTTAATACCAAGGAGTCAATATATAAAAAATAATAACGTTAATACCAAGGAGTCAAATATATAAAAAATAATCACAGTACGAAACTGCCTTTACTTAATAATTAAAATGCCGTGCAAATGTAAGGTGCGAACAAGTAATATACATCAATCATCGAGAAACCATCATGAGGAAGGACAAGTAATAGTGTCACTTATACCAAAATGTACATCGTACTTTAGAGAAATAAAACATAGACTATGTACGATATCCAGCACTTATTCAAATAGCAAAAGAATTGTTAACATACATTAAAAATAATTACGTAAAGTGATAACCGGTTTGTATTACTTTGTGTCAACGCCTACGAGATGTCGACTGTCGTAAAATTATGTTCAGTAGGCGTCCATAAGTTCTGTAAATTACAGAACAAAAAAGAAAGAAGCATCTTTTAAAACACCGAAATTAGTAATGTTATTAAAACAAACTGAAAACATGTGTGTTAATGTGTTGAGATAGTTGAAATAGCGGCCATTATACGTGTTCTCGTAGCGACTATGACTGAGGCGTTGTATATAAGGGATAACAAGCAGCTGACTATGAATTGCAAATTGTGATAAATGACCACTAGTTGACTTTATTTCATAGTAAATCGGAGAAGCATTCCCAAAAATGTGTGCTTCTCAATATCATTTACTCGTTAAGCAGCGTGATATCTGGAGCTTTATTATGACAAAAGATCTCCATCTCTTCCATAAGGTCGAGAAGGCGACCTTTTTTACCCTTGTGCAACAATTTCAATTGCGATGTCAAATCTGGAGTTGTATGACCAGTTGCTACCAGATGGGCTGCGAAATTCGATTTTTCAGCAATATCTTTCCTCTCAAGTGCAACGTGCTCACGGAACCTTGTTTCTAAAGTTTGTAAACACCTGATTCATGTAAGACTTTGCGTTCATGAACGTTATTCCTTGTACTTTTGACTTCCCACGCCAGATGGTGGGTGTTACGTTTTTAAGAAAGACCTGTGTTGCGCCTCTTTTTATGTTGTTCATTTATTATTCTTTGGCATTATCTTTTGCTTTTTATATGTTATGCACTCTAACAACTTATCATCGATCTATTTTATGTTTTATAGTTTATAAAAAACAATATGCCAATGTATTTTAGATATTCTCCTGCGTCTGCTATGTGTTGTACGTACATTTCAAATTTGAATTACTACACCATTCACAAAAGTACAAGAGTTATTTAGTGTTAATAATTCGCAAAACCAATAATACTATGTCTTCACGTGACACAAGTCACATAGAGGGCGTGTCAAGCCCCGTCACACCGAGGTCTGCTGAACAAGTGCAGGTAAACAGCGACCTCAGTCTATGTGATTGCCGTAAGCTTAGTGACAACAGTGCATCCCAATTTAAGTTATACAATATAGGTTTGTTTCTAACAAGTGTTATGTTCGTATGCAGATGTAATTGTGATTTTCTATGTTGTACTCTCTGATCGTAATGTGAAAAAATTTTTAACTTCTAGCACTGAAGATGGTCACTCAGTGACAGAAAATCATAGAATTAGTTTGTTTACTACCCATTACGTTTCAGCAGTTCGTGTGCTATCTTCCGTGTTTGCTATTATTACTACTATTGTGGTGTGGGCAACGGTCAGGTATTACTTCCGGTTACGGCCGGTATTGGTTAAGGGAATTCTAACGGCACAACGGACCGTCACGGATATCCTGCGTACTCGTGTGTTGCCTCTCATCCCAGAGTACAGTGATGCCATTTCTCAATAAGACAGTGCTCGTCCACACGTAGCAAGTGGCTCTAGAAACTAACTGCTTGATGTTGAGGTACTCTAGCGGCCTGCGAGGTCGCCATATCTGTCCCCGATAGAACGTTGTGAGGCCAACACGGGTGTCAACTTCATCCCAGAGCCAGGATCCAATATATCAAGGACGAGTTACAACAATTGTGGGCGAGCTTGCCTCAGGAAAGGATACAATGGCCTAAAGTCAGCCTTCCCATTCGAATGAGTGCAAGCTTCAAGGCCTGAGGGGAGGGGGGGTGGGGGGCGGGGGGTGCAGCGTCACATTGGTAAGCTTTCTCGCAGTACCAAAGTGCTTTGTAAACTTGTCTCGATATCTGTAATCACTGAAACAAGATCACATAATACCTTCTTTACCCGGGAATTTTTCACTTCATTCGTTCTCCCCTTCTGGGAGTTTTAATTTCTTTTTCTCAGGTCTAGTATGTTCCTGATTGTAAAAATTTGAAAGTGAATCTCTGGGTTCTAAGACTATTTTAAGCGAAAGAAGAAACGGGTTCAGAGACTGAAATTCCAGCCGAAGTTAATTTCTTACGCTCAACAAAGACAACACTACACACAGATTTTCATACAACAGAACTGGGATTGTTTTGGTGAAAAGAGAGTGTGGGTACGATTGAAACAAGTCTGCTTACCAGCCACAATTTGTTTTATTTCCAGCATACGTTTCACAGGCTTAAACTTGAAACGTCCCCTTCGAAAATTTACCAATGACTGTGCTGGTAAACTTCTACGTTATCTGGCACAAAGACAGCTGAATAAAACTGAACGTACTCAGACAGTTCTCTCCTTACTTATTCTGATCATTACTAAACTGACACACAATATTTTTTAGCGCAACGCAATCTGACTTTCAATAATCCCTCCAAAAAGTGGCCCTGACTAAGAATAACCTATACCTTTCATGAATCACTTACCTCACAAAAATCTTCGTTACTCTAACTACTGCAATACAGCGAGCGCCAATACTGCCAGACGAATAAAAGATATATATATCAAATCATGACATCGATCTTTACAAATTTCCTTTTTCTGACGGACACAAGTCCAGATCGTCCGCTTATAGTGACGTCCACTGCTGGCGGCTCACCTCCAACAGCGCAACGCTATGCGCTGTTCACATCCAAATGCCCAACACTCCAATAGCCAATATTCCAACAATGCCAACCAGCCACAGACTGCAGACAACACAGTGATTTTCATACAGAGCGCTACGTGGCGTTACCAACGTAAAAACCTAAACAGCCTACTTACAACCCCCACCGTCAGGTCAATTTATGTCAGTTAACACATCATGTAAGTGTTGTGTGTACGACTGTCTGGTAACCTGTGACTTCAACCCTGAATAAGCAATGTATATTTAGGGCGACAAAACATGTGGAGTGCTGTGGGAGGGAATTAGCATCATGCACGGTTGGATATTTCATTATCTACAGATTTTTACTTCCAAGATCCCCGAAATGCGCGTTGGTTTGCCCTTTAGTCAGGAGGACAGCGACGGTAATAATATTTCTTTCATTCCTTTTCATTATCTTTTGTTGAGTCTCCACACACGGAAATGGAAACGATAAACTAATTGGCTGCTATTTGGACAGAAGGAAGCGGAGGTAGCGCCGCCGCAGGCTACAATATTCAATCACGCTAATGGGAGTGAAGGGAGCGGTAGGGGAGTGGGTGGGGGAGAGGGGTAAGAGGGGAGAGCGCGCACGTGGGCAGGGATGTACACGTAGAGCTGAGCTGGCCCCAGCTACTGCGGCTAGCGCGCTTTGCGCACCCCTGTCCACTCGACACCCCTGGGGCAGCCGCAGGCCGCACAACTCAATTTACAGAGGGCGTGGTCCCTGTAAACATCACACGCCTGCTGCCGCTGCCACTGCCTGCTGCTGCTGCTGCGCAACCCATTCAAGAGAGAGCTCAGCGGAGTCCCGCAGAGACGTTGAAAGGCGCAGCGGCGGCGGGGCGAGCGCCTTATATTCGCGAGCCATTCAAGTGAGCCGAGCGCACAGCTGCATTCGGGGCCGCTCATTTCCTGCTCACTTGGACGCACGGCTCTGCTCTCCAAACCCTTCCAAGTCGCGATGAATACACTGCACTCCCGCTGGACCACTCACCAACATATCGAAACAACTAATCTAATGTACTGAAATCACTACACCAATAGCAAGACTTGTGTACATAGTTCCGCGTAGTCAGCGCGTACACAACTTTCCCACTAGAGCGCGCCCCGCTACGCACAACAGCGCAGGCGCAGCGCTCGTCCGTCTCCGCACTACGAGATGGCGCTGCCTTAGAGACGGACCAAATTCTGCTTCCGCCGATCCGCGTATTAATATGTAACGCAGCCAACGAGATTGCTGCTAACGTAGGACCTTTTCTCCTCGCGGATCACACTCGCGCAGTGATACCTGAACGCGCGAGGTATTAAAACGAGTGTACAGACCTCCGATCAGTCAGTCTGCATTAGTCTGTAGCAGTCTATAGTCAAGTTTCAGTCTGCGCCTAATAAGATTACCATATTCCTGTACATAGCCATGAAGATAAATGTATAGACACTTTGTCAAGTATCAGAGATATGTGAGAATAAGATTAACGTACCAAGACCAAAGGAATTTCAGATTGTCAATTGTAAACAGCATCCAGAATCAAGTTACGTAATGTCTACGCTTTTTATTATTTTAATAAATGTGTGTGAAAATTAATCAAGTTCTGTTTAAAGTTGGTCACCGACAATCTGCTACTCTAAGCGTGCAAGTGGCATTTCTATCGTCTGTCCTAACGGCAGAAGATAAAGACGCCACGATAAGACCACGAGACATATTTCTGACACTCGCCTACTTCGTTAGAGCGACAAGTCAAATAATCTGATGGTGTGTATACCGAAGGTCTTACAGTACGCGCACCACAAAGACAAAATGCTTTACCTAGCGCAATAGCGCGGCGATCGCAACAACTTGTGTCTAGGCCAGGGGGTGCACTTGGAGCTCCACGGAACAGCCAGAGCGCTAGAAGATAGATGAAAAACACTTATTGTTCAACGGCTTGATGCCTGACGTATTGTAGTGCAAGTGGTCTGCTTTGAATGTGTAGAGTGTGTAGTTTTTAGTTTTCGTTGACGTCCTGCGAATCTTTGTGCAGTGGTTAAAAGATCGGCGTTTTTCTTCTTCTCGAATCCGAACTAGGGCAGTACCATCACAGAAATAATATACGAAAGTAAAAAATTCACATGTACAGAGTGCGGGAAAAGTTAAAATTACACCGAGAAAACACGTATTACAGGAACATGAACAAATGGTTCAAATCGCTCTGAACCGCACTGCAGTCATGGACTGTGCGGCTGGTCCCGGCGGAGGTTCGAGTCCTCCCTCGGGCATGGGTGTGTGTGTTTGTCCTTAGGATAATTTAGTTTACGTAGTGTGCAAGCTTAGGGACTGGTGACCTTAGCAATTAAGTCCCATAAGATATTAAAAAAATGGCTCTGAGCACTATGGGACTTAACATCTGAGGTCATCAGTCCCATAGAACTTAGAACCACTTAAACCTACCTAGCTTAAGGACATCACACACATACATGCCCGAGGCAGGATTCGAACCTGCGACCGTAGCAGTCGCGCGGTTCCGGACTGAGGCGCCTAGAAGCGCTCGGTCACCGAGGCCGGAATTACAGGAACATCCAGAAATGTTAGGTGTATCGTTTAGCAGTTAAAGGTGCAAATACACTAAGCTACAGAATTATGAATCACTTTTTCGAAACACTGTAATTGCCACCCGTTTCGACGCTTAAGTTTGACATTTTTCTTAAAGGTGTGTGCAACCTCCCTCTGTAATGGTCCAAAGATGCGTGCGACGTCATCCTCGGGCTTGGCGACGCTTCAAACAGCGAGGTGGAGGTACATGCAAATAAAAGGCCAGAGCTCAGGAGTTCATAGCTGTACGATGCCACACTGTCATTAAATTACTCCACAATTCTGCCCATGATTAACCTAATGGCTACTTTAGACGGGACGTCATTGTGTCTCATATACGGGGATGGTCATAAAGTTTTAATCATCACTTCGAGAATGTGGTATCAATAGCTACGATGCCACGGCGTAGGTACAAGTTCTTAGGTTGCCACTACGAGAGCGGGCGATCCACACCGACGACAGCCCCCTCTAGCCGGCGCTGTGGAGCTCTACGAGCGCCGCTCCAGATTCTGCCCACTTGATCACGAGCAGACGACCAACCAACATTGTTTCATTTTCATAGTGGGCGAGCCACTACAGAGTTTGCCTGTCTCACTTCTGTTAGCTTTGATACATACGGCTTCGCACCTACGTGCTCCTCAGTACAAAGTTATGTATTCACGTTTATTATTGTGTTGAGATATAGTAAAGCCACTTTTACTTTAATTGCAGTAGCGAGAGTTCTTCACCTGCCCCTCCTAGCTTCCTACATTCGGCCTACCCTTGTTTACAGGAGCAGACCCTCGCGCCGCCTAGTAGGCGGGATAAAAAAAGAGAAAAACAAGCTGCGACCACGAAACTTGGTAATGGGGTTATTCCTCCTCCACATATTCACCCTATAATATTATACGTTTTTCACAGCGATAGATGAAATGCCGAAGGCCTTGGTTGTTGAAGTCTACATTTTGAGTGCTCAGGAACGTTCCACCTCCAAAAGTACCTCTTAGTCCTTCTGGAAATGTCTGCCACGCAATGATTTGGTTCAAATGGCTCTGAGCACTATGCGACTTAACTTCTGAGGTCATCAGTCGCCTAGAACTTAGAACTAATTAAACCTAACTAACCTAAGGACATCACACACATCCATGCCCGAGGCAGGATTCGAACCTCCGACCGTAGCGGTCGCTCGGTCCCAGACTGTAGCGCCTAGAACCGTATGCCCACTCCGGCCGGCCGCAATGATTTCTTAAGCCGAAGTTAACAGAAGGAAATTCGTCGGGCGCAATGTAAGGAGAATTCCGTGGACGACGCAGTATTTGATAGCCTAATGAAGATTAAGAAAAGGCAAACCTACGTTTCTAGCATTTGTAGACTTACAGAAAGCTTTTGACAATGTTAACTGGAATACTCTCTTTCAAATTCTGAAGGTGGCAGGGGTAAAATACAAGGAACGAAAGGCTATTTACAATTTGTACAGAAACCAGATGGCAGTTATAAGAGTCGAGGGGCATGAAAGGGAAGCAGTGGTTGGGAAAGGAGTGAGACAGGGTTGTAGCCTCTCCCCGATGTTATTCAATCTGTGTATTGAGCAAGCAGTAAAGGAAACAAAAGAAAAATTCGGAGTAGGTATTAAAATTCATGGAGAAGAAGTAAAAACTTTGAGGTTCGCCGACGAAACTGTAATTCTGTCAGAGACAGCAAAGGACTTGGAAGAGCTGTTGAACGGAATGGACAGTGTCTTGAAAGGAGGATATAAGATGAACATCAACAAAAGCAAAACGAGGATAATGGAATGTAGTCGAATTAAATCGGGTGATGCTGAGGGAATTAGATTAGGAAATGAGACACTTAAAGTAGTAAAGGAGTTTTGCTATTTAGGGAGTAAAATAACTGATGATGGTCGAAGTAGAGAGGATATAAAATGTAGACTGGCAATGGCAAGGAAATCGTTTCTGAAGAAGAGAAATTTGTTAACATCGAGTATAGATTTAAGTGTCAGGAAGTCGTTTCTGAAAGTATTTGTATGGAGTGTAGCCATGTATGGAAGTGAAACATGGACGATAACTAGTTTGGACAAGAAGAGAATAGAAGCTTTTGAAATGTGGTGCTACAGAAGAATGCTGAAGATAAGGTGGGTAGGTCACGTAACTAATGAGGAGGTGTTGAATAGGATTGGGGAGAAGAGAAGTTTGTGGCACAACTTGACTAGAAGAAGGGATCGGTTGGTAGGACATGTTTTGAGGCATCAAGGGATCACAAATTTAGCATTGGAGGGCAGCGTGGAGGGTAAAAATCGTAGAGGGAGACCAAGAGATGAATACACTAAGCAGATTCAGAAGGATGTAGTTTGCAGTAAGTACTGGGAGACGAAGAAGCTTGCACAGGATATAGCATGGAGAGCTGCATCAAACCAGTCTCAGGACTGAAGACCACAACAACAACAACAACAACAACAATGAATGTGTTTCTAAGGAATGTGTGACTCGTGTCCTGCGCTCGGGTTGTGAGCAGTCGCGGAACTCAGCGGGCAGCGACCCGTCACTTATTTAAAACGTCGCTTAACACGTCCACGGCTGATCCATGATTTCATTTCGCTTCTTACGCAAGCGCCGCGAGTGTGATCCGCCCGTCTCCGAGTACCTCGTCCTCCAGTTGACATCTTCACATAGACAGATGGTCTGCCACTTCGTTCTTCGCATACAGACTTGTCTGACCACATCGGAAGAGACTGCGTCCCCGTAACTACTGCATCGTATGATGGTGCATTGCTGGCGCACACGTTCATCAATTCAGCATGGATTGTTGCATCGTTGTTCTCTTTCAAGTTAAGAAAAGTAATTAGTGGAGAACGGATTATATGCATCATAAAAATCTTAACATATGCATCCAAATGTGCATGAAAAATGCTTAAACATGTACGAAAAGCGTTGACATATGCAAGATCAAATAAAAAAAAAACCACGGTAGTTACTGCGTATTATATCTCGAACCTGTGCCTATCAGTTACGGGAAAGAGCGCTGGCCACCCGAAAAATCGGTACATTTAGCAAGCTGATATCATTTTCTGAATACTTGCTGGTAGAGGATAGGAAGGGGGCCTTAATGGGATTATTTTCTAAAAATTTGCAAAATGGGGACGCATACCGTGTTTCAAGAATTTTTTCTTCTTTGCTGTTGTTGTCGGTAACAAGTGGATGCTATGCGAGTCGCAGCGAAACAGTCGATATGTACAGGACCATCTTCTAGATATATCACACGCAGAAGGACCCGCTCCAAAACACCGTAACATTTTATTTAAAAAACGACACAGAATCATGAATTTTTCTGAACAGCATTAACTTTAATTAATACTATTGGACAAAGCATCATTTACAATTTATTTCACGTTTTCCTACTATTGTAAACATAAACGACCAAGTACTGTTCCAAACGTTCGGTAGTAAGATTGTGTCTTCCATCACTCAAAACATTTTTTAAGCAGAAAAGGACTATTCTACATCAACTGAGATAACTGGGAAAAGTGGGCAGTATTTGAATTTGGGTGCTATGTTGGCACTTTTTGTTTCTGATAAAAGTTCACCCGTCCCATTAATAAAACTATCAATTTGGCAAAAGGGTTCAAATCCTGGGTTATTGTTTAAAATGTTTTCAAACTTTCTTTAAGTTTTCTTGGGAATACCTGCGGCAATGAGAAATTCACTGGAATTATTTTATTCATTGACTGAATAGATCCATTCAACGCCAAACATTAAGTTTCGAGCTTTTTAATACTTGCAGGTATATGGGGAAAATGACTGCTAATCACAGCAATGTCTTTTTTAATACCGGAATCATTAAAAGCTTCTTTGCACTGGCAAACTGCCAAATCCTCTGCACTATCGAAGTCGTTTACTAACCCTCTAATGGGCTCGAAACGCTCATTGTAAAAAAACACAGCTTCGACCCATGTACCCCAACGAATTACCACTGGCTCGGGAGGTAAAGGAACATTTGGTAGTTTCTCTTTGTAGGTCTTGATGCGAGCAGGAACCTTTAGAAACACTTTCTTCTTGAATGAAACCAATTTATTTACATTCGCAAACGTGGAACGTATTTCTTCAGCAAGGCGATGTATTCCATGGAGCAAAACACGTCACATGAATCAAATTGGGATCAAATACTCGGAGGGCTCTTCCTGCTTCGATCATATAGGGAGCAGCATCTGAAATAAATACAATCACCCTTTCATCTGCAGAAGGTTCTGGAAATATTTTTCTAATACCCTTATTCACAAATCTGGCCATCATAGAATGATTTACTTTTTCAAGTTCTTTGTAGGTCGCTACATAGGAAGAAGAAGTCCCTCCTTTCAAAGCACCAATAACTATATGTCTCCGTTCAAGTCCTAATCTCTCTAATCTTATCTTCACGGTCCTTACGACAGCTATACGTTGGTGGCAGAATCGTACTGCAGTTAACTTCAAATGCAGGTTCTCAAAGTTTTCAAAATAATGCTCCTCTTAGTGAACGCCGCCTTCCCTTCAGCAATTCCCATTTTTCCCGAAGCATCTACGTAACACTTGCGTGTTGTTCGAACCTCCCTGTAACAAATCTAGCAGCCTGCCTCTGAATTACTTCGATGTCTTCTTTTAATCCGATTTGTTCCTGATCGCAAACACTCGAAAAGTATTCAATAACGAGTCGCACTAGCGTCCTATATACGATCTCCTTTACACACGAACCACATTGTCCCATAATATTCCTAATAAACCGAAGTCGACAATTCGGCTTCCCTACTACGTTCCTTAAGCAGAACTTTACTGATAGTCTGTTCGAATATTATGTTTCTGTTTTTCCTACTCATCTGTATTAACTTATTTTTTCTGCATTTAGAACTAGCTGCCATTCTTCTCACCAGCTAGGAATTTTGTCTAAGTCATCCTGTATAGTCCTACAGTCACACAATGTTTTGAAATATAGTGCTACGGAAGACTGCTGGAAAGTAGATCTGTTGGAGCGACTGCGTCGAATTAAGCAGAAAGGAATTTATGGCACGAATTGAGTGAAAGAAGACATCGGCGTATAGGGCGCACCAGGAGGCATCACGGAATTGTCAGTCTGTTGATGTAGAGAAGTGTCAGTCGTAAAATTGTAGAGTGAGACCAAGGCTTCACTACGGTAAGCAGAGTTGAAGAGGACGGAGTAGTTTGGAGAACTGCATGAAACCAGCTTTTAGACTGAAGACCACCACAACAACAATCGCTCCAATGAACAGAAACGGACAAATGCATTATAGGGAACCGAACTGTTTAATTCAGAAGGGCTTCGCGGCGTGTTAGTATAGGACGGTGTCTGTGTGACAGAGTGCCGGCAATCGATAGGACAGGTCGAGGCGAACCGCAGGGGGGAGCGGGGGAGGAACACAATCGCGCTCTCTGGAGTGCCAGGGAAAGCAATCACTCAGCACAGCCCTCCAGAGCGCTGATGGCTGTTGTAGGGGTGGGGGTAGAAGTAGTGGTGGGAGCAGAGGAGGAGAGTGGTGGGGGAGGGGGGGGGGGCGGTTCCTGACCGCCGGCTTTTAGGCTGACAGATGACGTGCTTTGTAGCGGCGCATAGCCTAAAATACCGGCGGTTGGGCGGTGGGCAGTCTCTACAAAGGCTGTCTTCCTCGCGCACGCACAAAGCACAGAGTGACGAAACCTCGTGTCTTCTCAGGTTAGGCTTAGCGACGGTTATTAATTGAAGTAACAATTGAAAGAAAATCAGCCCTCCGTCACTATTTTTAAAAAATTGACCTGGTTTCGACACTGCTAGGAGAGTCTTATCAGAATTTAAAACAAAGAATGGTCTATAGTCTATAAAATGGTCACAGAATTATGACTAAAGATGTATGATAGAGTATAATTGAAGAAAAACATATAGGTACCTTGCTCTCCCTTAAAAATGCAACACAAGCAAGCATAGCAAGTACTCATTGTAGTACAAAGAAAATGTGATTTAATTTGTTGATGATTTGGGATTATATATGCTGCGAAATATACGAAGGGTGTCCTATAAGTAATATAACACATTTTTTCCCTGAAAGTAGGTTGCTTTTATTTTGCAGTCCAATACACCATATTATTCCCGACTATTTTGGCTACAAACCCCTATTTTTGTTCAAATGTGTGTGAAATCTTATGGGACTTAACTGCTAAGGTCATAAGTCCATAAGCTTACACACTACTTAACCTAAATTATCCTAAGGACAAAGACACACACCCATGCCCGAGGGAGGACTCGAACCTCCGCCGGGACCAGCCGCACAGTCCATGACTGCACCTCTATTTTTGAACATAATATCGGTTCAATGCAACAGCCTTACGCCATCATACTGGAAGGGCCTGTATGCCCAGATGGTATCGTTCTATTGGTCGGAGCCAACATCTTGCTGCTTCAGTAACCTCCCCATCATCCACGTATTGCTTCCCGCAGAGGGCTTCCTTGGTTGGGACAAACAGGCGGAACACGGAAGGTGCGAGATGTGGACTGTAGGATGGATGAGGAACCCAGCCGTCACACACCTTTCAGTGCCTCAAATGATGGACGAGTGTGCCAGCACTAGCAACACAGCCCTCCACTCCTACAGCGAGGTGTTCGATTGTCATCCGTCGGTCACCACGCATGAGTGTGTCCGCACGTTCCAACACTGCAGGAGTCACAGCTGTGAGCGGCCTGACGGTATGCTGCAGTCGGACAGCTTTGCACGACCTTGTTGCTATGATAACAGACACCTTGCTCAACGACTCGCCGTGCTTTTGTCCACTCACAGATCCCTGCAGACAATCTGCAAGCGCCTATGAATATCTGCGATGTTCTCGCTTTCCGTCAAAAGAAACTCAATTACAGCTCTCTGCTTGGAACGCATCTCCGTTACAGACGCCACTTCGACGATGATGATGATTACTGTTTTAGAGCGCACAACAACGAAGTTAAGGCTACATATAGCATAGCGCCGATACTATAGGAGCTGAAGCGGGAATATTTCGTGATGTCTCACATCAAATTCTGCACTTTTTCAACCAAATTGTCAAAGAAAAATTACGTGTTACATTACTTACTGAACGACCGACGTAAAACAGGGAGCTGTCAGCTCTGGTAGCAACAATGGTTCCAACCACGCCGGACGTAGAGTCGAAATGAGTATGGATGGCATGCGGGAACGTGATTCTAAGTTGCTTCAACTGTACGCCAGAGTCCATCAGTTTTAGTGAATGCCGAGTAGCCGACCGCTGTGGCCGAGCGGTTCTAGGCGCTTCAGTCCGGAACCGCGCGGCTGCTACGGTCGCAGGTTTGAATCATGCCTCGGACATGGATGTGTGTGATGTCCTTAGGTTGGTTAGGTTTAAGTAGTTCTAAGTCTAGGGGACTGATGACCTCAGATATTAAGTCCCATAGTGCTTAGAGCCAATTGAACTGAATGCCGAGTGGTGGCGTGCCAACCTCTCGGTAACCAATGACCAGATGATCGTGTCGGTTTACCCAATGGCAGCCCAGCTTCACCGCAGGTGGAGGGTCAATATTATGTTGACTACAGACGTTCGTACTCATCGGAGACCCCAACACCGATACATCGACTGTGATATCGTTTATACATAAAATGCAGCTTAAGTTGGTAGGTATGCTAAGGCGTAATGCGGAACCAATTTATGCTGGAAAACAAATTAGTTCCATTCTGGCGACCGCGTGCTGTACGCTGTTTGTACGAGATGTGTGAGAATGCGAGTAAAGTAATGAGACTGGCACCACTGTAAGCGACCTGGCACGATTTGTTGATCTGCTTGTGTAGACCGGCGTCTTAATCCCTTCCAGCTGCTCAGTACGAGTTGCAATTCCGTACAACCATCACGTGAGCGCTGTTTGGGTTTCTGTTGTGTGTTACGAAAGTGGAACAGCGAAATTTAGAGCCAAGTTATGCCCTCAAGTTTTGTGTTAAACTCGCGAGTGTCACCTCTGAAAAGTTGAAACAGACCTATGGAGAACATTCCTTGTTGTTGTTGTTGTTGTTGTTGTGGTCTTCAGTCCTGAGACTGGTTTGATGCAGCTCTCCATGCTACTCTATACTGTGCAATCTTCTTCATCTCCCAGTACTTACTGCAGCCTACATCCTTTTGAATATGCTTAGTGTATTCATCTCTTGGTCTACCTCTACGATTTTTACCCTCCACACTGCCCTCCAATGCTAAATTTGTGATCCCTTGATGTCTCAAAACATGTCCTACCAACCGATCCCTTCTTCTAGTCAAGTTGTGCCACAAACTTCTCTTCTCCCCAATCCTATTCAATACCTCCTCATTAGTTACGTGATCTACCCACCTTATCTTCAGCATTCTTCTGTAGCACCACATTTCGAAAGCTTCTATTCTCTTCTTGTCCAAACTAGTTATCGTCCATGTTTCACTTCCATACATGCCATACTTTCAGAAACGACTTCCTGACACTTAAATCTATACCCGATGTTAACAAATTTCTCTTCTTCAGAAACGATTTCCTTGCCATTGCCAGTCTGCATTTTATATCCTCTCTACTTCGACCATCATCAGTTATTTTACTCCCTAAATAGCAAAACTCCTTTACTACTTTAAGTGTCTCATTTCCTAATCTAATTCCCTCAGCATCACCCGATTTAATTTGACTACATTCCATTATCCTCGTTTTGCTTTTGTTGATGTTCATCTTATATCCTCTTTTCAAGACACTGTCCATTCCGTTCAACTGCTCTTCCAAGTCCTTTGCTGTCTCTGACAGAATTACAACGTCATCGGCAAACCTCAAAGTTTTTACTTCTTCTCCATGAATTTTAATACCTACTCCGTATTTTTCTTTTGTTTCCTTTACTGCTTGTTCTATATGCACTCCTTATAAACTACAAAAGTTTTTCACTGGCACAAATCATTTCTGGATGGCCGAGAACACGGTGGTGATAACCTCGTAAGGGGACGCTTTTATTTTCAGAAACTGACGCAAACGTTGATCGTGTGCGCGTTCTTGTGAGACTGTACCTCCTGGAGAAACAGTCAACAAAGTGTTTCAAAAAGATGCCCTAGAAAGGCTCAGGAAAAGGGTGAATCGAGTGAGACCATACGTTCTAGATCAGGGGTCTCCAACCTGTTTAGTCCGCGGGCCACATTGACTCCTCCACGAAGTCATAAGGGCCAAGATCTACCTAGTGGGATTAAAGCACCCTAGCACTCCATGATCACCGCAATGTAAGGCTAAAGGAAAGATGAAATCGCAAAAATGTAAGGTTGTGAGAATAGCTAGCACTGAAACGAACTACGATTTTTATTTAATTACATAATTTTGATTGGTGGACGTACCTGACCGAAATTCTGGCGTAATTTATTCTGGCGAATTTCACCGACAAAAATGCATGTCACTGCACATTCTTCACGAAAGTGTCCTGCAAAGTTAAGGAAATCTCAAAATCATTGTTAGCAACACTATTACTGCAAGACGTAACAGAGGTAGAGTATGTCAATGCATTATTATTTCAAGCGGCGCAACAATAAGTTTAGTTATGTAGTCTTGTAGCGAGTAGCAGAGCCAGAGCATATATTTGATAATTCTGTTGCGTGATTGTGTCTACGTTGCGAGTGTCTCACGAGTTTTTTAGTGTTTTATGCGCTGTACTAGTAGGTGAGACGACGAAGTGTGGGACAATTTTAAGTTTGAATTCGAAGAGACAAGGAAAATCTGAAAATCGAAATACGTATAGCACGACTTGAGTATTTTTTCACTGTATTTTTAGTGGAACTACAGTGTAATTCTATTTAATTTAGTAATTAAAAATAAATTCTTTGCATTTTATTTACGCGGACTACTCCCTAGTTTTATTAGTATTAAATAGCACAATTTTATTTTCAGGTTACAATCTTTTGTGAAATTCTGTACAAATATGGAAAAGAAACGAAAGCTTGACAGCGAATGTAGAATTTTTAAAGAGCAGTGGGGATGTCAATATTTCGTAGTGGAGTCAAGCAACAAACCAATGTGTGTTATTTGCAATGAAATAATACCAGTCTTCAAAGAATACAATATAAAACGTCATTATGAGACTAAGCACTCTCAGAATTACTCCAATTTTACAGGATGCGAACGATTAGAAATGTATTAGTCTGAAACGCCAGCTAAAAACCCAGCAGTCGCTGTTTAAGAAAGTAAATGCTGAACAACATGCAGCAACTCGTGCTAGTTTTCATGTGACTCATTCAGTAGCGAAACAGTGTAAGCCATTTACCGACGGTGAATTAATTAAGAACTGCATTATTGCAACAGCAGAAGAAATATGTCCAAAAAAAGTTAATTTATTTAAAATCATAAGTTTGTCGGCAAACATAGCACAAAATATATCAGAACAACTGCGTGACAAAAATCAAGACTTAGAATGGTTCTCTTTGGCCGTGGATGAGTCAACAGATGTATCAGATACTGCTCAAGTACTACTTTTTATTCGAGGGATCGCCAAAAATTGTGAAGTGTATGAAGAGCTCCTTGATGTTCACAGTATTCACAGGACGACCACTGGCGAAGATATTTTTAAAGGAGTTGAAAGGGCAGTTCATAAAAACATCACGGGACGACCACTGGCGAAGATATTTTTAAAGGAGTTGAAAGGGCAGTTCATAAAAACAATCTTCAGTGCAAGGAATTAAAATGTATTACAACTGATGGTGGCAAAAACATGTGTGGGAAAAATAAAGGTGTTGTTGCTCTCCTTTCTAAGCCCGTAGAAAATGACGGTGGCTCAAAACCATTAGAAGTGCATTGTATTATTCACCAACAGTCTTTGTGTGGAAAACATTTAGATATGTCAGAAGTTTTAAAGCCAGTTATTTCAGTTGTTAATTATATCAGATCCCATGCACTCAGTCATCGCCAGTTCCGCGGGGAAGGCGACTTGCCATATTGTACTGCAGTGCATTGGCTTAGCTGCGGTAAGGTTCTGAACCGTTTTTTTTTTTTAACTCCGAACAGTAATTGAAATTTTTTTGAACGAAAGGATTCGCCCTCTGGCTGAGTTGCGGAACGGTGAGTGGTTATGTAAGCTAGCATTTTATACAGACTAAACTGAACATATGAATGACCTTAATTTAAAATTGCAAGGTGAAAACCAGCTTCTGCCTGATTTATACACGCATGTTAAGTCCTTTCGACAAAAGATTGCTTTGTTTCAATCTCAGTTGAACAAAGTATGCTTCACGCATTTTAATACATGCCAAACATTCAGTCAGCAAACTGAGATTCCATTTCCTGTAACTTTCGCTAATGAACCTTTGGGCGCTTTAAAAAATAATTTTGAATCGCGTTTTTCAGATACCGATGCTAATTCAAACGATATCAAGATATTTCAAAATCCCTTTGACGTCGATATAGAAGCGTTACCCGCAGAACTTCAGTTTGAAATTACTGATTTGCAATGTAGCGACTTTTTTAAAGAAAAACATTCAAAGTCAGCATTGCTGGAATTTTATAAGTGTCTTCCATCCACACACAGTTTCCAAATTTACATAAATTTACATAAATTTACCCGTGGCTTTTTTCAGATTTTGGCACTACTTATTTGTGTGAAAAAACTTTCTCCAAAATGAAACATGCAAAAAGTATTTACAGATCAAAATTAAGTGATGAGCATTTGAAGTCGCTGATGATTATCTCTACCAGTAAACGTGAACCACAACTGGAGGTAATTATGAAAGGAAAGTTATCACTAATTATCACTAAGATGTTAAATTTCTTTACGTGAATACTCTAACACTGTGAGTTTTCAAGATATAAATTAATTACAGTTACTTTTATACAACTAAAATATCCAATATCATTATGTACACCAGGTATTGTATTTTCTTTAAATTGCCTTTAAATAAAAATATTTTATACGATTTACTTGCTATGTGTATTTTACAACGTAATCAAAAGAAAGTGAAACCTTAAGAAGCATCTTCAATAATGATTGAATACTAAGGCTAGTCGCCGAAGTGACGTCCATTTGAAAGACTTGCACTAGACTCGTGAGTAGAATAAAATGCAAAGAATTTTTTTATTTAAAATGTTTTCGCCAAACTAGTCTGTTAACCGTTCTTTTTTTGTCACTATCGCACGGAGAATGGTCTGTCTGTTTATTGCGGATAGCCACAAGTTTAACTATGACTTCCGCTTTGTAAAGATACAGCTCCGACAATGTCGCAGTGCATTAGTCGCGATAGACCTCGAAACTCAATTGTTGGCAGTATAGCATATTCGGCGGGCCGGATACCGGGGATGTCCGGTAAGCTAACGCGGGCCGGTTGGCCGGCCCTCGCGGGCCGTAGTTTGGAGACCCCTGTTCTAGATAAGTGGGTGATGCATCATGACAACATCCCATGTTACACTGCCAATTGCATCACGGAATTTTTGACCTCAAAAAGCGTCCTTGTTAGTCCACAGGCCCCCCACCCCCACCCCCTCCTATTCACTTGATCTGAGTCCTTCTGACTTGTTTATTTTCCCGAAACTGAAAATGTCTTAAAAGGGTACCATTTTGGGAGATTATAGAACTTTCAAAAGAATGTGACCAACGCTGCTACCAAGACTGGGAACGACGACGCCTCTGCCCAAGGGAATCACTTTGAAGGAGACAATATTGTTGTTTGAAAAGAAATAAAAACTTTGGTGGATACAAAATGAGTGTAATTATTTTTCTCACACACTTTACACGAGATATGACTGAGCCGTGTATCGACTCGTGCTACACCTTGTGTTTAGATTGCATTGGTTTTCCTTTACTTCCCCTGACATGTTTGATACGTTGTCTGTCATTAAGTGGCTGCTTGGTTGTCTTTTCCCTCTGCTATCGATATCTGCGTTTTTGCTTCCGGGAAACTGCTATGGAGGAAGTCAGATCTTTGACCGGTTGTAACGTCGTGTGGTGGCGCGGAAGTAGGGTCGTTGCGCGCAGAGAGTGTGGCTCTCCAGCGCGAAGCAGGCGTGGTCGGTTGCACCGAGTCGCCACGTGATGTATGTCGGTTGTATGTAACGAGCGGGTCGAGTTGACGGAAGAGCTCCTCCCCGCGCGTTGGTTGTATACAGAACCGCCCCACGAGTAGTTGCTGTTCATTTCGCCTTGGTGGGACGTTAACAAGCTTCTTTAGATCCTCCGTTTCAACACTGGAGTTTAAAAGGAGCCACCTAACATGAAGGAGCGGTCACTATCCGTCAACGTTGCAGAGAAGACGTGAACTCCGGTGACAGAGCGTGTTGTCGCGCGACCGTGGCGTGTTGGGTACGCTGGCGACGCGTGCGCGGTCAGATGTGTGGATTCTTGCCATCGGAGGTCGTTTACTGCCTGTTCGAGCATAACTTCAAGTTAAGTCGTGGAAGCTTTAGTCATTAAGTAATAATTTTGTGTAACCAGCGTCTCTTCTGCCTTGTGGCCTCCGGCGACCGGGTTTCTTGTCCCTGGTAAAGATGTAATTGAAGACAGTCATCTTTCCTCCTCCTCTCGTTACTGTCGGATGGGAGGTGTAGTTTTGGCAGTTTGTTTCGCTATTCTGTCGTGGGTTATGAGTAAATTCGTGCTTTTTGTTGGTTGATCATGTGGTCGCTCATTCAGGTCTGTGGTGTAATGTTTCCTTGCACGAGGTTAGCCCTAATTCTGTCAGCAAGTTAAGCCACCTTATAACAAGTTTTCACTGGCTAAAAGTCGGTGCAGTGACCAGCCTGAGAGTGGCAATTGTGTTTGCGGGCGTATTTAAATTGGTCAGTATTCTGTCTAGCCTGAGCATCCCTGAGTGGGTGATTTGTGGCCGCCTTACTCGGGTCCGTCATATCTGTTATGTTCTAATGATATTGTAAATTCCTTTTATTGCCATTAATCGTGTGTTTGCTGAGACCTGTTTAATTTTTTTAATAGCGGTGTTGGTAGCTTCACTACCTCACCGCACTTTATTATCAAAGTTCTGTATTTACTTTAGTAGCCTGTTTACTAATGTTCTTTAAATTTTTTAAAAATTGTTGTATTGCTATAAATTACTTGATTGCCGTTAGCGGCGTGTTTTAAAAGGTTGTTTATTGCCGTACTGCTAGCTACTGTGCTTTAAAAAAATTTAAATTGTTGTATTGCTATAAATTACTTGATTGCCGTTAGCAGCGTGTTCAAAAGGCTGTTTATTGCAGTACTGCTAGTTTCTGTAAGGTACGAATAAAACATTTGTGAAAATATCAACTCGACAGTAAACTACTAGAAATTTGGCCCCGTTTCCCAACTTCTGAAGGTGGTAGGGGTAAAATACAGGGAGAGAAAGGCTATTTACAATTTGTACAGAAACCAGATGGCAGTTATAAGAGTCGAGGGGCATGAAAGGGAAGCAGTGGTTGGGAAAGGAGTGAGACAGGGTTGTAGCCTCTCCCCGATGTTATTCAATCTGTATATTGAGCAAGCAGTAAAGGAAGCAAAAGAAAAATTCGGAGTAGGTATTAAAATTCATGGAGAAGAAGTAAAAACTTTGAGGTTCGCCGATGACATTGTAATTCTGTCAGAGACAGCAAAGGACTTGGAAGAGCAGTTGAACGGAATGGACAGTGTCTTGAAAGGAGGATATAAGATGAACATCAACAAAAGCAAAACGAGGATAATGGAATGTAGTCAAATTAAATCGGGTGATGCTGAGGGAATTAGATTAGGAAATGAGACACTTAAAGAAATAAAGGAGTTTTGCTATTTAGGGAGTAAAATAACTGATGATGGTCGAAGTAGAGAGGATATAAAATGTAGACTGGCAATGGCAAGGAAATCGTTTCTGAAGAAGAGAAATTTGTCAACATCGGGTATAGATTTAAGTGTCAGGAAGTCGTTTCTGAAAGTATTTGTATGGAGTGCAGCCATGTATGAAAGTAAAGCATGGACGATAACTAGTTTGGACAAGAAGAGAATAGAAGCTTTCGAAATGTGGTGCTACAGAAGAATGCTGAAGATTAGATGGGTAGATCACATAACTAATGAGGAGGTGTTGAATAGGATTGGGGAGAAGAGAAGTTTGTGGCACAACTTGACTAGAAGAAGGGATCGGTTGGTAGGACATGTTTTGAGGCATCAAGGGATCACAAATTTAGCATTGGAGGGCAGCGTGGAGGGTAAAAATCGTAGAGGGAGACCAAGAGATGAATACACTAAGCAGATTCAGAAGGATGTAGGTTGCAGTAGGTACTGGGAGATGAAGAAGCTTGCACAGGATAGAGTAGCATGGAGAGCTGCATCAAACCAGTCTCAGGACTGAAGACCACAACAACACAACATTCCCAACTTGTGGTGTGGCTTGTAGTAACCGTAACCACTGTGTGTGCCAATGACAGCCTGTCATTTCACAAAACATAACGAGGTGAAAAGTATGGCTATCGAGAAGAGAGACCGTGCGCCGTTAGTTGCGTGGACGGCAGCAGTTAAAGTGCAGGGTATCGCCCACTGAAAGGCCTAAGGAGAACCCCGATATCATTAAATGGCTCAAAGATGGCGATAATGAAATTCGGAAACACAGGTGGGCTTGGTGTGCACCTGGACGAAGAAGACGTCCTATCCTGTTGGAAGGTATTGACGAGGTCGCTGTTGCTGTAGTTGACCATGCAGCACGTGACCCGCGTGGGGCCAGTGCTTGTACAGTGTCACGAGAAATGTCCACACCATGGTCAACAGTACGGAAAGTTTTGCCGTCTATTTTACACTGGTACCCGTACAAGAACCAGACGTTGCAGCAACTGAAACCTCATGATCCGCAGCAGTGTCTTGAATTTGTTCTTCAGTTTCTGGAATGGAACGCATTTGATTACATGTGGCCGGGCAATATTCTGTTAAGTGATGATGCACATTCTGTACTACAGGGTGCAGTGAATACACAGAACTGCCGAATTTGGAGTACTGATAAACAACGTGTTGTGCGCGAAGAGCTACTGCACTCACCGTATGCGACTATGTGGTGTGGATTCATAAGCACCTCTATTTCCCGTCCGTTCTCCTTTCAAGAGAAAACACACAGAGGACCTGTCAGATGTACTCTACCGTCTGCACGTTCCTGAGACCTCCTTGCACAACATGTGAGTCCTGCACCACTATTTTCACGCAAGATGGGGCAGCACCTCATGTCGCTCATCCAGTGAAAGATCTGCTTAATGCAATCTTCCACGAACATGTTCTCTCCAGAGATTTTCCAGATGCATGGCCTGCGAGAGCACCTGATCCGAATTCATGTGATTTTTGGCTCTGCAGGTATCTAAAAGAACGTGTTTACCCGGGACACGTTCGGTCTCTACTAAGTCTTGTCGCCATTATACAAAAACACATTTTTCAGATTCCACCGGAACTGCTGCCAGTTACTATTGATCACGTCGTTTTACGGATGCGGCATCTCGTCGACGTCTGCGGTGCTCATATTGAAGAATTTGTGCAAGCGGCGGTTAATAGTAAAATCAGCAATATGCTGTCCGCCCCTGGTAGCTGAGTGGTCAGCGAGACGGAATGTCATACCTAACGGCCCGGGTTCGATTCCCGATTGGGTCGGAGATTTTCTCCGCTCGGGAACTGGGTGTTGTCCTTATGATCATCATTTCATGCCCATCGATACGCAAGACGTCGAAGTGGCGTCAACTCGAAAGACCTGCACCAGGCGAATGGTCTACCCAACGGGAGGCCCTAGCTACACGGCATTTACATTTACCAATATGCTTTTCCCATTTGTTCAACCTTTTCTGCCCACCTCCCGTTCCTAATCAATTGCATATGAAAAATTTCTATACTTCTTTCTTGCAATCACAGTGCCAGATACGCACATAGTGGGCACAACTGGAACTATTTTTTCCAGCGTAAATCGGTTTCGCATTAACGCTACGGTATATCTACCAAGTTTTGCTGCCTTACGGTGATTACGGCCCACACTGGACCTCTGTCAATAGCTGCACTTTAATTACGCTGATGAGCCAAACATCATGACCATTGCCCACTGCGACGTTGGATGGCGCCTGATGGCGACCAGGGCACGTGACGCGGTAGCAAAAGTATGTAGGCGGAGCAGGCACGAACGGAGGATCACCCTAGCGAAGATATGGTTTGCAAATGGGGAAAATCATTGTCATAAGCGGCGTTGGCAATGGGCATGTTATTATTACGCATAGCGTGTGAACGATATCTCGAAAACGGCGAAGCTGATCGAATGTTCACGTGCTACTGTCGTGAGCATCTACGGAAATAGGTACCTTCTGGGTGCTAAATGGTTGGACGTCCGCGACTCTTCACAGAACGGGCTCTTCGGAGGCTTGTTGGTGAACGCACATATGTTTCAGAGCACACCGTTCATCATACATAGTTGGTCATGGAGCTCAGCAGCAAACCAATCCTAAGTGTTCACACGTTGATCCTACGACATAGGGAATTACGACTGCAGTGGGCACGGGACTATAGGTATTCGACAGTCGCTCAATGTAAACCTCTTCGAGTGAATCACATTTTTGATATGAAGGTCCATGATGAACGGCGGCCCGAAACGTGCACCACGCCATGGACGCAGACTGGTGAGAGCAGTACTATGCCCTTGCAGACATTCTCCTGCGCTTGCATGGGACCTGTAGTAGTAATCAAAGATACGCTGACAGCTGCGAACCACCTGCATCCTTTCATGCTTGATGTCCTCCCTGACGGCGATGTGATCTTTTTTTTTTTTTTTTTTTTTTTTTTGTCATCAGCTTACTGACTGGTTTGATGCGGCCCGCCACGAATTCCTTTCGTGTGCTAACCTCTTCATCTCAGAGTAGCACTTGCAACGTACGTCCTCAATTATTTGCTTGACGTATTCCAATCTCTGTCTTCCTCTACAGTTTTTGCCCTCTACAGCTCCCTCTAGTACCATGGAAGTCATTCCCTCATGTCTTAGCAGATGTCATATCATCCTGTCCCTTCTCCTTATCAGTGTTTTCCACATATTCCTGTCCTCTCCGATTCTGCGTAGAACCTCCTCATTCCTTACCTTATCAGTCCACCCAATTTTCAACATTCGTCTATAGCACCACATCTCAAATGCTTCGATTCTCTTCTGTTCCGGTTTTCCCACAGTCCATGTTTCACTACCATGCAATGCTGTACTCCAGACGTACATCCTCAGAAATTTCTTCCTCAAATTAAGGCCGGTATTTGATATTAGTAGACTTCTCTTGGCCAGAAATGCCTTTTTTGCCATAGCGAGTCTGCTTTTGATGTCCTCCTTGCGCCGTCCGTCATTGGTTATTTTACTGCCTAGGTATCAGAATTCCTTAACTTCATTGACTTCGTGACCATCAATCCTGATGTTAAGTGTCTCGCTGTTCTCATTTCTACTTTCTCATTACCTTCGTCTTTCTCCGATTTACACTCAAACCATACTGTGTACTCATTAGACCGTTCATTCCGATCAGCAGATCATTTAATTCTTCTTCACTCTCACTCAGGATAGCAATGTCATCAGCGAATCGTATCATTGATATCCTTTCACCTTGTATTTTAATTCCACTCCTGAACCTTTCTTTTATTTCCATCATTGCTTCCTCGATGTACAGATTGAAGAGTAGGGGCGAAAGGCTACAGCCTTGTCTTACACCCTTCTTAATACGAGCACTTCGTTCTTGATCGTCCACTCTTATTATTCCCTCTTGGTTGTTGTACATATTGTATATGACCCGTCTCTCCCTATAGCTTACCCCTACTTTTTTCAGAATCTCTAACAGCTTGCACCATTTTATATTGTCGAACGCTTTTTCCAGGTCGACAAATCCTATGAAAGTGTCTTGATTTTTCTTTAGCCTTGCTTCCATTATTAGCCGTAACGTCAGAATTGCCTCTCTCGTCCCTTTACTTTTCCTAAAGCCAAACTGATCGTCACCTAGCGCATTCTCAATTTGCTTTTCCATTCTTCTGTATATCATTCTTGTAAGCAGCTTCGATGCATGAGCTGCTAAGCTGATTGTGATCTTTTAGGAGCATAATTATCCGTGTCTCGAAACCATAACCGCGCTACAGTGGTTTGAGGAGCAGTATAGCGAACTCTCGATTTCTCGGCGACCAAATTCGCCTGATGTAAATCCTACGGAACCCATCTGGATCGCTATCGGGCGCCATCGCCGCGTACGCCGTTATTAAGCGGATGACATGACTGCGTAGACATCTAATGACACGTATCTCCATCAACCTACCAACGAACTGTCGGATCCCTGAAATGCAGAATCAGTGAAGTATTTCGTTCTAAATACGGACAACAAGCTATTAAACAGGTGGTCATAACGTTTTGGCTCTTGATGTATATCCTCGCAGTACTGTGCACAGAAACGACAATCATCTGAAAAGACACATGACGCCACTCATGTGTCCAGTGTTCTCGTTGCGCGCGCGCTGTCAGCGCGCGTCTGTGTAGTAACGCCAAAGTAATTCGCAGCAATGATTACCGAGCTGACAGTCCGTGGTTCTGCAGACGCTAGCGTGCTGCCCATGCTGATACTAGATCTGCTGCAATGAAGTCCACTGCCCGACTCTATGGATATGCCTGTAAGATTCTGTTCTTCGATTGAACAGAACGTCCGTCCAAAAAGTTCCGAGACTGATTTTGTTCCTGGCGTATAAGCGGCGTCAGCACAAGAACTACCGTGACAGCTTTAACTAACAACAGCAAACAACAGACGAGTCAGTTGTCAGCAAAAGGTATTAAGCAGGTGACGCTATGGAGCAATATCTGTACTAAATAAAGTGCTCAAGACAGTTTGTCCCGCACACGACATGTTCCCACCTGACATGAGACGACTGGAAAAAAGAGAGAGACAGAGAGAGAGACAGAGAGAGAGAGAGAGAGAGAGAGAGAGAGAGAGAGAGAGAGAACGGACAATCCTTTTCTGAAAAAATTAACCACTACTGACGAGAATTGATGTTATCAACAACCAACGAAAAAAGGACGAAGTGGAGAATGGGTCTCCTATGGTTCGCCAAGACCGAACAACATCCCGAAGAAGTACTTTCCTTGACATGGTTGTATGAACGTTCTGTGCGTAGTACTCAAGTGAGAGGAGACAAACACCTGAAACATCAAAGCCACCGTCTTCTCTCTATGTATTTTATTACTCCAGTCTCGAAACTTTTTGCCTCTCCTGTCGAGAGCTAGTCACGTTGTGTCGTTGAGATTCTGGAATCCGCAGAGTATGGCCCTTTTGAACCCATCCATTCCACATTCGACTGACAGCCACGGACGTCCCGAACAACGCGAGCAGAAATATCGCAGAATGATAAACTAAAGACTCGGTAGATCAGGATCCTGCCACTGTCCAACACCGACACGTGCCAGTTTTTAGTTTCTTCTTCTTCTTCTTCTTCTTCTTCTTCTTCTTCTTACACGAAACGTAAGATCATCTTCTCACAAACAACCAACAACTAAAATGCGATTTGTGAATGAGAAACGCACTGCGGATGTTTTCGCTATACGCGGACCGTAGATGGCGTCACTGCTTACCTTCTTTGTGCAGTTACGCACAATTACTGATCATTCGCTTATCCAGATATGTAGTACACGTCATGCCAATTTCTCGTTTACTGCGTGCCGTCTTCGTAGTGTTGCAGTCTGTCCATTTCGACTCATCTACATTTACGATACGTTGCCACAAAAGAGAAGTCTGCGTTTGATCACAGAGTCTGCTGTTCCCTGTATTTCAGAAGGTACTTCTTAGTTCGATTTTTAAGTGTAGATCAGTTGTTTCACAGTTTGGACCAAATATAATTTGGATCGAACAAATGCTCTCCTTCCACTGCAGTTCTGCTATTAAACATCTATCATAGCGGATAAGACACATATGTATGTAGGCACACTACTACTTCTTTTTAGTAGCACGGGGCGTATGCAGCTATTGAGAGGTATAAATTTTGTTTCTTTATATAAGCTGTGTTTCCACCTTTCACTACCTCACTGCGATATTGGTATCATAAATAGCTACTAGAAAATGAGAGAAGACATTGTAAAACAGTGATGAAATAATTTCGGATTGTTAAACGAGTGTCACCCATGTCTTGAGGGAACGTTTCAACGAGGAGATTTCTATTCGGCATCTTCAGGCTAAAATGAATTCTTTTAAATATTTTAATGGGAGCAACATTGACGACCACCTTCTTGAATTTGAACCAATATCTTTTACCCACATGTTTTAATTTGAGCTTCAAAGGAAAAAGAAAACATTACATTACGTAATTTTCAATGCTAATGCAACAATAAAATAGCATCCGACGTCAGTAATATTCGTAGACCTGCACCTCTGGACAAAAATACATCAAAAAAGGAGTGTATACACAGGAGATGTGGATTCGGAAATCTACACTCGTACACTACTGGCCATTAAAATTGTTACACCACGCAGATGACGTGCTAAAGACGCGAAATTTAACCGACAGCAAGAATATGCTGCGATATGCATTTAGCTATACAGACCATTCACACAAGGTTGGGGCCGGTGGCGACACGTACAACGTGCTGACATGAGGATAGTTTCCAACCGATTTCTCATACACAAACAGCAGTTGACCGGCGTTGCCTGATGAAACGTTGTTGTGATGCCTCGTGTAAGGAGGAGAAATGCGTACCATAACGTTCCCGAATTTGATAAAGGTCGGATTGTAGCCTATCGCGATTGCGGTTTATCGTATCGCCACATTGCTGCTCGCGTTGGTCGAGATCCAATGGCTGTTAGCAGAATATGGACTCGGTGGGTTCAGGAGGGTAATACGGAACGCCGTGCTGGATACCAACGGCCTCGTATCACTAGCAGTCGAGATGACAGGCATCTAATCCGCATGGCTGTAACGGATCGTGCAGCCACGTTTCCATCCTTGGGTCAACAGATGGGGACGTTTGCAAGGCAACAACCATCTGCGCGAACAGTTCGACGACGTTTGCAGCAGCATGGACTATCAGCACGGAGACCACGGCTGCGGTTACCCTTGACGCTGCATCACAGACAGGAGCACCTGCGATGGTGTACTCAACGACGAACCTGGGTGCACGAATGGTAAAACGTCATTTTTTCGGATTAATCCAGGTTCTGTTTGCAGCATCATGATGGTCGCATCCGTGTTTGGCGACATCGTGGTGAACGCACATTGGAAGCGTGTATTCGTCATCGCCATACTGGCGTATCACCGGCGTGATGGTATGGGGTGCCACTGGTTACACGTCTCGGTCACCTCTTGTTCGCATTGACGGCACTTTGAACAGTGGACGTTACATTTCAGGTGTGTTACGACCCGTGGCTCTACCCTCCATTCGATCCCTGCGAAACCCTACATTTGAGCAGGATAATGCACGACCGCATATTGCAAGTCCTGTACGGGCCTTTCTGGATACAGAAAATGTTCGACTGCTGTCCTGGTCAGCACATTCTCCAGATCTCTCATCAATTGAAAACGTCTGGTCAATGGTGTCCGAGCAACTGGCTCGTCACAATACGCCAGTCACTTGATGAACTGTGGTATCGTGTTGAAGCTGCATGGGCAGCTGTACCTGTAAACGCCATTCAGGCTCTGTTTGACTCAATGCCTAGGCGTACCAAGGCCGTTATTACGGCCAGAGGTGGTTGTTCTGGGTACTGATTTCTCAGGATCTATGTTCCCAAACTGCGTGAAAATGTAACCACATGTCAGTTCTAGTATAATATATTTGTCCAATGAATACCCGTTTATCATCTGCATTTCTTCTTGGTGTAAGAATTTTAATGGCCAGCAGAGTATTTTCACGGGTGGCCCGTTCAGTTGGAAAAATAAACATGAAGTATATCTTACACTGATGGACACCACAGGTGATAGTATGTGGCTTCTTTTCTGAGATGTATTCGTCCCACCCGGCAAGACACGCCTCACTCTAGTGTAAAAGAAACGTAGGCTGATGCCCAGGAGTGAGGGCGGCAGCGAGACGTGTTATAAATGCGGCTGGAGTGGTCTGGCGCCGGAGAAAATAAATAAATAAAATAAAATGTGGATCGGTGCGTAGAGGGGCCAGGGCAATGACAAATGAAAGCGGCGGCTTCTCAGAAATGCTAATGGCAGCGTGCGCGTGAAGCCCACGTGTCCCGTCACGGCTCGACGTATCAATCACTCTGGCAGCGAGAGGCTGTCTTCTCTCGTAAATTCCCCGTGTATTACAGACAAAGTGGGCAGGGAAACAGAGGGCATCAGGGGGAGAGAGAGCGAGGGAGGGGAGAGGGAAGGAAGGAAGGAGGGGGAGGGGGAAGGGGAGGGGGAGGGGGAGGGGGAGGGGGAGGGGGAGAGAGAGAGAGAGAGAGAGAGAGAGAGAGAGAGAGAGAGAGAGAGAGAGAGAAATGGCTCTGAGCACTATGGGACTTAACATCTGAGGTCATCAGTCCCCTAGAACTTAGACATACTTAAACCTAACAAACCTAAGGTCATCACACACGTCCATGCCCGAGACAGGTTTCGAACCTGCGACCGTAGCAGCAGCGCAGTTCCGGACTGAAGCGCCTAGAACCGCTCGGCCGCAACGGCCGGCGAAAAGACACCTGTGGAAAGGACGGTGTCAAAAGATTTAATAGGTCGTGCGGTTCTAGGCGCTTCAGTCCGTAACCGCGCTGCTGCTACGCTCACAGGTTCGAATCCTGCCTCCGGCATGGATGTGTGTGCTGTCCTTAGGTTAGTTAGGTTTAAGTAGTTCTAAGTCTAGGAGACTGATGACCTCATAAGTCCCATAGTGCTCAGAGCCAATAGATTTAATAATACTATAAATTTTTTCAAAAAAAAAAATGGTTCAAATGGCTCTGAGCACTATGGGACTAAACATCTATGGTCATCAGTCCCCTAGAACTTAGAACTACTTAAACCTAACTAACCTAAGGACATCACACAACACCCAGCAATCACGAGGCAGAGAAAATCCCTGACCCCGCCGGGAATCGAACCCGGGAACCCGAGCGTGGGAAGCGAGAACGCTACCGCACGACCACGAGATGCGGGCATTATTTTTTTTTTCAGTGAAAATACAGTTACATGTTGGCCATTTAGATAGCTGGAGTTTTACTGTATGTAAATTACGCAATTAAAGTTAATAAATAGAACCCAACAATAAATGTATTATTTATTCAGAAATTCGTCTATGGAGCAGAAAGCATTATAAGTTACAATTTTTTAATTGTCTGCCA
The DNA here is from genome assembly GCF_023898315.1 of Schistocerca nitens. Classification (NCBI taxonomy): domain Eukaryota; kingdom Metazoa; phylum Arthropoda; class Insecta; order Orthoptera; family Acrididae; genus Schistocerca; species Schistocerca nitens. The sequence goes on along the minus strand of NC_064622.1, from coordinate 439,780,551 downwards.
GAATCTCCAATTGTCAAGCCAAGTGTCCAAATATTATGATCACTGCAGGCTTCCTTCTTCCTCTTCAAGGCTATTGATGAGTTGCCGGTAGTGGAGGCCGTGGTTCGGGAAGTGGGAGTAATTGCGCAGTAAAAATATATTTTAAAATTACGACTTCCTGGTGTTTTTCTGATGAGGTGAATGAGAACCACCTCGATTTAAAAGCTTCAACGAATAATAGACTGTTTCTCCGAAATGGGAAGTACCCCACTAATTGAGTGGACTACAGGGGAATCGAGATCTGAGAAGAGTTCGGTACTGGAAGGTATACCAGACGCCAAATTTAATTTATGCTGGTTGTAAGGTATTTACAGTGTCAAATCGTTATAAATTTGTAAATAATTAGCTGACACTGCATCAACCTCTGGACAACGTCACGAAACACAATAGTGCAGCAGAACTCCTCGAGAACTACTACTGTGGAACTGAAGCAACCACACGTATTTAGTCGAAAAAGGACTGTGATATCTGCATCCGAGTAGATACTAAAATTACGAAAACCCGCTAATGGTTATTGTATGAGCCCACTGAAGAATCCTAAGGAAATGCAGTACGAAAACAAAGGAAGTAGATTACAGTAACACTTGTACGCCCACTGCTTCAATACTGCTCACCGGTGTGGGATCCGTATCAGGTAGGGTTGATAGGAGAGATAGAGAAGATCCAACGGAGAGCAGCACGCTTCGTTACAGGATCATTTAGTAATACGAAAGCGTTACGGAGATGATAGATAAACTCCAGTGGAAGACTTTGCAGGAGAGACTCTCAGTAGCTCGGTACGGGCTTTTGTTGAAGTTTCGACAACATACCTTCACCGAGGAGTCAAGCAGTATATTGCTCCCTCCTACGTATATCTCGCGAAGAGACCATGAGGATAAAATCAGAGCCGACACAGAGGCATACCGACAATCTTTCTTTCCACGAACAATACGAGACTGCAATAGAAGGGAGAACCGATAGAGGTACTCAAGGTACCCTCCGCCACACACCGTCAGGTAGCTTGCGGAGTATGGATGTAGATGTAGAAACTATTCGTGAAAGTGGAAATATATTAATAATGTATTTACGCTCACCAAAGGTATTCGAAGTGAAAGGGATACATCGCACAGTAGATGGGATTCGAGGAAGTGAAGCTACCACGAGAACACACAGAATCCGAATGTTTGGAGGTCCCTAGCCACCTGTTCAAGCGCAGGAAGTTTGAGGTTCCGACTGGAATGGTGAGAGACCTTAGCCTACAGAAAAACCGGTTGTGGCCAGCGCTGCCACAGGTACTACCTTCGACGATACAGCATACGGATCCGCCATTCTTAGAGCGCAGAGAGACAGCTTTCTGCGCATGACGCCCACATCAAACCAAAATAGGCACAATCGTTGTTGTTTACATTTTGTGCAGAGAGCGAATCTTTAACATTATACATATTTTTTTCACCAATTTATTTGTCAGCTACAATAGTGGTCCTGAATTAGTGTTGCCACAGATACGAATCGAAATTCGTCAAACGAAGATAAGTTAGCTGTCATAGGTAAGTGCCATAAAGGTCTAGTTATAGTACTTTATAATAACAGGCGCCCTAGGTGTTTATTATAAAATCAATGCACAGATTAAGGAAGGCATAATATCGCAGGGCTAATTAATATGATCATATGGCCCATATTTAGGAGGCAAGTGAAGGGTAAATCCGGTAGTCTGGTAAAATCGTGTCAAGTCATTTCGCTGTATATGAGCACAAATTTGAGCAGTAGAGCAGCCCGAACTATTTCCTTCGTATTATTCTTACTTTCAAACCACTCCGGTTACTTTACAGTGTTGATAAAGATTTTATAGTGTAATGAATGATTATGTGCGATTAATATTTTAGTTTCCAAAAGGATGAACAGACATTACAAAGATGTACCATTAAGTAAAAAAAAAGAAGGATTTAGTCCCTAAGAATATTTGAAAGTGTGATAAAGCGGTAACTACCCGCATATCACAGCTCCAAAGGGGAAGGTTTTCGACACACTTTCATTCTGGCGCACAAGAAAGCCATTTCGCAATGGCGCAGCAGCATAAATTATGAAAACAGAGAGTCGCCAATACCATACAGTTTGGTGCAAAACCTGAAAAATAGCGGAGGCTATCGCTTTTATTCTAATTAAGAAATAGAGATACATGAACTGGGACATTTTGCAAACATGCGAAATGCTCTTGCGTTTATCTCTTCAAATTTTTAAGCCAAATTCATTGCAGACACCGAATACAAATTGCTAAGATGAGTACGAAACGCTAGTACAAAATCGAGGATACTGTCTCTAGCTAGCGACAAGATGATATTCAAAATCTACAGGGCGTTCATCATGGACAAGCCTTACTTCGCACCACAGTCATGCGAGTTTTGCAGTCAACGTACGATAGTCATTCCATAAATAATGCACCACTTTTTTGGCCAAAGCAGGATGGTATTATTAAAGATTTAAATACAACATACTGTTCGTCAATTTTGGTTATAAAACCCTACTACTCATCATAATCTCCGTTCAATTCCAATGCCTTACATAAGCTTAATGTGAGAGCCTGTATGCCGTATTGGTAGCACTGCTGGTCTGCGTCCTACAACGGCTCCACGCCTTTTCTTCATCACCAATGTCCTCCAAATTTATAGGAGGGATTCACCAGAAATGAAAGTGACGGAAGTGGGAATGCCAGATGACCAAGCGATTTTTTTAAAGCATTTTTGGCACGGTTCGGGCGAGGCATGAGCCATTAAAAAGCAACACGGTAATAAAAGCACAGTACTGTACGAGGTGCATTCAAGTTCTAAGGCCTCCGATTTTTTTTTCTAATTAACTACTCACCCGAAATCGATGAAACTGGCGTTACTTCTCGACATAATCGCGCTGCAGACGTACACATCTTTCACAACGCTGACGCCATGATTCCATGGCAGCGGCGAAGGCTTCTTTAAGGAGTCTGTTTTGACCACTGGAAAATCGCTAAGGCAATAGCAGCACGGCTGGTTAATGTGCGGCCACTTCAAAGTTGTTATCACAAAGAAACTGTTGCGTAACGTTAGCTCGATGTGCGGGTGCGTTGTCTTGGTGAAACAGCACACGCACAGCCCTTCCCGGACGTTTTTGTTGCAGTGCAAGAAGGAATTTGTTCTTTAAAACATTTTCTTAGGATGCACCTGTTACCGTAGTGCCCTTTGGAACGCAATGGGTAAGGATTACGCCCTCGCTGTCCCAGAACATAGACACCATCATTTTTTCAGCACTGGCGGTTACCCGAAATTTTTTTGGTGGCGGTGAATCTGTGTGCTTCCATTGAGCTGACTGGCGCTTTGTTTCTGGATTGAAAAATGGCATCCACGTCTCATCCATTGTCACAACCGACGAAAAGAAAGTCCCATTCATGCTGTCGTTGCGCGTCAACATTGCTTGGCAACATGCCACACGGGCAGCTGTGTGGTCGTCCGTCAGCATTCGTGGCACCCACCTGGATGACACTTTTCGCATTTTCAGGTCGTCATGCAGGATTGTGTGCACAGAACCCACAGAAATGCCAACTCTGGAGGCGATCTGTTCAACAGTCATTCGGCGATCCCCCAAAACAATTCTCTCCACTTTCTCGATCATGTCGTCAGACCGGCTTGTGCGAGCCCGAGGTTGTTTCGCTTTGTTGTCACACGATGTTCTGCCTTCATTAAACTGTCGCACCCACGAATGCACTTTCGACACATCTATAACTCCATCACCACATGTCTCCTTCAACTGTCGATGAATTTCAATTGGTTTCACACTACGCAAATTCAGAAAACGAATGATTGCACGCTGTTCAAGTAAGGAAAACGTCGCCATTTTAAGTATTTAAAACAGTTCTAATTCGCGCCGCTGGCGGCAAAATTCCATCTGCCGTACGGTGCTGCCATCTCTGGGACGTATTGACAATGAACGCGGCCTCATTTTAAAACAATGCGCATGTTTCTCTCTCTTTCCAGTCCGGAGAAAAAAAAATCGGAGGCCTTAGAACTTGAATGCACCTCGTAATACTAGATACCGCAAGTAATAAGATAATACAACAAGACACACAAGGTCTTCTATTAAATGGACCACAAACTCGACAATTTTACGATTCTGATGGCCTTATCACTCGCTGCATAAAGATCTTCTGGGGTGCAGGAATCGGGCAAGTTTCTGCAGACTAGGAGATGATGTGTGTCCTGTAGGTCGCCACACTCACATAGTTCCTCCTCAGCGGTGTAGCCTCACTTCGGAGGTTCGTCTTACATCTTGACACTCCTGCCCTCAGTCCGTTTAGAGCATCCCACGGCGCATACGACAGATGATAGACAGCGTCAGGTTCCTTTTGATGTTCTTATCCCTTTCAGTTTTTGAATCTTATCATTGTTGACGAATTCCAGGTGCTGACGGAATTGCTAATGACGTGTGCATGAAGCTCTTTTTTGACATCAGTCTAGGTCCTTGTGCTTCATGTCCGAACACGGGATGCTTGGGGTCGCATTCCTCCTCCTTTTTCTCAATTTCTGCGGCTGGTCTTCTGCGGATGTCACGTGGCACTATACCCATAATTTGATAGAATAATGCTCAGTACATTGTATTTATTAATATTTTCATGAAATACATGAAAAGGAAAAGCAAAGAAAAATTTAGGTTTGGAAATCGTTCCAAGAAGGTACTGTAATTCAAGCATAAAGGACTTTATTACGAATGGTTTGTTCTCAAAGTCTCCAATAAGACAGAACCTTCTATAAATGTAACCACTTTTGTTTTTCGAGAAAATCTTTAAATCAACGATGAAATTCTAAAAAATGCGGCGTTTATAACGTGTGAAAGATGCCGAGAAAGTTACTACTTCCCCTATTTTTACGATAAAGAAAACAGCAACAAATGCAAGTCATAACCTGTAAAATAATAAGAGTATTTAACTTCATCTACGAAGTTATCTACAATTACTTTCTGGACATTTATCTGCAGCACAAAATTTTACTTTGCCTTCTTTTTTTTAACATATTAGTAAATACACTGTATTGAACATTATTTCGATTTGCAGTTCTGTTTCTTATTCCTATTTCCTGTAGTACAAGTAGAAATCGAACAAAGACTGAAATATTTCCTCTCCCCCAGTTTCAAAATACACAGACCAAAATGTTACATTAAATAGGCAAACAAAACAAAACTTAATCTATCCACCGCTCGCTGCTTTTCTTGTAAAGTGATAAGTGCTTGACTACAGCAAAAATCAGCAGTACTGTCCTTTCGATTCTAATTTTTTGAAACTCAGCTCAAAAATTACGTTGTAATCGAAGATCATATCACTATTTCGTGACCACAGATGTTAAGTCCCATAGTGCTCAGAGCCATTTGAACCATTTTGAACCATCACTATTTCGGTATTAGGAATAGTTCGTGGTAACAGATGAAAACTGAGATGGAAGAACCGTTTCTCATGTTAATTCGTCCGTTTTCAAGGGCTACAGTCAGGTAAAGGCATATTATGTTGACACATGCTACATAAAGCAAATGGGTCATTATACACATTATACTTCATTGCTATTGCACTTCGTTAAATTCTTTAAGACCGCGGATGGTGCCATTCTGCAATACATGTCCGACGACAACCGCCGTACAGACCAGATGGTGCAAGTACGCGCATCATCCAATAGGCCGCGCCACGCGGCAACATGTAGATTAGTGGCACAGCAATGCTGTACCAGTTTGTATGCCACGTGTTTGTCGCTCGTATCTGTCAGCACTCTTATTAAAATAGCACTGATCGCTCTTCCCATTATCTATGAAAATGTGATATTTCAAACCCACTCTAATTTTGCGAATAAAAATTACTCCCTTTTCGGAAAAGGTTCATTTAAGCACGAAAATTTAGCGCGACACCTGCTATAACCGAGACTAAACAAATACCCAAAAATGTCGGTTATTAAGTACCGTAGAATTGGGTGTAGTGGGACATGTGGGGTGAAGTGGGACGTTTGTTGGTGCTGACATCGAGTGGCTCTCTCTGAAAGTGATCTCTTTACTTAATTTCGTTTATCAAAGTTTAAAAAGCAGATACATAGTATTTGAAGCTTATTTTGCTGGTAACTGCTTCACAGATTGTTTTTTTTTCTGTCATGCCAAAAAGGATACATTATAAAACATCCTTACAAACTTCTTCCAGTGCTCAGAAGAATATTAATGTAATGCTCTGCTTAACCTATTGTCTCGGAACTACTATTGAGGTTAGGTGGATACAAACTGTAGTGATGTTATTGTCATTAATGTAATCATGAGACTAATTAGTTTAAATAATTGCCATTTTCAGGGGTGAAGTGGGACATGGTGCGAAACTATAAAAAAGCTGCAGGGAGTGGTGGACTCTTTAAATATGACGAAAATGCGATGCAAAATGCTATTGCAGAGTACAGGAGAAGCAGCGGAAGCTTAAGGATCATAGCTGAGGAATATTGTATTCCAAAAACTACGCTGGCAAATAGGGCAAATGAAAAATTTAGGAAGAAACAAGGAGGTCATCAAGTTTTAAGTGAGGAGCACGAAAATTTAATTGTGTCAGGAATTTTAACCTGCGTAGAGTGGGGGTTTCCTCTTAAAAGTGATTATGTTAAGGACACAGTGAAAACTTTTCTTGGTACACTTGGATATGATGTGAACAAAATCAAAGACAATAAACCTGGGAGAGATTGGATTCAGAATCATTTTCATCGACATCCTAACCTCACATTTCGTCTTTCAGAAAATGTGAAAAGATCAAGAGCTGCGGTTAATGAAAACTGCATTACTGGCTTTGAAAAACTTCGAAGCTAATTTGAGAGACATTCCTCGACAAAGAATTCTACGTGGGAGAAATCATTGGCGTACCAAAGGATAAGACAACTGAAATAAAATTTATAAGGAAAGTGACAATGTTCCATTTCCCTCAAGTGAATGACATCCAAGATGTTTTCTACACTGATATTGTTTCGAAAACTGACGTCTATCATGACATCAGAAGAGGACGATTTCTCTTCCCAACACTGTCACAGGCCGTTGACATTGCAAAAGTTCCATGAGTGAAAATTAGCGATGAACCGTATAGCAAAGCTGCATATAGATTTGTAAGACCATTATTATCAAGTTATAGTGCATCAAAATAGTCATATTTTCAGAAAAAGTTCCTGAATTAAAAATAAAAGGTTTATCCTACAAAACTTTTTTAGACGGTAGCATAAAATAAAAAGAATTTCTGCTTACCATACTCATTTGTGTTACTTCCCTGCCCTCATTCACCTCCATAGTGAACTTAAACAGTCCCTCTATCTAACGCATTTAAAAAAATATGAAGTGAAACATAGCGGAAAATGTTGTTAGGTTATACTGGGTGGTCCATTGATAGTAACCGGACCAAATATATCACGAAATAAGCATCAAATGAAAAAACTACAAAGAACGAAACACGTCTAGCTTGAAGGGGGAAACCAGATGGCGCTATGGTTGGCCCGCTAGATGGCTCTGCCATAGATCAAACGGATATCAACTGCGCTTTTTAAAATGGGAACCCCAATTTTTTATTACATATTCGTGTAGTACGTAAAGAAATATGAATGTTTTACTTGGACCTCTTTTTTCCCTTTGTGATAGATGGCGCTGTAATAGTCACAAACGTATAAGTACATGGTATCACGTAACATTCCGCCAGTGCGGACGGTATTTGCTTCGTGATACATTACCCGTGTTAAAATGTACGGTTTAGCAATTGCGATATCGTGCTGATGTATGGCTATTGTGATCAAAATGCCCAACGGGTGTGTGCTATGTATGCTGCTCGGTATCCTGGACGACACCATCCAAGTGTCCGGACCGTTCGCCGGATAGTTACGTTATTTAAGGAAACAGGAAGTGTTCAGCCACATGTGAAATGTCAACCACGGCCTGCAACAAACGATGATGGCCAAGCAGGTGTTTTAGCTGCTGTCGCGGCTAATCCGCACATCAGTAGAAGACAAACTGCGCGAGAATCGGCAATCTCAAAAACGTCGGTGTTGAGAATGCTACATCAACATCGACTGCACCCGTACCATATTTCTATGCACCAGGAATTGCATGGTGACGACTTTGAGCGTCGTGTACAGTTCTGCCACTGGACACAAGAGAATTTACGGGACGACGACAGAGTTTTTGCACGTGTTCTATTTAGCGACGAAGCGTCATTCACCAACAGCGGTAACGTAAACCGGCATAATATGCACTATTGGGCAACGGAAAATCCACGATGGCTGCGACAAGTGGAACATCAGCGACCCTGGCGGGTTAATGTATGGTGCGGCATTATGGGAGGAAGGATAATTGGCCCCCATTTTATCAAAATGTCTCTGAGCACTATGGGACTTAACTTCTGAGGTCATCAGTTCCCTAGAACATAGAACTACTGAAACATAACTAACCTAACATCACACACATCCATGCCCGAGGAAGGATTCGAACCTGCGACCGGAGCGGTAGCGCGGTTCTAGACTGTAGCGCCTAGAATCGCTCGGCCACCCCGGCCGGCCCCCTTTTTATCGATGGCAATCTAAATGGTGCATTGTATGCTGATTTCCTGCGTAATGTTCTACCGAGGGTACTACAAGATGTTTCACTCCATGACAGAATGGCGAAGTACTTCCAACATGCCGCGCGGGATTAGCCGAGCGGTCTGGGGAAGCTGCAGTCACGGACTGTGGGGCTGGTCCCGGCGGAGGTTCGAGTCCTCCCTCGGGTATGGGTGTGTGTGTTTGTTCTTAGGATAATTTAGGATAAGTAGTGTGTAAGCTTAGGGACTGATGACCTTAGCAGTTAAGTCCCGTAAGATTTCACACACATTTGAACTTCCAACATGATGGATGTCCGGCACATAGCTCGCGTGCGGTTGAAGCGGTATTGAATAGCATATTTCATGACAGGTGAATTGGTCGTTGAAGCACCATACCGTGGCCCGCACGTTCACCGGATCTGACGTCCCAGGATTTGTTTCTGTGGGGTAAGTTGAAGGATATTTGCTGTCGTGATCCACCGACAACGCCTGACAACATGCGTCAGCGCTTTGTCAATGCATGCGCGAACATTACGGAAGGCGAACTACTCGCTGTTGAGAGGAATGTCGTTACACGTATTGCCAAATGCATTGAGGTTGACGGACATAATTTTGAGCATTTATTGCATTAATGTGGTATTTACAGGTAATCACGCTGTAACAGAATGCGTTCTCAGAAATGGTAAGTTCTCAAAGGTACATATATCACATTGGAACAACCGAAATAAAATGTTCAAACATACTTACGTTCTGTATTTTAATATAAAAAACCTGCCTGTTATCAACTGTTCCTCTAAAACTGTGAACCATATGTTTGAGACTATTACAGCGCCATCTATCACAAAGCGAAAATAGTGGTCCAAGTAAAATATTCATATTTCTTTACGTACTACACGAATATGTAATAAAAAATGGGGGTTCCTATTTTAAAAAAAACGCAGTTGATATCCGTTTAACCTATGGCAGCGCCATCTAGCGGGCCAACCATAGCGCCATCTGGTTTCCCCCTTCAAGCTAGACAAGTTTCGTTTTTTGTAGTTTTTTCGTTTGATGCTTTTTCGTGAGATATTTGGCCCGGTCACGATCAATAGACTACCCTGTATGTTTAAAGTTTCATAAAGTTTGAAAGCAAAATTGGTAAGTAAAACGCGAATATCTGTCCCACTTCACCCCCTTCTACGGTACTTGCTCACTAGAGAGATACAGCTGTCCTTGCGTCGGTCAGGACAGGACAGAGGAGAGCGGCGTTTGAGCAGCAGGTCCAGGGGCGTCATTACCTCGAGATGGCGGCCGGCGTGTAATGACACGTGTGTGGCGTGCAGCGTTCCATAATTCATGGCGGTAATCAGGCAGGGCCCAGCGGGAGGGCGAGAGAGCAGGCAGGGCAGAGGCACCGCAGCTGCTCCGGCACACGGCCCCGCTAATAGCGCACAGCGGCGCACCTGGGCGCACTACACACGCCGTTCAGAATCTCATCCGAGCGACGTTTCCATCCCATCGCAGCAAGGGGCCGAAATTGTACCAGCTACGGGGATTGGACAAATTAATATTGTGATACCACCGACCCTCAAGAGATGGGGATGAAGAGCTTCTTAAGCACTTAGACCAAACAAATACTGAGCTCAAACGTAGTGAGTTATCTCGAACAGAATGCCAAGCAGCACGGATTCGGATAACCTTGGTCAAGCTAAACCGAACTTGCGTTTTTCTCATATGACAATCTAAAACGGATGGATCAAGGAAATCGGTTGACGCAATATTTCTTCGCTTCCCCGCATCTCGTGGTCGTGCGGTAGCGTTCTCGCTTCCCACGCCCGGGTTCCCGGGTTCGATTCCCGGCGGGGTCAGGGATTTTCTCTGCCTCGTGATGGCTGGGTGTTGTGTGCTGTCCTTAGGTTAGTTAGGTTTAAGTAGTTCTAAGTTCTAGGGGACTTATGACCACAGCAGTTGAGTCCCATAGTGCTCAGAGCCATTTGAGCCATCTTCGCTTCCGAAAAGCTACTCGTTTCCCGGTAAAGGTCGTATCACCAGCTTGGACGAAAATGTGTTCTGAGTGGCGCAATCAGGACATTGATGACAATCCAGGCTGTCTGCTACGCTACCTTCAACGCAGTGAGAGGGGGAAACACTTCTAGTATGTTTAGCACTGGCGGTTCTGGAACGGAGAGGCGAAGTTCTAATTTGTAGCAAGTCAAAAAGGGTACAAACACTTATGATTCCATTTAAGGCCAATTTATTTTCCTGTTATTAACCTCATGGCCAGCCGGGGAGACCGAGCTGTTCTAGGCGCTACAGTCTGGAACCGCACGACCGCTACGGTCGCAGGTTCGAATCCTGCTTCCGGCATCGATGTGTCTATTGTCCTTAGGTTAGTTATGTTTAAGCAGTTCTAAGTTCTAGGGGACTGATGACCTCCGAAGTTTAGTCCCTTAGTGCTCAGAGCCAATTGAACCATTATTAACCTCATGACTGTATACCTTTACAAATGATTACATACAGCCGCTGTATCTACACTACTGGCCATTAAAATTGCTACACCAAGAAGAAATACAGATGATAAACGGGTATTCATTGGACAAATATATTATACTAGAACTGACACTTGATTACATTTTCACGCAATTTGGGTGCATAGATCCTGAGAAATCAGTACCCAGAACAACCACCTCTCGCCGTAATAACGGCCTTCATACGCCTGGGCATTGAGTCAAACAGACTTTGGATGGCGTGTACAGGTACAGCTGCCCATGCAGCTTCAACACGATGCGACAGTTCATCAAGAGAAGTGACTGGCGTATTGTGACGAGCCAGTTGCTCGGACACCATTGACCAGACGTTTTCAATTTGTGAGACATCTGGAGAATGTTCTGGCCAGGGCAGCAGTCGAACATTTTCTGTATCCAGAAAGGCCCGTAAAGGACCTGCAACACGCGATCGTACATTATCCTGCTGAAATGTAGGGTTTCGCAGGGATCGAATGGAGGGTAGAGCCACGGGTCGTAACAGATCTGAAATGTAACGCCCGCTGTACAAAGTGCCGTCAATGCGAACAAGAAGTGACCGGGACGTGTAACAAATGGCACCCATACCATCACGCCGGGTGATACACCAGTATGGCGATGACGAATACACGATTCCAATGTGCGTTCACCGCGATGACGCCAAACACAGATGCGACCATCATGATGCTGTAAACAGAAGCTGGATTCATCTGAAAAAATGACGTTTTGCCATTCGTGCACACAGGTTCGTCGTTGAGTACACCATCGCAGGCGCTCCTGTCTGTGATGCAGCGTCAAGGGTAACCGCAGCCATGGTCTCCGAGCTGATAGTCCATGCTGCTGCAAACGTCGTCGAACTGTTCGTGCAGATGGTTGTTGCCTTGCAAACGTCCCCATCTGTTGACCCAAGGATGGAGACGTGGCTGCACGATCCGTTACAGCCATGCGGATTAGATGGCTGTCATCTCGACTGCTAGTGATACGAGGCCGTTGGTATCCAGTACGGCGTTCCGTAATACCCTCCTGATCCCATCGAGTCCATTTCTGCTAACAGTCATTGGATCTCGACCAACGCGACCAGCAATGTGGCGATACTATAAACCGCAATCGCGATAGGCTACAATCCGACCTTTATCAAATTCGGGAACGTTATGGTACGCATTTCTCCTCCTTACACGAGGCATCACAACAACGATTCATCAGGCAACGCCGGTCAACTGCTGTTTGTGTATGAGAAATCGGTTGGAAACATTCCTCATATCAGCACGTTGTACGTGTCGCCACCGGCCCCAACCTTGTTTGAATGCTCTGAAAAGCTAATCATCTGCATATCACAACATCTTCTTCGTGTCGGTTAAATTTCGCGTGTGTTGCACGTCATCTTGTTGGTGTAGCAATTTTAATGGCCAGTAGTGTATTACCCCTTCTCCAGCAGCTCCCATTTCGGAGTTCTACCTTGTTCTGTCAGAGACAAGAACTCTGCATGCAACGTGTTCGTACAACACACAATCAAATACCTTAAACACAACAGGAGACAAGTGCGACACAGTAGTTGTTCCTCTTTATATTGTGACACTCACAAGATATCAATTATTACTCATTGCAACTAATTTACATTAATTCTCCTTCTTTAACACGAAGAAAACTCAAGATAATAACTGTTGCTGGACACTTATCGGAAATTTAGTTGTCCCGCCTGGAATGTGTATAGTCTTCTCGCAGTTTACTGCAGCAGTATCATTCTATTGTGACTGCGAGGCTCTCTATTTTACTGCTTCAAACGACTACTAACTGCGGCTGCTCCTTGGTAGCGACTCCTTCAGCTGATGGCAATGACTGTTCACTGCACTCGATCCTCTGCGGTAGCCATACTGTGGTGGCCAAAGTCATGCATATACACGGACCGCGGTAGCATCGCGTACACAAGGTTCAAAAGGGCAGTGCATTGCCCGAAATGTCACTTGTACTCAGGTGGTTCATGTGAAAAGGTTTGCCGGCCACTGTGGCCGAGCGGTTCTAGGCGCTTCCGTCAGGAACAGCGCTCCTGCTACGCCGCAGGTTCAAATCCTGCCTCGGTCATGAATGTGTGTGATGGATTTTCTTAGTTAGGTTTAAGTAGTTCTAAGTCTAGGGGCCTGGTGACCTCAGATGTTAAGTCCCATAGAGCCATTTGAAATGGTTTCCGACGTGATTACGGTTGCACGACGGCGACTAACAGACTTTCAGAGCGGACATAGTCAGGACCTAGGCGCATGGCACACTCCATTTCGGAAATCGTTAGGGAATTCAATATTCTGAGATCCCCAGTGTCAACACCGCGCCGAGAATATCAAATTTCAGGTATTATCTCTCACCACGGACAACGCAGAGGCCGATGAACTTCAGTTAACTACTGAGAGCAGCAACGTTTGCGTAGAGTTGTCAGTGCTGACGAGCAACACTGCGTGAAACAGCCGCAGAAATCAATGTGGGACCCAGGATGAACGTACCACGGCCACTGCGGCCGAATTTGGCGTTAACGGGCTATGGCAGGACACAACTGACGCGAGGGCCTTTGCTAAAATACGACATCGCCTGCATAGCCTCTCCGGACTCGTGGCCATATCGGTTGGACCCTACACGACTGTGAAACCGTGGGCTCGTCAGATGGATCCCGGTTTCAGTCGTCAAGAGCTGACGGTAGTGTTCGAGAGTGGCGCAGACCCTATCAGTCAACAAGGCACTGTGCAAGGTGGTGGTGTACCCGTAATGTTAAAAATGTGTGTGAATTCCTTAGGGACCAAACTGCTGAGGTCATCGGTTCCTAGACTTACACACTACTTAAACTAATAACTTAACGCTAAGGACAACAAAAATGGTTCAAATGGCTCTGAGCACTATGGGACTCAACATCTTAGGTCATATGTCCCCTAGAACTTAGAACTACTTAAACCTAACTAACCTGAGGACATCACACACACAAATGCCCAAGGCAGGATTCGAACCTGCGACCGTAGCAGTCCCGCGGTTCCGGACTGCAGCGCCAGAACCGCACTGTCACCGCGGCCGGCGCTAAGGACAACACTCACACCCATGCCCGAGGGAGGACTCGAACCTCCGGCGGGAGGGGCCGCACGATTACTGACAGGGCGCCTCTAACCGCGCGGCCACTCCGCGCAGTGTACCCGTAATGATGTGGGGTATATTTACAGTGATCATTCACTGGAAATTGTTATGCTCGGCAACTTGAAGACTATTTGCAGCCATTCATGTACTTCATGTTCCCAAACAACGATGCAATATTTATGGATCTTAATGCGCCGTGTCAGAATATTCTGGACAATTCGAGCTAATGATACGGCGAGCCAGATCGCCCTGTAGGGATCCCATCGACCATTTATGGGATATAATGGAGTAAAATCCTGCACCGACAACAATTTCGCAATTATGTGCGGCTACAAGGGCAGCATGGCTAAGTATTTCTGCAACGGATTTCCAGCGACTTGCTGAGTCCATTCCACGTCGAGCTGCTGTACCAAGATGGGCAAAAGGAAATCCAACACGATGTTAGGAGGTATCAAAAATCGTTCAAATGGCTCTGAGCACTATGGGACTTAACATCTGAGGTCATCAGTCCCCTAGACTTAGAACTACTTGAACCTAACTAACCTAAGGACACCACACACATCCATGCCCGAGGCAGGATTCGAACCTGCGACCGTAGCGGTCACGCGGTTCCAGACTGAAGCGCCTAGAACCGGTTGACCGCAGCGGTCGACTAGGAGGTATCTCAAGACTTTTGTCACTTCAGTCTCTGAAAACAGAGACTCTTGTGAGAGTTTCTCTCGTACCTCTTCGAAAGATCTTCCTAAGGACAGAGATTCTTCCACAACCTTCTAGAACGTTCTCGAATATTATAGCTGTATGCCAGCATCTACTAGTCATGTACCGTTGGCCCGCTCCCTGATGTGCACCTTACACCGCGCTGCATCAGTGTCTTGATATTATTTATAATAAAGTTCCAATACTTTCATCGCAGCCATCCAACATCTTACATTAATAATATCTGATACCCATGATAAGCTTTGACTAGGATACACAACAACGTTTTTAACAAAAATACGATTATATGGGGTAGCAAACATAACGAACGAGTAATTGAAAATTTGTTGGTAGATGGGACACAGTTTGTTATAGTGGATGGAAGGACATGTGTTTGTTGTTGTTGTTGTTGTGGTCTTCAGTCCTGAGACTGGTTTGATGCAGCTCTCCATGCTACTCTATCCTGTGCAAACTTCATCTCCCAGTACCTACTGCTACCTACATCCTTCTGAATATGCGTAGTGTATTGATCTCTTGGTCTCCCTCTACGATTTTTACCCTCCACGCTGCCCTCCAATGCTAAATTTGTGATCCCTTGATGCCTCAACACATGTCCTACCAACCGAGCCCTTCTTCTAGTCAAGTTGTGCCACAAACTTCTCTACTCCCCAATCCTATTCAATACCTCCTCATTAGTTACGTGATCTACCCACCTTATCTTCAGCATTCTTCTGTAGCACCACATTTCGAAAGCTTCTATTCTCTTATTGTCCAAACTGGTTATCGTCCATGTTTCACTTCCATACATGCCTACACTCCATACAAATACTTTCAGAAACGACTTCCTGACACTTAAATCTATACTCGATGTTAACAAATTTCTCTTCTTCAGAAACGATTTCCTTGCCATTGCCAGTCTACATTTTATATCCTCTCTACTTCGACCATCATCAGTTATTTTACTCCCTAAATAGCAAAACTCCTTTACTACTTTAAGTGTCTCATTTCCTAATCTAATCCCCTCAGCATCACCCGATTTAATTTGACTACATCCCATTATCCTCGTTTTGCTTTTGTTGATGTTCATCTTATATCCTCCTTCCAAGACACTGTCCATTCCGTTCAACTGCTCTTCCAAGTCCTTTGCTGTCTCTGACAGAATTACAATGTCATCGGCGAACCTCAAAGTTTTTACTTCTTCTCCATGAATTTTAATACCTACTCCGAATTCTTCTTTCGTTTCCTTTACTGCTTGCTCAATATACAGATTGAATAACATCGGGGAGAGGCTACAACCCTGTCTCACTCCTTTCCCAGCCACTGCTTCCCTTTCATGTCCCTCGACTCTTATAACTGCCATCTGGTTTCTGTACAAATTGTAAATAGCCTTTCGCTCCCTGTATTTTACCCCTGCCACCTTCAGATTTTGAAAGAGAGTATTCCAGTTAACGTTGTCAAAAGCTTTCTCTAAGTCTACAAATGCTAGAAACGTAGGGTTGCCTTTCCTTAATCTATTTTCTAAGATAAGTCGTAGGGTCAGTATTGCCTCACGTGTTCCAACATTTCTACGGAATCCAAACTGATCTTCCCCGAGATCAGCTTCTACCAGTTTTTCCACGCGTCTGTAAAGAATTCGTGTTAGTATTTTGCAGCTGTGACTTATTAAACTGATAGTTCGGTAATTTTCACATCTGTTAACACCTGCTTTCTTTGGGATTGGAATTATTATATTCTTCTTGAAGTCTGTGGGTATTTCGCCTGTCTCATACATCTTGCTCACCAGATGGTAGAGTTTTGTCATGACTGGCTCTCCCAAGGCCATCAGTAGTTCTAATGGAATGTTGTCTACTGCCGGGGCCTTGTTTCGACTCAGGTCTTTCAGTGCTCTGTCAAATTCTTCACGCAGTATATTATCTCCCATTTCATCTTCATCTACATCCTCTTCCATTTCCATAATATTGTCCTCAAGTACATCGCCCTTGTATAAACCCTCTATATACTCCTTCCACCTTTCTGCCTTCCCTTCTTTGCTTAGAACTGGGTTGCCATCTGAGCTCTTGATATTCTTACAAGTAGTTCTCTTCTCTCCAAAGGTCTCTTTAATTTTCCTGTAGGCAGTATCTATCTTACCCATAGTGAGACAAGCCTCTACATCCTTACATTTGTCCTCTAGCCATCTCTGCTTAGCCATTTTGCACTTTCTGTCGATCTCATTTTTGAGACGTTTGTATTCCCTTTTGCCTGCTTCATTTACTGCATTTTTATATTTTCTCCTTTCATCAATTAAATTCAATATTTCTTCTGTTATCCAAGGATTTCTGTTAGCCCTCGTCTTTTTACCTACTTGATCCTCTGCTGCCTTCTCTACTTCATCCCTCAGAGCTACCCATTCTTCTTCTACTGTATTTCTTTCCCCCATTCCTGTCAATTGTTCCCTTATGCTCTCCCTGAAACTCTCTACAACCTCTGGTTCTTTCAGTTTATCCAGGTCCCATCTCCTTAAATTCCCACCTTTTTGCAGTTTCTTCAGTTTCAACCTGCAGTTCATAACCAATAGATTGTGGTCAGAATCCACATCTGCCCCTGGAAATGTCTTACAATTTAAAACCTGGTTCCTAAATCTCTGTCTTACCATTATATAATCTATCTGATACCTTTTAGTATCTCCAGGATTCTTCCAGCTATACAACCTTCTTTTATGATTCTTGAACCAAGTGTTAGCTATGATTAAGTCATGCTCTGTGCAAAATTCTACAAGGCGGCTTCCTCTTTCATTTCTTCCCCCCAATCCATATTCACCTACTATGTTTCCTTCTCTCCCTTTTCCTACTGACGAATTCCAGTCACCCATGACTATTAAATTTTCGTCTCACTTCACTATCTGAATAATTTCTTTTATCTCGTGATACATTTCATCAATTTCTTCATCATCTGCAGAGCTAGTTGGCATATAAACTTGTACTACTGTAGTAGGCATGGGCTTTGTGTCTATCTTGGCCACAATAATGCGTTCACTATGCAGTTTGTAGTAGCTAACCCGCACTCCTATTTTTTTATTCATTATTAAACCTACTCCTGGATTACCCCTATTTGATTTTGTAGTTATAACCCTGGAGGGACATGTAGAGACGTAAAAGTAACGTAAGATTTCTCCTAAGAAAGTGTGTTGGAACCGTTGTTTTTCATGTTCTATATCAGTGATCTGACATACACTGATAATATCAAACACTTTACACATGTTGTGGTCATCTGTAAATATTATGAACCTACGTCTCCAGTCACACTTTTCTATTTGTGTGCGAAGGCTTATCTCAGGAACTACTGTAGTGATTTTGATTCGGTTTTCATTAACAGACTAATTCGCAGGGAAGTTTAGCGTATAACATTTATTGTCTCTATGTAGGAGAATCTTATAGCTATAGATAGTTGGAACATTCAGCGAGATGTTGATAATGTTTCGGTGGTGCAACTAATGCAAATGAATGGGTGTAACAATTTGTTGGGATATGGAATGGAATGATCACACAGCCTCAGCCGTAAGCAAGGTATCTGGGAACATCCAGTTAGCCTACAAGAGCCACTGCTTGGAAACAACTTCCATCTTAGAATGTTGGTCAGGTGTGTGGGGTGGAGAGTGTCAGGAACATCTCGAAAAACCTAACTGCAGTCTTGGACATAAACGAAAATTATAGCACAAAAGTCTACTTAAGCAATTTCAATATCCAGAAAACGTAATGCTGAGTTCCGCTAGCGACCATGAAAAAAAGATTCGACTAATTACAGAGTGTACAGAGGAATTCAAGCAATCATTCTTTCTGCACTCCTTACTTGACTGCAATGGAAGGAAACCTTCGTGTGTGGTACCATACAGATGTAGACAATTATTGATCTACATGAAAAAAGAAACGTAAATTAGTGATAAACTACGGCGTGCACACACTTTATTCGACATGTAAACGTAACTACAGATATTCGGATTTACGTTATTTATGTTATGACACGTTCGAGGCTTATGATGCCATGATTGGCGATAATGTGGCGCAGACGAATAGCGAAATTCTGCATGACCCGCTGGAGTGTCGGAACATCGATGCTGTCGACGACCTCCTCAAGGGCTGATTTCAGCTCGGTTTTAGGATTATTGCTGTCAACCTTGCCTTTAATATAGCCCCACGAAAACGAGTCGAATGTGTTCAGATCTGGAGAATATGCCGGCCAATCGAAACCCACGACAGTGGCTTCTGGGTACCCCAGAGCCAGAATTCGGTTTCCAAAGTGCTCCTCCAGGATATGAAACACTCTCCTGCTTCGATAGGGTCCAGCTCAGTCTTGCATGAACCACAACTTGTCGAAATCAGAGTCACTCTGGATAATGGGGACGAAATCATCTTCCAAAACCTCCGCTTACCTTTCGGGAGTCAGCGTGCCCTCAAGGAATATCGCGCCGATTATTTCGTGACTGCACGTTGCGTACCACAGTCACCCGTTGAGGGTGAAGAGATTTCTCGATCGCGAAATGCGGATTCTCAGTCCCCCAAATGTGCCACTTCCGCTTATCGACGAAATCATCCAAATGAAAGTGGGCTACGTCCCTAAACCAAACCATCCATTGTAACCTCCCCACTGAATTATTTTAAATGACAATAGTTAATGGAAATGGAGCCAAGCGTAACCTTCCCGCAAAAATATTAATGACAAACACAATTAAATAAAAGCTCGCTATCTGACTCAAGTGCAAGTTCCCATAAAATAATGAACGAGAATCCCATGACAATGAAACTACAGTGATACTCCAAAATCAATTTAACCGAAATGTCGGTCTTTGCCCTGTGCGAATTCAGAATAAATTTCTTACCTTATTAAAACTGCATGTCAAAATTCTGCTCTTATTGTTGGCTGCGGCTTGGAGGAAAAACATTGCAATTGCCTTTTTTTTTTTTTTTTTTTTTTTTTTTTTTTTTTTTTAAAAAAATTTTGTTAAAGGGAAATGGAGGGAATTTGAATGATTGTTTGTAAATTTGTTTTTAAATCCAAATTATTATTGGGGGCGATTTTTGAAAGTTAAATTACAATGAGTGGACCTTACATTATCTGATAAGCGCAAAGCTGCATAAACATTTATTTAATAAAATTATACCTTGTCCTGAATCTTGACCATCGCTGTGCCGACGCCCGCCGACGCAACTGCTACAGACTCCTAACACTACTCTCCGCGACAGCTACCAACAGACTACTTTACGCGACTGCTCGCGACACACTACATTACGCGACTGCTCGCGACCGACTACTTTACGCGACTGCTCGCGACACACTACATTACGCGACTGCTCGCGACCGACTACTGTACTGCACTCGCTTCGAGCGCAACTGCTCTGGTCAGAGATTCTACAATGCCTCAGCATCGCTGCCGCACAACATACGTGTTTCATAACCCTCCACTGGGGGGGCAAAAATTTGGCAGCGATGGTGAGTCATTTGGACTTGCCATCGTAACAAATTTTTCCTTTAATTAATGAACATTTATAAAATATTTGGATGTAATACATGAATTAAATGTTGTGCGCATGCACCAATTACAAAACATTACAGACAAGACAAAATATAAGTACAAAACAAATCAGGAAAAATGTATATACAAATTATTTGACAGATAATAAAATGCACACACACTGAAAAATTCTTTAGCAGTTTCATAACAGGCAAAAAAAAAATCATGTTGACAAGTGTCATGCGTGCACATGCACTGCAGTGGAGAACATATCAGTAAAAAAAAAACGAAATGTATATACAATGAGTAACAAATGACATAAATCATAAAAGGTATACAGAATGAACACAAATCATATCGAAAATTGAGAAGAGTGCACAGGCACTGTAGTTCAGTTGAAAACATATTCACATAAGTGCACATGCACTGAAAACTTTTGAACATTTTTATAACAAATAAACACAAGGATAAATAATCATCAAATCACAAAAAGTATATACAATATAGATGACAAGAGTGCACACATACTGCACTTCAAAACAAATCGAAAATATCTTTAGTATTTTGACAACAAATGGCAAAAATCATGTCGACAAGTGACACAAGTGTACTCGCACTGGAGTTCAACAAATCGAGAAAAAATGTATAGGCCATGAACATAAATGATGCTAGCTAAAATGATTTTCATTATTAGGATAGGAAAGGAAGGATTGCATCATGGTTGTAGCACTTTAGTTTGCACATAGCTGCACTGAAAGTCCATATCTTTCCACAGAATCACAACTAAGTGATACAATCTGCATGTCCGTTCCCAGAAGTATTTATCAGCGTATCAAGACAGTGAAACGTCGTAGTATTATTCCATGCTATCATTTGGCAGTACATCAGGTACACCAAACAGTGGGACCATAATAACGTCTTCTTCGCTTACGGTGGTGGACAGCATGTCGTGTCAACACCACGCTCTTAAGAGGCACACCAACGTAGAATTAGTGCAAAAACCAAATACAGTGCTCCATGATTAGGAGGATGTATAGGACAAATGGACGTTACAATAATTTCAGGTAGTTAGGTCAGAAGGTGAAGGACATTGACTAACACACAAGTCTTGATTAGTGATTACATAAGTAGTTTGCGGTATCCATACCCTAGTCATTGAACATTTCTGTACCATGTATTTTAATATTACAGAACATGTTCATAAAAAGTCTTAATTATAGGCACTCAGTGGCCAGCAAGTATTGAATAGTATTAAACATTAGTCATCATTCAGTATTATTCATATCATTAAGAAATCATTATTAGAAAAATCAGTTAATTACAGTCATAGCATTAATAAGCATGGGCATAATAAGTAATTACATTAATTATGGGCACTCAGTGGCCAGCAAGTATTGAATAGTACAAAACATTAGTAGTATTAATAAGCATGGGCATAATAAGTTACATTAATTACGGGCACTCAGTGGCCAGCAAGTATTGAATAGTACAAAACATTAGTAGCATTAATAAGCATGGGCATAATAAGTACTCTCATTACAATAGATAGTGGCAATTATGTTTTGGTATCATTAAGAAGTCATTATTCAAGTGACATACTATTCAGAGCTGATCAGTATTATTCAGAATTATCATAAACTAGTGACATTATCTGGGACTGTTAATACATTTTGTTTTTTTTTTTTTTTTTTTTTTTTTTCTGCTAGCAATGCATTGCTTTGGGTAATTATAAGGGAAAGCAAGAAGAAATAAGAGAAAAAATTGCTTCTAGGTTGTTCCTATAAATGAAAAGATTGTGTAACGTCATTCGTCATGAGTCAGCTGTAGCAAGGTTATCACATTTATAAATGATAGACACAAGTGGGTAAAAAAAAAAAAATGCAAGTACTAGAACAGGTATAATAGGTAACAAGTTTAGTAAGTATCATAAAAGCTTCTCCTGAAAGAAAAATACAAAATGGATTATTGAGCTGAAAGAAGAAACGCAGACTATGCTGAAAAGTAGTGAACTTCGAATTAACAGGAAGTGAAATGTGTATAAAAAATGTGTTCCATAACTGTCCTTTCCAAAATCTTCAGTCATCCTACTACGCAATATAACACCTGCTGTCAAAGTAAACTGCAACAAATACTTAAATAACTACATAGCATAAATACATAACTTCAACATTATCCTCATCTGTAAAGAAAAAACTTCATTATTCATATCATCATAACTCCATCATTATCATCACCTGTAAACAAAAACTTCATTATTCATAGTACCATATTCTTCATCATTGTTCATTATCAGCATTCATTATCATCTGCAAAAATCATTTCATTATTCATCACACAACTATTCCTAATCCCTAGCATATTTCATCACTTAAAACTAAAATGTGTAGTTCTGTCTGACAGCTTGCATCAATCGCTTTGTATTCTGAAAGAAAAAATTAGTTAAGACTGCTATTCTGCGATGTGTATAATATATTCTGGTTAATGCTTGTTAATTCTGATCCATTTACTCGTCCTCATTAGCTTATTGCATCTTCTTTCGTTTATTCCATAGGTGAAATTCCCACTTCTGTTTAATTCATTTCCTGTACGCATCATTTATTTCTGAAATTGATGAACAAAGATTAATGTCTTGCATTTAAATCATATACCCATTAAATAGTGACTGGTTAATGGTGACTCAATTAAGCATACAACATAACATGACAGAAAACGTAACATCTCAAAGCACAGACAGTGTTTAAAGGCAAAAAGTGTACAGAGAATATCGTAATGCAGCAGCAAAAAAGGAAAATGTAAAACAGTCACGATGTTGAGATATCACAAGGCAAAATGTCAAAGTCAAATGGTGTGTGTTATACCTTAACTAGTTCACAGTGCATACAAACAAAACATGAAAACAATCGTACATACATAAGAAAGACAAAATGTGATATTCGTTGTGTTCAGCTTATATGTAGTGTAGTTAATAGATGCGATAATTAAAGACTTCAATGGAGAGAGAATTTGATAAAATTAATGCGTCATTATAGAGAATTGCATAATTATTCATAAAATGCGTAAGTTCATCTGAAAAAAATGCACGGTCTAGTGTGTAACGACAAGAAGAGCGACCTGCTAACCTTACCTTGCCGGGCACTTGCCAAGAAAAAAATACGATAATCATCAGTAATTAGTCATGTGAATATAATTGCATAAGTGGTCATAAAATGTGTAAACGGCCTCATAGCATGTTACATCGTAAAGTGGTTTCATTCGATAAAGGGTTTAATGTTTGACACATGATGGTTGCCTTTCGATTTTCTGGTTCTCAGAGTTTCGACGTGTACAACATTGGGGTGAGGAATGCTGCGAATCCGATATGGACCTGCGTATAGAAGTTCAAATTTACTGCACTTACCTTTTAATTTGCTGGATAAATAGTGTGTACGTACTAATATCTTCTGTCCAACGTGAAAATCTCGGTGTCTACAAACCTGTTTTTGCTGTCTTCTCCGGCGCTCTGCGGCACGTTTGATGTTGTTCAGCGCAATGTCAATTATTTCGTGGTGTCGTAATCGACGAGATGTAGGAAATGTTACTAATTCTTTGATTTTGTTTGGTGGTTCAACGTTTTTCAGTATAACAGACGGAGGTAGCATAGTGGATTCATTTGGAATGGAATTAATTACATCTTGAAATGAGTGTATGTGTGTGTCCCAATTAACATGTCTTTTGTGGCAGTATATTCTACACAGTTTACCAATTTCTTTCATTAATCGTTCACAAGGGTTCGAAGAAGCGTGGTACTTGGATATATAGATCGGAGAAATGTTTCTAGCTCGTAACATGCGTGTCCATATAGTAGAACGAAATTGTGATCCATTGTCAGAAATTACTTTCATCACATGTCCTACATGAAATAAGAAATGCTTTACAAATGCTTTCGAAACAGTTTTAGCAGTAGCTTTACGTAACGGAGTGAAAGTAACAAATTTTGAAGTGAGTTCAACAGCGACAAAGATGTAGCAAAAACCTCTGTTAGTTCTCGGAATTGGACCAAAAATGTCTACTGCGGCCATATGTCTTAATTTAACAGGTACAATGGGATATAATGGAGGAATGTGTGAAGTGGTGTCAGACTTAGCTTTCTGGCAAATTTTACATGACGCTAAAACTCGTCGTATACGTTTTTCCATGCTGGCAAAATAACAGTTCTGTCCCAGTATCAGAAAACATTTTCTTGCTCCATAATGTGCGTAGCTTAAATGAGTGTACCAGATTAATTTGTTAACCAGTTCGTCAGGAATGCATAATAACCAATTGTTACTGTCTGGATGAGAGCGGCGAAACAGAATGTCATTGCGTACAGTGTAGTGGTTTCTAATCGTAACATTATTCTTATCTTGCCAAAGGTGTTTAATTTCTTTCCACACATTGTCTTTGCTTTGCTCTCGTGCTATGTCCTGTAATGATGATGAAATAAAATTTTCAAATGCAACTTGTTGAATGTACATGACGCTGAAATTTGCTTTGCAGAAGTTGGTTGCTACGTCTTGCTGATTGTTGCTGAGAGAACGAGAAAGTGCGTCTGCTATAACATTTTGTGTGCCGGGAATGTGAACAATCGTAAAATTAAATTCCTGTAAATACAGTTTCCATCTGCTTAATCTGTCGTGAGTAAATTTAGCTGAAAGTAAAAATTGTATAGCTCTGTGATCTGTGTAAACGGTGGTATGTCTGCCATAAAGAAAGTGCCGAAATCTCGTAAAAGCCCATACAACACATAACGTTTCCAATTCTGTGACGGAATAATTTCGTTCAGCAGGTGACAGAATGCGGCTTGCAAATGCGATGTTCTTAATTACTTTAGAACCATCTTCTTCAATTTCCTGAAAAATGTGTACGCCTAAAGCTGTGTTGGAACTGTCGGTGGCAATGGAAAAATTTTTGGTAAGATCTGGGTGCGATAAAAGTGGAGCATTCAACAAAGCATGTTTCAGGTTCACGAATTCAGAATGTGCTTGCTTATCCCATGACCAAATAGTGTTTTTACCTGTTAATTGGCATAATCTAGGCGTGTCTAAAGCAGAGTGATGAATAAATTTACGAAAAAAGTTAATTAAGCCCAAAAAACTGCGTAATTGTTTCTTTGTTGTAGGAACAGTAATGTCACGTAGAGCTTGAAGTTTTTCTGGATCAGGCGCAATGCCTTCAGCTGAAATTACGTGTCCAAGAAATTTTATAGAAGTTTTACCAAAATGTGATTTACTGAGATTCACTGTAAGTCCTTGTGCATGAAAAGTTTGCAACAGTTGTTCAAGAATCAGATTGTGTTCAGACCAGTTAGCTTCTGCGATAAGAATGTCATCTACGTACGTCGTAATTCTGTCTTTCAGTTCTGTCGGAAGTATTGTGTTCAAACCGCGAATAAAAGCTGCAGAAGAAATAGTTAAGCCGAATGGTAATTTGCAAAACTGATAACAGTCACCAAAACAGAGAAAAGCTGTATACTTTCTGCAATTCGGATGAAGTTGAATTTGCCAAAATCCCGATTTTAAATCTAGTGTAGAATAAATAGCAGTACCATGAAATTTCTGTAAAAGTTCTTCCAGTGTCTGTGGTCGATCTGTTTCATTAATAATAATGTCATTAATGTGACGTGAATCAAGTACGAGGCGAAGTGAGCCATCTTTTTTCTTAACAATATGCAGCGGGTTTATGTACGGGCTAACTGCTGGTTCAATAATTCCTTGATCGAGCATATCCTGCAATTCTTTTTTAACTTGTTCTCTGTGGATATATGGAATGGGATAATGCTTTGCTTTAAATGTGTCGTGCTGTTTGACTTGAAATTCATACATAAATCCGGACATAGTACCAGGAATGTTGTCGAAAACTGGAGCTTGCTGTAAAAGAATTTTGTGTAATTGCTTTCGTTCGTCGTCTGTATTTGCACTGCTTTGTTTAACTTTATCGGAAATCATTTGCATTACGTCGTAGTCAGCTTCGTCTGGAGTATTATAGTTATGTACGTACGTATCCGTGAACAATGTGGGATTACAGTCTATGTTACGCAATACTGAAATGACCTCTGTACAATTAATTGTTTCCTCTTCTGATGATAATGAGTGCTGAAATTCTAAAGCCAATTGCACATTTTCGTCCTTCAACATTAAATAAGAATTTTGAAAATCAACCACTGCGTCGTGTTGTACGAGAAAATTAGTACCTAAAATTACGTCTGTTGTCAACAACGGAACAATCCAAAAATTTGAGTGAAAAGTATGACCTCCAATACAAAATGATAAATGTGTCTGTAATTTAACGTCTACTCCTTTACTCGATACTGCTCCTTTCACTTTTGTTTTGCCTAATGGTAATGTGGGATACGTATTCTCTTTGTTACACTCGTTAAAAGTTTCCTCATTTATTACTGACATAGGTGATCCGGAATCGATTACTGCCGAAAATTTCGATGAACCAATTTTAATTTCGATAACAGGATGTGAAATAGTTTTCTGAACAACTGGTTTTTCCTGCAAAAGAGTGTCTCTGATGTCGTCAAACGTAATTACATTCTCGTGAACAACATTTTGCGTGTCAAAACTAGTGCTTGTGTTATTGGAAGATGCGTCCTGTACAGTATCTAGTCAGATTCTATCTGACGTGTTATTATTATCATCACGAGGATGTTGTGGCATTTCTACAATTTGAACAGTTCTATTACTTCTTCCAGACGCATTACGCTCTGGATGATACCTACTATCGGGTTCATTTACTAGAATATGTTGTTGCTGATCATTTTGTTGCTGGTAGGACCGGCTGTTATTATATGTACGCTGATAATTGTGCTCATCGTTTTTACGTCTGTCGTGATACTCATTCCTATACGGTGCATTGCGATAGGAATTGAAATACTGTCTTCTCTGTACGTAGTTATTTCCTTGCTGCCGTGCGTTACTATTTGTTGTATCAGGGACTACACGTGCACGCGGCGAAACATTAAAGCCTGGTTGACCTTGTGCATTCCATTGTTGGTTAGGTACGCTAACCGGCTGACTTTCATGTTGTTGTGGCGGAAAACGTCTATTGTTACCAAAATGTGATTCCTGTTGCCCATAATTTTGGCGATATTGATAATCAGAATTTTGCCTGCTGTTAAAGTTCTGGTAGTTGTCGTTTCTAAAGCGTCTGTTACCTCTCCTATTGAAATTACGTCCCTGATCATAATTACTGTAAGTTTGTTGACCTTGGTTATTGTATGAAAAATTTTTGTTTACAAAGGAATAATCAGATTGTTGCACTTCTAAGAGCTGTAACAGATCTCTGAATGCTGAAATATTTTCTTTTTGCTGACCCGTTAGAAGTGACACTCTTAATGATCGTGGTAATTTAGAGATACATAATTGAATGAGTGCAGATTCACTATAGGGTTCACTAAGGTACTGGTTTTGTTGCACCATGTGCTCAAAAAATTGCGTCACACTGGGAAAATTGGAGTTCTCATAATTCGGTAAACTAATTAGCTGATCTTTAATTCCGCGCTGTGTCGTTTTTGACCAATACGCAGATAGAAACGCATTCTGAAACTCTTCCACTGAATAACATTGCCTCGCGATCGGCCTCATACGAGTTGCCGGTTCGCCTTCCAAAAAGCTGCAAATAAATTCCAGTTTGTGCGTTACAGGCCAAGTCGGTGGAAAAGCAAAGCTAAACTGTTGTATCCAATCTAGCGGGTGAATCTGTGTTCTGTCGTTTTTAAACACTTTAAACTTTCTCACTGACAGAAAATGTTTGTAATCGAAATTGTCGTCTCTGTGTGATGAAACAGGTTCATGGTTGTAAGAGAATCTGTTGAACTGTGATTGTTCGGAATCTAAGTCCCGTACTCTCTGTAGATTACCCAAATTATACGCGTTGCGCGAGTCTGGCAAATGTTCGAAAAGTGGTGTCTGCTGTGCTGTGTTATTGACTGAAGTGTTTTTCATCTCTGTTACTTCTTGCTGTAAACTTGACAGTTTTCGACGCAGTGTGTTATTAGACGAATCAATCTCATTAATTGTCTGCTGTAAATTTTGAAATTCAGGTGTTTGATTAAACGAAACCGGTGAAGTATCATCTGATCTATTGTCATTAGTACTTTCGATGACGTCAATACGACTGGCCAATTCATCATATTTTTCAGTCAGTATTTTTGCCTGATCATCGGTTTTAGTGTCAGTGGCATTAATCTGGTTTTGCAATTTTCGTGTAATTTCGTTCAGTTTTCTAACATCAGCTTTCACGACATCGGAATCCTGTGTTAGTTCTAATTGTTCGAGCCTGTCTGTCACTGTTTGAATATCTACTGCGTGTGTATCTGTTTTCGATTTCAGATCAGAAATTTCGTCACGTAATTCTGTGTTTGACTGTTCGATGGTATTAATTTTGTCGGACATTGTAGCAATATTGTTGTCTACGTATGTTTTTGCTTTCGCAAACATCTTACGTTTGTCTTCTTGTCTCTGTGCAGTGATTGTTTCCATGACTTGACGTTTTACTTTGTTTTGATCATCAATAAATTTGCGGAAACGCGTATCACTGTTTTGTATGTGAACACTAAGACGTTCGTTAATCTGAGTGTTCTGTTGTTCGAATTTCGCGTCAATCTTTTCATCCATTGTGCGCGAAAGTTCTGCTGTCATTGCTTTAAATTCATCGCGTAATTGTGTAGCTTTTTCAGAACATTGTTTAGCGACTCCGCTAATTTCGTCTCTGAGTGTTTCTGTTGCAGCTGTTTGCAATTCCCTTAATTCCTGAGCAACGGCCTCAATTTCTTCGCGTAACTGTTCCTTAGTGTCATGACACTGCGCGGCAACGGCTCTAATTTGTTCGCTAAGCTGTCTGGAATTGTTATCCAATTTTTCATTTAACTGTCTGGAATTGTTATCTAATTTTTCATTTAACTGTCTGGAATTGTTATCTAATTTTTCATTTAACTGTCTATTCTGTTCACTAAGTTGTTTGAAATCCTTACTCTGATTGTCTAACTTTTCATTTAACTGTTGTCTGAGATTTTCATTCTGTTGTTTGGAATTTACAGTAAGGTCGTTCTTAAACTGTAGCATTATTGCCATAAATTGATCCAAACCCAAAGTAGCTGTTGCATTCTTAGTGCTCTGTGATGGAGGACACGCAACTGTCACGTTTTGTGTGACCATTTGGTCATTCTGTAATTTACAAAAAGGGTCATCAGTCGGATGTACACTGTCAGACACTATTTCGGAATTAAATAAATCCGTCGTACTTTGTGTATTCTGCTCATTTTCGTTAGACAAATTTGTCTGTTCGTCACGTGAGTTTAGTAAACCGGTTGTGTTAGGCTGGGCAGCGCTCATTATAATAGAGCGCCCCGCGTCATTGATTGTCGTCAAATCAACAGAGGACATAACCGAGTTCGTTTGTTCATCATTAAGACAAAAGTCATCATTAGTGGTTGGAACGCATTGACTGTTAGTGAACGCAGCATTGTCATCACTACTCTGCGCGTCACAATTGCTATCGGTCATGTTTAAGTCGGAAATCTCATTCAAAATACCTCGCGATGCACTATTCACAGTCTTTCGCGGCATTTTCACAATAGTCACAATTATTCAAAAAATAAAATAAGCACAATGCAAAATCAACACACAAATACAACAGAGCAACGAATTGCCGATGATCTGAGGAAAGAAAGTCACAAATTAGTAAAAGCGTTGCGCCAAATTACAACTATATTTAAGCAAATAAGAGCAGATATCTGACTGTTTTTCAAAAGATTCTCTACGAAATACGATCCTGGACTGGGTGTCGCCAAGTGTAACCTCCCCACTGAATTATTTTAAATGACAATAGTTAATGGAAATGGAGCCAAGCGTAACCTTCCCGCAAAAATATTAATGACAAACACAATTAAATAAAAGCTCGCTATCTGACTCAAGTGCAAGTTCCCATAAAATAATGAACGAGAATCCCATGACAATGAAACTACAGTGATACTCCAAAATCAATTTAACCGAAATGTCGGTCTTTGCCCTGTGCGAATTCAGAATAAATTTCTTACCTTATTAAAACTGCATGTCAAAATTCTGCTCTTATTGTTGGCTGCGGCTTGGAGGAAAAACATTGCAATTGCCTTTTTTTTTTTTTTTTTTTTTTTTTTTTTTTTTTTTTTTTTTTTTTTTTTTTTTTTAAAATTTTGTTAAAGGGAAATGGAGGGAATTTGAATGATTGTTTGTAAATTTGTTTTTAAATCCAAATTATTATTGGGGGCGATTTTTGAAAGTTAAATTACAATGAGTGGACCTTACATTATCTGATAAGCGCAAAGCTGCATAAACATTTATTTAATAAAATTATACCTTGTCCTGAATCTTGACCATCGCTGTGCCGACGCCCGCCGACGCAACTGCTACAGACTCCTAACACTACTCTCCGCGACAGCTACCAACAGACTACTTTACGCGACTGCTCGCGACACACTACATTACGCGACTGCTCGCGACCGACTACTTTACGCGACTGCTCGCGACACACTACATTACGCGACTGCTCGCGACCGACTACTGTACTGCACTCGCTTCGAGCGCAACTGCTCTGGTCAGAGATTCTACAATGCCTCAGCATCGCTGCCGCACAACATACGTGTTTCACCATACGCATGCTAATTCCTATAATGCCCCGCATGCCGTGCAGTTTGAACGTCCTAACGCAAACCGTTCAGAAGTTATGACGATTTTATTTCATACTGTTCAATAATTGTTAGCCTGTAGATGTAGGTACACATACAGATTAAAGAAAATGAGGAACTTGAGGCTAAAAACTAATTTAGAAGTGTCAGAACCTAGTTACTGTGCAAATTTGGATATCAGTTTTACAGCAGATATGGGAATGACCAAGAAATGGTAAATAGATAGTGATGATACGTGGATATAGAGATATTTCTCACTGATTTTTCGTGAATTGATATCTAGTTGCACTAGAAAGTTACTAATTTTTGCAAATATGGTGATTCTGTTACACTCAAGCCTTCGTAGGAACTGAAAAACTCACAAGCTTTCATACGTAGGGATTCACTTGCAAGATGAAGTTGGCCATTGCACTTGTCTCGCAGTGAGTAAGGTTCACCATTAAGTTGGCCCGATGTCACGCTTGACTGCTGGTTAGCCCGCATGCCGAAACTCTCACACGGTGTAATATTCGGCACAGCAGGTGGCAGGCTCGGAAGATTGCAAACTTTCTCAAACAATTTTAAAGGAACTATTCGGCAAAAATCTTTGATTCTCTACTGTCTCATATCCTGATTAATTAGCTTCAAAACTGCCTATTATTTCGTTAATGGTCATAGTTATTCTGATATTTCGACATTAAGTAACGCACTGCATGAAAGTCGAATAGTTTCCCATGAAAATACGGGTGGTTAAGTCTGCGTTTGCTGCATGTCAGGGCATACATGTGAAATGTAACTAACGTATTTAATTATTCTTTAAACTTGGGAGGCGAATCTACACTCATGGTCATAAATTAAGGATAATTGCAGAATGTGGTGCCAAACAACGTGGGATATGGGATATGATCACCATGCACACGTTCACAGGCCGCACTACGGGTTGGCATACTCTGGATCAGGTGGTCGAGCAGCTGCTGGGGTATAGCCTCCCATTCTTGCACCAGTGCCTGTCGAAGCTTCTGTAGTGTCCTGGGGTTTGAAGACGTGCAGCGATACGTCGACCGAGAACATCCCAGATGTGCTCGATGGGGTTTAGGTCTGGAGAACAGGCACGCCACTCCATTCGCCTGATATCTTCCGTTTCAAGGTACTCCTCCACGATGGCAGCTCGGTGAGGCCGTGCTTTATCATTCATCAGGAGGAAGGTGGGAAGCACTGCATGAGACCCACTGCACCCCTGAAAAGGAGGACATACTGATGCAAAATGACGTCCCGATACACCTGACCTGTTACAGTTCCTCTGCCAAAGACATGCAGGGGTGTACGTGCACCAATCATAATCCCACCCCACACCATCAAACCACGACCTTCATACAGGTCCCTTTCAAGGACATTAAGGGGTTGGTAACTGGTTCCTGGTTCAGGCGAGATGAAAACCCGGCAAGAATCACTGTTCAAACTGTACCTGGACTCGTCCGTGAACATAACCTGGGACCATTGTTCCAATGACCATGTACTGTGTTCTTGACACCAGGCTTTACGGGCTCTCCTGTGATCAGGGGTCAGTGGAATGCACCTTGCGGGTCTCTGGGCGAATAAACTATGTCTGTTCGGTCTTCTGTAGATTGTCTGTCTGGAGCCAACTGTTTCAGTGGCTGCGCTAAGGTCCCGAGCAAGGCTATCTGAAGTACTTCGTGGCCGTCTGCCGACAGTGATGGTGAGATATCGGTCTTCTTGTGGTATTGTACACTGTGGACGTCCCGTACTATAGCGCCTGGACACGTTTCCTGTCTGCAGAAATCGTTGCCATAATCTTGAAATCACACTTTGTGGCACACGGAGAACCGATGCTACGACCTGCTGTGTTTGACCAGCCTCCAGTCGCTCTAGTATTCCACCCCTCATAACGTCATAAATATGTGTTCTTTGAACCATTTTCAACACACGATTAGCACGTCTGAAAACATCTGCACTCTTACTCGCTGCACCATACTCTGATATGCACCAAGACAACTCTGCGTATGTGGACTGCAGCCAGCGCCACCGTGCGACGACCGCAGGTCAAATGCACCGCATGGCCATACCCCGAGGTGATTTAAGCCCACAAACCGCTCACCAGAGCGTTGTTTCAACATGTATCAGCATTATCCTTAATTTATGAGCATGAGTGTATGTTCCCAGTCTCAACAAAATTGATTCCCATACAGTTGTTCTCACAAATGCAAATGATAAAGGCAGAACGAAATATCCAGAACTCCCCTCATATCTCATAAAATGTTTGAGAAACGAGATTTTGATAAATGATGGCACCCAACGAGGAAAGTATTTAGCCATATGATTAATATGCAAAACTTTGCAACCACGTAAGCGAAGAAATTACACGTTTACTTTTACGTAAAAAATGCAGTTTTTCATAAACTACTGACCTGTCCTGCCCTCAGCTGATAGTTTAATAATACACTGTTTCAGGAACCCATCACAATTTCAATTGCATTGGAATATACACTGTCCAGTCACACTAATGTGACCACCAAACCTTTTGCAACACTGTCGTGCAGTAAGAGAGACAATGTATGTGGAGCCATGTCGACTCCAGTGCCGTGGAAAGCCGCACCAGGTTTCTCGGTTGAGGATCCTTAGCGCCAACTGCCCGATCGAGGTGGTCCCACAGATTTTCGACTGGATTTAAATACGGGAACAGTGAGGTTTTCACTCTGCAGCAGAGTGTGCGCTCGTATGAAACTTCCTCACAAATTAAAACTGTGTACCGGACCGAGACTCGAACTCGGGACGTTGGCCTTTCGCGGGCAAGTGCTCTACCAACTGAGCTACCCAAGCACGGCCCACGATCCGTCCTCACAGCCTCAATTTTGCCAGTTCCTCGTCTCCTACCTTCCAAACTTCACAGAAGCTCTTCTGCGAATCTTACAGAGCTAGCACTCCTGCGAGAAAAAAATGTGTTCAAATGTGTGTGAAATCTTATTGAACTTAGTTGCTAAGGTCATCAGTCCCTAAGCTTACACACTACTTAACCTAAACTATCCTAAGGACAAACACACACAACCATGCCCGAGGGAGGACTCGAACCTCCGCCGGGAATAGTCGCACAGTGTGTGACTGCAGCGTCGTAGATCGCTCGGCTAATCCCGCGCTGCCAAGCGCTGAGAGAAAGGATATTGCGGACACATGGCTTATCCACAGCCTAGGGAATGTTTTCAGAATGACATTTTCACTGTGCAGCGGAGTGTGCGCTGATATGAAACTTCATGACAGTAAATGAAAAGCACCAGTTTGCTTTTGTTCTACAATATTACTTTTATTGCTAACCGGCGTTCGGCTTACAAGGCCATCTTTTCATTTATTATTATAATTTTGTTCTACCAAGAACGGACGGAAGGTTCTGTAATTATGACTTCATGACAGATTAAAACTAAGTGCCGGACCGAGACGCGAACTCGGGGCCTTGCCCTTTCGCGCGCAAATGCTCTACGGAAAGTTTGGTGGCGAGGAAAGTAGGGCTAACTCATCATGGTGCCCTTCGAACCACGCACGTACACTGCGAGCTGTGTAACAGGTTGCGTTGCTCTGCTGGTAGATGACATTTACCAAAACATTATGTTCCCTGCTTGTTTGGCTTCAGACGTTTCATGCCGTAGACGCCAACGGCCATCTTCAGACGGAGTATAAAATTTGATACGTCTGGAATGACCACCTATCGCTACTCAGTGGACGTGCAAATTGCAGCCTTCGTCACCGATAAACAGCACTCAGCATGGGTGCATCAACC
The DNA here is from genome assembly GCF_023898315.1 of Schistocerca nitens. Taxonomy (NCBI): domain Eukaryota; kingdom Metazoa; phylum Arthropoda; class Insecta; order Orthoptera; family Acrididae; genus Schistocerca; species Schistocerca nitens. Next base: position 439,745,706 of record NC_064622.1, on the reverse strand, counting down.
AGGCACCAGCTGCCGCTGCGCATATGTAGCAGCGTTCACTGAACGGTCGTTAAAGGACACACCGCTGGTAGCACCTTGGTTCACCTGGGCGGTCAATCGCTCAACAGTCGCAAGTTTATTCTCCCGTACCCATCTCGGCAGACATAGTTAATCCTTGTCATATATGGACCGTGGCGCACTACAGTTGCCTCAGCGCCGGTTTTGGACAGGGCTGTTTTGCCATGTGCGGTTTATGCCATGGCGGCACAAGAACACTTTACAAGCTTAGCCGTTTCGGAAATGCTTCCACCCTTGTTCCAAAAGCCAATGATCACGCCACATTGGACGTCAGGTCAATTGCTCCGTTTCCGCATTACGACAACGACATCACTGTTTTCCGTGTGACCCCGACACACTTTACATACCCTTCACCGCTAGTGCTGCCACCTGCTGTCTGTCAGTGGCAGGCTTAGCCTTTTCGGAAATGCTTCCACCCTTGTTCCAAAAGCCATTGATCACGCCATATTGGACGTCAGGTCAATTGCTCCGTTTCCGCATTACGACAACGACATCACTGTTTTCCGTGTGACCCCGACACACTTTACATACCCTCCACCGCTAGTGCTGCCACCTGCTGTCTGTCAGTGGCAAGCTTAGGCATTTCGGAAATGCTTCCACCCTTGTTCCAAAAGCCAAGGATCACGCCACATTGGACGTCAGGTCAATTGCTCCGTTTCCGCATTACGACAACGACATCACTGTTTTCCGTGTGACCCCGACACACTTTACATACCCTTCACCGCTAGTGCTGCCACCTGCTGGCTGTCAGTGGTTACTGCACGCTGATAACGTAGGTAGGGAGTGAATACTTTAAAGCGACTGGCCCGTGTAATTAAGGTGAACTACCACTGATGACACTTTTCTGAAGAAGAAAAAGGAGTTAAGAATTCCGGGGATAAGAGATCGACACTCGTGTTGTCATTTCTACGAAATCCTACACCCCAGTGCGATTCAGAAAAGTACTGCTAAATTTGTTATTGGTAGTTTCCATCAACATGCGAGCTGTGCACCTACAGTGGCATGCAGATATCTATGTGGACGCAGGTGTAGATCCAAAACTTCAAGTGGACTTCGTAACACTGTGGAATCTGTAATTATTTTAACATCAATGTAGAACAGTGGAGATAAAAAGAGCGGCAAGTACCATGAACGAAAGTGAAACATGGACGATAAATAGTTTGTACAAGAAGAGAATAGAGTAGAAGCTTTCGAAATGTGGTGCTACGGAAGAATGCTGAAGATTAGATGGGTAGATCACATAACTAATGAGGAGGTATTGATTAGGATTGGAGAGAAGTTTGTGGCACAACTTGACTAGAAGAAGGGATCGGTTGGTAGGACATGTTCTGAGGCACCAAGGGATCACCAAATCAGTATTGGAGGGCAGCCAGCGTGGAGGGTAAAAATCGTAGAGGGAGACCAAGAGATGAATACACTAAGCAGATTCAAAAGGATGTAGGTTGCAGTAGGTACTGGGAGATGAAGAAGCTTGCACAGGATAGAGTAGCATGGTGAGCAGCATAAAACCAGTCTCAGGACTGAAGACAACAACAACAACAACAACAACAACAACAACAAGTACCAGAACAACCGAAGGCTCGTGAACTGAATTAAAGAGTATGACGTCGAACAACAGGTGCGCGGAGAGAAGCGGTCTTTCTCCTGTGGGGTCGAGATCTTTTCAGGTTGCACTCGTAAACCAGAGGACACCATAGCGGGTGATGTAGGTTATAAGACCCGCGCCTCCTTTGTTACGATTATTTTGTGCCTGGCAGACACGCTCCACCGCCATATCCATGCAAATCGCTCGAGAAGCTGCGCCGTTGTCCCGGCGGAAGAAATGCGAAGACCTCGCTTTCTCCGCTACGTCAACGGCGAACTGCCTGTTGGCCGATGCATATTCATCTCAGAAGACGTGCCGTTAGAAGCCCGGTGCGCTCCTATCAGTGTCACTGGGTGCCGTGATCATTTTCTGCCTCACTGCATCCGATGTCGGCAGGTGGAAAATTATGAATAAACAAACGACGAGTCTTGTTGGATGTGAGGACCGCCATTTATGCAAAACACCGTTTTTCTCAGTACCTAAACACGTTTCGGCACCACTGTGCCATCAACAGTGGGTTTTCGTTTTTATTTATTCTGCAGTGTAAACATTTTTTTAAAATGATTATAAAATTATGTGCATTTTTAGTTCACACAACAGATCGTTTCTTTTTGTAAATACCTTTACATTTGGTGTGCCGTTTCTTTTTGTAAATACCTTTACATTTGGTGTGCACGAATTTTCTGGGTCACTTTTGTGTTAATTACTACAGGTAGCTTGTCATCTGCAACCAAACGATGTTAATGACAGTTTTTGCTGGAGTTAACCTATCTTCTAGAATGTAATTTAGTTTTTCGCGATGTTTTCACGCCTATTTTCATATTTACTTACGTTTTCGTGTGGCAAGCATTTCCATTCTCCCCATCATGCTGAGATGTTTTGATGCACACGTAACTATTACAAGTATTTTCCACAAATAGCTTAGTAAAACACTTTTTACTACACCAGAACACAGTGTGATTGTGGTTTGTTATGTGTCCCAGCCCAGTCAGTGTTCATTTGTACACCAGAGAGTTTGGCGCCAAAATTGAATTTTGTTTGCATTTTGTGTGTGTGTGTGTGTGTGTGTGTGTGTGTGTGTGTGTGTAGCCTTTATCTGTTTGTGCTGTTTTTATTTGTAAAGTTCCTTTAATGTGTTAAATAATGTGCCCATGCAGGGTGTAGTGTATTCGTTTAAGACCTGTTTTCCTTCTCCTATTGGCTTCTGTATGTGTCAGTTTTCCTCAATGGTCAGTTTGCTGTATAGGCTGTGGCTAGGTTTTAGTATTCTTAAGTCTGTTTCTATTGTGGTTGGGTGGTGATCGTTGGCACGCGCACGCAAAGTCTCTGGTGAACAAATGAACACTGGCTGAAGAAACGATCTGTTGTTTGAACAAAAAAATGCACATAATTTTATAATCATTGAACAAAAATGTTCACATTGCAGAATAAATAAAAACGAAAACCCACTGATGATGGCACAGTGGTGCCGAAACATGTCTGAGTATGACAAACAAAAGTGTTTTGCATAACTGGCGGACCTCACATCCAACAATTTTAACAGCAAACACGGCGAGTAAAAGGAGCTGCAGATCAAAAAGATGGATAAAACCACGAATCTCTCTTCATCGCCACTTATTGCTGTGTAACCTATCCCGCAATAGATATACCTGACATTTGTGTGTAGGACTCGCGTCCGGCGTTCTGTACGAACTTAATTATTTTCGTCAAGTAAGTACAATATATGAGCTTGTATGCAATGTGAACCTTTTGTATTGTTTATAATGACAAAACTTTGTTATACAGAATGAACATTAATAAACTAACAAACTGCATGGACGGACTCCTCACTGGAAATGGACGAAAAAAGGTCCTATGAACATGAGTCCGGAAATGCATCGTTGGCATGGTAGATGGCGCTGACGAATGAGTTTCTCCGACAAGGGAACCTCCCCATCGCACCGCCCTCAGATTTATAAGTTGGCACAGTGGATAGGCCTTGAAAAACTGAACACAGATCAATCGAGAAAACAGGAAGAAGTTGTGTGAAACTATGAAAAAAATTAATAAAATATACAAACGGAGTAGTCCATGCGAATATAGGCAACATCAAGGACGGTGGGAGTCAAAGAGCGCCGTGGTCTCCTGGTTAGCGAGAGCAGCTACGGAACGAAAGGTCCTAGGTTCAAGTATTCCCTCGAGTAAAAATTTTAATTTCTTATTTTCAGTTTATGTGACAAACTCTTATGTTTTCATCACTTTTGTGGGAGTATCACATCCCATTAGAAAACCTAAATCGGGCAAGGTAGAAGAATCTTTTTACCCATTCGCTAAGTGTACAAGTTAGGTGGGTCGACAACATATTCCTGTCATGTGACACACATGCCGTCACCAGTGTTGTATAGAATATATCAGACGTGTTTTGCTGTGGAGGAATCGGTTGACCTATGACCTTGTGATCAAATGTTTTCGGTTCCCATTGGAGAGGCACGTCCTTTCGTCTACTAATCGCACGGTTTTGCGATGCGGTCGCAAAACACAGACACTAAACTTATTACAGTGAACAGAGACGTCAATGAACGAACGGACAGATCATAACTTTGCGAAAATAAAGAAAGTAAAATTTTCACTCGAGGGAAGGCTTGTACCAAGGACCTCTCGGTCCGCAGCTGCTCACGCTAACCACGGGACCACGGCGCTCCTGTATTCACAAAAAAATGGTTCAAATGGCTCTGAGCACTATGGGACTCAACTGCTGAGGTCATTAGTCCCCTAGAACTTAGAACTAGTTAAACCTAACTAACCTAAGGACATCACAAACATCCATGCCCGAGGCAGGATTCGAACCTGCGACCGTAGCGGTCTTGCGGTTCCAGACTGCAGCGCCTTTAACCGCACGGCCACTTCGGCCGGCCCTGTATTCACATTCTCCTTGATGTTGCATATCTATCGCATGGACTACTCAGTTTCTATATTTTACTAATCTTTTTCATAGTTCCACACAACTTCTTCCTGTTTTATCGATTGATCTGTGTTCAGTTTTTCAAGCCCTATCCACTGTGCCAACTTATAACTAAATCTGAGGGGGGTGCGATGGGGAGATTCCCTTGTGAGTAAGCACTGTGCGTTCCTTGTGTGTTGCAGGCTGGGCGATTGACGCAGCAGAACGGTCCGGTACTCACGTCGAGAACAAGCCGAGATGGTGTTTGTGTACGGCCACGCAGATGGAAAGGGTCGAGAGGCAGCACAGCTATACCAAAACAAGTACCCTCACAGGTACCAACCACATCACACAACATTTCATACCCTTTTTGGACGTTTGAGTGATCATGGGTCCTTTCAGACATAGGGACGGTGTTGGACTGTGCGCACACCGGATTCGGAGGACCGGATTCTACGGGATATTGAGGAAAACCGTAGCACAGCTTCCTGACTCCCAGGTTCGGTTGCAATAGTGTTTCCGAGCTATCACCGCGATATTTATTAGTCACGTTCCTGCAAGAAATGAGCAAAGACATACTTAGATGATTCCCTTGCTGAAACCCGACAGACTTCCCCAAACTTCCGAGGCTTCAATACTCAGCATCACTGCTACAATGCAGCGCCTAAACCGTTGGTCCATGTGCCCCAGACGCTGACTGTACCTACTGTAAAACACTTGTTGTTGTTTATAGAATAGATTTTCACTCTGCAGTGGAGAGTGCGGTGATTTAGAACTTTCCTGGAAGATTTAACCAGTTGATTTGTTCAACTCAGTACAAAAGCACGGAAGTGCGCAGCAGTGCTTGCCTTACGTGCTGGTCAAACTCACAACTCCCCCGCTAAACAGTTGACAAACAAATGTGGCACTACCACTTATGATCAATCTAACTGCGTCTTTTGCAGCACTTCTGGAAGGACCATTCTAGGACGTAAAGCGGACAGTATAGCGTCCGTCTAACTATTTTCTTGCAGCTTGATCCTTACGAGTGAAGGCGGTCAAGTTCCTCAAAACACTTTCATTTAAAGCGATAGTTTGCAACTTTTTACAACAGCACCGGATCTATTCGAAAAATCAGGGGAAAATACGCACACAACTAACCTGCCTACCTACCTACCTCTCTGTCTATCTATCAACAATCTCTCTGCTGCTCTCACATCACATGGAAAATTAATACGGAAATTTCCCAACCTTTGTGCGCGCGCGCGCACACATAATGGCAGGCAATTTTCTCCAGGCATTCGCCAAACTCAAACCCTTCCATCGGATTGGCACTGGGTAACGTGCCCAGTCACTCCGTAATTCTCGTTTCCAGTCATTCACTGTCCAGTGGCGTAGTTCTTTAGATCACATCAAGCAGCGCTTAGCAGTGACTACAGAAATGTGTGGCGTACGTGAGCCACTGAACCATTGCATCCTATTCTTTTTAACTCCTTTCGCACAGTCATTGCTCTACACTGATTGCTGGTAGCACTTCGGTGTTCTCCAGTGATAGCCTCCGCCCAGTTCATGCGATTTTTCATAACCACACTCCACAACGCTCGATCATCTCAGTCAGTCAGAGCATGAGGACTGCCTGGTATTGGTTTATGTGCGGTTGTTCCTTCGCGTTTCCACTTCACAATCTCATCAACCGACATGGGCAGCATTACGAGGATAGAAATGTTCCTGATGGATGTGTTACCCACGTGACATCCAATGACCAGTCCACATTCGAAGTCACTGAGTGCTCCTATCCGATCTATTCTGCTATCATTGCCTCTCTACTGACAATACAATGCTCTCGGCTTCCTTTTGCAATGACGGGTCCGCCTCTCGCGACATCTAATGGTTAGTTCCTCATTACACTGGGGTGTCCGAATACTTTTGATCAGATGATGTACGTGATAGCTGACGGGAAAAAAATCTATCGAAACACCACCACAACCATCAGCACCTCCACCACCACATGATCGTCAGAAGTAGTTTATCATCCAATGTTGTATACAGGACTCTTCCTGACTTCTCCATACCTTTCAGATATAACTGCTCTGCTTGTTTGTTAATGTCATTAATCCATTCTCCTTTACGCCGTCGTCCAAGTCTTTTCTTATCACGAGAAATCCAGAACAGAATCTGCCATCATTATGTCTTGCTACATGCGCGACCCACCTCGATTTCAGTGTCGTAACTACCACGCGTTGGGTAGCCTGTAAGTTTTGAACTGTTTGAGCATATAACGTTCGGTGAGACACCTCATCGTCTTCGAACACTTCAGTGCCTTCTTCAGAGACGATTACCTGTTACTTTATGTTTGCAGTCATTCCTCTTTACTGAGGAGCTTACAATTCGTTTTTCAGGAATGATTTCTCCAAAGAGGCAGAGATCCCACACACACACGCAGTTTTCACGATCTGTTCCACGTTTCTAACATTTTCTCCCAAATTCCCGGATCTAGAGCAAATATACGAGAAGTATAGAGGGAATATTGTGTGTGAAGGATGTCAATTATTTTGAGACTAAATTCTTGCAAAATTAATACGAATCTCGGACGCATAGCAATCGTTTCAAAACAGGCTTTAAAGGATGAACATGAAAGAAGGCTACTAAACTACCAAACTTGACAGAAAGTACACTTTTATAGAAGTGAAGACAGCATGTTTTCTGAGAGACAGCAAACAAAAATCTGCTCGAGTAAATCGCAATAATTAAGTTGTCTGCCGTGTAAGTACTGAAACAAGCTCACTGAGCAATGATGCTGTAGCTGGCTGTAGTTGCTACCTAATAAACAGACAGGGAACAATGTTCTGCAGGAAGCTGCACCAACATGCTGTAATTATGCAAATTATACTGGCTTGGCGTAATTACCCCAGCTTGTTCGGGTGATATAGTGTTTGTATCTGAGGATCGTTTAGCAGCGGTATCTTTGGTTTATTTATTAAATAGACTGTAACTAGCGATAGGCCAAGGACTGGCCGACAACAGCTATGGTACAAAAGGCTGTTCTCTGAGCATAGCTTACAGTACGTACTAGCACAAAAAGATCGTAAAGATAATGGAATTCGATAACTAGGTGCTTCGTGTATGCGATGCAGTAATGCGAATTATTATTTGCACTAGTCACTATTGTGTGATGTAGATATCGCAGGAGTCAATTAAGCTAGTGAATCGAAGTTTCAGAACAGGAATAAAAATGCGAGGGGACACATCGGGACGCGATATATCTCCCTAACTTGAAGTAAATAATTACTATAAACACTGTCGAACAGGTAAGCATTTTCAGCAATGAATTTAGGGCAAGGTAAGCAGAGAAACGACGGGAATAATGAGGTGTAACAGAAATGAACAAACAATCTGCTAAACATTAAAATCGAGGACGGAACTGGCGCGGAAGCATATAGATAGTCGTCTCCCGTCACTCCATTAGCGAACAGGAAAAGGATTGGCTAGCAGTGGGACAAGGTACCCTCGGCCATGCACCTTATTGGAGCTTACGGATTCTGTACGTAGATACAGAAGGTACAAAATAGAGAAGTAGAAAAAATAATATCCACGAAGAAGCCGTAGCAGGTAAAGGGACAGGTTAGTGAGGGTGGGTCAGTATTATGAAAGGAGACTACGGGAGCCGGCCGCTGTGGCCGAGCGGTTCTAGGAGCTTCAGTCTGGAACCGCACGACCGCTACGATCGCAGGTTCGAATCCTGCCTTCGGCATGGATGTGTGTGATGTCCGTAGGTTAGTTAGGTTTAAGTAGTTCTAAGTCTAGGGTACTGATGACCTCAGATGTTAAGTCCTATAGTGTTCAGAGCCATTTGAAACATTTTTTGACACTGAGGGATGAATACTACAAGCAGGTTCGAATGGGTCTGCTCGCAGTAGTTATGCTGAGATGGCGTCAATAGGTGCATCAAACCAGTCTTCGGGCAGAACAACAACCACCTAACAAAAAGTACTAAAAAATTATCTTTTCGTTGGCCTGTGCAACTGATAGCAGTTGTAATTCAAATTCTAGTACATCCATACCTACATTTGTACTTTGGTAGCCCTCCTTGTGAAGTCGAATGTCTTTAATTTTACTTTCGCGGTCTTCCCGCGGGTTATACGTTGGACGAAGAAATATATTGAGTGGCCCGTACGATCTCAGAATGTTAACACCAAACCAAAATGTGATGCATAACGCCTCTCTTGCAGCGTTCGATGATGATCTCGCTGACATTTTCGCGCTTACTAAATGAATGTTGGACGAAATGCGTTGCTCCTTATTAGATCTAGTCCATTTTCTCCAACTCCTATCTCGTAAGAGTCTCAGACTGATACACAAGTACTGATCGAACGACGGCTATGGAGGCACCTCCTCCAAAGGTAGACTACACTTCCTGAGGACTCTTCGAATGAATTTCAGTCTGTTAATCTGCCCTTTCAGTGATGAGTTTTAGGTGATCGTTCCACTTTAAATTCCGCCTTACGCATACTCCCCGATATTTAATGGATGTGACTGCTTCTATCAGTTGTTTGCTATTCTGTAACCATACAGTAAGTGATCTTTATTCATTTTCATGAGCGGCATGTTGCATTCGTGTATCTTGATGCTGAATTGTCAATCCCTGCACCAAGCGTCAATCATCTACAAGTATTTCCAGAATGAGATTTTCACTCTGCAGCGGAGTGTGCGCTGATATGAAACTTCCTGGCAGATTAAAACTGTGTGCCTGACCGAGACTCGAAGTCGGGACCTTTGCCTTTCGCGGGCAAGTGCTCTACCATCTGAGCTACCGAAGCACGACTCACGCTCGGTACTCACAGCTTTACTTCTGCCAGTATCTCGTCTCCTACCTTCCAAACTTTATAGAAGCTCTCCTGCGAACCTTGCAGAACTAGCACTCCTGAAAGAAAGGATACTGCGGAGACATGGTTTAGCCACAGCCTGGGGTATGTTTCGAGAAATAGATTTTCACTCTGCAGCGGAGTGTGCGCTGATATGAAACTTCCTGGCAGATTAAAACTGTGTGCGCGACCGAGACTCGAAGTCGGGACCTTTGCCTTTCGCGGGCAAGTGCTCTACCATCTGAGCTACCGAAGCACGACTCACGCCCCGTCCTCACAGCTTTACTTTTGGAAAGTCAAAGGTCCCGAGTTCGAGTCTCGGTCGGGCACACAGTTTTAATCTGCCAGGAAGTTTCATACAAGTATTTCGCTACAGTTTCCTAGCGTTGCAAATTCCCTGCAATAGCAATATCCGCGATCAGCCTCATGGTGGACCGACGTTACCCACGAGATCATTTACGTATACTGTGAAAATTAATGTTCCGATAGTACTACTTTGGGATACGTCCAAAATTACATATGCGTCTGAAGACTCCCCTCCGTTGAGAATGACACGCTGTACTCTGTTGCAAGGAATTCCTGAATGCAGTCACAAATCTCGTTTGATATCCCACGTGCTCTTATTTGTTCATTAGACGACAGTACAGAACTGTATTAAACGCCTTCCGGAGGTCAAAGAACATGTGATTTACCTCGTAGCTGCTATCTATTACTATCTCAGTCTCATTAACGAATATAGCGAGCCGGGTTTCTCACGTTTGTTGTCTGTGGAATCCATGTTGATTCCAATCGAGGAGATTTTCGGTCTCCAGAAATACAATACGCGAGCTTAGAACGTGTTCTAAAATTCTGAACGGACTGGCGTCAGTGATGTAGTTGTACAGTTGCGTGTTCGACGATACTTCTTGAAAACGGCAATGACCGGTGCTTTTGCAATCACTAGGAAAGCTTCGTTACTCTAATGACCTGTGGTAAGCTTTTGCTGAAAGAGGAGTAAGTTCTTTGGCATATTCTATGTACAACCGTAAATGTATCGGCAGAGTGAGTGATCTCAGTTGATTTTGTATCCCGCGGCCATTTATTTATGTATGTTCCATTTTGGTGTTCGTGCGATGGTTGAAAGGAGCAACCGCTGAATGATCATGCTCAGCGAAACGACTTTGGAAGAAGGAACTTTGTATTTCAACGTTCTTTCAGTGATCCTCCGGTTAGATACCGTTATGGATATTAATTGTCTGCACAGTCTGCTTTGTTCCCTTTTCTGATATAACGAAAGACCAGACCGGCTTAGGACTGATAGAATTTTAGCTTAGAATTCGCCAAACGCTTCACGAATGGCTCTTATTTAGGCTCTGTAACAGCGTTTTATGACCCAGAACTTTGTTCGGCACATACGTACCTGTGTAGGCCGTGTTGTACAGGTCTCCTATGATCCATGCATTTTATACAAAACATTTTCAATGTAGCAAGGCGAAGTTACCGATTGGCTCTCTCCGATTTAGTTCATACCTTTAGGATTTCAAGGTTAGTTGCCACACGTCTATTTCCCAAAAGGAGTTCTACGCACATCTAAAGTGACTAAATAGAAATAAAAAATTGAATTCTCGAAAAAATTAAGTTGGAAGATTAGGCGAGTCGCGAGGTATGTTAAATACAGTGCAATCAGAATATTTTAACAGAATCAATGGTGGCTGAGTTCAAAAAATTTTCAAATATGTGTGAATTCCTAAGGGACCAAACTGCTGGAGTCATCGGTCACTATACTTACACACTACTTAAACTAACTCATGCTAAGAACAACACACACACACACACACACACACACACACACACACACACACAAAAACACACACACACACACACACACACACACACACACACACACACACACACACTTATGCCCGAGGGAAGACTCGAACATCCGGCGGGAGGTGCCGCGCAATCCGTGACACGGCGCCTCAAACCGCGCGGTCACTAAGCGCGGCGGTAGCAGAGTGTGCAGCGGTTCTCTTGTGTTAGTTAATAGCAACTACTTATTTTTTACTTTATTTGGATTATATATTTATTCTTCTTCTTCTTTTCCCTGGCCTTCAAGGCGTATCCTCATGGAGTCAGCATATTATTCCGGATTTGGCAGTGTTAGAGGATGGCCACCAGTTGACCTGCCCCCCCCCCCCCCCTGACCTTTATCCCCACATCTTGCTGCCGGGACGAAATTATTGTACCCCATCTCAATGTGTCAAGTGCTATCTGACCCGCACGTGTGAGAACGTTTATAGATTCGTGTAACGAATGCGGGACGTGGGTACCAGTGCGATATTCACCTAGTTGGATGTAGGAAATCGCCTAAAAACTCCTTTCTGCCTGGCCGATACACCGGCCCTCGCCGTTAACGCGCCGAGCGGATTCGATCGGCGCCGTCGTCTCTCTTCGCATCCCACAAGAGGCGTGGTAACACTTCCGGCTATCCGGATGGGTCCAGAAGAAATTATTTTAGGTTACATTTAAAATTTGTTTTGCTACCTGTCAGACATTTTATGTTATTAGGCAAAAGATCAAAAATTTTTATACATTCTGTGTATCATTAATACAGTTTAATCCCTTGAAACAAAATCTAATTTTGTCTTTTAATTCATGTTTCAATTTGTTGTGCCAAATTTTAGTTCACTGTGAATGCTATCTATCATCTTCATGTGATTAGTAGTAATCAGAAACAGAAATCCTATTTTCATTAAAATTTACGATTCCAGATTTTTGATTAAGGTGTTCATTTGATAATAGATGCAGAAGTCAAGTAAAAGTACAAAAAAAAGTTGTTAGTAACAAGAATCGAAGAAGCGGCTGAAGCACTGGCGGCTGCATTAAAATGCTCGAAACGTTTTGTCCTTAGCAGCTCTCGGAAGTCTTGACAGTAGAGTTTAATCACACAGTGCACGTTTTCGAGGTAGCTATTTGCGCTCTTGGTATCTTTTGTTGTAGGTGTGTTAATGCTTTAGGAGGCTGACGTCTGGGCAGGGAGTACGGCAGATGGCGGCAGCGCCAGACAGCAGGGGCGTGGCTGGGGGCAGCGCGTCGCGGCGCGCACCTGCTGGCGTGCTGGCCGTCACCGCGGCTGTGGCTGCTTCAGGCGCAGAGCCGGTCGCGACCGGAGAAAGCAAGACCTGGCTGTGGCGGTCGGCAGCGCAGACCCGCCTGGGAAAGTGCCAGCCCGCCGCCGGAGAAAACCGCCTGCACGTCACGTCACGTCACACCAGTCGGGGCCAAAGATACAAGGGCCCTGAAACGAACTTGTGACGTCACACTAGAAGGCTTGTCCGCCACACTTCGGGAACGCTCGGCTCCGGCTAAAGGTCTTAATTTTGACGTGGCTACCGAGAACTTGTACGGATTTAAGGGGACCACACTCTGCCTATCTAAACCATTTTAATTTAGACAAGTATTTGACCCATTTCTGAAAAAACTATTTGATGCACGACCTTAACATTTTTACTATAAGTTACATAATGATAATAGAATCAACTGTACTAAAATCTACTTTATCCATTTTATAGTTTTTAAGAAATACTTTAAATTTATTAACAAAAATATTAAGTTTTTTCTGCAGAAAATATTTTTTGTGAACTTCCTAATGGGGGAATATTAATGAATGTAGTACCAGAGGTGGCTTTCTATGTTATGCAGATTCTCTGAAAATTTCATTCATTTATCTATGCCATTTTCTGATATAATGGGGCATATGTATTGAAAATTTTAGTTTGCGGTAAACTGACTTTAAAGGAAAAACTTTTGAAATTTGTTGCTTACAGTTTAGTTAAAACTGTCCTGATGCATATTATGGCCCTTCTTTGGCCTCTAGGAGGTCTTTCACCTTCTTTTTCACCTTCCTGGATGTTTGTCTTGCTTTCTTGGCCATATTAGAAGCTGACCTGTCTGCATCGGCCATCCTCATTTTATCGCAATGCTGCAGCCCAGTGATCATATTTTCACCAGGATTAATTCCCAGCTTTTACAGTACCCAACACTTCCCAATATTACCACAATTGAATGTAATAATAGCGTCATGAGCTCCTAGTTTCATTGTATGCATGCCTACAAATACACCCGCGCAGGATTAGCCAAGCAGTGTAAGGCGCTGCAGTCATAATTTGGGTTAAGTAGTGTGTAAGCTTAGGGACTGATGACCTTAGCAGTTAAGTCTCATAAGATTTCACACGCATTTGAACATTACAAATACAGTTTTAGGAAGGCAGTTCCAGATTATGCTGTTGAAACATTCATTTGGGTTCTGTGTCTGTGCATGCAGACATTTCCTTATAAGGTCAAGATGAGCTAAGTCTCTGAAAATAGGTTTAATTGCTGTAATAACAGCAGCAGGAAGAGAATTCTAGTGAGAATAAGATTCTCCAATTGCCTGAGCCCTATTGTATTTGGGGACTGATGACCTCAGATGTTAAATCCCATAGTGCTCACAGCCAGCCTATTGTATTTGCATCACGAATTTTCTCCTGACGGACACAATCCATGACATGGCTTATCATCAGTAGAGGACTTATGGAAGAATATGGCCCAAACATCCATCTTCATTGCCTCCAGATTTTCTTTATTCCTCCTAATTGCCTGCCCATACAGTACCTGCTAGTTTTCTATGACAACTACTCGCAATCACACTTTAACAAAACTAACCGCGTGTTGTTTACAAACAGCAGAAACAAAAGAATACCGACCGTTGCATTCCAAGGATAGCCAACACACTCGGGAGTAAAAAAAAAATCCCTAACGTGCAATGTAGGGGATATAAACTACTAACTCCGTCTACAGGCCGCAAGCGACCCATCGGGACCATCCGACCGCCGTATCATCCTCAGGTGAGGATGCGGATAGGAGGGGCATGGGGTCAGCACACCGCTCTCCCGGTCGTTATGACGGTTTTCTTTGACCGGAGCCGCTACTATTCGGTCGAGTAGCTCCTCAATTGGCATCACGAGGCTGAGTGCACCCCGAAAAATGGCAACAGCACGTGGCGGCGGGATGGTGACCCAACCAAGCGCCGGCCACGCCCGACAGCGCTTAACTTCGGTGATCTCACGGGAACCGGTGTATCCACTGTGGCAAGGCCGTTGCCTAATGTAGGGGATATAAGGATCTAAAATATATGAAGAAAAGTGGGTGACAGAAAAGTGGGCGTGGCACATAAACACGCGTAGTAGGATAATGCTCTTTAAATGCTCGAAAAAAATTTTTTTCAGCAGAATCCTTTTCAGAGTACTTAAATAAAACCTTCATCTATCGAAATACGATGAAAACCGAAAATCGATTTTTTTCGACCTGAACCACGGTGTGGTCACCTTAAACACACCGTAAAGAATTCCTGAACTCGTCTGAAATAATGTACTCGGCTCCCCGGTGCAGACGGCTGCTGGCACTCACAAGACCTGCCGTGTGACGTGCTGTGAGGTACGCGTCACGGGCTGCCCCTCCTTGTGGGTCTCGGCACCAGTCCATTCGCTGCTCGCCGCACTGGCTGGTTCTGTCCCAGGTACAAAGCAGCCGGACAGCCCCAACGCCAGTTCTCTGCCGCTACCACTTGCAGCTTCTTAACCGTCTTTTACTGTTCTAGGTGATGAACAGCCAGGGTCTGTGAAACGAAAGGTTGTCTGCTGTGTTGGCACAAGTTGTTCTCTCCATCTGCGACAAAATTACGATCACTGTGAAACGTTCATTTTGACCGAGCTCGGAATTTTTTGTAGCTTAGCGGGGCCAGAACCTAGGAATGGGAAAAATCGACGGCTTAAAACCTAATATCTGTATTTCAGTTCGCAATAACTTTCCAGTATTTGTCTAGCCTCGGTTATAACAGGTGATTTTTATTTTTTACTAATAACTGAGTAAGAAAACCGAAATATCAATTAGCCATAGCATGAGCAATGTAATTTTTGGTTTTTAAATAAATCTTTTTGAAAAAACAAGTAATTTTTATTTGTAAAATTTCTACTGTTTTGAAATATTCAGTTATTATAGAAAATGAGAAAAGCGGTCATTGTTATTTTAAAAACAATGCCGACAGTAAAGAGCAACATACACATGACAAAAGAATTGGTACAGCACTGCCGAGACAATACTGTACCTGTTGTAAGTAGGCTGTTTAGGGTTTTTTGTTGGTAACGCCACGTAGCGCTCTGTGTGAAAATCACTGACTGTGTTGTGAGAAGTCTGTGGCTGGTTTTCATTGTTGGAATATTTCCTATTGTAGTGTTGGGCAGTTGGATGTGAACAGCACGTAGCGTTGCGCAGTTGGAGGTGAGCCGCCAGCAGTGGTGGATGTGGGGACAGAGATGGCAGAATTTTGAGAGCGGACGATCTGGACGTGTGTGCATCAGAAAGAGTAAATTTGTAAGACTGGATGTCATGAACTGATATATATATATCCTTTATTTAGCTGGCAGTATTGGCGCTCGCTGTATTGCAGTAGTTCGAGTAACGAAGATTTTTGTGAGGTAAGTGATTCATGAAAGGTATAGGTTATTATTAGTCAGGGCCATTCTTCTGTACGGATTATTGAAAGTCAGAAAGAGACAAATGTCTGAATACGTTCAGTTCTGTTCAGCTGTTTGAAAATCAAATAACGTAAGAGGTTTTCCAGCACTGTCATTTTTAAATTTTTCTAAGGGGACGTTTCACTGTTACTACAGGGCATGGCCCGTTATATGGATCACGTGTACACGCAGTGAGCGAGACTTACCCCACCGGATTTTATGGAAGTTTCAGGTTGCTGTCGTTTCCACGCTGATGTCGTCGAGTTAGGTGTATTACAGAGTGGAACCATCCCTAAACTTGAAATATTTTACTATGCGCGGTATCAACGAAGTACAACACCCCATTTTCTTTGCTTTAAAAGATTAAGGACGGCAAGAGCCACAACAAACGTAAGACATCAAATAAGGAGAAAACTTAAAAAATTACAATTCATTCATAGTTTACAACAAAAACGTAGATGATGTGTTGTCTGTGTCTATATAGTATGCCTTTACCTTCTTGTAGCTTTTTAAATGGAAAAAGTAACGTGGAAAATAGTTCTCCAATCTGGGTATTCACCTTTTAGCGGTGACCATTCGTAATGCCCAAATAGTGCTACGATCATTATTACATCATCATTTTTAAACAGAGTTTCAAAAAATTGGAGTTTATAGGAGAATACCAGTGATTTTTGTAGTATTCAACCTCTTATCGAGAAAAGCAAGTAACGTTGGACGGAATAAGTTTTCTTTTATGTGCTCATTTAATTTAATATTTGGATTATATGTATCTTTAAACTGAAGTACTTAAAATTTCTCAGTCGTTGTTCGATTCCTACGTTTATTAATGAAAATAGGAATAAAAAACCGAAAATGTTTTACTTTAGAAACCGGTTATTTATACCGGTTTCAACCATCTGGTTAAGCTTGCGTTGAAGAACTGTTTCTTTCAGCTACAACCGCCGCCCCTACCAGAATCCGCGCACTCCCATAAGGGGACCATGAGACGTGTTAAACATTTTCATGAGACTTAGGTATGTTTGAGGGACCTGTCCTGAGTAACTGGCTGACGGATTTTCATACAACGACTCCTAGTTCCAAAGAAAATCGATGCCGAATTCTTATGCGTCCCTCCTACACCTTTATATTCGTCATCTTTCGAACGAGCGAGCGTAGCGCGCTGGTTAAGGTTCAAGGCTAACACGCTGGCGGTTCGAGTTCAAATCTTGGCTTGGTACTTCTTTTTACAATTTCATCGTACAGGATACCGTCAATAGTATATGTCATTGCAAAATTATTAAAACTATTTTCGCCCTAGTAATTTCATTAACAAGTGCATTATTGTAGCAATCTGTCTTCAAATGTGTATTCCGTTTGTTACAGAACACATTACAGAATCATCTCACTCGCTGTCGTTTGCAAAGCTAGAACAGAATTCCAGATGCCACAATTTATAGAAGCAACCGAAACACAAATTCGCACATTTAACACTTTATTTGGCACGTACAGAAATAATGCGACGAAAGATTTTAAGTTACTTAAGTTAAAGGTATATGATCACTTGAACACTTATACGTGCATTTTTTAAAAGACAATACTTTGCAAGTAAGTCTCATTGTCGACAAAATGCGCATGGACCCTACATTAAAAATACTAGTGTTGTTCAGGCGTCTGAAAAAATGGTTACATATTCCACTATTCCATGTGAATTGTCTTAAAACAGTTCTTTTTGGTACAAAACACAGAATACTTCCACATTTTCCACTATTTGTAGTCGATTGCCCCACAAGGCAAAGACCATATCTTTCTTTTCGGCGCTTACTCTGACCAGTGGCCCTTAATCAAAGACAGATGACAATAAGCTACAATTAGAACGTGTATTTTCGTACAGTAAGCTCTGCGCGCTTTACCAACTTCATTGCTTTCTTTCTGTGCATGTAAAGCGGAAACGGATCAAATTGGACATTCGACTTTGGTGATGTGAAAAACGTACCAACAGCAGAACGAATGTGATAGATCGTCGTCGTTCATTCTGCGTGCCCGTATAGCACACACACGTGGCTCACTACGCAGGGCCAAGGCCGCTATGCCACCCGGTTGCATTACATCATTCAGCAGATGTAGAGATGTAGAAGGCGTGCTTCGCACACTAATGAGCTGTTGAATCACAAACATCCGCGCAGTAGCGCTTACATCCTCCATCAGCCCTGATTACGTCGGCGATGTGGCGTACCATTGACAAGGCCAGAATTTGAAATCATCGATTAGCAGGTCATTAGGGATCACTTCCTTACCTCTATACGTTTTCCAATCATTAATTTCTTTGCCTACCTTGATATTACCATTATCATTCAGGTAACGTTCCTCAGTTTACATTTCAACTCAAAAACTGTATCATCATATTACTTATCAGTGCCGGTGTTATTGACTGATGACTCTCCTAGGACGCCCACGGATAAAAAGAGCAAGCTTGGTTTATATATCACAGAAGTTGTGTCGATCTCAAGTACACACTGCGTATAATACTTGTGCAGAGTGCAGAGTGCGGAATTGCAAAACACACTCTACCTTACTTTTACTGATTTTGAAAAGGCATTTGACTCTCTCAATAGGAGAGTTATGTGGCATACCTTGGAAGAATACGGAATACCATCAAAGATATTAAATATTATTAAAGCCATGCATGTATGATGGATATGAATGTAGGGTGCTACACAATGGGAAACTTACTGAATCTATCCAAACAAATGCTGGGGTGAGGCAGGGATGTATTTTGTCACCTACCTTGTTCTTGTTGGTACTGGACAGTGTAATGAAAAGAGTTGTTCATGGTAGGAGAAGAGGTATTCAGTGGGGAATGCAAGACAGGTTTGGAGACCTTGACTTTGCTGACGACATCTGTCTGCTCTCGCAAAGATTGCGTGACATGGAAGAAAAGTTGGAAAGACTGAAAGAGGAAGCAGAAACTGCAGGACTTAAAATAAATGTTCAGGAAACTAAGGAAATGAGAATGCGATCTGAAAAACAAGCGAAGCTAACAGTGTATGGAAAGGAATTGGAACAAGTAGACTCCTTTCTATATCTAGGAAGTACCGTCTGTAAAGATGGAGGGGCCGAGGAGGACGTAAAGAGTCGGATACGTAAGGCAAATGGAGCCTTTGTACAATTGTACCCTGTCTGGCGTTACAAGAACATCTCGAGACGAACCAAGCTGCTCTTGTTCAATAGCAACGTAAAGTCAGTCAGTCCTGTATAGTCGCGAAACATGGAAGGTAACAAACATGGCTGTAAACCAGCTGCAAGTCTTCATAAACCGGTGTCTTCGGCAAATTATAAACGTGAGGTGGCCAGATGTTATATCAAATGACGAATTGTGGGAGATGACAAACCAGCGACCAATCCGTGAACAAATAAAGGAAAGAAAATGGACGTGGATTGGTCACACAATACGCAAACAACAAGGAGCTGTTGAAAAGGCAGCACTGGATTGGAACCCACAAGGAACACGTAGACGTGGCCGCCCGAAAAAGACATGGAAAAGAACTGTGCAAGAAGAAGCTCTGAAAGCTGGTAAATCGTGGAGAGAAGTGAAATGTTTGGCTGTCAACAGAACCAATGGAAGGTCTTTACTGCTGCCCTATGATCCAACAGGAAGTAGCGCTTAGATCCTCCATTAGCCCTGATAACGTCGACGACGTGGCGTAGCATTGACAAGGCCAGAATTCGAAATCATCGATTACCAGGTCATTAGAGATCACTTCCTTACCTCTATACGTTTTCCCATCAATTTCTTTGCCTACCTTGATATTACCATAATCATTGAGGTAACGTTCCTCAGTCTACATTTCAACTCAAAATCTTTATCATAATATTACTATAATCAGTGCCGGTGTTATTGACTGGTGAATCCACGGATAAAAAATTGGAATATACAGTACACTAACTTCACTTACTTAGTTCCTTACCTTTTACGATACTACGCAACTGCTGCTAACAATCACCACAGTGAACGTGTGATGGAATAGATAGTGATCACGGGTTAGGAATAGATGGCGCTACTGGTTCCGATGGCTTACCTGAAACAGAAAGAAATAAAAGTTACATTTTATAAGTGGGACGCTGAGTCATTTCAGTTAAACAGAACCAATACAATATTTCTCATGTCACGGGGATTCTTATTGCGGTGTGGTGCTGGTGGTGTAAAATATTCTTTAAAGCAGATCGCGGAGGCATAGCTAATGGCAAATATACAGGGTGAGTCAGCGTAACCTGATGTTTTTGACTCGAGTAGTAGTGGGTGAGTCAGCATAGTGGAGGGGTGTGCTTGGGATCATTGTTTTCCCGTAGAGCAGCATTTTAGTCACAATGGAGAGTTGGGCTGCGCGACACTTTGCGTCTTAGAGACGTTCTTTGAAATGTAATATCTGTGACCACCAGCCAGAGGAAGTTATGTCACCAATTCAACGTTCCACGTAATGGTGCAATTACAACCCGCAGTGCCAGTCTGCTATGGGTTAAGAACTTTTGTGAGACAGCCGGCCGCTGTGGACGAGCAGTTCTAGGCGCTTCAGTCAGGAACCACGCGGCTGCTACGGTCACAGCTTCGAATCCTGCCTCGGGCATGGATGTGTTTGTTGTCTTTATGTTAGTTGGGGGACTGATGACCTCAGATGTTACGTCCCATAGTGCTCAGAGCCATTTGAACCTTTTTTTTTGTGAGACAGATTCTGCATGCAAATAAAACCGGAAGGCAGGCCACACCGCCTGACAACGTTAAAGTCTTACATCGTGCAATTTAACAGAGTCCCAACCGATCTGCGAGATGACTCGCACGGTCTCTTGGGTTATCAAATTCTTCCGGTCGATGCATTTTACATTGTCTATATTTTCATCCCTACAAAATTGGTGTTGTTGAGGAGTTGAAGCATCAAGATTTTGTGAGGAGGAGGTTTTGCTGATGTAATGAAAGAGATGTTTGAGGAACAACATGGAATTGTGATTTTAATGTCATATGAGGCTCATTTTTACCTAAACGGTGGTGATAATAAACAAAATTGTCGTTATTGATCTGCAAAAAACCCTCAGCAACTGCGTCAGCGCCCACAGCAGTGCCACAGAGTTACAGTGTGGGCTGGATTTGGGAAAATTGGTGTTATAGGGCCTTATTTCTTCGAATAAAACGGGAGAGCTGTCATCGTGAACTCTGAGCGTTATTTGACCATGTTGCGCGAATTTCTCATCCCAGAAATTTATCGCCGTGGCACAAATCGTTGAAATGTTTGATTTCAGCTAGATGGTGCGACAGCTCACACTTCAAATATATGTCTGAAGTAAGAAAATTGGTTCTGGGGAAAGATACCCAACAGAGCAGATGATAACTGGCTGCCCAGCTCTCCAGACATTACTCCATGTGACGTTTCCTTGTCGACCTTCCTCAAGAACAAAGTGTAGATCAGTAACCCACGTACTGCGCTTCAATTACAGAATACCATTCAGCGAGAGATTCGTGCTATATCCGTAAGATATTAGAGGGATGACAAACTTCGCACAGAGGGTAGACGAATGTGCCAAAAAAGAGCGCCAGTACCTAAAAGATATTATCTTCCACAAATAATTAATTTAAGTCAAAATTGACATATAAGATGTAAACTATTATTCATTTTGCATATTTTTAAATCAAATAAGTTGCTATATCTGAAAATGTGACTGGCTACTATAAATTCAAAAACCATCAGACAACACTGACTCAACGTGGAGTAGTGGTGTAAGTTCAGACTACCTGATGTAGTCATGAACGAATCTCTGTCTTTCTCTCGAACCCGGAACTCTGCCTACTGCAGACAATGCTGATAGTTCGAGTTCTTGTCTCTGTCCGGCACTCAGTTTTAACCTTCCAGGAAGTTTCAATGCTGATACTGCGTGATCTATCGAGTGCCGGTCCCAAACATAGTTTTAAAATACTAGGAACTTTCAGAACAAAGAGTAAGATTCATTTTGAAAACAAGATTATGGGTTCGAGTCCCGGGGCCGCCACACAATTTTAATGTGACAGGAACTTTCAACCTGACGCATTCATCTTGTAATGAACAATGACACATGCTGTGGTATCACATAATGAAGAAAGAAAGATTAGAGGTTAACGTGGCGTCGACAAAGAGATCATTACATATTGAATACAAGGTAGTATTGGGGAAGGAAATCGGCCGTGTCTTTTCGAAGAAACCATCTTAGCATTTGACCTAGACAGGTAAAAGAAATCATGGGATACATTAATGTATATGGCCGGACGGGTATTGGAACTGCCGTCCTCCCAAATATGGTTCCAGTGTCTCAGGACTACGCCACCTCACTCTGGGACTGTACCAGAGCTAGAGAGCGATCAGGGCAAGTGAACGTAGAACTACTGTTGCACACCTTCTTCGTACTACACTTTTGTGTATTTTCTATAATTAAGTTATTGTAAACTGTTCAAAATGGTTCAAATGGCTCTGAGCATTGTTGGACTTAACATCTGAGGTCATCAGTCCGCTAGAACTTAGAACTAGTTAAACCTAACTAACCTAGGGACATCACACACATCCCATGCCCAAGGCAGGATTCGAACCTGTGGCCGTAGCAGTCGCGCGGTTCCTGACTTAAGCGCCTAGAACCGCTTGGCCACCGCGACCGTCTGTAAACTGATCGTAACCTGCGTTGCCATCATTTTACCACAGATGTAGCCTAACCACATTTGGCGCTGTGCCAACGGTGTACAGTTTGTGCATGGAAGCAAGTGACCTCATAACAGCAACTACATTTGTGTGCAAAACCTAAGGACGAAAGTAACTTTCGTAAGGTATTTCTCAAGCAAACTCGATTAAACTTGGTCCATACATAGAAAGAACTGCTACAGTATAGTACAGAAGGTAACTCAAAATAACACGCAATAAGACGGACAGAAATTACACTTTTATTCAAAGACAGTTACACTAAAGTGACAAAAAACTGCAAAAAAGTGTACACGTACTGTGCTTCAATTAAAGGGTACCACTGGGCAATGGATTCGTGCTGTATCCCGTAACATGTTGGACAGAGTAATGACGAACTTCGCACAGAGATAAAAAACGTGCGAAGTGTCACGTTACCTTGCCTTCTAAGTCAGTAGACAACGATGTGTCAGGTCACATGGATCCTGATGTGTAACAGAAATCCACAGGGCTCGTCTTGAGGCTATCATTCCAGTATTTAATTAAAATTGGGGTTTAACAGGATGACGATTTCGCTTCATCAAAAGATTTCCCTGAGATTTCTAGGTTTTTCCGGATTGAAATTGTCAGTTTCCCTAATCGAGTCGTGTTGTATGTCAGGGCAAGTTTAATTTTATTCAAGACAGAAAGGAATTTAAAAAAAATAACTGCCAGTGGGCGCTGATTTAAATCAGTGGGGAAAGCTGAAAACTAGTGCTGGAGCCGGATTCGAACACAGGTCTCCTGCTTACTACGCTGATACGCTGACCACTACGCCATTTGAACACAGTTGTCATCACAACTGCACGCCCCCCGCCAGACTCAGATTCCCAACTTACCCACAACCCACTACGTCAGTGACGCAGTGGCCCTTGCGCATTATCCTCATTACTCGCGGCATTTCGTCGATTCCCGTACGAGTTCGAGCTTGATGTTCCTCTGCACTGAACGGATCATCGGTCGTCCTCGTCTTTATTATATATGTGGTGCCTGTTCTTTCGGACGCTCACAAATATATTCAGTTTGTTGGTTTTCATGTCTGCAATAGAACTGTTTTGAGTTGACACGTCACTTTAGTACTGGATATTCCAATTTCAGCCACGATTTATAGTTTTTGCGACAGTGCTGTAAGTTATAAGATCTTGCTTTCCCTGGAAATTTCTTCGTTGCCGTCGACTGCCACCACCATCCGAGTCATTGTGCAGTAGCCGAAAGAACATGAGCGACAATCGTAGCAGTAAGTTTCCAACTGTTATCTATTGTTTACATGAAGTATGACACTGCGAGAAAGTCGGCAAGGGACGATGAAATTATATATATATATATATATATATATATAGTGACCTACTAAATATTCAATACAGATCTACAAAACATCCAAATATGGATGTATCAATAAGTATGGGGATAGCTGATGTGTAGTAATACGGCTTTGAAGAGTGTTGTACCCTTTAAGAATGATAAAGTGGCGTATTGCGAAAGAGCGGGCGAAATACCAAGCCCTGCGGGGCTCGTGAGAGGCGTTCCCTTGCGGGCAGGCAACCCGCCCGACGCGGAGGCGGACCGCCACGTGCTGCGGGACGGAGGGCTATTTCCGGGCTCCGGAAGGCGGCTACTGGGAGTCGGCGACCACTGCCGCCCCACACCTCCGCCTCCCACTACCACGCCGACAGTCCTGCTTCATTTCCGGAGGCTGATGAGGACGCCTGCCAACAAAAGTGCGCTCGCGCCAACTCTCATTGTCGCCGTCTCTCGGAAGGAAAAAAAAACACTGCAAGCGCTCGTGACAACGACGGTGATGAATCTGCAAATGGAAGACAGATCTTTCCCATCCAGTCATCATCCGTTCATAAGCGTAACATGTCAACGTATGGGCGAACTGGAGGTGATAGGAAGAGCTCAGCTGAAGGTTAGTTTGGACATCACATTGTTTTACCAGACATGGTCGCACTGAATGTGTGTCATGATTTCGGAAAATACTTTGCCCTTCAAGAGTCCTGAAATGCCCCTGTCTTGCTCCGGCGTCTGAACAGGACAGCTCAGCCACTTATAGGAGGACCAACAGATGAACTTTGAATCCGAACGACAGTTCAGCTTGTTAGTTTTCACATCAACATGTCATTGCAAGAGGTGACAGAAGCGATAGTGAGATCGTGGTAAGATTTCAAAATGGTGCAACGACTGGCAGCTTGCTTTAAATGATCATAAATGTATTGTTGTGCACGTCACAAAACTCGGAAATGTAGTAACCTGTGACTATAACATCAACGAGCCACAATTCAAATCAGTCAACTCAAACAAATACTTGGGTCTAATAATTTGTACGGATATGAAATGGAACCATCACACAGTGGTACGTAAGACAAGTGCCAAACTTCGGTTCGTTGCCAGGTCACTGGGAAAATGAGGTGTACAAACGAAACTGCTTAAAAATCGCTTTTGGGACGCATCCTACAATATTGCTCAAGTATGTGCAACCTGTACTAAACAGGACTATCAGCTGATATTGAATGCATAGACAGAAGGATAGATGAGCGCCACGAATAGTCACAGATACCGTAAAATGAGACGAATGGGAACAATGGAGTGAACAGAAAAGAAACTTCCAAAAAACAGTTCTATGCTATCGAATCGGAAGACCAATTAGAATGTCGTTCGAATATTTGTTTCTCTATATTCGTAGTGAAACAGTCTAAATGTGAAATTAAGAATTTCAAGGTTGCTGTTCTGTTCACTTTATGACAAATGACGGATGTCGTGCTGAATTTGCTTACTTCGAACTTGTAACCACTAATCTAAATTCTATTCTATTAATTTAAATTCATAGTTCAGTTTTAAAGTATGCTTTTAACCTGAGTTGAGTTTTCGGAATTCGTCAGTGTGTCTTCAGAAGAACAAGAGTTTGACGTAAATGAAGAATCACCTGCACTGTTCTCAACCAGAAGGTTATGCTGTGGTTAAAATATGTAGAAAAAGTAAGCAGTAATTTCGATTGTATAAGTGTAAAATCTGTTGTTTACAAGGCAAACGCTACGCCCATGTTTTTGAAAACTTTGTTAATGGCTCAAATGGCTCTGAGCACTATGGGACTCAACAGCTTAGGTCATAAGTCCCCTAGAACTTAGAACTACTTAAACCTAACTAACCTAAGGACATCACACACACCCATGCCCGAGGCAGGATTCGAAC
This sequence comes from Schistocerca nitens, assembly GCF_023898315.1. Lineage (NCBI taxonomy): Eukaryota > Metazoa > Arthropoda > Insecta > Orthoptera > Acrididae > Schistocerca > Schistocerca nitens. The sequence goes on along the minus strand of NC_064622.1, from coordinate 439,719,877 downwards.
CTGCGACCGTAGCAGCCCCGCGGTTCCGGACTGCTGCGGCAGAACCGCTAGACAACCGCGGCCGGCAAAAATTTGTTAAGGAAATGTTCGAAAGCTCTTCTGTTCTTCTCGGGTACGGCTTATAGATTCAAAGAAGTCACTTTCAAACGTGATGTCAGTGACTTAATTTATTGACGAACATACCAATTTCATCAATTTGATGTTACAATTGAGTAATCAGAGATATAACGATTATTTGGAAAACAAAAAAAAAAACACTACTAATGCAGTATTTTTAGTTTTTTCATTGAATATAACTTTTCCGAACCAGTTAACCTTTGTTTCTTATTCTTCTAGATCGAAAATATAGTCTGACATATCCCTACTCACAACCAAGAAACTAGAAAAAATAAGAACATCAAGATATTTTTTATGTCAATAAATCCTGCTTGAGGACCCAAATTTAATTATAAGTTTAAAGTTAGGCACAAGACCTATAGTCCCAAAAGATTGAGATTTTCATATTTACCTTTAAAATCATACATTTTTTTTCTTTTGAAGTTTGAAACTGTCTCCATTCACACCAATTTACGGTACTTTTGACTCACGGAGAGCTCCTCGGAAATGCTGAAACACCCAAATTAACAGACTCTCGAAAGTAATACTCATTTAGTCCGCGACGCCTACTTACAGAGTTTCAAGAGTCAGCATTAAGCGAGGTATTCAGGGATACACCACAGCCGCTCGTTACCGCTTTCGTAGCGATCGCGAAGAAGGGATTCTACATCTACAGCTATGTGGATACTCTGCAAACAAATTTTAAGTGCCTGTTAGAGGGTTCACCGAATTACCTTCACAATAATTCTCTGTTATTGGTACATAAGTGTTGCCGTGCTAACTACGCTATGCCATGGACTTCACGGTGGTTTGCATAATATGTATGTAGAAGTAGAAGCGACGATTGACAGAAAAGACCCTAGGACTGAGGGGGGATCGACCCCTGGACATTTGGGTTCAAAGCCCGGCAATTCTTTTTAGTGTCGACCATCTGAATCTGCTTTCCGTATTCAGACCTTGGTCTCCCACAACAACTGCACACTCTCCCCAAGTCACCCCAATTCCTACCATTACCAAAAAGAATTCATTGATGTGTCTTACCATTACCCTTGTTCGAATCAGTATCTCTTCAATAGTTATGCGATCTATCCTCCTAGTGTTCAGAATTCTTCTATAGCACCATATTTTATAAGCTTCTATTCCTGTCTGAACTGTTTACCGTGCAGATTCTTTTTTGTACTTGGCTACACTCCAGACAGACACTTTCAGAAAACACTTCGGAACATTTAAATTTATTTCTCATGTTAGCAAATTCCTCTTTTCCAGAAATACTTTTGTTCACTGAGCCAGTTTACTATTCATAACCCGCCTACACCGACCATCATCAGTTATTTTGCTGTCCAGATACCAAAACTCATGTACTACTTTTGGTGTCTCATTTCCTAATCCACTTCCCTCAGCATCGTCTGATTTAATTCGACCTACACTCCATTGCCCGTCTATTTATGTTCATCTTATAACCACGCTGCAAGAAACTGTCCGTTCCGTTCAGCTGCTCTTCCAAGTCCTTTGCTCTTTAAGTAAATGACGATGTCATTAGTAAACCTCAAAGTTTTTATTTAGTCTCCTGAACTGTCATTCCTTCAACAAAGTTGTACTTTCCCCCTCTCAACCAATACTTCTCTTTCTATCCTTCGACGCTTATAACTCCAGTCAGGTTTCTGTAGAAGTTGGATATAACCTTTTGCTGTCTGTATTTTATTCCTAATACCTTCCGAATTGAAAAGTGTAATCCACTCAGCTTTGTCAAAAGCTTTCTCTAAATCTGCAAATATTACTAACGTACTTACGCAACTCATTCGCCTTCTTTGGGGTTAGAATATATAAACATGATTATCTGTATGTTTGTTTTTGCCGTCTCCCTTTGGCTATGTGTGTACTTTTCTCTTATGCTGCGCGTTTGTTTGCAATGCTGACAGGAGACAGTCCGATATAATATCGAAAAATACGTCCTTGCTAAGAGTCATGTCTTTTGCCATATGGGTTAACTATCAGTTCCGGTGTCAACCGCAAAGTGATACGAGATAGCAGAAATATTTCTGCACTGAACATTGCGTTCGGGGCATGTTGTCAACATGGAACTGGAGTTGCCAAGCCATTTTTAACAGAGTTCAAAACTTTAATATTAGACTTATTTCCTGCCTTTTTACCATTTTTTATTCAAAAAGAAGGTTGTATACCTGGAAGAATCCTGGAGATACTAAAAGGTATCAGATAGATTATATAATGGTAAGACAGAGATTTAGGAACCAGGTTTTAAATTGTAAGACATTTCCAGGGGCAGATGTGGATTCTGACCACAATCTATTGGTTATGAACTGCAGATTGAAACTGAAGAAACTGCAAAAAGGTGGGAATTTAAGGAGATGGGACCTGGATAAACTGAAAGAACCAGAGGTTGTACAATGTTTCAGGGAGAGCATAAGGGAACAATTGACAGGAATGGGGGAAAGAAATACAGTAGAAGAAGAATGGGTAGCTCTGAGGGATGAAGTAGTGAAGGCAGCAGAGGATCAAATAGGTAAAAAGACGAGGGCTAATAGAAATCCTTGGGTAACAGAAGAAATACTGAATTTAATTGATGAAAGGAGAAAATATAAAAATGCAGTAAATGAAACAGGCAAAAAGGAATACAAACGAATCAAAAATGAGATCGACAGGAAGTGCAAAATGGCTAAGCAGGGATGGCTAGAGGACAAATGTAAGGATGTAGAGGCTTGTCTCACTAGGGGTAAGATAGATAGAGCCTACAGGAAAATTAAAGAGACCTTTGGAGAGAAGAGAACCACTTGTATGAATATCAAGAGCTCAGATGGCAACCCAGTTCTAAGCAAAGAAGGGAAGGCAGAAAGGTGGAAGGAGTATATAGAGGGTTTATACAAGGGCGATGTACTTGAGGACAATATTATGGAAATGGAAGAGGATGTAGATGAAGATGAAATGGGAGATAGGATACTGCGTGAATGACAGAGCACTGAAAGACCTGCGGCGAAACAAGGCCCAGGGAGTAGACAACATTCCATTAGAACTACTGATGGCCTTGGGAGAGCCAGTCATGACAAAACTATACCATCTGGTGAGCAAGATGTATGAGACAGGCGAAATACCCTCAGACTTCAAGAAGAATATAATAATTCCAATCCCAAAGAAAGCAGGTGCTGACAGATGCGAAAATTACCGAACTATCAGTTTAAGAAATCACAGCTGCAAAATACTAACACAAATTCTTTACAGACGAATGAAAAACTGGTAGCAGCGGACCTCGGGGAAGATCAGTTTGGATTCCGTAGAAATGTTGGAACACGTGAGGAAATACTAACCTTACGACTTATCTTAGAAGAAAGATTAAGAAAAGGCAAACCTACGTTTCTAGCATTTGTAGACTTAGAGAAAGCTTTTGACAACGTTAACTGGAATACTCTCTTTCAAATTCTGAAGGTGGCAGGGGTAAAATACAGGGAGCGAAAGGCTATTTACAATTTGTACAGAAACCAGATGGCAGTTATAAGAGTCGAGGGGCATGAAAGGGAAGCAGTGATTGGGAAAGGAGTGAGACAGGGTTGTAGCCTCTCCCCGATGTTATTCAATCTGTATATTGAGCAAGCAGTAAAGGAAACAAAAGGAAAATTTGGAGTAGGTATTAAAATTCATGGAGAAGAAGTAAAAACTTTGAGGTTCGCCGATGACATTGTAATTCTGTCAGAGACAGCAAAGGACTTGGAAGAGCTGTTGAACGGAATGGACAGTGTCTTGAAAGGAGGATATACGATGAACATCAACAAAAGCAAAACGAGGATAATGGAATGTAGTCAAATTAAATCGGGTGATGCTGAGGGTATTAGATTAGGAAATGAGACAAAGTAGTAAAGGAGTTTTGCTATTTAGGGAGTAAAATAACTGATGATGGTCGAAGTAGAGAGGATATAAAATGTAGACTGGCAATGGCAAGGAAAGCGTTTCTGAAGAAGAGAAATTTGTTAACATCGAGTATAGATTTAAGTGTCAGGAAGTCGTTTCTGAAAGTATTTGTATGGAGTGTAGCCATGTATGGAAGTGAAACATGGACGATAACCAGTTTGGACAAGAAGAGAATAGAAGCTTTCGTAATGTGGTGCTACAGAAGAATGCTGAAGATAAGGTGGGTAGATCACGTAACTAATGAGGAGGTATTGAATGGGATTGGGGAGAAGAGAAGTTTGTGGCACAACTTGACTAGAAGAAGGGATCGGTTGGTAGGACATGTTTTGAGGCATCAAGGGATCACAAATTTAGCATTGGAGGGCAGCGTGGAGGGTAAAAATCGTAGAGGGAGACCAAGAGATCAATACACCAAGCAGATTCAGAGGGATGTAGGTTGCAGTAGGTACTGGGAGATGAAGAAGCTTGCACAGGATAGAGTAGCATGGAGAGCTGCATCAAACCAGTCTCAGGACTGAAGACCACAACAACAACAACCAGAATTGGTGAACTTCTGTTTCTGCTCAAAAAAAAATGGCTCTGAGCACTATGGGACTCAACTGCTGTGGTCATAAGTCCCCTAGAACTTAGAACTACTTAAACCTAACTAACCTAAGGACAGCACACAACACCCAGCCATCACGAGGCAGAGAAAATCCCTGACCCCGCCGGGAATCGAACCCGGGAACCCGGTCTGTTTCTGCTATCGTATGCAACGAGAAATATGCGGTGAAAAGATTAGGATACTTACAATGCGCTGTAGAGATTTAGGCAGTCATTCTCTTTCTGGTCCATACGGAACGGAAGAAATGTTAATACGTGGTACAATGAGGGGTATCCCTACCAAGTACCGCACAGTCGTTTACAGACTGTGGATATGGGTGTGGGCTTAGATGTTGATTCACACGCTGACAACAGTCGGCAGTGCTGTACGCTATAAGCTCCCCATCCTCTCTCTGAATACTAAGGCTCATTTTAATTGAAGCCAATCGGATCTTTCGAAGGGAGACTACACTGCTGGCCATTAAAATTGCTACACCACGAAGATGACGTGCTACAGACGCAAAATTTAGCCGACAGGAAGAAGATGCTGTGATATGCAAATGATTAGCTTTTCAGAGCATTCACACAAGGTTGGCGCCGGTGGCGACACCTGTGCTGATATGGGGAAAGTTTCCAACCGATTTGTCATACACAAACAGCAGTTGACCGGCGTCGCCTGGTGAAACGTTGTTGTGATGCCTCGTGTAAGGAGGAGGAATGCGTACCATCACGTTTCAGACTTTGATAAGGGTCGGATTGTAGCCTATCGCGACATTGCTGCTCGCGTTGGTCGAGATCCAATGACTGTTAGCAGAATATAGAATCGATGGGTTCAGGAGGCTAATACGGAACCCCTTGCTGGATCCCAACGGCCTCGTATCACTAGCAGTCGAGATGACAGGCATCTTATCCGCACTGCTGTAAAGGATCGTGCAGGCACGTCTCGATCCCTGAGTCAACAGATGGGGACGTTTGCAAGACAACAGTCGAACAGTTCGACGACTTTGGCAGCAGCATGGACTATCGGCTCGGAGACCATGGCTGCGGTTACCCTTGACGCTGCATCACAGACAGTTGCGCGCGCCTGCGATGGTGTACTCGACGACGAACCTGGGTGCACGAATGGAAAAACGTCATTTTTTCTGATGAATCCAGGTTCTGTTTACAGCATCATGATGGTCGCATCCGTGTTTGGCGACATCGCGGTGAACGCACAATGGAAGCGTGTATTCGTCATCGCCCGGCGTGATGGTATGGGGTACCACTGGTTGCACTTCTCAGTCACCTCTTGTTCGCATTGACGGCACTTTGGACAGTGGACGTTACATTTCAGATGTGTTACGACCCGTGGCTCTACCCTTCATTCGTTCCCTGCGAAAGCCTACATTTCAGCAGGATAATGCACGACCGCATGTTGCAGGTCTTGTACGGGCCTTTCTGGATACAGAAAGTGTTCGACTGCTGCCCTGGCCAGCACAATCTCCAGAGCTCTCACCAAATGAAAACGTCTGGTCAATGGTGGCCGAGCTACTGGCTCGTCACAATACGCCAGTCACTACTCTTGATGAACTGTGGCATCGTGTTGAAGCTGCATGAGCAGCTGTACCTGTACACGCCATCCAAGCCCAGGCGTATCAAGGCCGTTATTATGGCCAGAGGTGGTTGTTCTGGGTACTGATTTCTCAGGATCTATGCACCCAAATTGCGTGAAAATGTAATCAAGTGTCAGTTCTAGTATAATATATTTGTCCAATAAGTACCCATTTATCATCTGCATTTCTTCTTGGTGAAGCAATTTTAATGACCAGTAGTGTATTTAAAATACAAGGTCTATAAGCAGTCCAGACAAGAAGGCATCATAATCCTTGGAAATGTGGTGCTATAGAAGAATTCTGAAGGTAGATTGAATTACTAATGAGTAGGTACTGAAAAACATTGATGAGAAAAATTTATGAGACAACTAGACTAAAAGAGAGATCGGTTGTTAGGACACGTCCTGAGGCATCAAGAAATAGTCAAGCTGCTCCTGGAGGGAATTGGAGGGGGTAAAAATTACTGAGACTCGTGGATGAATACAGTGTAAGAAGGTTCAAATGGATGTTCGCTGCAGTTGTGGAAGAGGCTTGCACAGGTACACTAGCGAGGAGACCCGCAACGAACCAGTCTTCGGAATGAAGACCACAACAACAACAAGACTTACCGGCTAGCGCATGCTGCGCCAAAGAGTGCAAGTGTGGAAGACACTGCGGTCTCGAAGGGAGCGGCGGCAGTCGGAATGCAGCGGCGACCGGTCGCGGGGCAACCGTGTGAAGGTCTGGCTGGCTTTGCCGGCCCCATTACGCCCAGCAAGAGCGCGCAGCTCTGCACGCGCGGCCGCCGCCTCGCGGGACAGGTTCATCTGGGCGGCTGCTCGCGGATCAGCTGGAAAGGGGGCAGCGAGACGAGTTTCTGGCTCTGCGGCCTAGTCCCTCACAGACGGACAGACGCCACATCTACAGGGTCGGGAAAAATAAAAATATTTCTCCCACCTTAAGAGAGACAAGAAACATACACCATCCGTCCCACGTGCGGATGAGGTAAAATGGGTTGTTTTCCTGAAGGTGTATGAAATACGACCATGATTCGAAAAGTCTTGTAAATTTTCATGACAGAATGCAACATTTTTGTTGCATCCTCATGCCTGCTAAGTTTCATCATTCCAAGGATTATACAGAATTTCCACAATGAACACCATAAAGTTCAATGTTGACAGCCGTCACAATTGGTCAACGCGTTGACTACGGCTGAAAGTGGTGAAACCCGAGTTTCGTACTGTTATTAAACACTTTCTTTGAACGGTTGGACTGCCTCATAACCCAAAACAGAAATAGATGAACTTCAAGTCTGCACCATCACTGAATACCGTTTACTTTTGGATTAATGGTCGGACACGCACCGAAGACGAAGCGTGCTTCGGCCATCGAATAGACATCACTCCAAAAGAAACCATTGAAAAAAAATCCATGACATGGTAACGCAAGATCGCCGAATACAAAATTCGTGAGATTGCTGGGACTATAGACATCTCCACTGACCAAGTACATAATATCGTGCAAGGAGAATTGACTATGAAGAAGCTGTGTGTGACTTGGGTGCCGAGATTACTCACACTCGACCAAAAGCGCATGTGGCACATTTCAACACAATGTATGGCGATGTTTAATCGCAATCTGGAAGACTTTTTGCGTCGGTTTGTGAATGCTAATGAAACGGGATGCATTGTTATACACCCGAGTAAAAACGACAGCCACAACGACCAAAGACCGCTGAAAGTGCTCCGAAGATGACAAATACCATTTTTACAGCTGGTAAAGTGATGGCAACTGTTTTTTGCAATTTCCATTGAATAATTCTCATCGATTACTTGGGAAAAAGCCGGATTATAACTGGGTCCTATTATGCTTCATTGTTGGATTGTTTTACACTTGCATTTGCTGAAAAATTACCACGGTTCTGGCACAAAAAAGTGCTCTTTCACCGGAATAATGCACCATGCCACACATCAGCGATAACAACGGCTTTGAATTTGTTCATCATCTACCCTACTCACCAGGCTTAACACCAAGTGATTTCTTCCTGTCCCCACACTTGAAACATCATCATCATCACAATCATCATCATAATGCGTGACTGTGACTGTATTGTGAAAAACTTGGATTGCGTAAAAATTGGGCCTTTGCACGGGCGCTGATGATCGCGCAGTTGAGCGCCCCACAAATCAAACATCACCAAACTTGAAACTTTGGTTTACTGGGAAGAAATTGTCATCAAACGAGAAAGTGATAGTTGCAGTCAACGAGAGGATGATAGAACCCGTTTTCCGAAGGAATGAAGAACCCGGACGATCGGCAGACCAAGTGTATATGCCTCAAAGGAGACTATATCGAGAAGTGAGTTTTTTTACTAAACAAACACTTTTCTTACTTTTTTTACCAGACTTATCAAACCACCCTCGTTCAAATGGCTCTGAGCACTATGGGACTTAACATCTTAGGTCATCAGTCCCCTAGAACTTAGAACTACTTAAACCTAACTAACGTAAGGACATCATACACATCCATGCCCGAGGCAGGATTCGAACCTGCGACCGTAGCAGTCACGCGGTTCCGGATTGCGCGCATAGAACCGCGAGACCACCGCTGCCGGCAAAACCACCCTCGTATTCTTCGCCCCAATTTCATTTTTGCGGTCCATGTATATCTACGTCTACATGCACAGTGTGCCAGGAGGAATGATCAGTATTCACGGATATATCAGTCAGAATCAGTTGAAGCAAAAAACTTATGCCCAGTACCGAATAATTTCCGAGACAGAACACACTTTACCAGACGTTTGACGGAACATCTCAATCATACTTGCTCAAATCTCTGGGCCGGTCGTGGTAGTGCAATTATCTGGCTACCAAGATCGCCAGATCTTCCATCATTAGATTTTTTGTTTGCGTTGTTGGATGAAGTCTGAGGTGTGCTAAGGAAAGATGAATACGCGAGGTGAATCGTTTGGTCGCATCATGGACGTTGCTGTCCCCAATAGGGAACGTGCAGATGCACGCAGACAAGCAACACGACGTGTTGCACAAATGTATTAAAGTTGACGGAGGAATATTCGTACATCTGACTTTAACGGTGCAGCAGCAGTAATATGACGTGTACGACAATGCTTAGAAGTTAATGTGTTAAAAGTACGTATTTTTCAATTGATCCTTTGTGAAACGCATGTTTACTAAAACTGTTGTACTGTGTAAACCTGACAATGTATTGAATAATACAGAAAATAAACAGCATTGTACATTGACTGCGTTCTGCTTCGGAAACCATTCGGAATAGAACATACATCCATATGAAGTTTTTCGTTTCAAGTGATCGTTCCTGTCACATCTCTTTATATTGACCACATTCCTCCTGGGCACCCCGTATATAGGCCTACTCCACAAACCAGCGTACTGTGCGTGGAGGAGGGTACCACGTACGAATATGATCGCTTGTGTGTTGTCTGAGTATTTTCCAACGTATTAACTACTTGAAAGATTCAAGAATGGCCGGCCGCGGTGGTCTCGCGGTTCTAGGCGCGCAGTCCGGAACCGTGCGACTGCTACGGTCGCAGGTTCGAATCCTGCCTCGGGCATGGATGTTTGTGATGTCCTTAGGTTAGTTAGGTTTAAGTAGTTCGAAGTTCTAGGGGACTAATGACCACAGTAGTTGAGTCCCATAAAAAAAAAATAATTCAAGAATGTCGCGGCGGATGGTATCCTCTAAGGCGCACAATATTTCCATCAGGTAGCTGCTCGTCGTCTTCAGGTGCGTCTGTGGCCTGCTGCTGTGGCTCGTCAATTTATGCGCTGGCTCGCTAGAATAGCACACGCATGACATAACCGCGCCTCCTTGGCACCTACGCTCTTCTAGCAAACCAATACAAAAACTGGCCGCCCTCTTCAACACACACTGATCCTCGAGATCTTCCGTCATAGGGACGCTTAAAATTATTGCTGAACTCCAGGTGCATAGACAACGTGCACACGTTACAGTTGCGCCTGTACCAGAAAGTCACCAAATCCGAAGGCAGTTAGGTGTGTTGGTAAAAGTTCGTCATTCTTATAAGGACGTTTAAGAACGAGTCGTAAACACACTGTGTCTTGCAGTGACAACAGATACATGGCTATCATAGGCCAGAAAGGCCCGAGCATCAACAAATACTCGTTACCGGACATATATTTTGGGACATTAGATTCTGGTTTTCACACAAAGCTTCTCCTAAACGAATGCCGGTCACTTCTTTTCACACATTCCGCAGGTGTCTATAAGGATGGATATCAGCAGACTTACAACAGGAAAGATATACGTGATTATGAGAATTTCCATTTTGAGTAACGCTCCCGCCAAAATAATAAATAGTGGAGTTTCGGGTAAGAAAAAATGGTTCAAATGGCTATGAGCACGATGGGACTTAACAGCTGAGGTCATCAGTCCCCTAGAACGTAGAACTACTTAACCCTAACTAACCTAAGGACATCACACACATCCACGCCCGAGGCAGGATTCGAACCTGCAACCGTAGCGGTCACGAGGTTCCAGACTGATGCGCCTAGAACCGCTCGGCCACTCCGGCCGGCTTCTGGTAAGAGTTTGCAGTTAAATGTCTACTTAATCTTTTATTTAAACTATTTATACACAAATCTGTCATTTAATCTCCTAAGAATTATTAGTTCTAAAAACATTCATTTTTACTCTTAACACAGACATAATGAATACGAGAGAACGAAAATGTTGTCTCCGTGATCTCACCTGCACAAGCGAATGATCAGCAAAATGTCACACGTAAAGGTCTCCAGCAGTGGTCACAGAGATCACGTTCTACACTTTCATAATCCGTACAGACCTCACGCTACGATTCTTTACATCCGTATCTCTGCATTCAGCCATCGACAAAATCACATCCGCAGTCTGAACACATCCATTATTTGCACAGCGAGATTTTTTTTTGTGCTAAAAGGCCTCTTCTCTCTCTCTCTCTCTCTCTCTCTCTCTCTCTCTCTCTCTCTCTCTCTCTCTCTCCAGTTTTCCTTCTCATCATTATCCTTCTGTTACTGTTCGAGAATTTCCGATTTATGGCGGGGGGGGGGGGGGAGGTCATTTCTTCCGTCAATCAACGACAATTTTGGCAGAAGGGACATGAGAAAAATGGGCATGCGTGTTTGCATCACTGAATTCTAGCACTCCGCAATCAGTTCCTGCTTGGGTCTCCTTCTACAGACGACTTTCCCCAAACCTGACGTTCTTCTGGATGATCTGAGGTGCAGTTTCGTCTCTTTTCGCTGGACGAGAAGGAGCAAAATTCTCTGTTGTATTAATAATAATACTGTATGGGCATTCCCGTTATGTGAAGTGCTTTTGCTGACAGCTCTACTTTAACGGTCCGAGAGTTTGTATTTCTGTATAAACCGCCGCAGTGATGAGTATTCTTGCCCCATAGTTCACTAACTGTTTAACTTTTCGTTAGACTCCACCACACAACAGCCAGACAGCTGCTTCCGCATGGACAAGGGAGCAATGTCATGTAGACCTAACAGGCAATGCGATAAATTAAATTGCAGTCACTGTTTGAAACTGTTACATTTATGCGCTGCGTTTGTTACTAATAAATAAACTTTCTTACTTAAATACCGTGAAAGAACAGGACAATATGTCATTACGCACTGCTACAGCGGCTAGCGAGAGTCAGTTTCCCGCCAACAGAAATAACTTGAAAGTGGGTAATGTTAAGACAACACCTGCTCTTGACCGAACTTCCGTTTTCATTTTCAGTCGAAGAGGACATTATTTCTATCATCATCTTGGTAGTGGAGTTTGCTATCCCTGCGCTGTAGTCGTTCTCGACACATCTGAATCCAGACAACCTCTCGTTCCCATTAGGTATGCGCGGAGAGTGGTGGGGTGCCCAGGAAAAAGTTTCCCTTCCTCCGAAGGACGCCGGCTACAGAACGCCAAATGCTTTCCAGGAATCTCGTTAGGCCGCGAGACATGTGACAACTGCTTACCAGCGCAAACAGCGGAGTATTGCAGCTATGCAAATTATTTCAAAGAACACAGCGCCGTCGGGGCTCTCGGCAAAGTTTCAAAATCTTTTCGAGTTCATGTAATTTAAGCTCACCCATACTAGTTTTATTTGTGAACTGGCTACTACAATGTTAGCGATGCTTACTAATTCGAAATGGTTCGAGATCTAGCGTTATAATGCGCCATTTCTTTGATGTGGGGTGCTATAAAGTGATACATTAATATCTCTAAATATCAAGCGTAAATTTTGTTGCAGTCGAAACCTACCGTTCAACTTACACATAGAACCGTCTGATTTTATGAGTGCTTATGATCATGGATGCACATACAATGTTGAGGCACTTTTCACAATTGCGTTTAATATAGAAGTTTTCATTTATCCTTCTCAAATATCCAACGTGCCCTCCATGGACGCTTGGTTAACACCTAGACGATACTCAGACTCACCTCATACTTCCGCGAAAATATCGTGAGGTAATGCATTCACTGATGCTACTACGCGGCGTCGCTGTTCAGTCAAAGTTTTTGGGAGGCGAGGTACACAGATGTAGTCCTTCAGAGACACCCTACGCAAAATACATACATATCGATAAATGAGGCGACCTCGGAAGCCAGTGGGTCAATGCGAGATGGGCAAGATCCTTACGGTTAACACATCGCTAAGGCCGTATTATCGACAAGAATCTGGCCGTACAGCAGCAATTGCAACTGTTGAAACGAAAATCGCAAGACGCCTTTTGTTGTTGTGTTGTCGGTCTCTCTACTCGACGCATACCACGTAACGTGTGCCAAGGTAAAATCTTAGTTTAGATGAGTAATTTAAAATTTACACGTTTCTATTGTACCTTTATTCGAGTAGAAGGGACGGTGTAGTGAAATCGTATGAATCTATTTAAACAGTCTTTACTTTTGTGGTTGTTCTGGTTTCCACTGTCGTTTTCACAAGCCCTTGAGGTATGTTGTAGTTTGAGGCAGACTACGTTATAACACACGGGACGACATCGTACATAAGACGTTACTAGCTGGCCCATGTGCCTGACGCTCGGCATATTATGTCGCCACCTTGGGCCAAGAATCGTCCCAGAGGCTATTGAAAATTATTACCCTGTCGGATGACATTGTAATTCTGTCAGAGACAGCAAAGGACTTGGAAGAGCAGTTGAACGGAATGGACAGTGTCTTGAAAGGAGGATATAAGATGAACATCAACAAAAGCAAAACGAGGATAATGGAATGTAGTCGAATTAAGTCGGGTGATGCTGAGGGAATTACATTAGGAAATGAGACAAAGTAGTAAAGGAGTTTCGCTATTTGGGGAGCAAAATAACTGTGATGGTAGAAGTAAGAGGATATAAAAGGTAGACTGTAAATGGCAAGGAAAGCGTTTCTGAAGAAGAGAAATTTGTTAACATCGAGTATAGATTTGTCAGGAAGTCGTTTCTGAAAGTATTTGTATGGAGTGTAGCCATGTATGGAAGTGAAACGTGGACAATAAATAGCTTAGACAAGAATAGAAGCTTTCGAAATGTGGTGCTACATAAGAAAGTTGAAGATTATATGGGTAGATCACATAACTAATGAGGAGGTACTGAATAGAATTGGGGAGAAGAGGAGTTTGTGGCACAACTTGACTAGAAGAAGGGACCGGTTGGTAGGACATGTTCTCAGACATCGAGGAATCACCAATTTAGTATTGGAGAGCAGCGTGGAGGGTAAAAATCGTAGAGGGAGATCAAGAGATAAATACACTAAGCAGATTCAGAAGGATGTAAGCTGCAGTAGGTACTGGGAGATGAAGAAGCTTGCACAGGATAGAGTAGCATGGAGAGCTGCATCAAACCAGTCTCAGGACTGAAGACCACAACAACAACCACCCTGTCGGAACTAGTACAGCGACGTCACGTGAACTAGGAGGCAATGTATGGTGAAGACAGATATCCAGTTTGTGGTGTCACAGCCAGACACCACACGTGCTAGGTGGTAGCTTAAATCGGCCGCGGTCCTGTAGTACATGTCGGACCCGCGTGTCGCCACTGTGTGATCGCAAACCTAGCGCCACCACAAGGCAGGTCTCAAGAGACTGACTTGAACTCACCCCAGTTGTACGGACGACAGAGCTAGCGACTAGACGTACGAAGCCTTTCTCTCTCATTAGCCGAGAGACAGAATAGCCTTCAGCTAAGTTAATGGCTACGAACTAGCCAGGCGCCATTAGCCTTACAGTGATTGTAATTAGAGTCTCACTTGTGTTCACCATAGAGATGTACAAGAAGAAATTAAAGATAAGTATATGAGAAGCTCCGTTCTTTTCTTCATAGCATTAATCACGTATCCTGTTCCAGTACTTCACGCCCGTCTGCGTTAGTATCGCGTGCCTTTTAAGCCACCTCTATCTACAAGGTGTTGGCCCAGCTGCCGACACATCACAGTTCTACTTATCTCAACTGTTACTCCACCCAGTCAGCAGGGTTGTACACGTGATACGTCAGCAAGTCGTGTTCAGTGTAATGCCGTATGTTAACGACATGCTGCGTTTCCGTGTGGGACGAGAACAAGTACGACATTTGGGCACAGCAGCACATGTAACCGATTTAAAAAATAATTAAAAAACACTCAGCTTTGTCTGTATTTGTTCATCTGGCACGTGAATTCCATCCGACTAAGGCATATATCTTTGACTAGAGAATTAACGTTCTGTTTTGCATAACGCTGCAGTAGCAGGGTCAATGCAATACAGGGGTGACCCGAACAAAATTGATCCAGAAAATATTTCATGCACCATGAGATAGGCAACGTAACTTACATCATCTGCATCCGGCATGGGTACCATAATTTTGAGTTACCTGTCTTTTGGTGCACGAAATATTTTCTAGGCCAGTTTTTTGAACTACCCTGTATAAGGGTAAATGTAAGACAAGCGCTAGTTTAAAAACCACAGTACTAGGCGTAGTGCTATTGAAGGTGGTATGCTCTTGCATTTATCCTATCTTCGACATTACTTACCCAGCCAGTTATGGGGAACCTGCAGTTTAAACCGTTAAGGGGGGCCGGCCGGTGCGGCCGAGCGGTTCTATGAGCTTCAGTCTGGAACCGCGCAACTGCTACGGTCGCAGGTTCGAATCCTGCCTCGGGCATGGATGTGTGTGATGTTCTTAGGTTAGATTAATTAGTTCTAAGTTCTAGGGGACTGATGACCTCAGAAGTTAAGTCCTATAGTGTTCGGAGCTATTTGAACCATTTGAACACCTGGCTGAAAAATACTTAGCAGTTCGTGGCGCCCTCCATAGGTAATGCTGGAATTCAATATGGTGTTGGCCCAGCCTTAGCCTTGATGACGGCTTCCACTCTCGCAGGCGTTATGTTCAGTCAGGTGCTAGAAGCTTTCTTGGGGAATGGCGGCCCGTTCTTCACGAAGTGCTGCACTGAGGAGAGGTTTCGATGTCAGTCGGTGAGGCCTGGCACTAAGTCGGCATTCAAAAACATCCCAAAGGTGTTATATAGGATTCAAGTCAAGAATCTGTGCAGGCCAATCCATTACAGGGATATTATTGTCGTGTAACCACTCCGCCACAGGCCGTGCATTATGAACAGGTCCTCGATCGAGTTGAAAGATGCAATCGCCATCCCCGAATTGCTCTTCAACAGTGGGAAGCAAGAAGGTGCTTAAAACATCAATGCAGGCCTGTGCTGTGATACTGCCACGCAAAATAACAAGGGGTGTAAGCTCCTCCATTAAAAACACGACCACACCATAACACCACCGCCTCCGAATTTTACTGTTGGCACTACACGCACTGGCAGATGACGTTCACCGAGCATTCGCCATACCCACATCCTGTCATCGGATTGCCACATTGTGTACCGTGATTCGTCACGCCACACAACGTTTTACCACTGTTCAATCATCCAATGTTTACGCTCCTTACACCAAGGAAGGCGTCGTGTGGCATTTATCGGCATGATGTGTGGCTTACGAGCAGCCGCTCGACTGTGAAATCCAAGTTTTCTCACCTCCCGCCTGTCATACTACTTCCAGAGGATCCTGATGCAGTTTGGAATTCCTGTTACGCATTACGACCCTCTTCAACTGTAGGTGGCCTCTGTCAGTCAACATACGAGGTCGGTCTGTACGCTATTGTGCTGTATGTGTCCCTTCACGTTTCCATTTCATTATCACATCGGAAACAGTAGTCCTAGAGATGTTTAGGAGTGTGGACATCTCGCGTACAAACGTATGACACAAGTGACACCCAATCACCACCTGACCACGTTCGAAGTCCGCGAGTTTCGCGGAGCGCTCCATTTTGCTCTCTCACGCTGTATAGTGACTACCGAGGTCGCTGATATGGAGTACCTGGCAGTAGGTGGCAGCACAATTCATGAAAAACGTATGTTTTTGGGGGTGTCCGGATACTCTTGATCACATTGTGTAGGACAGTAGTAAGGAAAGAACCAGAGCCAACGGCTGAGTAGTTTCGTGCACTATTATCAACGCTACGACAACAACTGACTGGCAGGCCACTTGCATTTGCTCGCGTAACGGCCTGATTGGCTAACTTCAATGCTAATTAACTCGGAAACGGTGCAATGTAGAGAATTTTTTGCTGGACCATTATTCATCAGCGCAACCTACCCTGCGACAGCCTTACGAGCTTTTCGAATTATTTCTGACCACACAGTATTTACACGCAGCACATGCATTTCACTCAGTCAGAACGTTTCGGAGTACAGACTCAAAGCTCTGGGTGCCTTAGTCTTTTTCACTTTACTTATCGCTTCTTTCATTTGTTGGAAAGATTTTAGGATGAAGACATCTTCTTATGCAAGAATGAAGACGACGATTGTAGTACACGTCTGGAGAAGCATAGAAGAAAATAGGTTTTTCGTCCAGAAATGACGATTACTCATGGTTAACTTTAATGCCCCGTTTTTTTTCTTCAATGTAACCTGAGAGAACCAACGTGCTCGTATAGGATAACGCGCAGAGCGCTAGGTTACGAGACAGGGAGGTGATCCAGACCCCAATCGAATCCATCGCGGATTAACGGTCGTGGTCTGGTACACTGGTCTACCCGGGAGGGTTTAAGTCAGTTTTCCAGGCTAGTTTACCCAAACGCTGGGCAGGATAATGAAGTCTGCCTCCGAGGATAGTATACACAAAAATTTAAAAATACAATAATACACAGAACATAGTTAACGCGATTCGCGTATAGGTGGATTACACGACTTCACTCATTTAGTTTACCTCCTTTGGCGTCAGGAACGGCATCGGGCCGCAGAGTTATTAATATAGTAAAATAAACCAACTCATGAAAACTCGGAAGCCGCACTAGACTGCAGAAACACTAAGGAGAAGAAGATTAAGTGATTGGTCAGAGCCAATAATTTGTTTTATTAAATACAAAAACATGTATTTATATATATTTTTTCTTTTTATACTCTTCCTAACAATTTCGTCATCAAAGAGTAACAAATCCAATGTCAAAGCCTGTTTTAGGCGTAATTTACTATTAAGAATTAATACGTATTAAAAAGATAGCATTAGTTTTAGACAATTTTCTCCATTCTTGTATTTCTAAACCCTGTGAACCAAACATGTACACGAAAATTTCTGATAACTTTTGTATCCGAATGGATCGAAAACTGCTGACGGACACACTTGGCTCGAAACAATTACTTTTAACTTCCCACACTTTGTGCTATCAGGTTCCGTGTACTCACACGTCGAGCTATGGGGGTTTTGACATCACTTTCATTTTACCTTTTCGGTTATTTGCATCTCTGCTCCGTGGCGTACCATGTACCCAGATATTACTCAATCTAACAATAATGGATTGTTGGTCGTCAATGTCACGACAGACGGCGAGACCGTGGTAGTATCTCGCAGGACAAGACAGTTAAGTTCAATGCTGTTTTCGTAAATGACAGGATTCAGTGTGGAAAGGAATGACGATCGTCACTGACATGTCGATAATGAAGTTTGTGGATATGATATGTTCCAATGTGCTACGATTCTTACTGGGAATAAATTCAGTGGCCGTCATTTGTAAATCTGACTGTCAATTCAAAGAGAACAAATCCTGCTCATGACAAGCCCTAAATAAGAACAGTCACTATACCGAGTGGTAAATGGAGTCACGTTCGTCGGCTGCGAAAGGGAAGGAATTAATATAGCGCTACTCAGTTTGTAAGAGAGGCGGGTGTAGTTATAAATGGCGACCATGACAGGATTTGTTCAAAAAATGGTTCAAATGGCTCTGAGCACTATGGGACTTAACATCTGAGGTCATCAGACCCCTAGACTTAGAAACTACTTAAACCTAACTAACCTACGGACATCACACACAGCCATGCCCGAGGCAGGATTCGAGCCTGTGACCGTAGCAGTTTCGGACTGAAGCGCCTAGAACAGCTCGGCCACAACAGCCGGCAGGATTCGTTCTCTCTGGATTTACAAGAGCGTAGGTTTATACCGCCCAAAGAGGTAGTAGACTAACTTTCGCCGTGGTTCCGTCTCCAGGAAATCCGCGACAATCACTACCGCAGTTCGACAGTAACACTCGGCCGAGTACTGACTTAATACTTGTTCTCACTTTGTATATAAGTTTGTGGCAGGTACTGACAGAAGCAGGCAGGGCAGGACAAGTAAGGCGAGTGTCAGGCCCGGGTAGTGTTATCAGGGAGGCGGCACGCGGCAGCTGTCGCTGGCTGCCACGCGAAACGTGGGGTCCCGCCTCCCACCACCGGAAACCACGAGTTAGGCCGCCCCACGCGCCGCGACTGTCACCGCTCAAGTCCCAGGCTGAGAGTTCTCCTGTATAGCCAAACACGGCCCACACGTCGTCACCAGTCAGCGTAATCTGGTCACGATTCTCGTCTGACTTTCCTGCTCCTCACACTCTTTAGAGAGAGAGAGAGAGAGAGAGAGTGTGTGTGTGTGTGTGTGTGTGTGTGTGTGTGTGTGTGTGTGTGTGTGTGTGTGTGTGTGCCCGTTGCTAGAACAACTTCATGATAAATGAAAAGCACAATACTGCTTATTTTATACAGGATTAATTATTTAGTTAACTTGTTTCGGCTTACAATGCCATTGTCAGGCTTTAACTGATTACCCTTGTAATGAATTTACAACATTTGTAAACAACACTGGGAAAAATGCTACTCATCGAGAACGAAAAACAAGCGCAGAATAAATGTCGTCTTTGATAGTGGAGTAATAATGCAATTAAAATTTAAAAATCGGACAGTAAATAAATATGTAGGGAGCAAACTGAGGAAAATCAGTAAGAGTAAACTTGAGAAACAGTGCCTATCTAAAAATTTATGTTGAGTAAATAGTCCCAATAAAATCAAATTAATGCTTCTCAGGAATATTACAAATGGCTTGAAGAAGTATTACATATGGAACGGGACACAGAAACACGGTAAAAAATAGGACCGACAACTGCAATAACCGAGTATATGGAGTACATAGGCAATCACGTTAAAATAACTAAACACAGGATAACGAAGGAAGAGAAAGGAACATACAGCATGGGGAGCAATTGAAAACTGTGAGGATTAAGCGGCGTTTAGAAGATGGGAAGTTTTAAGCTGTGTTTGGTGAATTATCATGACGAGTGGGGGCCAGATGTTTCCTGATTTCCAGGGCTCCCAACATGTTCGGTAGTTCTGGTACACTACATAAATGACGTAGCAATGGTAGCACTACCGGTAGTAACAGTTTACATGCACAATCATAAAATATATATAATTACTGTTGTTAAATGAAGGAAGAAAATTGGGTTTAACGTCCCGTCGTTATTAGGGATGGAGCACAAGCTCGGATTATGTCAAGGATGGGAAAGGAAATCAGCTGTGACCTTTCAAAGGAACCATCCCGGCATTTGCCTGGAGCCATTTAGGGACGCGACTTGAACTGTCGTCCTCCCGAATACGAATCCAATGTGCTAACCACTGCGCCACCTCGCTCGGTCATTGTTATTTTGTACCCAACAGAGCGTTCACCATCATTATCAAAGTGAGGAGTTTCCTGTTATTATTGGCAAATGTGAAAGTTGAATAACAGAAACTTGATTTAAGTTCAACGAAGTGTTGAAGCAATGTTTGATATATTAATGTTTTGCCTTATTTTAAAATTTTACCTTTTTCTTGAGGAAAATGAGTTTTTGGTGCATTATAGTAAATTAATATTGTTTTCATTATTTTTATTACAACATCCCTCTGCTTCACGTTAAAAATCTACAATTTTCGAATAAAACATGAATTAAACATTGACAAGGTCGCCTCACTATAAAATGCTGTCCATTTTTAAATAACAGACAAGATCATAACTACACTCCTGGAAATGGAAAAAAGAACACATTGATACCGGTGTGTCAGACCCACCATACTTGCTCCGGACACTGCGAGAGGGCTGTACAAGCAATGATCACACGCACGGCACAGCGGACACACCAGGAACCGCGGTGTTGGCCGTCGAATGGCGCTAGCTGCGCAGCATTTGTGCACCGCCGCCGTCAGTGTCAGCCAGTTTGCCGTGGCATACGGAGCTCCATCGCAGTCTTTAACACTGGTAGCATGCCGCGACAGCGTGGACGTGAACCGTATGTGCAGTTGACGGACTTTGAGCGAGGGCGTATAGTGGGTATGCGGGAGGCCGGGTGGACGTACCGCCGAATTGCTCAACACGTGGGGCGTGAGGTCTCCACAGTACATCGATGTTGTCGCCAGTGATCGGCGGAAGGTGCACGTGCCCGTCGACCTGGGACCGGACCGCAGCGACGCACGGATGCACGCCAAGACCGTAGGATCCTACGCAGTGCCGTAGGGGACCGCACCGCCACTTCCCAGCAAATTATGGACACTGTTGCTCCTGGGGTATCGGCGAGGAACATTCGCAACCGTCTCCATGAAGCTGGGCTACGGTCCCGCACACCGTTAGGCCGTCTTCCGCTCACGCCCCAACATCGTGCAGCCCGCCTCCAGTGGTGTCGCGACAGGCGTGAATGGAGGGACGAATGGAGACGTGTCGTCTTCAGCGATGAGAGTCGCTTCTGCCTTGGTGCCAATGATGGTCGTATGCGTGTTTGGCGCCGTGCAGGTGAGCGCCACAATCAGGACTGCATACGACCGAGGCACACAGGGCCAACACCAGGCATAATGGTGTGGGGAGCGATCTCCTACACTGGCCGTACACCACTGGTGATCGTCGAGGGGACACTGAATAGTGCACGGTACATCCAAACCGTCATCGAACCCATCGTTCTACCATTCCTAGACCGGCAAGGGAACTTGCTGTTCCAACAGGACAATGCACGTCCGCATGTATCCCGTGCCACCCAACGTGCTCTAGAAGGTGTAAGTCAACTACCCTGGCCAGCAAGATCTCCGGATCTGTCCCCCATGGAGCATGTTTGGGACTGGATGAAGCGTCGTCTCACGCGGTCTGCACGTCCAGCACGAACGCTGGTCCAACTGAGGCGCCAGGTGGAAATGGCATGGCAAGCCGTTCCACAGGACTACATCCAGCATTACGATCGTCTCCATGGGAGAATAGCAGCATGCATTGCTGCGAAAGGTGGATATACACTGTACTAGTGCCGACATTGTGCATGCTCTGTTGCCTGTGTCTATGTGCTTGTGGTTCTGTCAGTGTGATCATGTGAAGTATCTGACCCCAGGAATGTGTCAATAAAGTTTCCCCTTCCTAGGACAATGAATTCACGGTGTTCTTATTTCAATTTCCAGGAGTGAATGTAGAACAAAAATGGTCCGTAGGTTACACGGCCCTTTTATGTATCCTCACTCAGTTTCTAGACGGTTCACTGCTTTGGTTTTCTGGGGAATCTAGTAAGACACTGCTTGCATAAAGAAAGGGACCATTATGGGGAAACGCCCAACAGGTACGCAACACACGTAACGTAAAGGTAATGCAGACACGACCTTAACTGACCGAATCTACTAGGACGACTACCTCAATCTACACTTAATTATCATAGGCTACGGCAGCCTACAGTAGTTTGATAACTGTAATTTTTGGCTTTTTTTGGTAAGTGGGGAACGCGGGGTTGTGGCTAGTAGCTGTGGACTTCACCCAGTACTTGCTTAATAAATATGGAGTCATACACCTGCACCCTGTAACAGTGTTCACGTTCAGTCAGCCCAGTGGATATGTCTTTGCCTGATTGACCAACCTGTAAAACTTATCGCAGTCTGTAGAGTCGAAATTTTATACCCCAATAATGGCTAGTAATAGGGTTTTATCTTCGCTGTTGATAATACACTGCGCTGTGGTGTTCCCCACAGTGCGAAATCATGTAGTTGCAGGATTTCAGTGTTGTTGTTACACTCTGTGATGCCTCTTAGGTACGGGGTTGTACACCACTCCCTGTGGACAGTGGAAGGAGCAGCAGAGGGAGTCTAGAGGAGGAATATAGTTTTCAGTTTTCGTTTCCTGTGCAAGATGTGGTCAGTGAGGACAGAGTTGTAGCGACTGATTGAGGCAACAAATTTTATTTTATCTAACTCTGATCTGAAATCTCTTTTGGATGTGGGATCAGATATAAGACCGTGCGCCACAGAGTGGAAGGCTGCAAATTTGCTTATTACTGGTTGTTGTGAGCTAGAAGGTATTACTGGGCCTCTAGCAGTAGTTTTTCTATAAATGTTGAAATATTGTGTTTGTGAACTGATCTCAGTGGTTAGATCTAGGAACTTTAAGGATTTTTTTGCCAATATCCATTGAGAACCGAATATTTTTTATGTTGACTGTTTATGTTATGAAGAAAAATTGTTGACCCATCTTGTAGCGCATGTCCAAAAAAAATGACGGCACAATTTGACTGAAAGGTGGGATCGATTGATAGGACACATCTTGAGGCATCAAGGCATCAGTTTAGTAATGGAGGGAAGCGTGGGGAGACGGGGGTAAAATTTGTAGAGGGAGGAATAATGTAGTAACATCTTGCTCAGCTGAAACGCGAATAGAACATGACAGGTTGTGAGTAACACTGCTACAAAGCATCCTAGTCCATGCAACTGAAAAGTACGCTGAGTCATGGATTATCTTCTAATATCGTGTCGAAACTCCTTTGGCCATCGTTGTGCAGCGCATGGACAGAACTAGGCGTTGGAAGTCCCCTGCAGAAATATTGAGCCATGATGCCTCCTTACCCACCGTAATTGCGGAAGTGTTGCCGGTGCGGGATTTTGTGCACAAACTAACCTCTCGATTATGTTTCGTAAATGCTCGCTGGTGATCCAAAAGCCCGCTGGAGATGTCCACAATGTTCCTCAAACTAATCGCTAACAGTTGTGGGCCAGTGGCAGGGGGCAATGTCATCTACAAAAATTCCAACTTTGTTTGGGAGCATGAAGTTCATAAAAGGCTGCAAATGATCCAAGTAGCCGAACAGTACCATTTCCAGTCAATAATTGGTTCATTAGAGGATCCAGTCCATTCCACGTAAACACGGCCCACACCATTATGGAGCCACCATAGCTTGCACAGGGCCTTGTTGACAATTTCTGTCCATGGCTTCACTGGGTCTGTAGCACACTCGAACCTTACCATCGCCTCTTACCAACTGAAATCAGGAGTCATCTCAACAGGCCACGGTTTTCCAGTCGTCTGGGGTCCAACCAATATGGTCACGAGCCCAGGAGAGGCGCTGCAGGCGATGTCGTGCTGTTAGCAAAGGCACTAGCGCCTCTCCTCTGCCACAGTCCATTAACGCCAAATTTCGCGGCACTCTCCTAAACCATACGTTCGTCGTACGTCATACATTGATTTTTGCGGTTATCTCACGCAATATTGTTTGTTAGCACTGACAAATCTATGCAAATGCCGCCCAAGTCTATCTTTAAGTGAAGATCGTCGGCAACTGCGTTATTCGTGGTAAGAGGTAACGTCTGAAATGTAGTATGCACGGCACGTTCTTGACAGTGTTGATCTTCGGAATATTGAATTCCGTAACGATTTACGAAATGGAATGCCCCATGCGTCTAGCTGCAACTACCGTTTTGTGTTCAAAGTCTATTAACGAAATTATAATGAAATCCTTACCATTAGCTGCTTACATGCGTTCCAACGGGGACAGTTGAAAATGTGTGCCCCGACCGCGACGAATCCAGGATCTCCTGCTTACATGGCAGACGCTCTGCCTGACTGAGTCATCGAGGACACAGAGGATAGTGCGACTGCAGGGACTTATCTCTGGCACGCTCCCCGTGAGACACACATTTCCAGCTTACTGTCCACGCACTACATTTGTAGTGCCCCTTTCCACTATACTCGCGGCAGTAAATCTACCAATTCCCGTAAGATTTTGAGCAATGTCAGTGCATCTGCACTGAAGAAGATCACTGGCCGGTAAGCCTTATCTATATGAGGATTGTATCTGTTCTTTCGCCCATGTAAGCCTGTAAGCAGCTAATGGTCTGGATTTCATTGTAATTTCATTCTTCGAGAACTGAAAGACATGTCCGAAAGAACAGACACCACCTTCATATTCATAAAGTCTGTCAATTCCCGTCTTGCGGCCACAGCTACTTCGCAAACCTTTTCACATGGCCGCGCGGTCTGAGGCGCCATGTCACGAATTCTAGTCGTCCCTCGGGCATGGGTATGTATGTTGTTCTTAGCATAAGTTAGTTTAAGTAGCGTGTAAGTCTAGGATCCGATGACCTCATCAGTTCGGTCCATTAGGAATTCACACACAGTGGAACTTTTCACATGAGTCAGCTGAGTACAAATGGCACCGGCCGCTGTGGCCGAGCGATTCTAGGCGCTTTCAGTCCGGAACCACGCGGCTGCTACGGTCGCAGGTTCGAATCCTGCCTCGGTCATGGATGTGTGTGATGTCCTTAGTTCGGTTTAAGTAGTTCTAAGTCTAGGGGACTGATGACCTCAGATGTTAAGTCCCATAGTGCTTAGAGCCATTTGAACCTTTCTTTTTTTTTTTAAGTACAAATGGCAGTTTCGCCAGTGCACTGCCCCTGTATACCTCGTGTACGCGATATTACCGCCATCTGCATACGCGCAACATTGTCGCATAACCTTTGTCAGCTCAGTGTATATATAGGTATGCATGTGTGGCCCATCCTAAACACATCCTACCTTACCCTCAGCTTGGCAAGTAATGCTATGCACAGCGCGTTTCCTTTGGCCGCCTCCTCCAATATAGGACCTACGCGGCGATGATGATGAAGCGGAGGCGGCGTGGAAATTCGGTCCGCCTGTCCCCTTCTCGCCTCGCCTTTGAGCGTCCGCGCTCTGGATCGGCCGGTGCGTCGCGAGCGGGGAGCCCCGCAATGAGCGGAAGCAATAGCGCGCTATGAATAATGCAGACGGCCCGCCCGGAGCAAGCTGCCAACACGCGCGCTGGGTCGATTACCGCCCCGCTCGACAGCTACACGCCCCAGTGGCGTCCGCTAGCATTACTCATTACGTTCCGCCACAAGCGGTCACACTCGCCCGCCACCCCATCGTGCCGATTCGTACAGACAGCAGGATTTCCGATGGCGTAATTTCACAACGATGTGTGATTGTGTCACTGCACCACAATAATTCAGAGCTGTTCACGTCAGCTAGCAGCCAGACGAGCGTTGCTTTCATTGTGAAAACTCACAGGCTGCATAGTCGTGAGTCACATGTGCTCAGTCTTCGTCACCTATCCAAAAACATCAGCATAGTCACTCGAACGGAGCCAGAAACCCCAAAATAGCGCTGAGAGACTCGAAACGCGCAGACTACACAGCAATATTTACAGTAGGGATCATACGTGACGTTACTGTACACTGCTCTCCCATGACCTAAGATAGCGGTACGCTCTTTAAGCTCTACTATTCGTGGTCCTATTGGAAATCGCTGTCCCTGCTTTACTCCTGCCGATTTACCCAGCCAGTTATACGGGGGATCTATAGTTTATTTTTTGGTATCAAGGTTTGATACCACACTTGTTAGGGGTTGCAGATATCGACCGCGGTCCGTAATAGATATCGCTGGACCCGCGAGTCGCGACTGGCGCCGCTCCACGGCTTGTGACAAGTATCTAGCGAGCTCTCATCCACTCTTGCTCCGGACGTCAACTAGGAATGTGGCATAGCCTTCAGCTGATAGGAAGCAACCTCGAACAAGGCGCTTAGTCAAGTATGGCATAAGTTGAAAGGGTGCAGTACCGCCCGACATTGAAAATAGGTACAAAATACTTCATTATTCTTGTCAGAACAACACATTTTTTGTGTAAAAATAACTCAATTTCAATTAATGCAGCGAAGCCGGATACCAGTGTGGGAAAGAATGACAATTTATTTATTTAATTGATCGCATGTGCACTCCCACAAAGTAAATCCCTACATCCAGTTTGGTGAGATCTGTGAAATGAATGAATGTATGGTCGTCTGCTAACCACAGATAGTGAATGTGAATATATGATCATCTTTGAGTCGATCCTTTGGCCACCTTTGGTGGGACCAAAGACATGAAATTTACCAGAGCTTTGAGCGCCTGAAATGTGGCTGACCAATACGATAGCAAGGTGCTTCCCCCACCTCGACAGAGATGGGAGATGACCTAGAGAACGGCCATATTTCAGCACTCTGCCGCTGGATCTTGTGCTGTTAAGACCTGTTTTAGTTGTGCTCCGTAATGACGAAAGAGTGGAGACATGGTATGCATGTGGAATATTTAAGAGTAGTTTGAACTAATAATTTCTCTATCTCAGGAACTTTTGTGGGGAGAATTAAACGTCAGGCAGGTAACATTAATGGGATTGTAGTAATCTTCGGAAGTGACCAACGGTCACAATGAAACCACGTGTAGCAATAAGTTGAAATACTTCCGTGTGCTTAAGTTAAGCTGAATTACTAGCGTGTGTACAATAAGTTGAAATATTTAAGAAATAGCGTGTGTACCATAAGCTGAAATATTTAAGAAATGGCGTGTGCAGGACTTGAAATTAGAGACGAGTACTTCCACGTGCTGAGTACTGTGTGAGTCTCAATCTGTGTATGAGACAAAGGATAAAGAGAAGTACTCGTCCATGATATCAGTTGAGGACTCGCGTGTGTGATGAATATGTTCTTAATGTTATTCCGTGTGACGCTAGATTTAAACTCTGAGAGAGAATCAAGGTGAATCGGCCGTCTATCCAGCAACGCCACTTGGCTTGCATTGCACAGGAAGACGTGCATATATCTCCAGAGTTCATAGTAGGAAAGTAGAATTACAAAGTGGGGCAGTGTCGTGTGAAATTGGGATAAATATTAATTGAAGTGGGAAAGCTGAAAGTGATAGTGTTGTGACTATTTAGTGTTGTATTTCATGTTGCAGTGTGATGTATGTCATGTAATTTTGGGTATGTGTGGTTTGCATGGGAGAGTAGCAAGGTAGTTTCAAAAGATTAGTGGGTTATGCTTGTTCCTTCTGTGTCGCTCGATCTGGAGGAAAGTTTCGTGATGATTGTGAGAGTCGAAGTGTGAGGTATAATGAAAGATCCACCATCCTATCCAGAAAGTGCACTGTAGCGTTAAATAAATTACGAAACCATAATATAGAGATTCACTAATGTAAAGCCATGCCCACTGGCCGGAATTTCTCATATGTTATTGTTGTAGGTTATAGAATTTGTGTGTTTAGGTTAGAGAATTTATCGGAATAAATAAGATAGTGAAAAGAAAAAGATTGGTAGCCTTTTCCATTGAATTGTATGTTGTCATAATGTCCCGAATTTATAATGTGTGCGCCATTCATATTCAGTGGGATGGCCACGTGTTAATAAAAGCCGTTAAATAAAAGACAAAAAGAAAATGTGGTATTGCCAGTGCGTAGTGTACAGTCAGAGTTCTGTAAATCACTGATAGTCAGATATGCGTTTCCGTTGCGTATTATTCATACAGGAGGATAATTTGTAACTAAGTGTGAGTACTAGAGTTCATGTTAGTCGTCAAATAAGAAAGAATCCACTCGCTTGGCAGACCACTCATCTTGCAGGCCTGACTGCTTGATGCCACAGTATGAGCAAGGCATGTGGGTGCCTCTCAAAGTAACGCCTCTCTAGATGTGTTTGTAATTATATGTATGGAGCATATGAAGAAGCCTGTGACACAAGTTAAGTACAATATATATTTATGTTTTGCCAACGAGTACTAATTATTTTAGCCGTTGCAGATACAGAGTATGTAGCCAGCTCCTTACCGACTTCACTGCCAAACCTGCAATACATGTTTCTATTTAGCACTGGCCACCTGTCCTCATAACAACTGGCGACAAGAATCTTAACATATTTTATTTTATTTTGTTGGTTTCAGAACTCATTCCACCAGAGGGAATCATGCCAGACAATAACACAAACTGGACATTCAAGAAATGTACTCGCAGTTGCCAATGCGGACAACCATAAGCTGTAGAATGGAATGACGACAATGAAAATTTCTGGCGGACAGGGACTCGAACCCGGATTTCCGGCTTATCGGTTTACCGTTTGGCTATCCGAGCACGACTCACAGCCACACCCAAACTTCCTTACGTCGTTACTTCTACATTCGTTGTGTATATTCATGTACAAGGGAGGCATTTTACTTGTCAGTCGTTTGCCAGGTATCAGTGGATACTTTTCCTTCGTACCTGCACTCATGTCCGAAGAACAGGCACTGCAGCCACTACAGCCATTATGAGCTACAAGAAATCGATTCCCAACTGTGTGAAATCCGGGTTCGAGTCTCGGTCCGTCACAAATTATCATTTCATAACGGGTGTAGTCGCCGCAGTGTCTGTTCCTTCGGACATGCATCATGCATGCAGGTCCGAAGGAAAATTGCCTCGTAATTCAGAACGACACAGGCGCTGCATTATCGCATAAACAAGACGTTTGCCTGCCTTCATTACAAAATATGAAACATCATTGTGAGAAACTACACTAGTCTGATTGCACCATTTCAATAAAAGGCATAATTTTTTAATATAAAAGGTAATAATATGCAGTGCGTTTCGCACTTCATATTACAGACCTCTGTGGGTTGTAGAGGATCTTTAGCGGATAAAGTCTGTACAAGGAACCCGTGTCTGTATATGTACCGTTTGGATATAAAAAAGTTTGAAGATTGGGTCGCTTTCAAATCTCCCGCTTCACATTACGCTACGTAATGGTAGAGAGCTGCGCAGCGGAGCGTTAACCAGATCGCCTCAGTCCATCACGTGCATTTTCTTCCGCGAACAACAACGGCTGCGAGAAAATGGTACGGCCGCAGCTAGAATGGTTGACTGCGGTGCTGCACGGACACACACCAGGGTTTGTGGAGCATTTGTATGAGAGCGTGCGAAGAGCTCATTGTCTCCGCTGACTGCATACCGTGAAATGGGAGACTTGAAAGTGATTCGATCTTCAGACTTATTTTATATCCAAACTGTTCATTTCTAGAAATCGGTTCCTTATCAAAACTTTACCTACTCAGTCCCCTCTACAGATCCTAGAAGCCTGTAACAGGAATTCTTAAACAACCTCTACACACATAATAAATCGCAAGAGAAGCTCCTAAGATTTTGAAATCGTCTTCTACAAAGTACGATCAAATGGCAAATACGCACCTCAACAAAAGTTTGGAATATCATAGAGTTTACTACAATGACTTCTTATAGTACGCCCACTGAGGTTTGTCCGTTACCTTATTAACAAAATAAACGTAACTGCTTCTGAAAACAAGAACGATATTGGTTATCTGCAGAAAATCATTACGAAACAAATCAGGCTATTTCGTATGTCTACATCCCGAAAACAAAAACAGTGAAAACCATCTACTCCGCAATCCACCATACGGTGCGTGGCGGAGGGTACCTCGTACCACAACTAGCATCTTCTCTCCCTGTTCCACTCCCAAAAGGAACGAGGGAAAAATGACTGCCTATATGCCTCTGTACGAGCCCTAATCTCTCTTATCTTTGTGGTCTTTCCGCGAAATATAAGTTGGCGGCAGTAAAATTGTACTGCAGTCAGCGTCAAATGCTGGTTCTCTAAATTTCCTCAGTAGCGATTCACGAAAAGAACGCCTCCTTTCCTCTAGAGACTCCCACCCGAGTTCCTGAAGCATTTCCATAACACTCGCGTGATGATCAAACCTACCAGTAACAAATCTAGCACCCCGCCTCTGAATTGCTTCTATGTCCTCCCTCAATCCGACCTGATAGGAATCCCAAACGCTCGAGCAGTACTCAAGAATAGGTCGTATTAGTGTTTTATAAGCGGTCTCCTTTACAGGTGAACCACATCTTCCCAAAATTCTACCAATGAACCGAAGAGGACTATCCGCCTTCCCCACAACTGCCATTACATGCTTGTCCCACTTCATATCGCTCTGCAATGTTACGCCCCAATATTTAATCGACGTGACTGTGTCAAGCGCTACACTACTAAAAGAGTATTCAAACATTACCGGATTCTTTTTCCTATTCATCTGCATTAATTTACATTTATCTATATTTAGAGTTAGCTGCCATTCTTTACACCAATCACAAATCCTGTCTAAGTCATCTTTTATCCTCCTACAGTCAAACGACGACACCTTCCCGTACACCACAGCATCATCAGCAAACAGCCGCACATTGCTATCCACCCTATCCAAAACATCATTTATGTACATAGGAAACAACAGCGGACCTACCACACTTCCCTGGGGTACTCCAGATGATACCCCCACCTCCGATGAACACTCACCATCGAGGACACTGTACTGGGTTCTATTACTTAAGAAGTCTTCGAGCCTCTCGCATACTTGGGAACCAATCCCATATGCTCGTACCTTAGGTAGGAGTCTGCAGTGGGGCACCGGGGATATTAGTGTTTAACGTCCCGTCGACAACGAGGTCATTAGAGACGGAGCGCAAGCTCGGGTGAGGGAAGGATGGGGAAGGAAATCGGCCGTGCCCTTTCAAAGGAACCATCCCGGCATTTGCCTGAAGCGATTTAGGGAAATCACGGAAAACCTAAATCAGGATGGCCGGAGACGGGATTGAACCGTCGTCCTCCCGAATGCGATGGGGCACCGAGTCAAACGCTTTCCGGAAGTCAAGGAATATGGCATCCGTCAGATACCCTTCATCCATGGTTCGCAAGATATCATGAGAAAAAAGGGCGAGTTGCGTTTCGCAGGAGCGATGCTTTCTAAAGCCGTGCTAATGCATGGACAGCAACGTCTCTGTCTCAAGGAAATTCATTATATTCGAACTGGGAATACGTTCGAGAATCCTGCAATAAACCGATGTTAAGGATATTGGTCTGTAATTTTGTGGATCCGTCCTTCTATCCTTCTTATATACAGGCGTCACCTGCTCTTTTTTCCAGTCGCTCGGGACTTTAAGTTGGGCAAGAGATTCGCGATAAATGCAAGCTAAGTAAGTAGCCAATGCAGTAGAGTACTCTCTGTAAAACCGAATTGGAATCCCATCAGGACCTGACGATTTATTTATTTTCAACCCATTCAGCTGCTTCACAACCCCAGGGATGTCTATCACTATGTCCTCCATACGGGAATCTGTACGAAACTCAAACAGCGGTATGTTTGTACGAACCTCCTGCGTGAAAGATTTCTCAAATGCTAAATTTAAAATTTCAGCTTTCGTTTTGCTGTCTTCCGTTTCCAGGCCAGACTGATCAGTGAGTGACTGGATGGAAGCCTTCGACCCGCTTACCGATTTTACGTAAGACCAGAATTTCCTTGGGTTTTCAGCAAGATCTTTATCTCTTGATGATGAGTAGTAAGTCCTTCCCGCACACGGATGATTTCTTCCACTCTGCGAGGCATACTCTGGACGAAACCATCAAGTTTATCTTGTATATGAGGTCCCACTCTTCAATGGCACCTTCAGTGAGGTCTTGCAGACTGTCAGGTGGATTCGGACGCTGTGCAATGGCCACCTTCTAAAGGTCCCATGCACGCTCAATTGCATTCATGACT